>NC_060144.1:45695026-46320026 GCF_021461385.2 Schistocerca piceifrons | reverse complement strand
ACTGTCTATATTCAGTGTCGCGGTATTTGTCTGGAAAAACCACTTCATTCGGAGATAATGCAATATCTCGATTGCTAAAGCCAGCATAGCTTTTAACATGTGTGCTTGTGACCACCTCTAGAACCACTTCTGACAGTAACGTACAGTCGTTGCTGCGATCGTGTTTTTTAACATCTGGCGGTCTATAGGATGATTACGTTTCTCTTTCTAAGACAGAGTGGTACCACTCACAGGAAAATTTATGAGACAAGTCCACCCATCGCTGATTTTCGGTCAGTATTATTTCGTATCGCCAGCAGTCAGCTATTGGCGAAGTATTATACTTAGTAATAGGGGATACGTGATAGGTTCGCCTTGAGCATCAGGTTTATAATGTATGTGTGTGTTCCGACATGTCCAATCGTAAGAAAGGTATGGATTTGAAGTGGAATACTGTGATAGAAATGGGAAAAAGTATGTCAAGTCATGAGAATGGTACAGAGATTTCTATTTCCAGGGCCACAGCCATCAGCACAGTGTATTTCTGATACTTCACTCATTGTCGAATGTCGTCCAATTGAGACGTGATCGTAATATTTAATTGCAAGTATAGCAATCAAATATCTACGTGGCTGGTTTCCTAGGACGATTCTGTCTATGGGTGTGTAGTGCGCGGTGACGTTGTCCTGCAACGGAAATGATTCATGTTTCCGACTAACAGCAGGAGCTGTCCGAATGGGAAGGTGTGTAGGAAAGCAGAAATTTACCTGACTTAACAGCATCGTCCTCTACAACTAACCCTTAGTATGTGTTGGACAGTATTTATGATTACGTGGAAATTTGAGAGGATTCAATATGTACGTGTGTTTTCACTGTAAATTTTCCAGCTTACTGTTTCTGCACCTTTCCCATCTTTATTTGGTTGAGAGAACATCGATTGTGGTGTGTGTAGTATGCGTACAGCAGGTGAAGGACGGCTAGAAGAAACGTTTGCTGCTTCTCTAGACATGAGAAACACTTAAGTTGACTTTGTAATTTATAAAGATGATTTGGAATCCGTTATATCACCGACATCGGTATTCGCGAGTGGAATATCAGTCTCCTATATTTTTTTCGAGGTATCACGTTAAGGTCTTCGTAGACGAGATCAGTTTCTAGTTACTTAAGTTTCGAGTTTCTAGAGAAATAATTACAGGTCTGTATCTTCGGAATTATATTGTGCAAGCGATACTGCTATGCAAGCGATATTGCTTTGTGCTTGATATAGAGAAATATAGCGGAAATGGTATGATATTCTGGCAAACCATGTGATATGAGATATGTTCTTGTAATCTCATAGTCTGGAGACGGATGTAGAAAGCAAGCAAGCAAGCAAACAGGTCGGGGCCAGGAACAGTAACGATTTAATGCCTTTGTGCTGAGGGGAACTGACCCCAACTCTGTGAAACAGTTTGGAGAGTGACTTCGGTCCGTAGAGGTCGCTCTGGTCGTGAGTTGGGGGAGGATGACTTGTGACCGACAGCTGCAGTGGATGACTGCCCGACCTTGCGGGAAATATCTAGCACTGCAAGGAGTATATAAGGTGCATGTGCTTATGCTGTCTGTCTTTGCATTATGTGTACGAGTGTCTGGTGGTCGATAGCTACATACATGATGGAAAAGGGGCGATTTTGTATGGCGCAGTGTACAGGTTGTATGTTTACTACATTGACATGGTGTGTGGTGATATACTGCCATGTTGGAGATCGGTTTCACGCTGTTATATTTAAGCTTCCGTCCTCAGTGGCATAGCAGTGTAATTGGGCAAGTGTCTTTCCGTATTTGACGATATGTAGACCACTTTTGCAGGGTTTAACTGTCAGTACAATATGGCTATCTGTACAAATTAGTTTTGATGCTGAAAGTCTCGTCTGCAGAAAAAAATGACGGACAGTGCTCCCGCACTGGCAGAGACAGGAGTTTGACGACTAAACTCAGTCAAAATGCTCCATTCATTTATGAGACATCGTTTGTGCTGGGATATAGGAGCCTCTACATAGTGGTGAGAACGTTTACCATTTCTGAGACGCATGTTGAAAGCAGGACATTATGATTTTCAGGAAGGGTAGCATGGGATGTCTCATCAGCACCACCAGGAAGAATGCATTCGGTGTTATTCTGAGCTATTTTCGTAAATATTTCTAGGGCGGATATTTCCATGCCGATAAGCCGAGACCTCGCAAAAGCTCCTACAACAACAACAAAAGTGACCGTTAACTATTACTGCAACACTTTATGTTTTCAGTGAGAGTCTGATATGTGATAGACATACTCTGCGATTAGCAGCATCAGGAAGAATATATGCCACTTCAGTTTTTCTCGGGGTATTGCACTGATGAATTCTTCTCGGATTATCAGCCGAGTGGTGGCGTCGTCTTGTCGCAACGTTTCAATGAGTTTCGTACTCATAATTCGCCAGACGATGTTGGGTACGAAACTCACTGAAACTTGCGAGCAGACAACACCACCACTCGGCTGATAACCCGAGAAGAATTAATCATCAGGAAGAATGCTTTCGGTGTTATTCTGGACTGTTTTCATTAACAGTTTCTGAAAGCATTGCAGAAGATTTCTATGGCGCGTCCAGAGGAAGACTTGGGTATTATTTACATATACATGAGACATTGGTATAACAGTGAGTGCCTTTTAGCTGCACCTGTGGGGGTCAGTCACTACGCAGACATCTCTCACTTGGCAATTAGGCCTTTGCTGGACCAGCAGGTACGTGTGGTGGCTGGGGAAACATGTACGTGGTCGGAGACGTATCGCATGTCCCGTTAGGGTCACTAGGGAGAATGCACCCTGTGCTACTCTTGGAAGCATTGCAATGGATTTATATAGTGCGTTCAGAGGGAGACTTGACTGTTATTTACATAGATACGTGACGTCAGTATCCTACTGAGAACCTTTTAGCTGCACTTGCGCTGGTGAGCTGCTCGGCAATTAGGTCCTTCCTGGACTGTAGGTACCAAGGCTATGCGTCATCGCGCCAGCAAAGATGGTTAGGTGAACACGTGTGGGTCCAGAGAGAAACTTAGCTCTTATTTACGCAGACATGTGACGTCAGTATAACACTAGAAGAATTCTTAATGTATATCCGAAAATAGAGGCAAGCCATTTGCTGATACGTCACGGTCGAATTTCTTAACGATAGTTCAAAAGCGATATTATGTGCAATGAGTGTTTGTCCACTGCATTATTTTCGGCTGTTTAAGCATTGTGAGCGTGTTGCGAAAGCGTCATATTTGCATTATTTTGACAATTTTACGCATAGTTAACGTGTCTGTTGCATTATTTCGTGAACAGGTCTGTAGGCTGTGCTGTACATTATTTTGGTAATTTCCGAGTTGTCTGCGTGTCTGTACGACAGTGTACTGCATTATTTCGTTAATTTTTCGAATTATTTGCGTGTACTGATATTATTTCGATAATTTACGAGTAGTTTGCAGGTCTATAGGCTGTGAAATGCATTATTTCAACAGTTTACAATTAGTGAGCGTGTTTGTAGAGCGTTGTACATGCATTATTTTGACAATTCAAAAACTGTTCAAATGTGTGTGAATTCTTATGGGACTTAACTGCTAAGGTCATCAGTCCCTAAGCTTACACACTACTTAAACTAAATTATCCTAAGAGAAAACACAAACACCCATGCCTCAGGGAGGATTCGAACCTCCGCCTGGACCAATCGCATAGTCCATGACTGCTGCGCCTTAGACCGCTCGGCTAATGCCGCGCGGCTAGTTTGACAATTTACGAGTAGTTTGCGTGCCTGTACATCAGTATATTGCATTATTTCGGTGACTTTCGAGTAGTTTACAGGTCTGTAGGCTGTGTATTGTGACCTGGAGCACGTCACAGCGAGTGTTTTGTATCAGTGTAATAAATAAACTACTTGAAATCTGTCCCTGAATAAATTGTTCCAAAATAAATACACTCCTTTCTCTCTCCAGCAGCCCAGAACAGGCTGATTCCTTTTCCTGCCGTTTTTCCCCCGGACTGCCGTGGGATAACAGTGCCCTCTTGTGGTAGTACTGTGTACCATGTCAGTTGGAGTCCGGACCTCATGGTGAACATACTGGATGGAGCTACTACCTATGACAATTCAAATTGTTTAAATAAACACTGCATGCAAAATAAGGATTTACGTCCATCCTATCCAGCAGCACAGGACAGGCTGAGTCCTTTTCCCCAGTTCCAAGGAAGAAGTGGCGGTCGGATGACTTAGGTTAGTGGAGGTAGACCAAGTGACCTATTTTCCTGCCATTCTCTTAGGTTAGTGGAGGTAGCCTAAGTGACCTTTCTTCCGCCAAGATTTGAACTTCCCGCCATTTTCTGGAGGTTGGGAGTGGGGAAGGGAAGGTTAGGGGGTTTGGTTAGTGGAGGCAGCCCAATTGTCCTACTTTCCCGCCAAAATTTGAGCTTCCTACCATGATGCCATTGGGACAGTGCCACTTCTGTCGCCGCCATCTTTGGCAACAATGCAGAGTGGGGTAACGTTCTTGTTGTCACAAGGAGGGGAAGGGAAGGTTATGGGGTTAGGTTAGTGGAGGCAGCCCAGTTGTCCTAATTTACTGCTAAAATTTGAATTTCCTACCACGCGCTATAAGCGTCTCAATTTGCGCCTAGCGAAAGGGTCTCTTCCCGTATCAATCGCGTTTGGGGCACGCGAAGAAAGACTACCTAAATTCCCCTGTACATGCGCAGCATCATATGGTGCAATACGCAACAAACGCGAAATCATAGCGAACCTGTTTTTCATTGCGAAGTTTGCGAATTTTGCGTAGCGTCATGCGAAAATGTGTACAATCATGATGATTGTGTTGTACACATTTTCGCATGACGCTAAGCAAAATTCGTAAAGTTCGCAATGAAAAACAGGTTCGCTATGATTTCGCGTTTGTTGCGTATTGCACCATATGATGCTGCGTATGTACAGGGGGATTTAGGTAGTCTTTCTTCGCGCGCCCCAAACGCGATTGAAACGGGAGGAGACCCTTTCGCTAGGCGCAAATAGAGACGCTTATAGCGCGTGGTAGGAAATTCAAATTTTAGCAGTAAAATAGGACAACTGAGCTGCCTCCACTAACCTAACCCCATAACCTTCCCTTCCCCTCCACGCCTCCAGAAAATGGCGGGAAGTTCAAATTTTGATGGAAGAATAGGCTACCTCCACTAACCTAAGAAAATGGAGGGAAAATATGTCAGTTGGTCTACCTCCACTAACTTGTCATGCACCTGCCAATTCTTCCTTGGAATTGGCGGGAAAAGGAATCAGCGTGTGCTGGGCTGCTGCATAGGATGGACGTAGGCCTTTATTTTGCATGCAGTGTTCATTTAAACAATTTGAATTGTCATAGGCAGCAGCTCCATCCAGTGTGTTCACCATGAGGTCCGGACTCCGACTGACATGGTACACAGTACTACCACAAGAGGGCACTGTCATCCCATGGCAGTCCGGGGGAAAAACGGCGGGAAAAGGAATCAGCCTGTTCTGGTCTGCTGGAGGGAGGAAGGAGTGTACTTTATTTATTTTGGAACAATTTATTTAGGGACAGATTTCACGTAGTTTATTTATTACATTGATACAAAAACACTCGTTCTGAAGTGCTCGGGGTCACAATACACAGCCTACAGACCTGCAAACTACACGTAAGTAACCGAATTAATGCAGTACACTGATGTACAGGCACGCAAACTACTTGTATATTGTCAAAGTAATGCATGTACAATGCCGTGTGAAGAATGTGCCAGTTGAGGTTATTCATCATTGCCATGACGCTCTTCTGTGAGTCAAACAAACCTGCGACACTCGTACCACATTTTTTCCTATACCTTGAGTGTCCCGTTTAGTTCTGTTTGGTAGAGATCTCACAGGCTTGAGTTGTAGTCTTCAGTGGGGCGCACAAATGATTGATAAGCACTCCCCTTTGTAGACTGACTGCATTTTTCCTGTATCCTGCCAAAGTATAGGCCATCTGCTTCATGTATATAGTGTGTCTCAAACCTTTTTGGGTAAATTCAATCAGATGATAGTGGATCCACAGCCGATTATACTTAGAGAAGGAACCAACGGTTGGAAATGCATATTTATTATATTTGTTTAAGTAGTTAGATTCTAATTGTAACTGATGGCCGGCCGCGGTGGTCTCGCGGTTCTAGGCGCGCAGTCCGGAACCGTGCGACCGCTACGGTCGCAGGTTCGAATCCTGCCTCGGGCATGGATGTGTGTGATGTCCTTAGGTTAGTTAGGTTTAAGTAGTTCTACGTTCTAGGGGACTGATAACCACAGCAGTTGGGTCCCATAGTGCTCAGAGCCATTTGAACCATTTTTTTTTGTAACTGATGTTGCGCTCTTAGGATATGACTGAATTCGTTTTGCGACAGGCATTGCTTTACATTTTCGAGCATTTGGAGCAAGTTACCAATCTCTTATCACTTTAAAATATTATCGAGATCTGACTGGAAGATACTTAAGCAACCTATTTTCGTATAGCATTTCTTTATCCCCGGTGTGTTAAAAACGGCTGAACTTTTGAGATAACAGAACACAACAAGACAATTTTTCAAAACTTTGTCTGTCTGTTTGAACACGCTAATCTCCAAAACTACTAGACGAATTTCCATGCAGTTTTCACAGGTAACTTGAGCGTAACTAGGGAGATCACATACGCGTTATTTCATCAAAATCGGATCATGACAATTAAAATGTTTTAGGAGTCTGCTCAGCTTAGCAAGTTTCGATGTATATACCTCATTAATATGGTCGTCACAGCGCTGCAAACCAGAGAGCCAGTACATGGCGCTGCTTGTTTCGTAGTACCCCAGAAAAACAAAAGATGACACTGTTAGTTTTCTTATGTCAGTGACACAAGTATATTTTTAGAAGTTTACGCCAGTGACAGAATAAGTGCCGCAGTCATCTTTACTAATACAAACATTGAATTTACTTGGCTGGGACATAGGGATTTACTGATTTGTAGACATTGCTTTGCTTCAAAAATGACTCTGGGCACTATGGGACTTAACTACTGAGGTCATCAGTCCCCTAGAACTACTTAAACCTAACTAACCTAAGGACATCACACACACCCATGCCCGAGGCAGGATTCGAACCTGCGACGGTAGCGGTCGCGCGGTTCCGGACTGTAGCTCCTAGAACCACTCGGCCACTGCTTTCCTTCTTTCGAATGCTTTTATTTATATTTGACTTTGTGACTAGGAAAAAGAAATTTATTGAGTTCGCTTTGCGATTTGTGTGTCTACTTCTCATAGCTTAATTTCGTTTTGCTTACAAATAAAATGCCTTGAAAACGATCAAGTCTCTAAGTACTATTGAATAACTAAAAGACTGAGGACTATATGATCTGTAATGTCAACGTCAATATTTTGTGTCTCCAGTGTTTGCGACAGTGTATGAGATTTATGAAGTAACAAATATTTTTCCAGAAATGATTTTTAAGCCTATATGTGAGAAGTGAGAAAAGGCTTATTATTACATTGTGACTTATTATTGTACTGTGAAATAACAACAATATGTTTCATTAATTTTGTAAGCAGTTTTCTACAAAGAATAATCATATAACAAAAAATAATAGGCCGGCCGGTGTGGCCGTGCGGTTCTAGGCACTTCAGTCTGGATCCGCGCGACCGCTACTGTCGCAGATTCGAATCCTGCCTCGGGCATGGATGTGTGTGATGTCCTTAGGTTATTTAGGTTTAAGTAGTTCTAAGTTCTAGGGGACTGATGACCTCAGATGTTAAGTTCTATAGTGCTCAGAGCCATTTGAACGATTTTTTGAAAAATAATACCACTAAAGGAATGTATTGGCATTTTATTGTCTGTGAAATTTTTTCGTTCTTCTGTTGTTCCCTATGATGTATGAAGCGAATGAGATCGAAGATAAGCTGAGGTCTGTTCTTTTAAATATTGTAAAAGGGAGACATAAGTGATCAAAAGAAAAATATAACGTAAATTTAGTAAATGGTATTCTGTTGTAGGGACTTTTATTTGTAACTAGGTAACCGACTGTGAATGTTTTAAGTTTTGTGTCATCGCCGAACGTCCGGGTGCAAAGAAGTCACCGACGACTCCTCCTTCCGAGGAAACGAGACTGTGTTCGTAGAAGAAGTAACTTCAGAAAACGCCTGTACGCTTATTTGGCGTCTTGCTATCATCATCTCCATATCTATCAATGTCACACAGTCTAAAGTATTACAATATTTGAACTCAGAGGACAAGAACCCACAGGAATTTATTATTTTCTATTCTAACAGTGAAAATAAAAACTCAGTGGAACAATATTAGACTTTACGTAAATGAAATAATTTTTACGGCTGGTGCGTAAGATTAATTTTTCTCACAATAATTTTTCAGTGACTTCAAATAAAAATATTTACGACACCAGTGTTGTTATGGTTAGAGGTTGTGGTGTGATATATTAATAGTTTGATGCATACATTTTAATGTCAAGCACTGAATTACTGAAACATCATTTCAATATTTACACTACTGGCCATTAAAATTGCTACACCACGAAGATGACGTGCTACAGACACGAAATTTAACCAGCAGGAAGAAGATGCTGTGATATGCAAATGATTAGCTTTTCAGAGCATTCACACAAGGTTGGCGCCGGTGGCGACACCTATAAAGTGCTGACATGAGGAAATTTTCCAACCGATTTCTCATACACAAACAGCAGTTGACCGGCGTTACCTGGTGAAACGTTGTTGTGATGCCTCGTGTAAGGAGGAGAAATGAGTGCCATCAAGTTTCCGACTTTGATAAAGGTCGGATTGTAGCCTGTCGCGATTGCGGTTTATCGTATCGCGACATTGCTGCTCGCGTTGGTCGAGGTCCAATGACTGTTAGCAGAATATGGAATCGGTTGGTTCAGGACAGTAATACGGAACGCCGTGCTGGAACCCAACGGCCTCGTATCACTAGCAGGCGAGATGACAGGCATCTTATCCGCATGGCTGTAACGGATCGTGCAGCCACGTCTCGATACCTGAGTGAACAGATGGGGGCGTTTGCAAGACAACAACCATCTGCACGAACAGTTCGACGACCTTTGCAGCAGCATGGACTATAAGCTCGGAGACCAAGGCTGCGGTTACCCTTGACGCTGCATCACAGACAGGAGCGCCTGCGATGGTGTCCTCAACGACGAACCTGGGTGCACGAATGGCAAAACGTCATTTTTTCGGATGAATCCAGGTTCTCTTTACAGCATCATGATGGTCGCATCCGTGTTTGGCGAAATCACGTTGAACGCACATTGGAAGCGTGTATTCGTCATTGCCATACTGGTGTATCACCCGGCCTGATGGTATGGGGTGCCATTGGTTACACGTCTCGGTCACCTTTTGTTCGCATTGACGGCACTTTGAACGGTGGACGTTACATTTCAGATGTGCTACGACCCGTGGCTTTACCCTTCATTCGATCCCTGCCAAACCCTACGTTTCAGCACGATAATGCACGACCGCACGTTGCAGGTCCTGTACAAGCCTTTCTGGATACAGCAAATGTTCGATTGCTGCCCAGGCCAGCACATTCTCCAGATCTCTCACCGATTGAGAACGTCTGATCAATGGTGGCCGAGCAATTGGCTCGTTACAATACGCCAGTCACTACTCTTGATGAACTGTGGTATCGTGTTGAAGCTGCATGGGCAGCTGTACCTGTACCCACCATCCAAGCTCTGTTTGAGTCAATGCCTAGGCGTATCAAGGCCGTTATTACAGTCAGAGGTGGTTGTTCTGGGTACTGATTTCTCGGGATCTATGCGCCCAAATTGCTTGAAAATGTAATCACATGTGAGTTCTAGTATAATATATTTGTCCAATGAATACCCGTTTATCATCTGCATTTCTTCTTGGTGTAGCAATTGTAATGGCCAGTAGTTTATTTGTAGTGATAAGGTATGACAAAATAATTCATTATAGTCGGGTTCAGCAGCACATAAATAAGAATTATTTATCTCTTTCAAATAATATTGTTATTCTTGCTACTACATTTTCATGCGTTTTACATTAAGGCGTACACACCACAACAACAACTTTAAACACAAGCCCAGTAACCCATTACAGGTCTCAAGAATCCAGTTGAGATCGTGAAGCGAGAGTTGCTGCGGCTCAAGGACATGAGGCCTTAATGTACTGTTTGTAAATTCCTGCCGAAAGCGAGGCGCAACCTAACCCTGATCGAGAGCGTCACGCATTACCTCACTCCTCACTACGTATTACAAAACAAGTCGTCCAGGTATACATACTTGGCCTACTTGTGCCAAGCCGCGGCGGGACACTACTGAACAGTAAAGTTGTTACAGGCCCTTGTTTTTTTTTTAACACCTCTCGTAGATAACTGCAGCGTCTGCAAAAAACGTCGGTGGTTACTATTAACATCGTCTGCCAGGTGATTAAATGTTTCAAATGGCTCTGAGCACTATGGAACTTAATATCTGTGGTCATCAGTCCCCTAGAACTTAGAACTACTTAAACCTAACTAACCTAAGGACAGCACACAACACCCAGCCATCACGAGGCAGAGAAAATCCCTGACCCCGCCGGGAATCGAACCCGGGAACCCGGGCGTGGGAAGCGAGAACGCTACCGCACGACCACGAGATGCGGGCACCAGGTGATTAGTACAGAATATGACGACAAGGGTGCCAACACACTTCCCTGGAGCACTCCTGAACTTCTGTTGATGATTCTCCATCGAAAGTAACGTACTATGTCCTCTCTACCAAGAGATTCTCAATCCTCTTGCAAAATATTGTTTGATATCCCATGAAATCGTAATTTGGTTAAGAATTGTTGATATTGTTCCGAGTGAAATGCTTGTCGGAAATAAATACTGCATCCGCTGTATTTCCTCAATCCATGAAGGTAAACAAATGGTCGGTCCCACGTATCGACACCAACCTCCTTCCTCCCTTGTTTGTTTCTCAGTGCGACACCTATGTGCGGCCGGGGGCAGAGGAGGAGGAACAATAGCAGCCAGCGCGCAACTTGGCCGCGGTGCACCGCCGTGTTATTTGCCGGGGCATCCGCGGCGTGGCCTTCGCCTAGGCGGCCGGTTTCGCACACGTGTGTGCCCGAAGGGCAGCCCGCAGCATTTGCCGAACAGCTGACTCATCGCCGAAAGTCCGGGTGCAAAGAAGGCGCCGACGACTCCTCCTTCCGAGGAAACGAGACTGTGTTCATAGAAGAAGTAACTTCAGAAAACGCCTGTACGCTTATTTGGCGTCTTGCTATCATCATCTCCATATCTATCAATGTCACACAGTCTAAAGTATTTCTCTCTTCAGAAGACTAACGCTGTTCTCGTCATTCCCCCCTCCCGGTTAAAAGTCCCACTGACACTTAAGTGCGGAGACGAGTTACCCCTTTGTGTTTGAATAACATAAAAAATTAATATTAAAATTTTTCTCAAAATTGACCTCTATCTTCATAGTAAGCAATGAAACAAGAAGAAATTGGCAAAAAGCAAACAATCAATTGTCTTAAGCAGATGGTTTCACTATGGAACCACTAGGCCACACGGTTCTTAAGAAGCCTGCATTTCATGACATATATTACAAAGCAATCTCGAATTTTCTCTAGACACAATTCCACATCTCGAAACTTCCATCAAATCATAATGTCTAAAACAAATTGCAGTCCGAAATAAGAAGTAAAAAGTGGGCTTCAAAATTAATAAATCTGTATCAAAAGTACATACTGCCTATGCGATTTCATTTCGAAATCACACATAAAAGCTACAGTGCAGATTCAGATTTACATTACAATAACTGTGGATGTACTTACGTTCAGTTTCAGTGAGCTCCTCAATACGATCTCAAAAAAAAACCTACTACAACCATGTAGCACAGTCTCCGCGCCGACTTCTGCTTTGAACACTGCAGTACACACTACTTTCGTAGAATGTACCACTAGCTGTCTCTGTGTTGCAATAACATCAATGGTTTCACGCGAAAGGCACTAGTACTTCAAAAAAATGTTCGTTTCAGACAGAAACCACTGGTACTCAAACGGTTAACGAGTAGGTTAGGGGTTCCCACGACATCAATTTAAAATAAAAAAACAGCGTTTCTTTTACTATTGTGTTTTGGGGCCTTGTATTTCGTAAATTACCCACAAGTAATTATTTTTTATGCGCTTATTTGCCTAATTTCTTCAATGGACAATTACGACCCGCTTTTTACACAGCTTCTGTATTCTGATTTTTTCCACGTTTCAAGAAAAAAAGCATACTAACAATGGGAACAGCATTGGCAAATATCGAAGCAGAAAAAGAGCTTTTCTTTCGTTTCAGTACAGCGCAATGTTCCTATAAAACCATGATACAGCCAGAAGAACTGTTCGAAGAAACATGTAACATTAATTATTATTCTAATAAGGTTGGATAGACTAGAGTCACGGAATCTGCTACATGCAGCCAACATACTGAAAACGACGGGGATCTATGCTCCACATCAAAATAAACGGTGGGAAATCTTCGCAAGAATGAAAGTTCCATTCCGAACACATGTTAAAAGATTAATGAGTAAGATCAACCTCGAAATGAACTGTTTAATAGTAAGTTACCTGCAAAAGTGGATATAACTGTCTGATGTATCAAATACTGACACTTATAATTTTACATTTGCAATAACGATCCTCACGACACGTGAGATGAGGAAGTATGTTTCGAAACTACATCTGCAAGTAATCGCAAATTTAGCAGCGGAATATTTTCGCGCATCGAAATTATGTTTAGGGCTGCAGTAACTTGGCGACACGGAAACATACTCGAAAGCTGAAATATGGGGGACAGTACGAGTCTCACTACAAAAAGGAATTCTAAATTCCAAACCGATTCAATATGAAATTCTGGCGGCGTATGGACCAAATATATACATATATACAGGGTGGTCCATTCACAGTGACCGGGCCAAATATCTCACGAAATAAGCGTCAAACGAAAAAACTACAAAGAACGAAACTCGTTTAGCTTGAAGGGAGAATCCAGATGATGCTACGGTTGGCCCGCTAGATGGCGCTGCCATAGGTCAAACGGGTATCAACTGCGTTTTTTAAATAGGAAGCCCCATTTTTATTGCATATTCGAGTAGTACGTAAAGAGATATGAATGTTTTAGCTGCACCACTTTTTTTGGCTTTGTGATAAATGGCGCTGTAATAGTCACAAACGGATAAGTACGTGGTATCACATAACATTCTGCCAGTGCGGACGGTATTTGCTTCGTGATACATTACCCGTGTTAAAATGGACCGTTTACCAATTGCGGAAAAGCTGATATCGTATTGATGTATGGCTATTGTGATCAAAATGCCCAACGGGCGTGTACTATGTATGCTGCTCGGTATCCTGGACGACATCATCCAAGTGTCCGGACCGTTCGCCGGATAGTTACGTTATTTAAGGAAACAGGAAATGTTGAGCCACATGTGAAACGTCAACCACAACCTACAACAAATGATGATGCCCAAGTAGCTGTTTTGGCTGCTGTCGCGGCTAATCCGCACATCAGCAGCAGACAAATTACACGAGAATCGGGAATCTCAAGAACTTCGGTGTTGAGAATGCTACATCAACATCGATTGCACCAGTACCATATTTCTATGCACAAGGATAGCATGGCGACGACTTTGAACGTCGTGTACAGTTCTGCCACTGGGCACAAGAGAAATTACGAAAGGATGACAGACTTTTTCCACGCGTTCTAATAGCGGTGAAGCGTCATTCACCAAAGTGGTAACGTAAACCGGCATAGTATGCACTATTGGGCAACGGAAAATCTACGATGGCTGCGACAAGTGGAACATCAGTGACCTTGGTGGGTTAATGTATGGTGCGGCATTATGGGACGAAGGATAATTCGCCCCCATTTTATCGATGGCAATCTAAATGGTGCAATGTATGCTGATTTCCTACGTAATGTTCTACCGATGTTACTACAAGATGTTTCACTGCATGACAGAATAGCGATGTACTTCCAACATGATGGATGTCCGGCACATAGCCCGAGTGCGGTTGAAGCAGTATTGAAAAGCATATTTTGTGACAGGTGGAATGGTCGTCGAAGCACCATACCATGGCCCGCACGTTCACTTAATCTAACGTCCCCGGATTTCCTTCTATGGGGAAAGTTGAAAGATATTAGCTATCGTGAACCACCGACAACGCCTGACAACATGCGTCAGCGCATTGTCAATGCATGTGCGAACATTACGGAAGGCGAACTACTCGCTGTTGAGAGGAGTGTCGTTTCAAGTAATGCCAAATGCATTGAGGTTGACGGACATCATTGAGCATTTATTGCATTAATGTGGTATTTACAGGTAATCACGCTGTAACAGCACGCGTTCTCAGAAATGATAATTTCTGAAAGGTACATGCATCACATTGGAACAACCGAAATAAAATGTTCAAACGTACCTACGTTCTGTATTTTAATTTAAAAAAACCTACCTGTTAAAATTGTGAGCCATGTGTTTATGACTATTACAGCGCCATCTGTCACAAAGCGAAAAAAGTAGTCCAACTAAAACATTCATATATCTTTACGTACTATACGAATATGTAATAAAAATGGGGGTTCCTATTTTAAAAAACCCAGTTGATATCCGGTGGACCTATGGCAGCGCTATCTAGCGGGCCAGCCATAGCGCCATCTGGTTTCCCCCTTCAAGCTAGACAAGTTTCATTCTTTGTCGTTTTTTCGTTTAACGCTTATTTCGTGAGATATTTGGCCCGGTCAAGATCAATGGATCACCCTGTGTATGTCACTTTGACGTGTAGCGTAGCATTCAATGGAAGTTACACGATCTGTTGTAATGATGTGTAACTTCTTTATTGAAGTCCCTTGATTTTACTATAGTCTGGCTCTCCGGAAAACGAGAGTCATCGTCAGGAAAAAAAATGATTAAAAACAAGCATTGGACGATTATTTCTCGAAATTGAACTGAAAGAAAGCGATACGAAAGACACATTTTTTAAAATATAATTCTGTAAATAGTTTGTCAGTTTCCGGGGAGTAACGGACTGATCTTTCAAATGTGAAATATCAGGGGCTGGTTTTATAAGTTTGGTAAATTTGCATGAGAAAATGGAACATTATTGTCGCTCCTTTATGATTGGTAGCGATCGTATAAAAAATTTCAACAGCGTGCAGTTCATTGTTGACAGCCGCCTTTGGTCAGCGGGTCGAGTGCGACTGTAAACGGAAAAAACCGAGTTTCATTTGAACATTTTCATTTGAAGGGTTTGACTGCCGTACTGACCAAAGCAGAACTGCATGAAGTTCGAGCTTACTCTGCACCATCATTGAAGACCATTTACTTTTGGATTAATGAATTTAAACGTGGTCGGACAAGCACCGAAGAAGAAGCGCTCTCCGGCCGCCCAATGGAGGTCACCACTAACGAAACCATTGTCAAAATCCAAAGACCGCCGAAGACTGTACGCATGTCAACTGAGTGAGCGCAAAATATCCTGCACGGAGAGCTGGGTACGAAGAACCTGTGTGCGAGGTGGGTGCCGCAGTCAACCAAAAGCTTTTTCGGCACATTTCAACACAATGTCTGGCGATATCGAATCGAAATGCGCAAGACTTTTTGCGCCGATTTGTGACTGTTGATGAAACCTGGATCCATCATAACACACAAGAAACAAAACGGTAGTCAAAACAACGAAAAAAATTTTTTGGGACATTGACCCAGGAAACAGGGATCTAAATTATGATTTATTTAGCAAACACAGTCGTGGTTGCGTATAAGTAGTTACTTTTATCTGTGAATGACCGCTTTCGATCTACTACAGAGGTCACCATCAGATCCATATTCCTTGGTGGCAGCAGGATTCCCTGGCGTGCATGAAGCGCACGTCCGTGCTGGCGCTGAGAACATTGCGGAGGACTGTTCACCTCCACGCCAGGGATTCCTGCTACCACCGAGAAATACGGATCTGATGGTGACCTCTGTAGTAGATCGAAAGCGGTCGTCCACAAATTAAAAGTAACAACTTATACGCGACTACGACTGTGTTTGCTAAATGAACATTGAACTAAGGCTGGCGAAAATGCACCGGAGAAGGTAAACATCTTTCTGTCGGCTAATAAGCTGATGGTCACAGTTTTTTGGGATTCCCATGGAATAATCCTCATAGGTTACTTGTAAAAAGGCATAAACTAAACTGAGCGCTACTATGTTTCATTGTTAGTTCGTTTGAAACCTGCGTGGTCTGAAAGAAGACAGATTGGCACGCAAGAAAGTGCTCTTTGACCACGATAATCCACCATCCCCCACATCAGCGATAGCAATGGAAAAAGTGCGTGAATTGGGCTTTGAATTGATTCCTAAACCAGTCTATTCGCCAAGAGACTTATTTTCTGTTCCCTAACTTGAAACTTTGGCTTGCAGGGAAGAAAGTTTTAACGAATGAGGAAATTACACTTACAGTCAACGGGTATTTTGTAGAGTTTTCCCTACGGGATGAAGACATGGAGGATCGCTGGACGAAGTGTATGTCCTTCAAAGGAGACTATGTCGAGACGTCTGGTGAGTTGTTTACGAAAAAGATATTTGGCTTTCTTTCTTTCCAGACTTATGAAAACAACTTCCTAGTACGTTTCACGAACAACAGTATGTGGTAAAAAACATGGTTTTCCGGTTATCCGTGCGGTCTCGGGTCCTCATGACCCGGATAAGTGGGAGCTCTCTACAGGGTGTTACAAAAAGGTACGGCCAAACTTTCAGGAAACATTCCTCACACACAAATAAAGAAAAGATGTTATGTGGACATGTGTCCGGAAACTCTTAATTTCCATGTTAGAACTCATTTTAGTTTCGTCAGTATGTACTGTATTTCGTCGATTCACCGCCAGTTGGCCCAATTGAAAGAGGGTAATGTTGAGTTCGGTGCTTGTGTTGACATGCGACTCATTGCTCTACAGTACTAGCATCAAGCACATCAGTACGTAGCATCAACAGGTTAGTGTTCATCACGAACGTAGTTTTGCAGTCAGTGCAATGTTTACAAATGCGGAGTTGGCAGATGCCCATCTGATGTATGGATTAGCACGGGGCAATACCCGTGGCGCGGTACGTTTGTATCGAGACAGATTTCCAGAACGAAGGTGTGCCGACAGGAAGACGTTTGAAGCAATTGATCGGCGTCTTAGGGAGCACGGAACATTCCAGCCTATGACTCGCGACTGGGGAAGACCTAGAACGACGAGGACACCTGCAATGGACGAGGCAATTCGTCGTGCAGTTGACGATAACCCTAATGTCAGCGTCAGAGAAGTTGCTGCTGTACAAGGTAACGTTGACCACGTCACTGTATGGAGAGTGCTACGGGAGAACCAGTTGTTTCCGTACCATGTACAGCGTGTGCAGGCACCATCAGCAGCTGATTGGCCTCCACGGGTACACTTCTGCGAATGGTTCATCCAACAATGTGTCAATCCTCATCTCAGTGCAAATGTTCTCTTTGCGGATGAGGCTTCATTCCAACGTGATCAAATTGTAAATTTTCACAATCAACATGTGTGGGCTGAGGAGAATCGGCACGCAATTGTTCAATCACATCATCAACACAGATTTTCTGTGAACGTTTGGGCAGGCATTGTTGGTGATGTCTCGATTGGGCCCATGTTCTTCCACCTACGCGCAATGGAGCACGTTTCATGATTCATACGGGATACTCTACCTGTGCTGCTAGAACATGTGCCTTTACAAATACGACACAACGTTTGGTTCGTGCACGATGGAGCTCCTGCACATTTCAGTGGAAGTGTTCGTACACTTCTCAACAACAGATTCGGTGACCGATGGATTGGTAGAGGCGGACCAATTCCATGGCCTCCACGCTCTCCGGACCTCAACCCTCTTGACTTTCATTTATGGGGGCACTTGAAAGCTCTCGTCTACGCAACCCCGGTACCAAATGTAGAGACTCTTCGTGCTCGTATTGTGGAAGGCTGTGATACAATACGCCATTCTCCAGGGCTGCATCAGCGCATCAGGGATTCCATGCGACGGAGGGTGGATGCATGTATCCTCGCTAACGGAGGACATTTTGAACATTTCCTGTAAGAAAGTGTTTGAAGTCACGCTGGTACGTTCTGTTGCTGTGTGTTTCCATTCCATGATTAATTTGATTTTGAAGAGAAGTAATAAAATGAGCTGTAACATGGAAAGTAAGCGTTTCCGGACACATGTCCGCATAACATATTTTCTTTCTTTGTGTGTGATGAATGTTTCCTGAAAGTTTGGCCGTTCCTTTTTGTAACACCCTGTATATGTGGAGGTCACAGCCACGGGTTTAGTAGTGTAGCACATTGTTTTATTGCGAGATGACTGCGGGGCCGTCAGCGGTGCATCAGACCGGCGGGCCGGCAGCGCAGCGCGCAGGCGCAGAGCCCCCCCCCCCCCCTTCCGACGCCACGGTCCTCGCGCGCCCCGCGTGACGTAGCCGGGCCAGGCCGCGCGCCGCCGGCGTCCACGTGCCGCCGGCCGGCCGCCGCCTCTATAAAGATGCCGTCGCGACGCCCCCGCCGACACACGCGGACACGCCACACGTCGCACACCTCCACAACCGTCGCCGGTAAGACGCCGCACGCCGCCGCCGCCGCCGCTGCCGCTGCTGCGTCACGGCACAGGTCTTTGTGCCAAACATTTACTTGTCCCTGTCCCCACGCAAGCATCGTGCCCTTGCAGCTATTGTTATTTTGCGTTTCCGAAAGTTGAAACCCGATGGGTTGTAATCGCTCTGCATTCCTTCTATTACACGCGTCGTCTTCCTCAAAAACACGTCACTATGTCCGTATCTTAAGGATCCAGCTTTCGATGATGTTCACCATTTTCTGCTTCAGACGTACTGAATATGTTCGAAATCTCGAGTTTTAAATCAGGCATGACGCTGCTTGTATGCCGATCAACTCAGACATTTTTGGTCGTGTCGGTCCAGCGGGTAGGGCGCTGGACACCGGCCCTGGCGGGATTTTTCTTCGTTCCATTTCTCCACGTGACTGTGCGCGCTCCACTCAGCCTCCTATCAAACTGGGAAACTTTTCCGGGAGTAAAAGGCAGTGGGAACGAAGGGCTCGCCACACTTCCCTCCTAATGCCCTGGCAGACGGAACGCTGAGTCGGGTCAGAAGCCCGCTCACGGGTTGAGCGCCATCTACATTTATACTGCACAAGCTTCTGAACAGTATTTTAGTTTCCAGGATGAGATTTTCACTCTGCAGCGTAGTGTGCGCTGGTATGAAACTTCCTGGCAGATTAAAACTGTGCGCCCGACCGAGACGAACTCGGGACCTTTGCCTTTCGCGGGCAAGTGCTCTATCAACCCTCTCCCCGTCCTCACAGCTTGGGTAGCTCAGTCGGTAGAGCACTTGCCCGCGAAAGGCAAAGGTCCCGAGTTCGAGACTCGGTCCGGCACACAGTTTTAATCTGCCAGGAAGTTTCATATCAGCGCACACTCCGCTGCAGAATGAAAATCTCGTTCTGGAAACACCCCCCAGGCTGTGGCTAAGCCATGTCTCCGCAGTATCCTTTCTTTCAGGAGTGCTAGTTCTGCAAGGTTCGCAGGAGAGCTTCTGTAAAGTTTGGAAGGTAGGAGACGAGATACTGGCAGAAGTAAGGCTGTGAGGACCGGGCGTGAGTCGTGCTTCGGTAGCTCAGATGGTAGAGCACTTGCCCGCGAAAGGCAAAGGTCCCGAGTTCGACTCTCGGTCGGCCGCACAGTTTTAATCTGCCAGAAAGTTTCAGTATTTTAGTTGCAACGAGGTCCACAGCCATTCTGCACTGCCAGTTATTGTTGGGATTGAACCGCTTTTACTTTATAGAGGCGAACCCGACCATGGCGTCGCAATTGCTAAGTAAGTATGCGAATTTGATATACGTTCTAATATCCTTCTCCCGCTTCTCTCTGTCCATTTCCTCCTGCCCCCTCCACCTTTCCCCTCTCTGTGTCCATAGACTCTCCTCGCCCTATTTGCACCTCCTCTTCCCCCCTCTCTCCGTCCTTGTTGGGCATTGTTGATGCCAACGAAACTTTGACTGGGAACTGAAGTCGCTGGGTATATCGATTGGGACCATTGGTATACAGGGTACCACAGACCTCTCCTGCTTCTGCTACATCTGTTGTGACAGTAGCTGCAGTGACAGTATTTCGCATATTTTCTATCTACAAACAGGTCATATTATAAAGTCCACACCATTCAGATTCCGTAGTACAATTCTAATCAAAAGCCGATAAGCCACAAACACAGTTTTCCTGTCTTCTGCGAAAACCGACTGCGAGGAAGAAATAACGGCGCATATCTATGTATATAAAATTCAAATATCTCTGACCACTATGGGACTTAACATCTGAGGTCATCAGTCCCTTAGAACTTAGAACTACTTAAACCTAACTAATCTAAGGACAGAACACACATCCATACCCGAGGCAGGATTCGAACCTGTGACCGTAGCGGTCTCGTGGTTCCAGACTGAAGCGCCTAGAACCGCACGGCCACACCGGCCGGCCCTGTGTTCATAATTTTTGTTTACAATTGCCGGCCGCGGTGGTCTCGCGGTTCTAGGCGCGCAGTCCGGAACCGCGCGACTGCTACGGTCGCAGGTTCGAATCCTGCCTCGGGCATGGATGTGTGTGATGTCCTTAGGTTAGTTAGGTTTAAGTAGTTCTAAGTTCTAGGGGACTGATGACCACAGCTGTTAAGTCCCATAGTGCTCAGAGCCATTTGAACCATTTTGTTTATAATTATATGGGTTCTACTTGCACAAGGAGAAACAACATATAAATGGGAGAAACAATTTGTCTAATGAATTAAATACCGTGCTACCGTAGTTAAAACTGACTGCGAGAAAGGAAACGAACCTGACCATTTCCACAGTACCGTATAGCACAGCAACAGCATTTTCTTTCTCTCATTCCGTTTTAAAAGAAAACCTAAGCACTGTGGTTTAATAAGTAACAAAAAGAACTTATCTTATGCTCGTTTATTAGAATATCGTGCAAAAATCTGAAATAAGTCGGCCAAGAAATTTTAGAGATGTTAGAATGATTAATATAAATATATTAAATTTCTTGACCGAATTATTTAAAATTTTTACACGGTACTCCATTAAAAGTTTAGACGAGCATAAGATAAGTATTTTATTTTTTTAAAACAACATGCGCAGGTTTTCTGTTAAAACTGACTGCGAGAAATAAAATGCTGTTGCTGTGCTGTGGAAATGGTCAGGTTCCTTTTCGTTCTCGCAGTCAGTTTTAACTATGATAGCAGGGCATCTAAATCATTAGGCAAATTGTTTCTCCCATATATATTGTTTCTTCTTGTACACGTAGAGCATATATAATTTTAACCAAAAATGAAAAATAATATATATGAACAATATACAGGGTGTACATAAATTCCGGTAACGCTTTCAATTATTTATTGCACAAGAACCAAACATTGTAGAGATATCATTCATATGTCATTTTGAAGAGAAACCCTGAAAGCTTTTTTTAAATGTATACCGCCACAGCATAGTTTGGTAATTTGCCGATAGTCAGCGCTAGTCGCATACATGGCGTGTTTAGGTCCGGAGCGAGCGTTATGTGTGTTGGAGTTTACTGTTTCATGAAATGGCTTCCCCGATTACCAGATCTCGCTCTGTGTGACTTTTTTCTGCGGGGATACATCAAAGATCTGGTATATGTACCGCCTCTACCACGTGATGTAGCAGAGCTCCGGGAGAGAATACGGGAAGCGACTGCCACAGTCGAAGATGCCATGCTGGGACGGGTATGGCAAGAATTCGATTACCGTATTAACGTCTGCCGGGTCACTCAAGGTTCGCATATCGAATGCAAAAAAAAAACTTTCAGAGTTTCTCTTCAAAATGCAATATGTATGACATCTGTACAATGTTTAGTTCTTGTGAAATAAATAACTGAAAGTGTTCCCGGACTTTATGTACACCCTGTATAGCTTATGTCCGTCAGAACATTCATTATAATGTCATGTAAAACTCTGGAGTAAACTGGTCAATAATTTCGATGTTATTGCAAACAATGGTGTACATAAAAAGCGCTCAAGTAGGTGTTTTTACAATCGCGTTTTCGAATGGAACATTAGGTCAACATTTCAAAGCATTCGGTGAAAACTTTCGGAGATTTATAACATTCTGAACAAAGGAATATTTATACTTATATTCGTACACGTATATTGTTCATTGCTACGTATTTTCGGTGATTTAGCCACTCCCAAGATTAAAGTATAACCGATTAAACGCACATACTTCTGTAGTTCTGTTCCGCTACGTCGGTGCTGGCAGGGGTTATCGTAGACACATGAAAACATTTGGATAAACGGGGCAAAACATTTGCTGGGCAGCTTGGGAAATTATCAATACTCATCGCCTCTGTCAACAATAGATGAGACTAGCGTAAGGCTTGAGTGCGTATCAGGGTGAGGCATTTTACGACGACCGTAATAAAATTTCTGTGTAAGATCGGCCACAAGCGCACGTGAATTTAACTTCTACTCAACCCTTGAAGACCTGCTATCCTTAAAGTGTACCTTTCTGAGTCTCATTTATGATGATGCAAACTTTCTAAGCGGGCTGGAATCACACGATTTCTTAGCGGCAAAAATAAAGAATACTTGGTTCATAGTCAACGTACTTATCTGAGTTACACAATTTAGTCCCCTCCGCTTCTAAACTTATGTAACGTAGTTTAGTATGTTGACTGTAACCCAAGTACCGGTGCATGCGTTTACCTAACACGGCCGAAACTATAAACCTGTGAAAAATATAAAACACAAAGAACCACAGCCATTACGGCAGGCTAATGTACGTGGCGGGGAGTACATTGTACGAATATTATCGATTGGCTTTCCTATTCCATTCGCTTGCTTTTATCTTACCGCCATCGACCCTACGCGAGTTATACAATGGTGGCAGCATGACAGACACTCTAAATTCTTCGAATACGGCTCCTCTAAACTAGCTCAAATGGGCATCGCAGGACGGTAATATAACGTTCTTTTCGCGAAATACTGTTGAGAAAGTTTAGAGAAAAGGTATTTGCAGCTGACTGCACAACGATTCTACTGTTTCCTACTTATATTTCGCGTACCGACCGCGAAGACAAGATAAGAGAAATCAAGCAAGGTTTGTACTAAGTGGAGTAGGAAAGGAAATGACTAGTAGTGGTACGTAGTGCGCTCTATCATACGTCATACGGTGGTGTGCGGAGTATGTACGAAGTAGATCTGGATGAAGTCTTCGCTTTTCCTAATTCTGATTTTAAGTTATCGTCCCACTTCACATCGTTTCTCTGTATTGGCCATGAACACATATAAAGTGACGAGCTGGAGATATTCACCACTAATCTTATAATCAGATACAATCGGGTTCTTCCTCTTTGTTTCAGGCACTATCTTACAAGTATTCACATTTAAAGTGCGTAACCTGCCAGGTTAGCCGAGAGCGCTAATGCTCTGCTTCCTGGACTCGGGTAGGCGCGCCAGTTCCGGATGGAATCCGCCTTGCGGATTAACGACGAGGGCCCGTGTGCAGACCAGCCTGGATGTGGTTTTTAGGCGTTTTCCACATTTCACTACGTGAATACTGGGCTGGTCCCCACGTTCCGCCTCAGTTACACGACTTGCAGACATTTGAAAACCGCACTATTTCATAGTTTACATTAGACTCAGACATCCGGGATACGGGGTGGCGACAGGAAGGGCATGCAGCTACCCTTTTGATCCTAACATCATCAAAGCCACAGTAAGAAGGCCGACCCCGCGTTGAAGTGCCTGGTATCATTTTTTTTTTCTAGTAATTTAATTGAAAGCTTTGTTGCTTTGGTAAAAATAAAATTGGTTCTTTTTGTCGTGACAGAATAAATTACTATTAATCACACCAGATTTGTCGGAGAACAGCAGCAACATGTGTAATTGACCCAGCTTTAAGAAATTCTATTACCTTTTAGCGGAAAATTCGTGCGGTACTCTCCGACGTTAGAAAAGTCGTGGTGTTCCGTTCGGAGCAGGAGGCGGCTGTCTTTTCTCCTTCGCGATATCGAAAATTACTAAAAAAAATGAACAGAAATTTTTTTTCGGAGGAAGATCGCGCGGAGAAAACAGACGGAAGTTACATGAAAGAAACCTAAGGGACCAACTAATTGGATTTGTACGAACATATAAACGGAACTGAAAGAACTTGGAATAAATACTATAACGATGTCGTCACGACAGCCTCCTGTTCCGACAGAACACACGCTGGATCATAAGCTGCATAAATCTTTTAAACAGAAAAGATTATCACAAGTATAATTAACGAAAATAAAGTTGAGAGATTTTCTTTGAAATTAAATAAACTTCAAGCCTTCAAGTATTATATTATGAAACGGAAACTTACATTAACATGGCCACCCATTGTGGCGGTGGAGCGAATTTTCATGATACACATTCTCGCTTGTTTGTGGCTACATATATTTTTCAATCACTTAAACTCTTAAATTTACAATAAAATGATTATATCAGTATGGAGCACAATACTTTTGCGTCCGACTCGCAACACATTCACAGAACAGCTAGACAGCGGCGCGGCTCCCTGAAGAAGTAAAACTTGGCAATTGTTATTTAGAAACATAGGTGCATCGTTATTTTACTGATCGATAGCAGCGTATAACAGTTTATAGCTATCGTGATATTCTGCGCTTTTCAGGATCGCGGCAAAGATATCTGGTTACAACATTCATCGGTATATGTTAAAAGTTCGCACATACTGACGCGAATACAGAAAAAAAAACTTTTACACGTTAAAAATCGCAGTGATAAAGGCTGTAATGTCACAAGTGGGACAAAGGCCAAAAGAAAATGATGATGATGATGACGATTCAAGTGCACTTCAAGTGCAGATTTTGTCCACGCCCTTCCGCAGCTTTGTATGACCGTCCAGCAACGATACTTCCTTGCATCGTCAGCACCCTGTCTGATCTATTGTATATGTACATTGAGAACTTGAGTGACCTTATTACACTTCCTTGATATTACTTCTGTTTTTGTGGAACATTCGCCACAAATCAGTGCAAAACCATTATGTGCCTGTCAGTGTTTCCCGTTTCCGCCCGTCTTCATTTCTCTACCCTGCGACTCTGAATAGCTTTTATTTTTTTTTATTTTTAATACTACTTCACCCATGTATAATAAGTTTTGCCATCACATGACCAAGAAAACACAAAATTCTAGAGTGATGATTTCTAATCTATATGAAGACTGCACTCACTTCGTCTGAAACTCAGTTTCGTGACTGAATATTACAGGGATGTTTGCTGGGAAATCTCACATCAAGTGCAAATGCGTTCACCGCTTCCCGAGCTAATTGTTTCTCTTGTGCCCCAACAGAGGATAACGCGTGATATTACCGCACGCTCTGATTGCGGCGTTAATAGGCTGTACAACGTGGCAGGTAAACTTCCTCAGTTAAAGTCTGAAACTACGAAGCTCTTACATCCTGAAATGGCAATACATCGCCTAACAGCTCTGCCTCAGTATTTATTTACACGCACGATTTTCGTGACTTCACTGGTGATGTCAGAGAAACGTAGTGAAAATCTACCGAGAGCTCTTCGTTCTTAAGAACGTTCTCTACGTAACGTGATTTTTTCGTTTCTTAGTTGGCTCCAAATAAATCTCGTCAATTTAATCTTGGTAGCGGCGGTAAAAACTTAGTAGACACGCGGAAATAATGCCCGGGTCTAACCAAATCAGCACGTGCGGTCTTACGGGTAGAAGTTGGCTCTCCAAAGGCGACAGGAAGAAAACTTCGAATATAAGTTTCCTTGCCTTCCACGTAGTGCGTTGTGCACGTGGCTTGCAACCGTACCACGAGATCCTTTATTTATTTATCTAACTGCTTTGAACTTCATAAACAATACGGTCATACACATCAGAAAACAGAATCGAAATGGCTTTGGTAAGTTTTCTAACTGCGATGACCTTCCTTCTAACGCACTTTATTTCTCCTGTGCTATACATATGTATGGAACAACGGAATGGATAAAGATTTAGAAAGGGGTCCGGCAAGGCTGCATACTGTCACCGTACTTATTCAATCTGTATGCAGAACATGTTATGAGGAATGCGAGGCTAGATGAAGGAGAAACAGGAATTAAAATAGCTGGAATAAATGTAAATAACCTCAGGTACGCGGATGATACGATCCTGTTGGCAGAAAGTGAAGAAGAATTGGGAACACTCTTACTGAAGGTGAAAGACGAAAGTGAAAAGGTCGGTCTTATGCTGAATGTGAAGAAAACGAAAATTATGGCAACTACACCTACCAATTCGTGGGATATAGCAGGAGAAACCATGGAGGTAGTGACCACATTCAGTTATCTCGGTTCCCAGATCTCTGCTGATGGCGACTGCAGCCATGAAATCCGGAGACGCCTGTTGCTCGGTAGACAGGCGATGTCAAACCTTGACAAGATTATAAGGTCCAGAGATATAGCACTAGCAACAAAGATGCGTATTGCGAGGGCTATGGTCTTTCCAGTTGTGATGTATGGATGTGAGACCTGGACCATTAGAAAGGCTGAACGGCGAAGAACTGACTCCTTCGAATTGTGATGTTGGAGGAAACTTCTTAGAGTTCCATGGACTGCAACGAGAACCAACAGATCAATATTGGAGCAAATTGAACCAGATTTCTCCCTGGAAGGTCTAATGTTAAAACAAAAGCTGACCTACTTTGGGCACACAATGCTGGGGAAGATTGAAGGAACTAGAAGAAGAGGACGTCAGAGGATGAGATGGATCGATGGCATCGCAGAAGCAATGTGTTCCAACCTGGAAGGTCTACGGGAGTAAGTGCAAGACAGGAAAAAGTGGCGTGATTTAGTTCATGGGGTCACGAAGAGTCGGAACCGACTAAACGAATAGAGAGAGAGAGAGAGATATACATTGAAAATTTTACAAAAAATAATTACTCGCTTTCGATCTCCAGCGTGGAGGGAAATCAGAAGCAGTACTGACTCTCAACATCGTTAGTAGAATTACAAACTGCACGTTTGCTCGCGAATCGCAAGGACGGACAATGGCCTTATCAAGCTCTGGCCGCTGAGTGACTTAGTTGGGACATTCTGTTTATAGGAAGCCTGCTCACACTGACACGTATCTACGAGCTGATAGTTGTCACCATCCAGCTCAGGGTGAAGAATACTTCGTACCTTGGTTCACAGGTATCTCAGACCCTGAAAGTTCGGCAGCTGAGCTATCACATCTCGAAGTTACCTTTCGTCAGAATGGTTATAGTTAGAGGCAGATGAAACGTGCGTTGCGCTATCAGCCTTCTGTGCAACGGGTGAGTGACGATAGCAACGAAGTGCCACCTAAGTCTACGGCCTTTTTGCCTTACACAGGAAGCATTTCCAACAGGATTGGCCGTATTTTGCGGAAATATGATGTGCAACGTGTTTTTCGACCACCTTGTACAATTAAGGCCCCGTTGGCGTCCGTAAAAGATGATCTTCGTTTGCGTAAGGCTGGTGTCTTTCCTTGCAGTTGTGGCATGTCATATATTGGACAGACAATCAGGACTGTGGAAGACCGGTGTGATGAACATAAGCGTCACACACGCTTACAACAGCCGAGAAAATCCGCTATTTGCAGAACATTGCCTTGACACCGGTCATCCTATAGAATACAACAACACGCAGATTCTGGCTTGCAAATCCATCTATTGGGATAGTGTTATTAAGGAAGTTGTTGAAAGCAAACTATCAAGCAACCTTATAAACAGAGATGGCGGATTTTGTTTAAATGCTGCTTGGAATCCGGCTCTGTGTCTCATCAAAAAACAGAGGGACAGAATTAGTGCTACCTCACCTGTTAATAGTTACTATCGATATTTCTGATGTTGGTTGTGTGTTCACTCTGCGGTTACTTGATCTCTGTGTGGTATCTTCCTTGTTTCTCCTCTGCGAACCGAGGTATTAAATTCCCTTGCACATCGCTTCCTCCTTGCAGTTGTGCCTTGAGAATGGCAGGGTATACTACTGTCGAAATATCGGCGGTGGTCGACGACGTTACCCGGCAGCAAACCGGTAAGTTATTTGAACAAGTCTACAGTTATTTGAATGTGTTCGTCAGTAAGCGAATTGGCGCATTTGGGGAATTGAGATCGAGATCGAGAAGTCTCTTCACCCTCAACGGGTGACTGTGTGGTGTGCAATGTCCAGTCACTGAATAATCGGTGCGATATTCCTTTATGGCACTGTGACTACCGAACGGTACGTGAAGGTTTTGGAAGATGATTTCATCCCCATTATCCAAAGTGACCCTGATTTCGACGTGGATCACGCAAGACGGAGCTCGACCCCATCGAAGCAGGTTCAAATGGCTCTGAGCACTATGGGACTTAACATCTGAGGTCATCAGTCCCCTATAACTTAGAACTACTTAAACCTAACTAACCTAAGTATATCACACACATCCATGCCCGAGGCAGGATTCGAACCTGCGACCGTAGCCCATCGAAGCAGGAGAGTGTTTGATGCACTGGAGGAGCACTTTGGGGACCGCATTCTGGCTCTGGGGTACGCAGAGGCCACAGGCATGGACCGCGATTGGCCGCCATATTCTACGAATATGAACACATGCGACTCCTTTTTGTGGGGTTATATTAAAGACAAGGTGTACAGCAATTACCCCAAAACCACTGCTGAGCTGAAAACAGCCATTACGGAGCTCATCGACAGCATCGACGTTCCGACAGTGGGTCGTGCAGAATTTTGCTATTCCTCGGCGCCACATCATCGTCAATGATGGCAGGCGTATCGAACATGTAATAACCTAAATCCGAACATGCTAAGTTTGTTTCATGCAAATCTAACTCATATTTTAAGTGATAAAATGGAATTCAATAGAGCTTTCTACACCACCTACTGATTATTACTACAATGACTTTACAAAATACGTATGGTACGTCTTATGTCTTATCAATGGGCAACATCGATAGCTGATATTTCGTCTTTAACGTCGATGTTACGAAGTTTCATAGATTTCAGTATCGATATTGAAATATCGATGATTACAATCCCAATGAGTATGTTTTCAAAACAAACGCTGACAATCGAACATTCCAGACTTTTACACGAAGCACTGTCTTCTCGGCTGCGTCTGGAAGCAGCTACGTCAGACGGTCATATAACACACCGCACAATCGAAACTATGGGGGCGCCCATGGTTACCAGCGTAATACGTCATCAGATTAGCGACACCCATGCTCTACTCGGAGAAAAATGAAACAAATTTTAAGCAAAAAAAAAAAATCACTGAACATTCACTTTCCTGTTTGTATCAAGACAATCTACTGCCAAGTTTTGCGGCAGATCGACAATAATCGTACAATGGAAATCAATTTTTTTGCAACGACATTACTAGTCAAAAAGTATCGCGTTTTTACACTATTTGACACATGTCGCCACGCGAGTCAAGTCTCAGCGCATCGACAGACGGCAGAATAAATGTATATTACTAAAGTAGCATTATGTTGATAGTGAAATTCAAAACTGTAGGCATGTTATGTTATAGTCTAGTACAATACCTGTACTATTATTGGGAGCATTAACTAACTCGATGCCAGTTCTTCGTCCGCAGCTCGTGGTCGTGCGTTAGCGTTCTCGCTTCCCACGCCCGGGTTCCCGGGTTCGATTCCCGGCGGGGTCAGGGATTTTCTCTGCCTCGTGATGACTGGGTGTTGTGTGATGTCTTTAGGGTAGTTAGGTTTAAGTAGTTCTAAGTTCTAGGGGACTGATGACCATATATGTTAAGTCCCATAGTGCTCAGAGCCATTTGGACCATTTTTAGCCAGTTCTTCCTGTGTCTCACAACGTAGATTTGCAGACGGTACTACTACACACACTGTCGATTTCTTGTTCGGAGATACATGTATTAAGCAAAGGCTAACGTGCCGACGTGTTTGCCCATTGATACGATATAAAATATACCATACGTATTTTATGAAGTCATTGTATTAATAGTCAGTAGATGATGTAGAAAACTCTATTGAATTCCACTTTGTCACTTAAAATATGAGTAGCTTTTGCATGAAACGAACATGTGGCTCTTCTGTTTTACAGACTGTCCGTAATGCCTTGTTATAAAACCGACTACAGCATGATAAATGCAAGCGCGGTGACATGACAGTTGTAAATTGTCGTAACCGTGTTGGGAAAGTACCAGAGCTCCAAGCGCTAATAGAAAGCACTGATGCTCAAATCGTTATAGGCACTGAAATCTGGCTAAAGCTCGATATAAGCTCAGCCGAAATTTTTGGGAACTATGTAACGGTGTTCGGAAACTATAGGCTAAACACGGTTGCCGGTGGCATATTTGCTGCTGTCAGAAGTAGTTTAACTTGTCGTGAAATCCAACTAGATAGTTCTTGTGAATTAGTATGGGCAGAGGTCATTGTTGGAAACTGAAATAAGATAATAATTGTATCCTTTTACCGACCTCCCAATTCAGATGATACAGTTGCTGAAAGGTTCAAAGAACACTTGAGTTTGATTTCAAACACGTACACGACTCATACCATTAAAGTTGGTGGTGACTTTAATTTACCTTCGACATGTTGACGAAAATTTTTGTTTAATTCCGGACGTACGCATAAAATATCGTCGTAAATTGTGCAAAACCGATATAGGTATTAGTGAACACAGAGTTGTCGTCGCGAGATTGAATATTGTAACCTCAAATCCTCCAAAAATAAACTAAAAATACCTATTCAAAAAGCAGATCAAAATTCACTTGACGCCTACCTGAGAGACAATCTCAGTTCCTTCCAAATTAATAACACAAGTGTAGACCAGATGTGGCGAATTCAAAGAAATAGTATCGGCAGCAAATGAGAGATTTATAGCATATAAATTAACGAAGGACGAGCTGATCCTCCTTGGTACACAAAACAGGTCAGAAGAATGTTGCAGAAACAACGAAACAAACACGCCAAATTTAAACAGACACAGAATCCCCAAGACTGGCGATCTTTTACAGAAGCTCGAAATTTAGAGCGGACTTCAATGCGAAATGCTTATAACAGTTTCCACAACGAAACTTTGTCTCGAAACCTGGCAGAAAATCCGAAGAGATTCTCGTCGTATGAGAAGCATGTTAGCGGCAAGAAACAATCAATGCCGTCTCTGCGCGATAGCAATGGAGATACTATGGAAGACAGTGCTGCCGAAGCAGAGTTACTAAACACAGCCTTTCGAAATGCCTTCCCAAAAGAAGACGAAGTAAATATTCCAGAATTCGAATCAAGAACAGCTGCCAACATGAGTAACGAAGAAGTAAATATCCTCGGAGTACTGAAGCAACTCAAATCAATAAAATCAAGTCTTCTAGTCCAGAATGTATACCAATTAGTTTTCTTTCAGAGTATGCTGGTGCATTAGCCCAATACTTAATCATACACAACCGTTCGCTCGATGAAATATCCGTACCCAAAGACTGGAAAGATGCACAGATCACACCAATATTCAAGAAAGGTAGTAGGAGTAATTAACTAAATTACAGGCCCATATCGTCAACGTTGATATGGAACAGCATTTCGGAACATGTAGTGTGTTCGAACATTATCAATTATTTCGAAGAAAACGGTCTATTGACACTCAGTCAACATGGATCTAGAAAACATCGTTCTTGTGAAACAAAACTAGCTCTTTACTCCCATGAAGTGTTGAGTGCTACTGACAAGGGATTTCAGATCAATTCCGTATTTCTGGATTCCCGGAAGGCTTTTGAGACTACCACACAAGCGGCTTGTAGTGAAATTGTTTGCTTATGGAATATCGACTGGATTTTTGACTTCCTGTCAGAGTGGTCACAGTTTGTAGTACTCGACGGAAAATCATCGAGTAAAACAGAAGTGATTTCTGGCGTTCCCAGGGTAGTGTTATAGGCGGCCGTTTGCTGTTCCTTATCTGTATAAACGATTTTGGAGACAATCTGTGCAGCCGTCTTAGATTGTTTGCAGATGACACTGCCGTTTATCGACTAATAACGTCATCAGAAGGTCAAAACAAATTGCAAAACGATTTAGAAAAGATATGTGAATGGTGCGAAAATTGACAGTTGACCCTAAATAACGAAAAGTGTGAGGTCACCCACATGAGTGCTAAAAGGAATTCGTTAAACTAAGGTTACACGATAAATCAGTCTAATCCAAAGGCCGTAAATTCAACAAAATACCTAGGAGCTACAATTACGAGCCGGCCGCGAAAGCCGAGCGGTTCTAGGCGCTTCAGTCCGGAACCACAGGGCCGCTGCGGTCGCAGGTTCGAATCCTGCTTCGGACATGGATGTGTGTGATGTCCTTAGGTTAGAAAGATTTAAGTAGTTCTAAGTTGAGAGACTGATGACCTCAGATGTTAAGTCCCGTAGTGAGTAGAGCCATTTGAACCATTTTTTACAATCACCATTTTTTACGTTTACGAACAACTTAAATTGGAAGGGAGACATAAAAAATGTTGTGGTGAATGCTAACCAAAGACCGCGTTTTATTGGTGTGGGATCCTTACCAGATAGGACTGACGGAGTACATCGAGGAAGTTCAAAGAAGGGCAGCACGTTTTGTATTATCGCGAAATATGGGAGAGAGTGTCACTGAAATGATACTGAATTTGAGCTGGACATAATTAAAAAAAGGCGTTTTTCGTTGCGACGGAATCTTCTCACGAAATTCCAGTCACCTACTTTCTTTTCCGAATGCGAAAATATTTTGCTGACACCGACCTACGTAGGGAGAAACGATCACTAATGAAAAAATAAGGGAAATAAGAACACGTACGGAAAGTTATAGGTGTTCATTCTTTCCGCGCGCCATACGAGATTGGAATAATAGAGAATTGTGAAGGTGTTTCGATGAACCCTCTGCCAGGCACTTAAATGTGGTTTGCAGAGTATCCATGCAGATGTAGACTGCATCACTTTTACAATATGCGCGTAACCCCTGACAAGAGGGGTTACGCATAATAATAATTAACTCGTTTACTAAGTTTATTCGGTTTCTAGATAAATATTATGCATTTACGTTCGGTTTCATGCCAGTTATACTTCTTACTAAGTATATTATAACGCTGACATGTAATCATAAAGTTACGATCATAAATCTTTCGTACGACATTTAGTAACACAGCAAAAAGTTTCATTTTATTGTAGAATTCATTTTTGTTGGTTACAAGCGAATATTTATAATACGCATATAATATATATGTGCAACGATGAAGAACGAAATCGACTTCACGGTGTTCGATGCTAGCAGTATATGGCGCGGGATAATTTGCACCTTTTTGCCAAATTCTGTCTTATATTTCATTTACGGCAATTGCTATTTTAACAGAACAGTGGCGGTTACTTACCAATAAATTTCATTGGAGAGTATACGTGTAGTGAAGCTGAATCGGCATGGATGTGTCTACACGACGATCGACGACGGATTTTTCTCTGGTATTCGCAATGATAGAAAGTACAAAGTATCCAACCTTTGTGTTTGCGAGGGTCCATGAATTAGTCGTCTGTCTGTGCGTCCATAGCATCAGGAGCCTGACGCTACTCATGTATTCCTTATTGTCTATACTTTTTAATTTATTAGTAATGCTGTAACCATCATCTGTAATATGAGATACTGTACTGTAGCGAAGGTACGTCAATTGTTACGTTCCTCTATGCAATCTCGAATGCGTATTACGGTAGCGTGCGTATTGTGATTAAAACATAAACCTCCAATGCTTACTGTCAACGAGTACGAGCGATACATCGAAGAACTGGTCTGGACTCCCTGTACTGCCGTGAAAAGGACGTGGCGCGGTTTCCTTAGGCCTCTTGCAGACGGCGGGAGGCCGTGCGTCTCTACAAAGTGGACGGCTTCCCGCTTCCTTCTATAGCACCACAACTCAAAAGTTTCGAAAAAATGTTCAAATGTGTGTGAAATCTTATGAGACGTAACTGCTAAGGTCATCAGTCCCGAAGCACACAGGAAATAAACTGTTGTACGTGGATTTAATTTAAATTTCAAGATCTTTAAGCTTATCCTGGTTAGGCAAACGTTAACAATAAGTCTAACTTGTTGTGTAGCGAAATGGTTGATATCACTGTGTCAGTGTTCTCCTTGTGCTAATTATTTTGTGAAACCATCGTGCATTGCACTCGCTCATCTGGTATTCCTACGATTTAGCTTTATTAACTAAGGAGAGTTGAGTTCACGTCTCCTACAAGTCTAAATTGCTCCTCGGTTGGCATTAATTCACAATATAACTACCGGCGAGGAACTTCTCGGTTAGCAGTCGCTGATGTGGTGGAGTTTCGAACGAATGTTCAAATGTGTGTGAAATCTTATGAGACTGAACTGCTAAGGTCATCAGTCCCTAAGCTTACACACTACTTAACCTAAATTATCCTAAGGACAAACACACACACCCATGCCCGAGGGAGGACTCGAACCTCCGCCAGGACCAGCCGCACAGTCCATGACTGCAGCGCCCAAGACCGCTCGGCTAATGCCGCGCGGCAATAGTGTCGACTCTCGTCTTCTCTCGTTTCTCCACAGTCCATTATAATACTACCATATAACGAATTCTGTGTTTCAAACGCACATTCTCAGCAATTTCTCCCCTAAATTGAAGCCAATGTTTGATAATAGTAGAGCTCTTGGCGAGGAATGTGCTCTTTACCCGTCCTTGTCTGCTTTTGATGACCGTCTCGCTTCGTCCGTCACACGTCATTTCGTTTCCGAGGTAGCAGAAATCTTTCACTTCATCTACTTCATGCTAACCAATTTTGATGTGAAGTGTGTCGCTAAATTAATTTCTGCTACTCCTCACTATTTCTTCAGTTTACTCTCACCTCACATTCTACACTCATTAGACTTTTAATTCTAGTCATCTGAGAGTAGTAATGTCATCTGCGAATCTGATCCTTGATATCACCTCACCCTGAATCTTAATCCCACTCTTTAAATCTGCCTTTTCTTCCCCTCATTGTTTCTTCGATGGAAAGGCTGAACAATAATAGTGAAAGACTGCAAACCAGTGTAACGCCCTTTTTAATCCAAACACTTCGTTCTTATTCTTCCACTGTTACCGTTCCCTTTTGGTTCCTGTTCGTATCGTATATTGTTCGTCTTTTGCTGCAGGTTACTCCTGTTTTATCACAGTATTTAGAACATTTCGCAACATGTCGAACCATGTCGAACCCTTTTTCTAGGTGACTGTTCCTTTGAAGGTGCTCGATGTTTCTTATGCCATCCTTCCATTTCCAAGCACAACGTCAGGCTGCCTCTCTGGTGCCTTACCTTTCTTATAGCCAGACTGATCATCGTCTAACAATTGCTCAGTTTTCTTTTCGACTCTTCTCCATACTCGCCTTGGACAGAGTGAAATGGGAGCCTTCAAAGGCAGGCAGCGAGCTGCTTGGCGTTTGTGGTGAGCTTCTCGCGTTTAATTTCGGAACACATTGTCAGGTCAGCAGCTTTGTAGTTTCTGCCCGCCATTTATCGTTAGTGTACAGTATAGTAAACGATTTTTTGTGGATGTTGGATGATTGAAGAAACTGTGACTATATATGAGTAAGTATTAGAGAGTTTCGCTAGTACTGCCTGACTGTTCCATACCTGCCTATGCAAGCAAATAAAAAAAGGCTGAAACCTGGAATCAAATATTTACATTATATAACACAGATTTTTGACACACTGCCATCACAGGAGAAGAAAATGATCGAAACTTACTTTTCTTATTTTTTATTAATCTTTGTCAAGATATTTACAATACACACGTGTATATAGGCTGTACAGGCTACTGCAGTTATTTCCGTGGTAACTGACAACAGCAAGTTACAAATTTCCTTCCTCAATCTGTACAGTTTCCATGACTTAAACTAGAGAATATCGCCATTCGCGTTCTCCAGTACTGCTAACGAAGTAGTCCACTAAATTATTTGCAATAGTTTTTTCTGCGCTCGATCTGCAGTTTGTAACCGAGACAGATCCTCGTATGTTTAAAGCCATCGCACTGTTAACTGTCTTCGAATTTTACTCCGTGTTGAGCGCGAACGAAACTGTGAAGCGCAACACACCACTTAGATGTTTTGCATACAGGATGGAGCCACTGAAAGGTTGTTGAATGTCCGTCCGTTATTGGATATCAGTCCAAATGTACATTCAATAGGACGACTTGCTCTACGCAGTCGGTTATTCAATATTCTCTTTTCCATACATACAGATGTTCTACAAAATGGATGCATGTAATTTCAGGACAAAGGGGACACCTGCGACAACAACAAAAATGGCATCTCTGGCTTTGTGGTCCCCGTCAATGGCCGTGGGTAAGGTACATCAGCTGTTTCGTTTAGTATTTTTTACCCAGGAGCCGAGTTCACGGAATGAGGAGGGTCACGACGTCTGTTCCATATTTTGCATTTCTTCACAATTACAACACCTGCAGCTAACACTGCTACCCCCTCTACAAATGGTTCAAATGGCTCTGAGCACTATGGGACTCAACTGCTAAGGTCATTAGTCCCCTAGAACTTAGAAATAGTTAAACCTAACTAACCTAAGGACATCACAAACATCCATGACCGAGGCAGGATCCGAACCTGCGACCGTAGCGGTCTTGCGGTTCCAGACTGCAGCGCCTTTAACCGCACGGCCACTTCGGCCGGCACCCCCTCTACGAGGAACACTTTGTGACTGTATGGTTCTCCAGCAACACACCGACAGGCTGCAGCTCCGCTACTACGTAAGGGACTAGGGCTCTGTGCACCCTAGCCGGCCTGTGCGGCCGAGCGCTTCTAGGCGCTTCAGTCTGAAACCGCGCGACCACTACGATCGCAGGTTCGAATCCTGCCTCGGGCATGGATGTGTGTGATGTCCTTAGGTTAGTTAGGTTTAAGTAGTTCTACGTTCTAGGGGACTGATGACCTCATATGTTAAGTCTCATAGTGCGCAGAGCCATTTGAACCATTTGAATCTGTGCGCCCTAGACGGCTGCGGGAAGCTGTCCACTGTGCAGAGACCCAGGGCCTCCCGTCGTCCAGAAGAGGCCTAAGAAAACCCCGCTTTGTGCATTCCGCGGCAGTGCAGGGAGTCGAGACCAGTTCTTCCATGTGCCACTCATACTTGTAGACAGTAAGCATCGGAGGTTTGTATTTTAACCACAATAAGCACGCTACCGTAATGCGTATTCGAGACTGCACTCAGGTATATGCTGCATGACATACGAGTACATCGTTAGCGCCGACTAACACGGTGACTGATCAACGAAAGAAAGCATTGAGAGAGAGCCGGCAGGGCAGTCTGCGAGAGGACGTGTTACACCGCCGCCGCAAGTAGGCCGTCACACGCTGTGCAATGACCGGCCTTGCCGCGAGGCCACGGAGGCAGTTCGTGTGAGACCGACAGTAGTTACAGGGGAATGGTCGGACCTGTCCTGTAGAAATTTGTGCTGATTTCGTCCCCACCGTTAGTCAACTTTGAAAAACGTCTCTAAGAAAAGAAATTATAGCTTGCAGCACGAACTGGAAGTCATTAAAAAGTTGTGAAATACGACATTTTTCGCTTGGTTTGCGCATCTGAAACTGCCTAATACACGCACAGCTCGTGATTCTCTCGCTACGATACCCAGCGCATTCTACGGACAAGGCGGCGTCGACTACGCGCCGCTCTTTTGTCACATCGATGCGAGCGCTGATTGGCCAACTGAAACAGATCCAAAAATGACTAAATATTCTTAGAGAAATATAACTTACTTACTTTCTATGACTTCCTTCCCAAAATGATATGGAGTATGTGCACATGATTACGGAATTTCCAAAACGTCGGCATTAATTTTAGTATTTCCAGCTTTTGCGAAAATGTGAAATATGCATACAATATTCTAAATATACATGTGTGTGCTCCAAGAACATAAATCAGGTACTAGAATTGATCTACATGTACATCTCCATCGATACTCCAAAGTCCAATTTACGGCGCGTGGCGGAGGGTATCCCATACCACTGCTCGTCATTTCCTTTTGTGTTTCACTCGCAAATAGAACGAGGGAAAAGTGGCTGCCTGTATGCCTCAGTATGAGCCCTAATTTCCCGTATCTCATCTTCATGGTCCTTACGGGCAAAGTATGTTGGCCGCAGAAGAATCGATCGGCAGTCAGCTTCAAATGCCGGTTCTCTAAATTTTCTCCAAAGTGTTTCTCGAAAAGAACGTCACCTTCCCACCAGGGATTCCCATCGGAGTTCCTGAAGCGTCTCTGTAACACTTGCGCGTTGTTCGAGCCTACCAAGAGCAGATGCAGCAGCCCGCCTCTGAATTGGTCCGATGTCTTCCTTTAAAACGATGGGGTACCATTCCCAAACATTCGAGCAGTACTCAAGAATAGGTCGCACTAGCGTCTTATATGCGCTCTTCTTTACAGATGAACCACACTTTCCTAGAGTTCTCCCAATAAACCGACCATTTGCCTTTCCTACCACAATCCTCGCATACTCATTCCACTTCACATCGCTTTGCACCGTTACGCCCAGATATTTAAAAGACGTGACTGTGTCGAGCACGACACCGCTACTGCTGTATCCGAACATTACTCGTTTGATTTTCCTACTCATCCGCATTGACTTACATTTCTGTACATTTAGAGCTGACTTCGACATTTTTATAGAAAACTGGTCCATAGTGAGGAATGAGTCCCATGTAATACCGGTATATTTTGCAAAGTACTTGGAATATTTAATCCGACTTTGGAACCGAGGAGGAAAAAAAAAATAATGTGCTAGTGCCTGGAACTTGAGAATACCGTCATGTAAGTAGACGGAAATTGCTATGATCTGTCCGCTGTAGTTTTCCGTGGTCTGTTCTGTACAACGCATTCCGCTGACTCAAAAATACTCTGTCTACCGGTTGAGGTACATTCGTCGAGTCAAACAGAATCGGAAGTACCTGTACATATTTGTCAGTGTGCGTACGAAACACGACTGCTAATGGTTCGGAATTTTTATGACGTAACCAAGAATCGAGAAGGAGAAGGGCATGGTTTCACAAAATTGAAGGAACGCTCACCATGAAAAATGTAAAATCTTCCTTTCCCATTTTTCCAGACTTCGATGTGAGTGCCACAAGTCTTTCTGTGCACACCATTGTTGTGTTCACACGTAGTGCTAAGTTTCCGGTCGATTCTTGAAGACAAATGACGTTGGTAGCAATTGCACGCAAGATTCACGAAAACCAGAGATATTATTGTAACAACCACCTTAGTCCGTCCATTTTGTCTTACGTGATTTTTTTAAAATTTATTTTGCAGCCAGTGAGTTTTCAGTTTGTAGTGATTACTTCTGTCATTCCTAACTACATGTCTTCACTATTACAACGTTCGTCTGGAAGTTAACCACCATTCAGCCACGGATCTACGATATTTGCGAACCGGGGCAAAAACTCGATAGTGGCGCCCCCACCATCCCCCCTCCCCATTCTCCCCCAATCGTTTGAGACACGACATGAAAAAGACAAATCGATTTTTCAAACATATGTTCATTTTGTAGCGCACATCTTTCTTAAGAGTTGGATATATACAACATATATCTTCGAAAAAATATAAGACATGTTATTTGGCATTGAGTGTGCCAAAGTGCAGTGCCACGCTTCTTCACACAGCATTCTTCTATCGCACTTCACTATACTTCGCGCTGTGGAGATCAGATATGTATATTTTGTAATGTAAGCCATCAAACCAATATTCAGAACAGTGGGAATTAAAATGTCCTGTCATGCGTCTCCTGCTCCTAAACGGCTCGTGTGACATCGTACCCTCCCCCGCCCCCCCCCCCCCATCCCTTAAAAAAAGCTAACAGTTAATACTGGGTGGGATTGTGACCGGAATAATAAGAAATTTTCAGAAAATTTGTACTCTTTATTGCATATAAGTTAATAACTTTATCTTTTGTGCGACATAAAATTAACTGTAGGAAACATTAAACCAGTAAAGACAAGAGGCAAGCAAGACACTACCCATTTCTTCAGTCCTTAAGGTCCAGCTTTTTTTTCTCTCTAATCTTGCTACACTTTTACACTGTGTGATTTCCTTTCTGCGAAAGAACCTACTACCCCACAAAAGTTCCTCAAACGTTTTGCTACATAAAAAATCGAAATTTCGTTGTCTGACACTGAAAAAGCTGTTAATACGAATAGCATCGAAGACTGATGTGATTTCTCAATTTGATTACGTCTATTTTGTCACTGTCTGCTAGATAAAACGAAATATTTAATATTGCAGCAGTCGTAACACACACACCAAATAAATGAGTCTGTTTTGGAATAAATGGTCTTTTTTATGTACCTCATTTACATAAATAACGTGACAGAACATAATCCACGAACTCCCAATATCAAATGCCTATCAGGCCTACTGCAAGCAAAAAGTTTTATGTTATGAAACAGTTTCACATTTCATTCACACGCTCCAATTTCTCAAACAAGATCGAAAAGTAGTAGTAGTAGTACGTAATTTTTATATAAATTTGAGATCGTTATATTTTTCCGCGTAATTTGTGTGATGTCCTCGTTAATTCTCCTTTCTTGTTCTGACACAACTCAACAAAACTTATTCTCCGGTTAACTTCACTAACCCTGCCAGACTCACTGGTTTAGTTGCCCCTCATTTGTTCTACGGTTAAGCGTTATTACTTGTTCGTGCAACGCGTTTTCTGCACTGTTCTGAGAATAGAACTTAAGTCGCTGCTAACCGGGGACTGTACAACTGGCCTTTAGTAGTGTAGCAGCGTTCTGGCAAAAATTTTCTATCAAAATTTCATTTTCTTGGATATACCGAGAAGATAATATGTAATCGTTTTGTTCTTTATGTTAGTCGTTTACTTCCACTCTGGCAGTCTGAATCCATGGATTTCGCTAATAATTATAACAACGCTTATAATTCACACATCTAATCAACCAAATGAACAAACAGCAGTTGACGTTCACCCACTAGGGTTTACTCCGCTTTTGGCTGCGGGGAAGTTTTTTATTTCTAGATGCGACGGGGATTCCCCTGGTAGAGACATCACGTACACTAATGACGCATTCAAAAACCAACTAATGATTCGTTCAGAAACCAACTCAGTATGTGTTCAAAAATGTTCAAAAACAAACTGGGATGCGCTTCAAAATTATATGAAGAATCGATAAAACAACGTGCGCTGAAGGGTAGGCACTTTGTGAAACAAGGTTTTTTTTCTTCAAGAAATGAATTTTGCGCCTTTTGGAATTGCCGCCAAGGTCAGATACCCCTGTTTGCCCCCCCCCCCCCCACCCTGCGCATATATCCGGGCCTGATAGCATTCCGCACATGTTATTATCTGTACGAGTTATCTGTTGATGGCTTCAGCTGGAATGTGCTGTATATCTCCATGGCAAACAGCAAAAACATCCATAGGTTTTTCCATCATCTACACGGCGAGACTGATAGTGTATAAAATTGATCGGAGTTTACAGTTAAAACAATGCGGTTCGCAACATGCCCAAAAAATTAAAATTACTCTTACCATACAGTACTGCAGACAGAACGAATATTAGCCTTCGGCTTTAACAGAGCCCTGAATCGTTAAGCCCCTTGGTTGAGCGCTGCGCCGACCGACCCTGTTTGCCCGGATGTTGAGCAGTGTGCTAACGATATCCAGGCTATTCATCTCTTAGCCGCAGACGCCAAACCTGAAAACACGACTTTTCGCGATTTTTTTGGTAACTTCTGGTAGGTGTCGGCAGCTGAAATTTTCCTTGTGTATCTCAAGAGGCATCACCAGCACCGGCAAAAAGCTATGGCAGGTTTTGTCATGAAACGTTAGACCATTCCCTTGTGAATGCGCTGTTGTTGACGAAGGGAATACCCGATTTTATAACCTCCCAGCATATTCTGCACATTACACGGCTGATTGCATTGCAGCCATTTCTCATTCACTTCATACAGAGCAATATAACTTTACTTTTAGGGCATATAGAGCCTCTGTATTTTCAGTTAACGATACATAGCCCGACCTATTTGATCGTGTTAAGGTGTTGAGCGCTAGATTTCGTGATTGGGAGCTGAGATATATCCGGTGTATGGTGTCGCAACTGTCAACAATATGGACGTTGAGAGGAACCTGTATTCAAACAGGTAGAAGCTATTGACTACTTTTTGGCACTTCTCTTAAGCTTATTCTTCAGGGTGGCTGGATATCGAGCCGTGAACTTTCGATAGCCATGCAGCAAAAACTGGTTAACTGCATCCAGTAGTAGAAATAAGCGCTGTCCCACGACTATGTTTTATGAATCATCGTTATTATTCGCACTGTGCGAGGTGGGCCTAATTTTTGCTCGGACACAGTTGGTCTGTACAGTAATCTTGAGTTGGTTGGCAGTGTTCATGAGATGGAGAGTTTTTAAGTTGTGTGTTTCAGGATATCTGGAACACAGTTTCAGTCCTCTCGACATGATATTCAGGTTAATCAATTGCACCGCCTTTACAGGACACATGAACTCCATTTCAAAGATTCTGCACGTACATCTAAGGTTACTCTGCAGTTCGCTCTTCATTGCCTGGCAGAGGGTTTCCACTCTCGAATAGCATGTGAGAAAAACGAACATCCAGATCTGTCGTATGCCAGCTCTGATTTCTCTTATTTTGTTACTGTGGTCATTTATCCCTCTGTAGGTGGGAGTCATGAAAATATTTTCTCATTCGGAGGAGAAAACTGCTCATTGAAATTCCATGAAAAGGCCTCGCCGCAGCGAGCACTATGGGACTTCACATCTCAGGTCATCAGTCCCCTAGAACTACTTAAACCTAACTAACCTAAGGACATTAAACACATCCATGCTCGAGGCAGGATTCGAACCTGCGACCGTAGCGATCGCGCGGTTCCAGACTGAAGCGCCTAGAACCGCTCGGCCACGACGGCCGGCTTAATTATTGCCACCTCAACTCGCGTATCATTTCGGTGACACACTCTCCGCTATTTTACGACAGTGCAAAATGAGCTGCCCTTCTTTGAACTTTTTCGATCTCTTCCACAAGCTGGTAAAGATTCCATTCCGCGCAGCAGCACTCTGGAGAAGGACGAACAAGTGTGTGTTGGTAGTCACTTCAGTAAATTTGTTACATCTAAGTGTTCTGACAATAAAACGCATTCTTTGGTTCGCCTCCCCCTAACATTTTCCATGTGACGGTTCCAAAGTAAGTTGTTCGTAGTTGTCATCCCCAAGTATTTAGATGAAACGACAAGCTTCAAATTTGTTTCATTTATCGTGTAACCGAGATTTAAAGGAATCTTTTTAGTACACATGTGGCAGACCTCACACTTTCTATTATTTAGTGTCAACTGTCACTATTCGCAACATACATATATTTTGTCTAAATCAACATGTTTTGATCTTGTTGCGACTTTACTAAACGGTAAGCGACAGCATCACCTGGAAACATTCTAAGACGACAATTTGTTAGGTGTTGTGCCGGCCGCAGTGGCCGGGCGGTTCTAGGCGCTTCAGTCTGGAACCGCGCGACCGCTACGGTCGCAGGTTTGATCCTGCCTCGAGCATGGATGTGTCTAATGTCCTTGGGTTGTTAAGGTTTAAGTAGTTCTAAGTTGACTGATGACCTCAGATGTTAAGTCCCATAGTGCTCAGAGCCATTTTTTTGTTATGTGTTGTGATGTAGGGAACTCTTCTGTATCAAATTATCGCTTAAACAAATAGAACAAGTGCAAAAATAAAAAATGCATTCCATGACCCGTAATTAGTTGTCAGATACAGGTTCTGTTATCTGTATCGTAAACCGTTTCTTTAGAAATTTGTAAATCATTTTTGGTCTAAATTAATTCATTGAACACAGCTACTAACATCGATTGCTTGATTGGGGAAGAGAAACGGAGAAATGGAACTGAAGTTAAGAGGAGTAATGTTGCTAATTTTGTGCGGATATGTTACTACTTGCATCCGGGAGGATCTAGGGTCGCATTTCTGGAGGGTAATCAGATTTAAGTAGTTCATGTTTTTCCCAAAACAATTAAGATATATCTGTCTCAGTTGGTTTGAAAAGCTGCAGCCGATTTTATACCCCATCCTCGCCTATTCCGAAACAAATGCTCCATGTTTAACAATTTCGTTTATAGAAAGACGAGAAACCTTCTTTCTTTCCCATACCCAAACAGAATACTGTTAACCGTATAACTTATTACAAACACTGTAATTTGAGAGCAATTTCAGAGAGCCGCTAAAAGAAATGCCGGACAGCTTCCGGACCTCCGCCTGAGCAGCGTCACGCTCAGACGGGGCGAGTTGGCTCAGTGCTCGCCACACTGGAGTCGCATTCTGGAGAGCGGCGGTTCAAATCCTTGTCCAGCCACCCAGAGCTAGGTAGGTTTTTCGGGATGGTTCCTTCGAAAAGGACATCGCCTATTACCTTCTCCAATTTGAACTTGTGCTTTGTCTTAGATGACCCACACTAATGTTCCTTCTGCAATACACAAACAGAAAGAACACTGAAACACACAAACCGAACTCTAAAAGATTTGCAAAGAAATGTCATTCATGAATTTTCCCGTTTCTTAGAGAATGACCTCGTGGTAACAAGAATGGTAACCCGTCACACAAAAACAACAATTCATAATCCAAGGTGATTTGAGATCATTTAGCGCCAAAAAGGAATAGGCATACTGCCGGTATAGAGAGAAAATATCTCACCTCTGAAGTTTGGTAGTGCATATAAATGGTTCAGACAAGTGGCCAAGTTCTGTGGTTCGTATATATATATATATATATATATATATATATATATATATATATATATATATATATATATATATTCTGTAGAAAACATCTCTACTCATGGTGCATCATCATCATCATTATTGGGTCTGAAATTTCCGTCTCGAGCAGTAAATTAGTGAAAAACGAATAATTACTGGTAGCTAGTAATATAACATTTAAATCAATAGCCCCAGTATCTTTCGGTTGCTCACTAGCTGGTTTTTTATCACACTCAGGTGACGAAAAACTAGCACCAATACCAGAATCATCAAAACGAAATGAAACATCTGATTGATCAGTCATATCTAACTTATCCTTTTTAAACTCTACCACCTCTGATGACTTTAGTTTTTAACTCGTCAGATAAGCTATCATCCAATAAATTAACAATTTCTGATTTCTCCTATACTACAGGGTTCTCTATTATTGAATCATTGCCCCTTTTCACACTACTGTCAGGAGACAATACTTCATATTTCACTTTAACATTACTATTTTCATGCATATTTACACTTGAGCCGTTGCCTGGATTTACAGTTCCCTCAACAGACGTAAGTTCTGATTTAGGTTTAACCTCAATTTCTTTCCCGGCCGATTTTTTTCGTTACACGCACTTAATATGCGCTCGCGCAATTCATAGGATAGAAACATAGGCAGCAATCTGTTCGTGACTCATTTTTAATTTAACTCTGTCTTCAAAACTTAAGTGCGTCCTATCTCGCGTCTTATTGCTTATCATACCACTTTGCTTATCTTAAGCATCTGATTGCAGATCGTAATTTACCACTCGCAGATATGGCTAGCTTAGTGTTAGAAAATGAGGTACATGAAAGCTGCAGGGAGCACAATAGGGTCTAACAATGGAAAGGAGCTTCATGTTTCATCCTTACAAAAAAGTGATGTAACTGCAATCACAAAAATCTCGATGGTAGAGACGACGCATCCATAGAAATCTGCAAAATTCTCAGGAGACTGTGTTAATGTTCTCCAGAATGTATTTTTACTCCACTTACAAGCGCCATTGTCACCCATACAACAACAATGGTAAGAAAATAATTTTTGTACAAAGTTCTCGGGAATGCAGCTTAGTATTACGGTCGTTCTTGAACGATATTTCATCAGCCAGTCCTCCCGATGTTGACAAGGGAACAACTGTCCGATAAAAGGGATAAATTTTTGTTTCGTTGGAGGTGCATTTCAAACTCTTCAACACTGGTAATGGAAAAGAAGTCCCATGCTTCTTGACAGAGCGTAGGGGAACGATGCTGGATGACCGCACCGCCGTGTTACGCAAGGTCCTAATGGAGGTGGATTGCTGTTGCCTTCCTCCGACCGTAATGGCGTTGCATGATGATGATTAAGACGGCACAACAACACCCAGCCATCTCGGGGCAGGTGAAATTCTCTTACCCCGACGGGAATCGAACCAGGGAGCCCGTGATACGGAAGCGAGAACGTTACCGCGAAACCTAAATCGAAAATAAATATCGCCTCCGACGTTGTTGTAGCATCTCTTGGGCATTGAATATCCAGTATGTTAGTAACAAACTAAACGTTGGTTCTATCTGCATTTTAGACAATAGTTTCAGTCATAGTGAAACTTCGTGTCTTAATAAAAAAAAAAGGAAATATCCTTTCCTAGTTCATCTCTATGGTTCTACGACTGTAAGCTAACAAGCCCTGTAATTGTAAGCCTAGAGTGTGTTGTGATTTGGCAAGACAGCCAAGCCACTATGAGGTAGCCGAAAGGCACGCGTTTAAGCTCACGCAGGCTGGCGTGAGGTCTGGAACAGTTAAACGAGTTGAGTCTAGTAAAAAAAGTACGTAGCTTCTGGAATACTTAACTTTAATCCATAATTGGTGAACATCGGTCTGACGGTACAGGCATCACAAGATAAATAGCAAATGATAATGGCGCCTTGCTAGGTCGTAGCAAATGACGTAGCTGATGGCTATGCTAACTATCGTCTCGGCAAATGAGAGCGTAATTTGTCAGTGAACCATCGCTAGCAAAGTCGGCTGTACAACTGGGGCGAGTGCTAGGAAGTCTCTCTAGACCTGCCGTGTGGCGGCGCTCGGTCTGCAATCACTGATAGTGGCGACACGCGGGTCCGACGTATACTAACGGACCGCGGCCGATTTAAAGGCTACCACCTAGCAAGTGTGGTGTCTGGCGGTGACACCACAGAGAGTCTCTCGTGAACATGTAGTTACTAGAATTCGTCGCTCAAGGCATCCAAACCTTACACTCACCACAGACAGTACGCTATAACAACTTCCTTTAGATGCTCGTACGTGACTCCTGCCGAAGGTACTGAAACGTGCGGTTCTGATATTCTGCGCTCACTGCACGCATCAGTTCCGTAAAACATTATCCCCTTCTACGTTGTCAGATGGTGTCCCTTTACTACTAAATAAAGTAAATATTTTCCAGAGTGCTCTCCAAGGCCGGCCGGTGTGGCCGTGCGGTTCTAGGCGCTTCAGTCTGGAACCGAACGACCGCTACGGTCACAGGTTCGAATCCTGCCTCGGGCATGGATGCGTGTGTTGTCCTTAGGTTAGTTAAAGTAGTTCTAAGTTCTAGGGGACTGATGACCTCAGATGTTAAGTCCCATAGTGCTCAGAGCCATTTGAACCATTTTTTGCTCTCCCAGACGAAGTGTCTAAACATGCATCTCACCGCATCCTCTTTATGCATAACGGAATGTGAAGTAGCGATCAATTGCCAAGTATCTGGCAGCGTGTCTAAGACCCGCCACAGACAACAAAATGATAGTGAGTGATACTAGATCACATAAAACTACAGTTTGGTGATACACGCAGATATCAAACCTGTGCCCACTTAAGTATCCAGATAATTACGGTTATAATTCTGTCTGTTTGCTTTATAAATGTGTATTGTTCAGTCAATTGTATTACCTTTTTTTTATCTTTCATTCCACCTCTGAGATAGACGGTGGACTGTGGGATAGCATAGCCCTTTTCAGCCAGTAGTTGTGTGCTTATTTAATTTTTACGGATTTTTATTTGAATATTAATGGATAAAGAAACCCCAGCTGAGATTGGTTAAATGTTTTTCTGGCTTACGTCTCTTTATATTACCTCACTGGTCTTGATAATGTGACATTGTGATCTTGGAATTTTGTTTATGTAGAGAATTTTTGTCTAATTACGTAAAAGACGGAAAACTTGATAGTCTAGTCGATGTAGAGAACTTTGCCTCCTTTTGTAGGATTTGACTGAAGTACCATTGCTCAATCAGTTGTTCTTTCTCTGTCAGGCTAAGTCATCCGAAAATCTTGTAGGTGTTCTTGGTCTTGTGGCAGTTTCATTAACTTCTCTGTTTTTCAAGGCCTCTTTTGGAGTGAATTCGATACTGTTTCGACAATAATGTAGGGAGAAAATGCATATTTAAATTTCGGAAAATTGAACGTAGTAGGATCGTGCTGCAAGAGTGACTTTGTAAGTCCATTGTCACGTAATCTGTCGAGTCTGAATCTGGTGACTTTATTTTATTGTGTTTAGCCTGCTTTTGGTTTTAAGTGTTTCATAAAGGGAATTTGTTGGGAAGTCGTAGCGCATATCTGCAGCTATAAGAAGATATCACACGGGTGTGCGAAAGGTTGCTGTTCGGTCAGAATGTAGGTGCAGTAGTGTTTCCCTTCTTCGTTATGGAGAAGGGTGGCAGAGATGCTTGAGGGACAAATATTTTATGTGTAAGAAGGGCAACTGGTTGTTCCACTCTACGCGTTCGATATTTCATGAGACGTACTAAGTTAAGTCGGCTTTCAGCTTGTATGGTCTTTTCAGAAATGATTTTCTTCCAGTTTAGAAGTCCATAGAGAGAGATTATGAGATATTTAACGTTTGGTTGTGGAGCAATGTCTTGTCCCTTTTTCTCCGTGTACATTATGTATCCAACAAATACCCGGACACTCCTTCAGTCCAGAGTAATTCTAACTCTCTGCCGAATGTCGCTTGTCGTTTACGGCCCAAGTGCTCGTTGGCAATTCGTGGTGCGTTCCAGCGCGCCGTACATATGCTACGGCGCTCCTGGCTTGTGATGTCTGGCGCAGTCGGGCTGCGGAAATTTGCATCTTCAGTACGTCGAGCGTAAGATTTATTGCAAGAAAATAAAATGCAATCAACATAAAAAAGTATATTTTCCTTTTTTAACGCCTCAAATTCACTATCTACTGAAACAATCGATTCTGCGTGATAGAATTTATCGTTGCTTGGGAAAAATACCCGCATCACCAACATTACGTACACAACTCCATTCAGCACGCTAATACTAGTGTGTCGTATTACTAGTTAGTGGTTACATTCTCCTTCTCTCTCTCTTTTTCAATTGTTCGTTTGCTGACACCGTGAGCAACTTGCATTTTACGAGTGATTTAAATTAAAGGATACGATTTGCTTATATAAGAAACGTTCATTTTCCGCGCATAGAAAAAATATTTTTGTCACTCTTTCGACTTATTTATGCCCTCTCACAGAGAAAACAGTATCATAAAATAAACGTTACATATCGTTGTCTCCCATGGAGAAACACTACCTCAACAGTTTCGTTGATTATGCGCAAACCACATGCCGGAACCATGACCCACTGGCTGGAAGTAACGGCCAAAAACTAAAATCGGAATAAATCCTGAAATGGGCAGTATAGAGACAATGACTTGAAACCGCAAAGATATTTAGATAAGAAGGTCACTTACTTCACCACACTTGACCCCAGAAAAGAAATAACGGAGAGTATTAACGGCTTTTGAATCGACTCAACGCGTAATGTTCAAAATAGTTGGCGCTAACACATGTAATTGGTTTTGTGGTCTTCAGTCCGCAGACTGTTTTGATTAGCGTTCCATGCTAGTCTGCCCTCTGCAAACCTCTTTATCTCTGCGTAACTACTGCGACCACCATGCAGTGAAACTGTTAACTGTAATCAAACCTTGGTCTCGGTCTAAAATTTCTATTTATGTCCCATGCATTCCACTTCGCTACCAAATTATGTGTTCCACGACGCCCCAGGATGCGTTCTTTAAACTAGTCCCTTCTTTAGTCAAGTACTGCCATTTTTTTTTTCTGCATCCTCATCTCTGTCCAGTACATCATCATCAGTTATTCGATCAACGTTTGTTATATTACGATTTCTTCTGTAGCACCACGTTTCAAAAGTTTCCATTCTCTTCTTGTCTCTTTATCACGCACGTTTCGCCTGCGTACAACGCTACATATCAGATAAATGCTTCCAGAAAAGATTTCCTCACACTTAAAATTATATTCGATGTTGGCCAATTTCTCGTTTCAGAAACGCTTTTGCTGTGGTTGCAGTTTGCATTTATACTCGTCCTATTTCAACAATCGTCAGTTATTATTCTGCTTAAATAGCAAAACTCACCTATCACTCTGATTGGCTCGTTTTCTAACTCAATTCCCTCAACATCGCCTGACGACGCTGTAATCAACGTAAACAGTTTAGAGTAAGTCCTTGAGCAAAAATGAGTGACTGCGCTTCGATTCATTCCTTCGCATCACCAGAGCGATGGCTGCCTTTATATATGTATATACGCTGTTTCAAAATGTATTGCCTGATAGAAAATGGTTGGGTCCGTGTTGTAAATCCACACAAGTCAACCGATTAGAAGGCATGTTGTAAGAGACTGTATTCACTTTATCGAGAACTGGACCTCAAGTCGCCGTCTGAACATCTAGATTTAGAATTGCCGCAATTTCTCTGTCTCAGTTGAAGCAAACGCTGGAGTGCTCCAACTCTAAACGAACCTGTCTTCCATGGGACGTCGAACACTAAACTTCATGCCCTCAAAGAGGGCTGCACAGTTCTGATTCGATGGAACAAGAAGTGCTTGGGGGTGAGACTCGCTTACCTATGAAGGAGTTGGGACGGGAATGGAGAAGAAGTGTAGCCCACCACGCACAAATACCCGGGCTTTATTTATCCAGGATATGAGACTCAGAACACTTACTGACTTGCTACGAACTTCACATGTAATTTCAAATCTTTACCAAACTTTTTTCTTGCTGACAATCCCCACAAAATGACCAAAAGAACTTATCGCTTACAACATTTTCGCTGCCGCATCAGGCATGAAGTTCTAATTTATTACTACCTTAGCACTTACTTTATTCGCAACAGATTTCTCAGCCCATATCCACATATGCCGCTGAACGAACCTTCAAAACTATATGATTGTACAACATTTTAATGTGCCATTTCTTTTCTATTAACTCTATTCGATACCACTGAATGTACCTCCCAAATTATATCATTTTACAATACAGAAGTCAGGGGACATGACGTCATAAACAGCAAGCTGGAACTGGAGGGTGAAATTCGCTAGATATGCTGGGGAAATATGTGTACAAAAACCTGTGAAATATGTTAAATACTGTATACGTTGCTTGTGCGAACACGGGTGTAGTCGCAGGTACAAAACTTTCTAAATCCCTGGGTCGATTTCAACAAAAGTTGATAACGGTAATACTATCTGGAAAGAAATACTGTTGGGGCAAGAACCACATACCTCGTTTCGTTGTCGGGCTGGATGGAATAGTCAGAGGCAGAGGAAAGAGCGAAAGAGTAGATGGAGAGAGAGATGGGTTGTGGGGCGGGAGGGGGGGGGGGGGGGAGGGCGCAGGAGATGGACCAATAGAAGACTGGGATAAATACAAACCCTGGCAACGCCGGGTATTCAGCTAGTTTTCAAATATATGAATTCAGAAACCTCACTGTTGACTTTCGGAGAATAAAGTAGAATGCCAAGCAGTTGTGGAAATTACAGCCTGTTTATACGCACCATACTTTCGAGCGAATGCTGACTGACTACCCCAGCACAAGTGGCATTGATTGGAAGGCACTGATTACCCCTCATTTACTGGCTGATAAAGCCACAGTCTTCAGGTCTGTGGAGTGCTACGTAACTGAAATCTGATCCCGCTGCAAGTACACTACGATTTTATATTGTGTAAATTATGACCGTGTCAAAATTTCGAGACTTTTTTTTCTGTTAAGGTTCTCTGAAGGAGCGAAATTTTCTTGATGATTGGGAAAATTCTACTTTATTCCCGTTCTCAAGAGGAGTCATCGAACAGCCGCACAAAACTATACACCTTTTCTGACGTATGTCAGTTGTAGGATTTTGGAACATGTTCTATGCTAGCGTATTATGAAATTTCTGGATACTGAAAATCTCTTCTGCAGGAATCAACATGAGTCCCGAAAACAAGGAGCTTGTGAAACCCAGCAGGCTATGTTCGTCCACGAGATCGAGAAAGCAGTAGGTACCGCCGCCCATGCCGGCCGCTGTGGCCGAGCGGTTGAGTCTGGAACCGCGCGACCGCTACGGTCGCAGGTTCCAATCCTGCCCCGGGCATGGATGAGTGTGATGCCCTTAGGTTAGTTAGGTTTAAGTAGTTCTAAAGGACTGATGACCTCAGATGTTAAGTCCCACAGTGCTCAGAGCCATTTTGTACCGCCGCCCATGTAGGCGCCGTTTTCCTCGACTTCCGCAAAGCATGCGATATAGTTTCGCACTGCCGCCTAATGGACAAAATACGGGCATACAGAATATCAGACGGACTGTGTGAGTAGATTGGAGACTTCCTAGAAAACAGAACACAGCATGTCATTAAAGTCTTCAGACGTAAAAGTGACCTCCGGCTTACTCCAAGGGAGTCTTGTACGTGCAGTATATCATCAATGAGGCTTTTCCCGGATGGTGGTGTTGTATACAGAGTAGTCCAACGCTAGAAAACGTGTAGCGGAATGCAGGAAGACCTGTAGAGGATCGAAGCTTGGTGCAGGGAGTCGCAACTGACTCTCAACATCTTCACATGTAACGTACTGCATATATACGTAGGTAGAGAGAACCATTATTGTATGATTACGCAATCACTGGAAGCAGTTACTTCCATAAAATATCTAGGAGTATGGGTACAGAGACAGCAAAGGACTTGGAAGAGCAGTTGAACGGAATGGACAGTGTCTTGGAAGGAGGATATAAGATGAACATCAACAAAAGCAAAACGAGAATAATGGAATGTAGTCGAATTAAATCGGGTGATGCAGAGGGAATTAGATTAGGAAATGAGACACTTAAAGTAGTAAAGGAGTTTTGCTATTTGGGGAGCAAAATAACTGATGATGGTCGAAGTAGAGAGGATATAAAATGCAGACTGGCAATGGCAAGGAAAGCGTTTCTGAAGAAGAGAAATTTGTTAACATCGAGTATAGATTTAAGTGTCGAGAAGACGTTTCTGAAAGTATTTGTATGGAGTGTAGCCATGTATGGAAGTGAGACATGGACGATAAATAGTTTGGACAAGAAGAGAATAGAAGCTTTTGAAATGTGGTGCTACAGAAGAATGCTGAAGATTAGATGGGTAGATCACGTAACTAATGAGGAGGTATTGAATAGGATTGGGGAGAAGAGAAATTTGTGGTACAACTTGACAAGAAGAAGAGACCGGTTGGTAGGACATGTTCTAAGGCATCAGGGGATCACAAATTTAGCATTGGAGGGCAGCGTGGAGGGTAAAAATTGTAGAGGGAGACCAAGAGATGAATACACTAAGCAGATTCAGAAGGATGTAGGTTGCAGTAGGTACTGGGAGATGAAGAAGCTTGCACAGGATAGAGTAGCATGGAGAGCTGCATCAAACCAGCCTCAGGACTGAAGACTACAACAGACATGGGTACAGAGCGATTTAAAGAGGAACGCCCACATAAAATTAATCGGAGGAAAGGCGGATGTCAGGCAGATCCATTAGAAGAATCCTCAGTCAACAGAGGTTTGCAAAACACACTCCCGATCAATATTTGATTACTGCTCGTCAGTCCTGGTCGGCACTGGAGAGAAACCAGGAGATGTTTCCCACGTCGCGTTTGTGTTCTGCATTAAAATTTCACTTGCGTACAGAACTTCAGGTTTGATCATGGTATTGCAGTGCCTAACCTACGTCCAGGGCGATTATAATTAAAGTGAAACTTTCAAACTGCGGTAGAAATAACACGACTGGTCGGAGTGACGTCGAATTGCAACTGAATATTTTCGGAGAAGGGGGAAAACGTATGGCAGAAGAAAAATAAATAGTTACAAAATGTAGCAACAGATGGCGCTGCAAGCATCATAATTTAATAGTGTTCGATTACTAGTGACAAATGAATCATACAACAATGCCGAAGGTGTACGTTTGATGTTAAACAAACAGTACTACGTAGTGTACATGGGTGTATAATTGTGATACTGTAAGTTACGCAAGCCCATTCACCACAGCAACGTCATATTACATCGGATGGAAAAAAATCGGTTTTTAAATGTCCTGAGGCAAAAACCCGCATTAAAAGCATCACTCACACACATTTTTTATAGTCCTGAGGCCAAAAACCTCATAAAAAGCATCAATCAAAATCAAAAGCGGGTTATTAATTTCCGTGTGAACGGCGCAAAACATACGGATTAAGATCAGTTGACCGGAACGGCCACGCTGTAGGGAAATGGCGGCTGGTAATTCTAGCATTTCCAAAATGGCGTTTCAGCAGCCGCTTAATTGGATTTGCAATGAGCGGAGGTGCGCCATCTTGCATAGGAATGAGCCCATCCACACATCCACGCTGTTGGAGAGTTGGAATGACGTGTTTGCACTCATAGCTCTTACCAGTGACGGTACAGGTATCACGATCGGATGCACCTGTCTCTTCGAAAAAATATGGGCTTATGGTAAGTGACGCCGTAAACCCGCACAGCACAGAGACCTTAACACGATGAAGTGGTACTGGTTAATTTGCTTGTGGATTTTCCATTGCTAGTATTCGACAATTCTGTGTATTGACATATCCTGTCAGATGGAGGTGGGCTTCGCCTGTCGACAAAATCTTCCACGGCCAGTCATTGTCCACTTCCATGCGAGCAAGAAATTCTAAAGCAGAGGTCCCGCATGCTGGTGGGTCAAAAGGAAGCAACTCGTGCACATGCGTGATTTTGAACGGATTTCAAAGAAGGGTGTTTCGTAGGATTTTACGCACCGTGCTCACGGGTATGTCCAATGTTGGGGCAGTTCTCCGTGTACCACACGTTTGCACACCACCGCTCGTCTCCTCCCGCACTGCTGACGCCACTGCTTCCACTGACGTCGAATCAATTCTCTTCCTCCCTCTACCAGTGTGCACGCCAAAAGAACCCGTCCTCTCGAATTTCCGAATCATTATCTCCAGACCCACGGCAGTCATTGGACCGCCTTTTCTCAAACCCTTCAGTGTCCGGAACTTCTGCAGAGCGACGTGTGCACAGTCATTAATTCTTCTAATAGCGAACGTCGCAGACGCGAAAGGAGGAAAAGCCGCGCACCCGGCATGTTTATACCAACTTCAATGGGTCGTGCGCGTGACAGGTGTTTACATACAGAGCCACCTGTTGATCAATTTTCACACTAATTCTTTTCTTCTGCCATATGTTTTTCCCTTTACCGATAACATTCCATTGCAATTTGGCGTCATTCTGACCAGTGGCGTTATTTCTATAGCTTTTTGAAAGTTTAATTATATTCAGCCTAGCCGGCCGGGGTGGCCGTGCGGTTCTAGGCGCTTCAGTCTGGAACCGCGTGACCGCTACGGTCACAGGTTCGAATCCTGCCTCGGGCATGGATGTGTGTGATGTCCTTAGGTTAGTTAGGTTTAAGTAGTTCTAAGTTCTAGGGGACTGATGACCACAGATGTTAAGTTCAAAAATGGTTCAAATGGCTCTGAGCATTATGGGACTCAACTGCTGTGGTCATCAGTCCCCTAGAACTTAGAACTACTTAAACCTAACTAACCTAAGGACATCACACCCATCCATGCCCGAGGCAGGATTCGAACCTGCGACCGTAGCGGTCGTGCGGTTCCAGACTGTAGCGCCTTTCACCGCTCGGCCACTCCGGCCGGCAGATGTTAAGTCCCATAGTGCTCAGAGCCATTTGAATATTCAGCCTGTAGGTGCCATACACAAGTAGAACTGACGTAATACAGTGTATCTGCCTATTAAAGAAACTGAAATTGTGATCTGAACGGCAAACTATAGTGAAACAATGCCAAAAATGATCCAGGATTTTCACTCTATTTGTCTTCGATTGACATCATCCGACCTTAACCTGTAGCTAAATCCGAGTCGTTCTTAATTTTTACTAAAATGATCTGAGGCACAGTCTTATCTCCGTTATTTGTGTCTATGTGGCTCGGCGGGACAGTGTCACACTTCCATAGCAAAGGTCCGGTATTCAGGCCTCTGTTTTCTGACATTTGTCACATCGATAACTTCAGGCAATGATTTCAAGTGATTAAGGCGCCCTTCTCACACTGCCTTTCGTGCATACTTTTCAGAAAAAGTTCGCTTTTCTATCGGCCGTTGTTCAACTCCGCCCCGAATCTTCTGCAAAACAGTGGCCTTGACAGAATTTGCCGATTGTGCAAACGTCCCGTCGGCTGCGGCCTGTTAACTGGTAATGAGTGGTTGCAGGAATTCGCTGCCGTCTGCAGTACGATTGTTCCTCGTGTAGAAACGGCGCCTCTGTCTGGGCGACTCGGATTACGTTCCGCGTCAATCCGCGCATAGCGCTGCCTAATGGGTGTATTGCTTGGTAAAGCTGGCGACTGCAGTTTCTTATGCAACACGAAACAATGTCACTCTCACGTAAGCTGACGCCTTGCGCGATATTAGCCGAAGCGGCCCGGGTTTCTGCTATCCAATAGTGTTAACACTCGCCTTCTTTTACATCTGTATCATCGCACTGTCATGTCCCTCTTTTCAGAAGCAATAAGTGGCTAGTGAAAATTTCAATTGATGTCATTTTGTATCTAATTTGGCCAGCGAATAATACATCGAACATGCCGCTCTTCCTTGTCACTTCTTAATTACAGTTTATCTTACTTTTTTATTTATGCATTCCTTTTACCGTGGAAGATTACTACCTTCACGGTCTTCTTACATCAATGTCTATGTACGGTTGGCTCTAATAACGTGGCAGTTTAAAGTGAGGGGTGATCTGGAGTATGGTTGGGAAAGGTATAGGTCGGGACTGTATTGCTTCGTTTATGGCGCTGCCATCTTTCCACCGTGTCCTGGAGCAGCATCTTTCACTAGTAATCAAAACGTTATCGGTTTCGGGTTCGAATCCCACAACTATTTAACTTTTCAATAAAAATCATTAGCAGTGCCGGCCAAAGATTTTCAGCTTAAGAAGTCACCCTCGTTCTGCCAACGGCTTTCTCAAAGAGGGCAGAGGAATGGACAAAGGATTACGGCTCTCCGATTAGGAAACTACCCCTAAAAGGCAGAAACCTCAATAATGATTAATAGCATGAGGATACAGAAGGAAATGGAAATCACTTCATTAAAGAAACATATTATGCATCTACAGCACATGTGGCGTTTAACTGAAAAAGTATCACGATGATCACTCCACAGTCAGAAGATTCCGGACTAGTCCCTTATCCGGATCTCCGGAAAGGAGCTGGCAAAGGGGACGTAGCCATGAGAAAAAGGGTAACGTTCTACTAGTCGGGACCTGGAATGTCAGAAGTTTGAACGTGGCAGGGAAGCTAGAATATCTAAAAAGCGAAATACATAGGCTCAATCTAGATATAGTAGGGGTCAGTGAAGGGAAATGGAAGGAAGACAATGATTTCTGCTCAGATGAGTATAGGATAATATAAACAGCAACAAAAAATGGCATAACGGGAGTAGGATTCGTTATGAATAGCAAGGCAGGGCAGAGAGTGTGTTACTGTGAACAGTTCAGTGTTAGGGTTGTTCTTATCAGAATCTCCAGGAAACCAACACCGACAACTATAGTTCAGGTATACTTGCCGACGTCGCAAGCTGAAGATGAAGAGATGAAGAAAGTATATGACGATACTGATAGGGTAACATAGTACAGAAAGGAAGATGAAAATCTAATAATCATGAGAGACTTGAATGCAGTTGTAGGGGAAGCAGTAGAAGAAAATGCTACAGGAGAATATGGGCTTGAGTCAAGGAATGAGAGATTACAAAGACTAATTGCATTCTGTAATAAATTTCAGTTGGTGAAAGCGAATACTCTGTTCGAGAATCACAATTGGAGGAGGTATACTGGGTGATACGGGAAGATTACAGTTAGATTACATCATGGTCAGACAGAGATTCCGAAATCAGATACCGGATTTTAAGGCGTACCCAGGACCAGATATAGACTCAGATCACAATGAATTATTGATGAAGAGTAGGCTGAAGTTTAAGAGATTAGGCATGAGGAATCAATACGCAAAGTAATGGGATGCGGAAGTACTAAGGAATGGCGACAAACGTTTGAACTTCTGTAAGGCTATAGATACAGCAAAAAGGAATAGATCAGTAGGCAGTACAATTGAAGCGGAATTGACATATCTAAAAAGAACAATCATAGAAGTTGGAAAGAAAACCGTAGGTACAAAGAAAGTAACTTCGAAGAAACCATGGGTAACCGAAGAAATACTTCAATTCATCGGTGAAAGAAAAAAGTACAAAAATGTTCAAGGAAATTCAGGAACACAGAAATACAAGTAGCTGAGGAATGAAATAAATATTAAGTGCAGGGAAACTAAGGCCAAATGGCTGCATGAAAAATGTGAAGAAATCGAAAAAGAAATGATTGTCCGAAGGACTGACTCAGCATATAGGAAGTCAAAACAACCTTCGGTGAAATTAAAAGCAAAGGTGGTAACTTTAAGAGCGCTACGGGAATTCCGCTGTTAAATGAAGAGGAGAGAGCGTATAGGCGGAAAGACAGCACTGAAGGCCTCTATGAGGGGGAAGATTTATCTGATGTGACAGAAGAAGAAACAGGTGTCGATTTAGAAGATATAGGGGATCTACTATTAGAATCAGAATTTAAGAGACATATGGAGGACTCAGCATCAAATAAGGGAGAAGGGATAGATAACATTCCACCAGAATTTCTAAAATCCTTGGGGTGATGTAGCAATGAAACGTCAATTCACGTTGTCCGGCGCCATACCATCTGATTTTCAGAAAATTATAATTCACTCAATTACGAAGACTGCAAGGACTGACAATAGCTTAACAGCTCGTGCATCGAAGTTACGTATAAGAATGATATACAGAGGAATGGGAAAGAAAATTGAGGATGTGTTAGGTGGGCATCAGTTTGGCTTTAGGAAACGTAAACGCACCAGAGAGGTAATTCTGACAATGCTATTGATAATGGAAGCAAGACTAAAGAAAAATCAAGATACGTTCATAGGATTTGTCGACCTGGAAAAAGGGTTAGACAGTGTAAAATGGAGCAAGATGTCGGAAATTCTGAGAAAAATACGGATAAGCGACAGGGAGACAAGGGTAACATACAATGTGCGCAACAGCAAAGAGCGAATAATAAGAGTGGACGACCAAGAACGAAGCGCTCGGGTTAAAAAGGGTGTAAAACAGGGATGTAGACTTTCCCCCCTACTGTACATCGAAGAAGCAGTTAAGGAAATAAAAGGAAGTGAAATTAAAATTCAAGGTGAGTGAAATTAAAATTCAAGGTGAAAGGATAGCAATGATACTATTCGCTGATGACATTGCCATCATGGGTGAAAGTGAAGAAGAATTACAGGATCTCCTGAATGAAATGAACAGTCTAATGAGTACAGAGTATGGACTGAGAGTAAATCGAAGAAAGACGAAAGTAATGAGAAGTAGCAAGAATGAGGTCAGCGAGAAACTTAACATCAGATGACTAACGTCATTCCTTAACACGAATTCTGCTACCTGGGCAGCAAAATAACCAATGACTGATGGAGCAAGGAGGACATCAAAAGCAGACTAGCTCTGGCGGAAAGGGAATTCGTGGCCAAGAGAAGTCTACTAGTATCAAACGTAGGCCTTCACTGGAGGAAGAAATATCTGACTATTGAATGGTAGTGAAACATGAACTATGAGAAAACCGGAACAGAAGCATTTGAGACGTGGTGCTACAAACGAATGCTTAAAATTAGGTGGACTGATAAGGTAAGGAATGAGGGAGTTCTGCGCGGAATCGGAGAGGAAAGAAATATGTGGAAAACACTGACAAGGAGAAGGGACAGGATGATGGCACATCTGTTAAGACATGAGGGAATGACTTCCATGCTATTAGAGGGAGCTGTAGAGGGCAAAAATTGTAGAAGTATACAGAGATTGATACACATTAAGCAAATAATTGAAGACGTACAAGTCCTCCTCGGGCTTGATTGTCGGAACGAGAGGGCAAAGACTAACTGATTTCTTAACAATAAATATCAGTTAATAATAGTGAATACTCTGTTCAGTACCACTACAGGAGGAGGTACACTTGGAAAAGGCCGGGAGACAGAGGAAGATTCCAATTAGGTTGCATCATGGTAAGACAGAGATTCCGAAACCCTCAGGAACAGATATAGACTCAGATTATAATTTAGTAATGATAAAGAGTAGGCGGAAGTGTAAGAGACTAGTCAGGAGGAATTAATGCGCAAAGAAGTGGGATGAGGAAGTACTATGGAATGAAGAGATACGCTTGAAGTTTTTTGAGGCTATAGACATTTCGACAATGAATGGATCAGTAGGCAGTTCAGCTGAAGAGGAATGGACATCTCTAGAAAGGGCAGTCACGGCAGTAGAAATGAAAAATGTAGGTACAAGGAAGGTAACTGCGAAGAAACAGTGGATAACAGAACCGCTCAGTTGACCGACAAAAGAAGGAAGTACAAAAATTTTTAGAGTAATTCAGGAATAGAGAAGTACAAGTCATTGAAGAACGAAATTAGTAGGAAGTACGGGGATATTAAGGAGAAATGGCTGCAGGAAAAATGGAAAGAAATCGAAAATGAAATGATTGTAAGTATACCATATAGAAAAGTCAAAACAACCTTCGGTGAAATTAGTAGCAAGGGCGGTAACATTTAGAGTGCAACGGGAATTCCACTGTTAAATGCAGAGGAGAGAGCGAAAAGATGGAAAGAGTAAACTGAAGGCCTCTGTCAGGGGGCGGACTTGGATTATTATGCAGCAGAAGAAGAACCAGGAGACGATAGGGAAGAGGTAGAGGATGCAGCATTAGAATCACAATTTAAAAGAACTTTGATGGACTAAGGATCAAATAACGCAGAAGGGATAGATAACATTCGATCGGAATTTCTAAAATCGTTGGCTAAATGGCAGAAAACGCTTTCATGTTGCTGTGAGTAGGAGGGTGATATCGCTCTGGGTGCACTTTTGGTACCAAATTTATATGCAAAATAATTAAATTGATCAATAAATTATCCCCACCCAACACCCAGACGACATCATGCGTTTTCTCCAGCTGGCATGTCGGTCCCCTCCCCACCAGGTCCCGTTCCCTACCTACCGTATTAGCAAGAATTTCGAATTTTGGCGGGAAATTTAAAAAATGGCGGGAATTTCAAAATTGGCGGGAATTTCTTTGCGACAGGCCTCTTGTGTCGTTCCACCCCATCCCCACCTGGGAACTGTCGGGAAATTCAAAACGGCAGTGCCCTTTCTGGGAGTCGAACCCCGCTCCTTGAGGACGGAAAGCCCAAGTGCATCCCCGAACACATGGAAACTGTCCAGTGCTGGAGAGGTTAGTGTACTTTACTTATTTTGGTTGGGGAACTGAAGATTGGTACCAATTACGTAACTAATCATAAAGATCGGTTCTAGTTACACAAATATCTGCATAGCGCTAGACAAGTAGCACCTAAAATCGCAATACAGCTCAAAAATTGACAACGTCACACAACTGGTGCTATACTGCCGGAAAAAAATTTCGCAATAGCGAAACTACATAAGATGATTCCTTCACCTACAAGGGGGTGGGAAAAAGGCTGGTTTGAAAGGTGCTATCTTCATTTTTGGTGGGAATTGTGTCCAGCTGACGAGATGCTGGTGTTGGACAGAGGTGAGTATAATAAGTGTATTACCTGTAGGCATACCGCTGAGGACTTTGTGTATCACCGTTTGACGTCAGAGTTCGCTACAGCCGCCTGCCGCTGCATTGCTCGACGATCACCGTGCAGCCCAGGAAGTCGAAATTAAGGAATGTCCGTACACGCCACCACAACTGATGGAAAATGCTTAAATGTTCTAATTATACATCCGAAATTGTCGTGAAAAAAAAAACCACCACTTGCAATCAACGGGTCATAATGCAGCACATATACTGGGGATTGGGGAAAATCGTCGCAATTACACAACTACCACAAAATACGATCCCAAAAGTTTATACCAGGAGAGAAGGGCGGCAGTTGTACGTAATTTCGCCTCGATGTGCGGTCAGGAACTAACCAACTTAGAGCCGTTCTTACCCCCTCCCCCTTTCCACCACACCACCTCTTCCCACCGTAGTTACGGATAGAGGCCTGTCCTACCTTGTCGCTGATGGTTCACAAAGAGATCCGTCTGGTGGCAGTGATACAAGCTCTCCAGTCTGCGGAAATCAGTCACATGTGGACGCTTCCTGCAATCCATTAAACGTATTTCTCGGAAAGACTGGAACAACAACGAAATTACAGAGAACTCTACAGACAACTCTTTCTAATGTCCATTGCCACCGCTTCTGCGTACAGGCACGTTCTACGGTGAGAAACTTTAAGATGATAAACTGCGTCCTTCCACACCGTTCAAGCGTCCTAGGAAGTGGCCGAGCTGTCCTCACCACGACGACGTATATCCAGCGCTCGAGCTGCTTATAAACCAACTAGACCGAAGTTGAGAGACTGCTGTTCTGTCTCATAGGATTTTATACGTCTTTTTAAGTTGGAAACGTACGTATCTTCAATCACATTTCCTGCGTTAGTCGTTCTTATTAGTACTAGTAGCGGTTTTTACGGCTGCGGCTATACCTCACTAGCAAACAGAGCGAGGAAAAAAAAGACATGAATATTTTCGATACGTGATACAGTGAATTACCATCCACACCCTGCTGCACGATAATGCACACGAAGAAACAGCAACTTCTTACAGGGGAGTAAGCACCGCGATAAGTGAGCCAAAGGAGCTGTAACAGTCTTATTGCTGTTTACGGTAGCATCACCACGACCATGGTAGCGTTCTTCTTGCACATAGAAGTCATAGTCTGACGTCAGGTAGTCGTGGTCATATGTAGGATACTACAGCAATTTCGTCGTAACACCATGTACTCACCATCCAGAATGAAATCATACTTCACATCATTTTATTGAGATGGGATTTGTGCACTTACCACACAGTATAAATCGATAAATATTTTGTGCTGATTCAGTTACAACAACAGCATTACTTTTGTCCAACATTCACAATCTATCGCACTTTCATTCTGAAGAAAATGGATGAACATTTTTCTAACCAGTTTTAAACATCGTTTGGTGCTGCAAAACACTCACACGCCAAAACTACTGACACAAAACCAAAATACATCACCGGTGCTTCGAAACCGAGCCACGAACTGCCAAACTGAGGCTAATTGGTGGTGGAGGAACGAAAGTGGCGTCACAAAGTTAAAGTATTATCAACTTTTAACGGTATGGCTGAGAATGGTGTCACTCAGTTGACACCATAGGACTCTGGATGTTTCCACACTCAACATCAGTGATGCCATTCGAGTGGGAACCGAGTGGCAGCTACATGTGGAAACCCAGCTTAAATTTTCGTTGTTCTCTTATGTAACGTCCCCTTAGAAAAATCTATAAATGACAGTGCTGGAAAATCTGTACGTTATTTGATTTTCAAACAGCTGAACAAAACTGAACGACTCAGACATTTCTCTTTTTACTTATTCTTATCAACGGTAAACTAACACACAATATTTTTTTTTTAGCGAAACGCAATTTGACTTTCAATAATCCCTACAAAAGAATGGCCCTGACTAACAATAACCTATACCTTTCACAAATCACTTACCTCACAAAAATCTTCGTTACTCGAACTACTGCAATACAGCGAGCGCCACTACTGCCAGCTAAATAAAAGATTCAAGCTACGGAAGGCACTAACTACTGATAGGCATAGTTAGCAAATGAAAGATTTTAATAGAGAACAAACAATGTAATTAACTACTGAAGGCAGTAACTACTGATAGACATAGTTAGCAAATGAAAGGTTTTGATAGAAAACAATGTATTTACTTTAATAGTGTTCAAAAGGCAATATATATATATATATATATATATATATATATATATATATATATATATGAGTTCATGACATCCAGTCTTACAAATTTACTTTGTCTGACGGACACACGTCCAGATCGTCCGCTCTCAAAATTCAGCAATCTCTCTCCCCACATCCACCTCTGCTGGCGGCTGACCTCCAAATGCGCAACGCTACGCGCTGTTCGCATCCAACTGCCCAACACTACAGTAGCAAATATTCCAACAATGGAAACCAGCCACAGACTGCACACAGCACAGTCAGTGATTTTCATACAAAGCGTTACGTGGCGTTACCAACATAAAAACCTAAACAGCGTACTTGCACTATCGTTTCCACGTAAAAGTGTCCACATCATAGCACATTAATACATGATCAGTAAATAATAATAATAAGCAAAAAGGGTTCTGCCGTGAGTAAACCACGATTTTCTTCTGTTTCACTCATACGTGATTATGCGAAATTTTACCATCGTCGTTGGGTTCATTTTCTGTCGAATTACGGGTACAAATTGTGTAATAATGTATACGCTTTGGCACTGTGGTTATTACATTCATAACATTTAACAAAATATCAATACAGTGCCTCACGAGCATATACTGTTGTACATATAGGTGTCATCTGTAATATAGCTGAGATTTTGGTTGTCTTGTCCTCTGCAGCTAACAGGGATTTCTCTATGGTAAACTATCAATACTGACCGAAAATGGTTTCTCGGCTTCCTGTGCAACGATTCTTGTATCTGGCAATCAGTTTCTCTCAGTAGCTTTTAGTCTAGTTGCAATGTTTATGCACACACAAGCACGTCGCATTTTGAATCACGTATCAAGAAAGCAGTGCAAGGGGCCACTTAGACGTACAATACTTGAGATAGCATTTAAAAGATGAGTAAAACTTGTAACGTCTTATCAAAACACAGTAACGCCCTTTGTGCTGCAGCTTACTCAGTTTTCTTCCTGTACGGCGGACAGAGAGTAATTTTTTTTTTCCACGGCGTAGTATAAATAGTCATTACGTGTGCCTCACTGCCGCTAATCGATCGACTACGGAGATTGTTTCATCTCCAAAAGTATTGTGGGAAAAAATTATAAGTTCTGCAGGAGGACTAAGATTGAACGTAATGGTCTGTACTGCAGAGGTGAACAAGGATACCGGTGTGCCAATCTGCTGCTGCGCCTCGATAGAGATGACGAAGGCCAATGCGAGCCAAGGCACGAGACGAGTAGAGCCGAGTAGTTCTGCCTGGCGCCTTCAGTGGGCCGGTGCACGTTAACGCGAGCGGTCGCGGGTTTGTCCTTGTACGGAACGCAGATGCAGGTACGATATCTCTAATGGCGCGCTGCAGTCTTCCATGTCGTAATTAGAGTAGTCTTTCAATAGGTACACTTTCCTTTCTGAATCTTAGATAGCTTCCTTAACGTTATAAGACTTTATATCTAATTTCCTGAAAAGTCCTAGAAGCGGAGAAATACTAGAATACTTTCACGGCCTCAGACTTTGCGGTGTTTCTGATCTGCAAAGAAACTAATACAGACTTCACAGCCTTGCAGTTGGATGTAAATTCATTGAGGAGAGCAGACGTGGCTGATTCTGAAGTCGTACTCTTGAAAGAAGCGTCAGTTTTTGACTCTGGTACCGTCATAATACCGAACAGCGTCGTATTCTATAAAACTGGCCCGGTTGCATCTCTTTAGCTGCTGCGTACTTACTAAAAGTTTATATCTTAAATCATAAAGATATTTGAAGGCGCAAGAATAAAAGAAACTGATGTAAGTACATAAGGAATGAGCTCTCGCGAACAGTGTCAGCCTTCTTCCTGTTATGCCGAAACGTCGATTCTTTTGGTATTCTAGTATTTTACATGATTACGTTCGTCATCATCATCATCATCATCATCATCATCATTTGATTATGCCTTTCAGTGTTCAGTCTGGAGCATAGTCCCCCTTATAAAATTCCTCCATGATCCCCTATTCAGTGCTAACAATGGTGCCTCTTCTGATGTTAAGCCTATTACTTCAAAATCATTCTTAACCGAATGCAGGTACCTTCTCTTTGGTCTGCCCCGACTCCTCTTACCCTCTACTGCTGAAATCATCAGTCTCTTGGGTAACCTTGCGTCTCCCATGTGTGTAACATGACCCCACCATCTAAACATGTTCGCCCTGACTGCTACATCTATAGAGTTCATTCCCAGTTTTTCTTTGATTTCCTCATTGTGGACATCTTCCTGCCATTGTTCCCATCTACTAGTACCTGCAATCATCCTAGCTACTTTCATATCCGTAACCTCAACCTTGTTGATAAGGTAACCTGAATCCACCCAGCTTTCGCTCCCATACAACAAAGTTGGTCTAAAGATAGAACGGTGCACAGATAACTTAGTCTTGGTACTGACCTCCTTCTTGCAGAAGAGAGTAGATCGTAGCTGAGCGCTCACTGCATTAGCTTTGCTACACCTCGCTTCCAGTTCTTTCACTATGTTGCCATCCTGTGAGAATATGCATCCTAAGTACTTGAAACCGTCCACCTGTTCTAACTTTGTTCCTCCTATTTGGCACTCAATCTGTTTATATCTCTTTCCCACTGACATTACTTTCATTTTGGAGATGCTAATCTTCATACCATAGTCCTTACATTTCTGATCTAGCTCTGAAATATTACTTTGCAAACTTACAATCGAATCTGTCATCACAACTAAGTCATCCGCATATGCAAGACTGCTTATTTTGTGTTCACATATCTTAATCTCACCCAGCCAGTCTATTGTTTTCAACATATGATCCATAAATAATATGAACAACAGTGGAGACAGGTTGCAGCCTTGTCTTACCCCTGAAACTACTCTGAACCATGAACTCAATTTACCGTCAACTCTAACTGCTGCCTGACTATCCATGTAAAGACCTTTAATTGCTTGCAAAAGTTTGCCTCCTATTCCATAATCTCGTAGAACAGACAATAACTTCCTCCTAGGAACCCGGTCATATGCCTTTTCTAGATCTATAAAGCATAGATACAATTCCCTATTCCACTCATAACACTTCTCCATTATTTGCCGTAAGCTAAAGATCTGGTCCTGACAACCACTAAGAGGCCTAAATCCACTCTGATTTTCATCCAATTGGTCCTCAACTAATACCCGCACTCTGCTTTCAACATACCTGAGAAAATTTTACCCACGACGCTGATTAAAGAGATACCTCTGTAGTTGTTACATGATTACGTTATTAAAAAATTTTCTCCTGAAATTTTAAATCGGTTACATAAACACAAAGGCTTTTTTTGAAAATATAATCTTTAGTAAGTAGTGAACTTTCTACTTAAGAGGGGTAGGACGTCAAACGGGCCGACTTGGTGCAGTAGAGGCACCACAGGACATTTTAATTTCCACTGTCTATACTTTTGCAAATAAATTCGTAAAGTTTTGTCAGCATGACCAGGAAGGATTCAGGGTTCACACTCGTAGCAGCGGAAGTTCAAAAACAGAACAAAATAATTTTTTTTACATGTGAAATTTCATTATTTTTCACTTACTATTGGCTGCATTTGTTGCTATAGGTACACTTTTCTTCATACGTAAGAGAGACTGTTCGATGAATTTTGCACAGCATACAAACCATACTTACAGGTGTCTGAAACTCTAGAATCTATTTAATTTATGAAAAAATGAATGAGCTGTTACGTTTTAAACTTTATGTTTAGAAAACAATCAAATTGTGTAGTTAATTATCTCAATTTTTACCACAGTTTTTAATAGATTTGGAAAATTCTAGAGTTTTGTACACCTGTAAGTATGGTTTGTATGCTGCGCAAAATTCATCAAAGAATCTCTTTTACTTGTGAAGAAAAATGTACCTATAGCAACAAATGCAGCCAATAGTAAGCGAAAAAATGATGATATTTCACATGTAAAAAAATTTATTTTTTTATGTTTTTGAACTTCGACTGCTATGAATGTGAATCCCGAATCCTTCCTGGTCATTCTGACAAAGTTTTATGAATTTATTTGTAAAAGTATAGATAGTAGAAAATAAAATGTCCTGTGATACCTCTCCTGCTCCAAGTCGGCCCGTTTGACGTCCTACACCCCTTAAGCGGGAAAGCTGAGTGGGGGCAGTGAAAACCACGGCCTTTCAAACAACACACTGGTGACAATCGAAAACCTAGTCTTTTGTGCCGTTATTTTGTGTCTTAAGTTTACACATTAATTACATGCCCCAATGATATTGCTTACCTCCGTGCCTTAAGTCTGTGCTGCAATACGATCCCTTCCTCCCTCTCTCATGAGAATAATTTACAGGTTAGTTTACTAGTTATCTACAGATTTATTAAGGTGATGGAGATTTCCGTATACACGTCCAACGAGCTGGTCCACCGCAGCACCTCCTTAATAATGTTTGCATTTCCATCAGTGACCGTTTTCCAGATCAGCGGACAGATCGAGGGAGGGGATTAATCAGAGGTAAATCCTTTGCGCTGTCGCCGACTACAGTCGCTGAGCTTACAAGAAGAACTATGTCGCAGCTGAAGGAGTTATGCCTGATTTGCTGCAGTGTGTGTAACATCGAGTTTCCAGTGGAAGTCGTACTGAACTTAGAAAATGTCAGGCAGAAAAGTTATTTTTTTTTAGGTTTCGCATTCAGTCATGTCTGTTTTGTGATCTGCAAGAATTTCACCTTGCACTAGTTAGCGTTAATGCCTGTCTAGTACTCAGGATATTTCAAATCTGTCTCTCTACTTTGCGGCCGAGTGCCTTTCAGTCGCCGAAGTCATTGCTTACTTGAGTGAGGCAAGTCATGCGAACCGCCTGTCTTTGAACCGGTGCACTGTCGTTAATCCGCAGCGCGGGTCCTACCGTGGACTGGTCGGCTGACCTTGCAGTCTCGTTAGGTAGCACGCTGCGCGGTACAATCCAGACGACACTGCACACAGTTACGTTACAGCAGTAAAGGAAATGCAGTGTGTCAGGTTTCAAAATGGCGGAGTATAATTGTGTCTTCGTGGAACTATGGAGCAATTATTGTGCGTAGTAGTCTTCTGAGAAACATGTTTCGCACTTCCAACTCCAGTGTTTTCGTTATGTATCAAATTTAGCTATCACTGGTGACTTATCATGTAAATAAAGGGAAAGAAAACAGCAGCTGGTAGTAGAACTGCAAGTCACATGTTGAATAAAAGGTCTTACATATGCTCATTTTGCTTGATTCAAATTAAAATACGTATAGCCCATACAGGTTAAAGGCAGAATGCCGTATGAAAAGCGGAATGAAGAATCGTTTCTTGTTACTCCGAAAACTCCTGATGAATAACTACCACTATGCGCTTTGCTAGACGGTAATTCCATGAGAAATAAAACACTTTAATCGAATAAAAATGGGGTTTGTTCGGAAATAGGGAAATAATCCTGTTTTAGATGGACATCCCCCAGATGCAGTCATTTTTCTGAGAATATCTTTGCTAACTTTAAAGTCAGTTCTGTGCGGCTATAGGGTGTGAAGTTTTTGCAAATCTCGTATCCCCTTATGCGGGGTGTATAATAAGTAATGACGTAAACGCGTACGGCTGAAACTACACGATACTAGAAGCAAACAAATATGAGTAAATATGGGCTCTAAAGGGCTTGTCTTAAGAGCTATGAGCATTTCAACGTCTTCGCTACTGTGAAAGACATCTCTTCTCCTGAAAAAGTGCTCTGAAGGTATGCGTTTTTGAGCTCTTTTTTACTTAGGCGTTTTTGCTTCTGCTATCGGGTACTTTTAGTAGTATGCGTTTAAGCCGTTAATTATGATACAACCTGTATTGCTTATGACAGTGCAGGAACTGCCACGTAATAGAACGTTAAGCGTATCATCAGTGGAATTATGATTGTCAGCACTTACAAAACTTTATTTTAACGTCTCATATTCACTCCGTCATAGTTTACCTCCTTCTATATCTTGCACACCAAATACTTTCTCACTTCAACGTCGTGAAATATCGCTCATCCACATTCTCGAGCATGACTGTTGCTTATTGTTCACTCTAATTGCCAATAAATTTACCAATACTGATAACAAGTTGCCACGGTTGCATGCTGCCGTTGGGCCGTACTTGTCAGACAAAAATAAAAGTCTTTGGCTTCCTGACAGGCAACTGCATTATGGTATGGCGTTTCTTACTAAAGAATCTCAGAAAAACGGGAAGAATTCCCTTTTAGGAGAAGCCAACTGGCTAATAATTCAGAGGAAGATCAGTCGTCGCAGGGTGGGGGTGTGTGGGATGGGGGTGTGTATGGGAGGCAGGGGTGGACAATTGCGAAGCCCGGTCCCACTTGATGTGCTTCATTATCGAAAAGGGCTGCACATACTTGCAGAGCCAGCGTCAACATTCCTTTCGAAGAGTTGTCTAAGTTTGAATGCGAGCCCTTACTTAACGGTTTGAAGAAGTCGAACATAATTTTGTAGTTAAAGGGCGTTTTCAACATACAGTTGCACCGTAAAGACATCTGCTCAAATTTTCGATTATTGCGGCACACATTCGGCGTTTGCGGTAATAGCAAAAAATTGTTCAAATGGCTCTGAGCACTATGGGACTTAACTTCTGAGGTCATCAGTCCCCTAGAACTTAGAACTACTTAAACCTAACTAACCTAACTAACCTAAGGACATCACACACATCCATGCTCGAGGCAGGATTCGAACCTGCGACCGGGGCGGTCGCGCGGTTCCAGACTCTAGCGCTTAGAACCGCTCGGCCACTTCGGCCGGCCGGTAATAGCATTTCACAATAATTTCAACTTGCTATCCTTGAAACGTCACCATGATAGTGAAATTCTACGATAACAGTCGACTGGGAGTAGACTGCGACTTTCCAGATGCGCTTAACAGCTTAACCACTGTAAAATTGTTGTCGCCAGATTTCAGATACAACCGACACCGTGTCACATACGTCGGCTACATCAGTGCTTTCTTATTATCTCGGTTGGTTGGTTGGTTGGTTTGGGGAAGGAGACCAGACAGCGTGGTCATCGGTCTCATCGGATTAGGGAAGGATTGGGAAGGAAGTCGGCCGTGCCCTTTCAGAGGAACCATCCCGGCATTTGCCTAGAGTGATTTAGGGAAATCACGGAAAACCTAAATCAGGATAGCCGGACGCGGGATTGAACCGTCGTCCTCCCGAATTTATTATCTCGTCCTTATTACAATGTTGTGCGGTAACAGTAAACAATGCGTCAACAGACGAAACCCGTCGTCCGCGAAGTGTAAACATGGCTTTAAAGATATATGATTCGAACTGTTTGCATACTGTTGATGGCCACTGGCGGGTGTTTTGACCTTGATTAAATAAAGTATAGAGGAAGATGCATTCCAGTTTTTGCTGGATAATTCAAAGATTTCTGAAACCGGACTCTAGGTTGACCCACTCTTGCATTACCTAGTAACGTGGCCTATAGTTACACTACCTCGAAATGCTTATCAATTCTAGGTGTCTGTGACATATGATAATTGTTGTGTACATAGTTCCGCGTAGTCAGCGCGTACACAGCTTTCCCACTAGAGCGCGCCCCTCTAAGCACAACAGCGCAGGCGCAGCGCTCGTCCGTCTCCGCACTACGAGATGGCGCTGCCATAGAGACGGACCAAATTCTGCTTCCGCCGATCCGCGTATTAATATGTAACGCAGCCAATGAGATTGCTGCTAACGTAGAACCTTTTCTCCTTGCGGATCACACTCGCGCAGTGATACCTGAACGCGCGATGTATTATAACGAGTGTACAGACATCCGATTACTCAGTCTGCATCAGTTTGCACCAGTCTGCATTAGTGTGCATTTGTCTGTACCAGTCTACATTAGTCTGTACCAGTCTACAGTCAAGTTTCAGTCTGTGCCTAATAAGATTATCATATTCCTGTACATAGCCATGAAGATAAATGAATAGACACTTTGTCAAGTATCAGAGAGATGTGAGAATAAGATTAACGTACCAAGACCAAAGGAACTTCAGATTGTCAATTGTAAATAGCATCCAGAATCAAGTTAAGTAAGGTTTATGAATGTTATTATTTTAATAAATGTGTGTGAACATTAATCAAGTTCTGTTTAAAGTTGGTCACGGTCAATCTGCTACTCTAACTGTGCAAGTGGCATTTCTATCGTCTGACCTAACGGCAGAAGATAAACACGCCGCAGTAAGACCACGAGACATATTGCTGACACTCGCCTACTTCGTTAGAGCGACAAGTTAAATAATCTGATGGTGTGTGTACCGAAGGTCTTACAGTACGCACACCACAATAATACAAATGGTTACAAACCTTAAACAAATGCTCACATTTCGGATAAAGTCAGGTCGTGGTAGTTCTGCTTCAGCAGATACTCAAAAGCGCGCTCATAAACCATATTCAGTTCGCAGATCGATTGCCTACTAGTGGCAGCTAGACCGATAAGCTTGTTTGTGAGCTGGCCAGACAGACAACAGAGTAAAGAATTACGTAAATACAGAACAGTTTCTGCTGTCTCAAATGTATCACACACGCTGGTTGTTCTTCCACACAAGTGACTGGGAATAACGGAGGAACCTGCATGAACGCGGGCAGCTAGCAGCGTGAACTAGGGCAGTGTCGCCTAGCAAGCCGGCCTGCCAGTTGCGAAACGTCGTCGCTGCAGGACGGACATGGTCAGCAAAATGTACAAATAGTCCTCTGTCATTCCTGGACTATGTTTAGCCGGCCACGGTGGTCTAGCGGTTCTAGGCGCTCAGTCTGGAGCCGCGCGACTGCTGCGGTCGCAGGTTCGAATCCTGCCTCGGGCATGGATGTGTGTGATGTCCTTAGGTTAGTTAGGTTGAAGTAGTTCTAAGTTCTAGGGGACTGATGACCATAGATGTTAAGTCCCATAGTGCTCAGAGCCATTTGAACCATTTTTTGGACTATGTTCTGTTTTCTCTGACGCCATATTTGTGGCGGTTACATGCTGAAAAATGCCAGCCGGCTGTGGGTGTTCAGTATGTGCTAAGTTTCGGTTCCACGAACTTTATACTGTAGGAGCCTGTTTAGTTGTCATCACTTACATAGCATTACCCAAACTGGTTTTTGGGGCAGCCTGTCTAGTGTTCAGTAATTTCAAATACTCCGAATTAGAATCGTCTTTTTGTTTCCCTTCATAGGGATCTTCTCACTACTCTTGAACTCTTTTTAATATCGAAGTGCCCATGACACTAGAGTGAAGTGCGTAATGGTTGAGACAGGGACCTCGTATTCATCAGGACCGGGATTCAGATCTCTGCTTGTCTAACCTTATTCATGTTCCTCGCAGTTTCCATTAACACAAGGATATGGGAACAGTTTCGTCTTAATAGGCGACATCCCATTTTCCTCCTCTGTCCTCCAACCTTCATTTGTTTCTGCCAAAGCTGATCAAACTATCTTTTCCATTTAGCGGCGCTCCTAAAATGTGTTGTTGAAAATCTGAAAGGTACATCTTTGTGAGTCAGTGATATCTGTTCTGTTGCACCAACAAATGACATAGCGGTTAGCGTGCAGCAGACAAACTGCCTTTAGAAGCGTGATAGGTTCCGCAACACATTTATGTTTTGCGTCAGTACGTTTGTATCTGTATGAAGTAAGTGTTTCCGGTAACTGGATGTCCGCCGCGTGGGTTTAGCCGAGCGGTCTAAGGAGCTGCAGTAATGGACTGTGCGGCTGGTCCCGGCGGAGGTTCGAGTCCTCCCTCGGGCATGGATGTGTGTGTTTGTCCTTAGTACAATTTAGGTTAAGTAGTGTGTAAGCTTAGGGACTGATGACCTTAGCAGTTAATTCCCGTAAGATTTCACACACACACACACACACACACACACACACACACACACACACACACACACACACACACATGTACAGTGTGTTTCACAGTTCGCATTACAGGCTTGTAGCGACTGTAGAAAGGAATCAGTAGGACGAGTTTCAATGACGATTCCATGTTCGGGAACTTACCGTTCGCGAGTAAGATAAGTCTGAAGATGAAATCACTTTCGTATCTTCCTCTTCACGGCACGACACGCACACAGCGGAGGCGACCAGCTCTGACCTGTGTGTGTTGACATTGCTGCAGGTGTTCGTCTGTGGTTCTCTTCTACGTGACGGAGGACGTCCTCTTCAGGGGCTAACGTGTGCTACCAGGTTCCTCGCCACAGTCGTTGTTAGTCACACGAAAGTGCTATGTGATGTCATAATTAGAACTGACGAAAGCACACTCTTACTGGCTCGTATGAGTAGCCTGAAGCGAGAGATTTGAAAATTATCTGATCTGCAAACTTATGTTTTATATCCAAATGGTACCACAAAACGCCACCCAATGTGAGAGATCCAATACACGGCCTTTCTGACAAGGAAAACTCCGCGTCATATCTCCCTCAGATTTGGTGGTAAACTGGACCATTGGACAGCCCTCCAAAGACTGAACACAGATCGAACATGTATACAGAAGGAAGGTGCACTGGATTGTGGAAAAAGAAAGAAGCAAAATAAATAGTAAATGGCCCAAATTAAATATGTGCAATATCGAGCCACTGTGGTGACAGCTGCGTCGTGGCTCAGTGGTCACAGTGTTAGACTGTGAAGGGGAAGATCCGGGGTCCTAATCTCCCTCCTGGCCCCCCCTTTTTTTCTTTTTTTTCACAAAATTGCGAACTGTCTGTCCAATCATTGACATGTCTGTTCACTGTGTTCAGATTTGTGTATGTGTCGCGGTGTAATTGCCCTTTCCTCCTATTTGTTCTACTCATGTACCACATGTTATGCCTCGTGCGTTCCGTTCTGGAAGTTTTGACTCTTCAATTCCTTTGTTGTAACGCAGTTCACACCCGTTTATATGTTGTTTTCAATCCTGTGACTGATATATATGTGGCATCTCCACTTGCGACGGTAATATATTCTTACCAAGTGACTGATATTCTGTGATTAACAATGAGAGCAGCCGAGAGCCGCATATACCTCTCACAGAGTTGAAAATAGCAAATAAACGGCTATGAACTACGTTACAGAGAAAGAATTCAAGAGTCGAAACTTCCAAAACGGAATTCAAGAGGCATAACATGTGGTACAAGTGTAGAATAAATAGGAATCCCTTCGTTACATGTCGATGTTGCAAACGGACATTACGCCATGACACATACAGAAAGTTGAATACAGTAAAGAGACACGTCAGTGACCGGATGGACTGTTCATAATTCTGAGAAAAAAAATGTAAATCTGGACCGTTCACTCTTTCTATTTTACTTCTTTTTTCCACAGTCCAGTACACCTTCTTCCTGTTCTCATGCTCGATTTCTGTTCAGTTTCTGATGGACTATCCACTGGGCCAATTTATAACTAAATCTGACGGGCGGTGCGATGGGGAGTTTCCTTCGTGAGCAACACGTGGATCCCAGAATGGACATTTGAAATTGTCAACGTGTCATTCGAAAACGTACATGTGTTTGCATCGGAAAATAAATCAAATAAATACAACAAACTTCCAATTAACCAAATTATCCTACTTGGGAATTTTTCGTGCACAATCCCGTGTTTTTTGGAGAAAAAACTAAGAACGAAGCCTGAAGTGTTCTGTTATAATTAGAAATGCAAATTTCTGGCTGTGAAGACGTAGATGACGAAACCATCCGCGAGTATTTGAATAGCGATGCCTGTGAACCGGGTTTTTAGCAGCTAAGTGATGTGGTTGTAGTGAACGAAGTGTGCTGGGTAGAGGAAGAGAACGAGCGTATCGAGCAACCAGAAGTGTGTTGGTGTGTTGTGAGACTATGCAGGACTAAATTCGTTTAACTGTACCGCTGTTTCACTCTCCGGAAAATAATAACCGTTGTTAGGAAAAATAGAGAACCATAAAACAAAAACATTGGATGATTATTTCCTGAAAGTGAACTGGAAGTAACCTATGTAATGCAGTTACCAGCGAATCACGTGTAAGTAAGTAAGAGGGGCTTTCAAATATAAGATGCTCGGTAGATACGGTAAATAGTAATGTCCAGCAATAACATGTGCATTTTGAGGTACCCGTGTTTTTCTGTTAACACGCTGCATTCCAAGCGGGGTACTGCAGCATCCCAAAATAACTAATTTATTATTTGTGGCTGTTTGAAATGATTTATTCTTACAGACTATCTGCCATTGTTAAACAATCCCAGTGAACACTAGCATTGTTGGGTTTTAAGTAAATTTCTTCATTTAATAAATAATAGTTGAAATTTTATTACGGTCCTTTGGTACCCCGCTTCAGACTCTAAGTGACAAGGAAACACACACATATACTCGTATAAATGCACATTGTAGCAAGTTATATTGGTACAAGTGTGAAATGAGTGTTCGAAATTTTAATGCCTGTTGTGTGTACAATCAAATATTTTTCTCTGTTGGTCATTACCTTCCGTTCAGTTGCTATAGCATGTTGTGTTATGAAACGAAAAGGTTTAAATGTTCAAATGTGTGTGAATTCCTAAGGGACCAAACTGCTGAGGTCATCGGTCCCTAGACTTACACAGTACTTAAACTAACTTACACTAACTTATGCTATGAACAAGACACACACTCGCGCCCGAGGGAGGACTCGAACCTCCGACGCGAGGGGCCGCGCAAAACGAATAGGTCGAAAAAGCTAAGGTTACAGAAGAAATATACTAGGATTGGAACTTTAATAGTGGCAACTATTTATTTACAGCTCGTACAAAATAGATACTTGTTTCAAAGTTTTACTGACTTTCAAAGTAGTCACCAGCATTGTGTATAACTTGTTGCCAGCGATGTGGAAGTCGTAGGATACTCTTAGTAGTGCCAGTTGTGTTGACAGTTCGAGTGGCGCGGTTTATTGCCCGACGAATTTGTAGCAGTTCTGAAGCGAATGCCGTGAAGTGTTTCCTTCAGTTTAGAAATCGAGTTGAACTTATGAGAAGTCAGGAGAGTGCAGTACATAGTATAGCACTTAGCAACCCCATCAGTGAAACAAACCAGTAACAGCTTGCAGTGTACATGCTTGAGCATTGTCCTGCAAAATGATTGTCAGGTCCTGCAGAAAGTGTCATCACTTCTGTCTCTACGCTGTTCATTTTTAGAACACATCCTACGACCAGTTTAGAGACAGAAGTGTTGACACTTTCTGCAGGACCTGATCATCATTTTGCAGGACATTGCTCAGGCACGTACAGTGCAAAGCTGTTACTGATTTGTTTCACTGATGGGGCTGCTAAGTGCTATACTATGTACTGCACTCTCCTGACTTCTCATAAGTTCAACTCGATTTCTAAACTGAAGGAAACACTTCACGGCATTCGCTTCAGAACTGCTACAAATTCGTCGGGCAATAGACCGCGCCGCTCGAACTGTCAACACAACTGGCACTGCTAAGAGTATCCTACGACTTCCACATCGGTGGCAACAAGTTATACACAATGCTGGTGACTACTTTGAAAGTCAGTAAAACTTTGAAACAAGTATCTATTTTGTACGAGCTGTAAATAAATAGTTGCCACTGTTAAAGTTCCAACCCTCGTACTTTACACAGTGAATGAGATCTAGAAGAAGTAATGAAAATAATAGAATCAGAATCATTATCATGCGATAGTGATGAGGAGTCTGTGTGTTCAGAAATAGAAGACAATGTGGAAGAAATGGACATAATCGAAGACGTTATTGAATTAAGGGACAACGAAAAAATGATTGATCAGACTGTGTCTTCGATTATGGAGATTTTCATGTTGTTCATTACACCTGAAACAGTGTACAGTGTTGTAAAATACAGAAATCAAAAAGCAGATACAGTTCATAATTTATGGAACGCGACTCATCCTTCTAACAACTGTAAGTGAAGCCTTACAAGTGCAACAGAAATGTTTGATGTTATAGGGCTCCTTGTAACTATGGGAGCATTAAAAGCTAAAAGGGAACCACTTTCTGTGTTGCACTCAACAGATTTTCTGAACTTCTTTCTTACATCAAATACGACGACATGGCCACAAGAGAGGAAAGGAGACAAATGTACGAATTTTGTGCATTTAGTACACTATTAGTGGATGAGCAGTTGGAAGCTTTTCTTGGGAAATGCCCGTTTAAGGCTTACGTAAAGTCCAAACCAACTAGATACGGCATAAAAATTTGGCCCCTCTGTGATCTTGAATCTTTGTATGCTTTCAACTTCCAGGCATACGTAGAGAAAGAAGGATCTATGGAAAACACTTGAGGTGCTAGAGTTGTAATGGACCTTATGTCTCATTTAGGAACTTGATGTGGTGATACAACGGGCAGGTTTTTCACGAATGTTCCACTTGCATAGAAGCTCCTGAATTCGTTCATACTCTTTAAAAACAAACCTGAAATCCCATCTGAACTTCAACAAATGCTATTGAAACTGCAATTTCCATCTATGTTCGCATGCAATGAAAATCTAACCTGGTATCGCACGTGCCTAAAATGAACAAGGCAGTAATCCTTTCGAGCTCTGAACATCATGATGACACTTGTGATACGGAGAAGGAAGAGTTCAATGCCGGTATTATTCTACACTACAATGATACTGATACAATGGACAAAATGATAAATGAGTATTCATGCAATCGGACTACTAACCGATGGCCATTTGTACTGTTCTTGAACATGACTGATAGAACAGCCATAAATGCCTACGTTATTAGGAAGACAAAAAATCCTGGCTAGAAGGCTCTTGTACGCAACAGAAGGAGAAAACTTCTGTTAGATCTAAGGCAATACGTTATAAACCCCCATGTAAAACGAAGGAAGCAGAAGCTGAATGGAATGCCCACAAAACACGACGGCAGCAATGAAGGACTTATTGTTTGGTGAAGATGCAAGCCCACTGTCACAGCAATGAAGAGACTGCCAGTGTTGGACATTGCAAACTGTGTCCTAGAAAAAAAGGCCGAAACTGTAAAACAAAATGTGACAAGTTCTTTTCAAAAATGGTTCAAATGGCTCTGAGCACCATGGGACTTAACTTCCGCCGTCATCAGTCCCCTAGAACTTAGAACTACTTAAACCTAACTAACCTAAGGACATCACACACATCCATGCCCGAGGCAGGATTCGAACCTGCGACCGTAGAGGTCATGCGGTTCCTGACTGTAAGTTCTTTTCTTCTGTGTGTAATGAACAAGCTGTTATAAAATCGGAAAATGTATGGAAATATTGCATAAGTTCAGATTGAAACGAGTACTAGTACCAATAGAGACTACATTTTAAAAATGTTTAATAATTCACATAATATGTTACATTTGTTACCAAAAAAATAGTTCAAATGGCTCTGAGCACTATGGGACGTAACATCTGAGGTCATCAGTCCCCTAGAACTTAGAACTACTTAAACCTAACTAACCTAAGGACATCACACACATCCATGCCCGAGGCAGGATTCGAACCTGCGACCGTAGAGGTCATGCGGTTCCTGACTGTAAGTTCTTTTCTTCTGTGTGTAATGAACAAGCTGTTATAAAATCGGAAAATGTATGGAAATATTGCATAAGTTCAGATTGAAACGAGTACTAGTACCAATAGAGACTACATTTTAAAAATGTTTAATAATTCACATAATATGTTACATTTGTTACCAAAAAAATAGTTCAAATGGCTCTGAGCACTATGGGACGTAACATCTGAGGTCATCAGTCCCCTAGAACTTAGAACTACTTAAACCTAACTAACCTAAGGACATCACACACATCCATGCCCGAGGCAGGATTCGAACCTGCGACCGTAGAGGTCATGCGGTTCCTGACTGTAAGTTCTTTTCTTCTGTGTGTAATGAACAAGCTGTTATAAAATCGGAAAATGTATGGAAATATTGCATAAGTTCAGATTGAAACGAGTACTAGTACCAATAGAGACTACATTTTAAAAATGTTTAATAATTCACATAATATGTTACATTTGTTACCAAAAAAATAGTTCAAATGGCTCTGAGCACTATGGGACGTAACATCTGAGGTCATCAGTCCCCTAGAACTTAGAACTACGTAAACCTAACTAACCTAAGGACATCACACACATCCATGCCCGAGGCCGCCGCTCCCCACCAGCAGATGCAACGGCGCAGACTATTAGCTGGATGCTGCCAAGTCACCTCGTCCAGGCTCCAGCCAAGTAACTGTCGTGCAGTTCGGCCAGAAAATTTGGGTCGGCGTATTAGTGTTGAAAATGTTTCATACTTGCGAAGGTATTGAAATCAAACAACATACGCCTTGTGGTCAAAAAAAACAATAGGAAACGTACTAACGAAAGTGTTTGGTTCTTTTGTTTGAGATGAGGCGCAGCACAACATGATTGTACGTATAGGGAAAATGGTAATAAATATTTTCGTCTGGTGTCATGTTTTCCTATTACGATTTTTTTAGAAGTGTAGAGGGTGTTTGCCCTGGATGAAAATTAATTAAATTGACAAACTCTGGTAGGTTGCATGGGACAATCAAACTCTTTTTGCAATGTGTTATCCTGTGAGGACAAAAAGTAACGCATACTACTTATAATTCTTTATTACCAATTAGAGGAGAGGTTCGAAAAATTCGTCCATTGACTTGTAAAGAGAGGTTACAACGGTGGGTAGTGTCCTGTCTAACACGGTCAAAGACGGCAGGACAGTACGAGTGAACCGTGCAGGCGCCCCGTCACGTGCTGTCGTGCAACGAGTGGCATATCTTTCAGCAACTCTGGCGAGGACACTCTAACAATGGCTGTCATTTAGAGGCCTAGGTGGGACACACGGCCGCAGTTAAACAGTCACCAACATCTGCCCACACATTCACGTAGAACGGCAATTGATGAGCGCGCATTAAGGTGGCATGTTAATTAACCTCCCTCGAAACATATGAACTGCGGATGCCGAAGACCCTATCACGTCCGAATGGTGCTACATTTGTAAACAGCACAGAGGACGGAGGTGCAGGATGGGTCCTGTTCCAGGGACCACTACGAAAACTGTGCTGTGAGTGGTTCCAGGTTGTGCACATGCTGTAAGTGAAATGGATTAACAATCGCTCGATTTCGGGATGACGATCGTTCAAACCCGCGTCCGGCCATCCTGATTTACGTTTCCCGTGATTCCCCTAAATCGCTTCAGGAAAACTGTGGGATAGTTCCTTTCAAAGGGCACGGCCGACTTCCTTCCCCATCTTTCCCTAATCTGATGGGACAGATAACCTCCCTGTTCGGTCCCCTCCCCCCAAACCAACCAACAATTGCTCATGAAGAACGCTTCTTACGTTCGTGCGATTCGTCCCCGTCTTGTATGCATTTGCACGAGTGCTGAGGGGGATCACACCTCTACCAGATTAAAAAATATTCACAGGTAATCATGACATTACAGAAAAATGTTTGTTTTGGTGTCCCGTGCAGCCTGCCACAGTTTGTCTGCTTAAATAATTTTCGTCCTGTATATATAAATTCCCACTTAAGGCGGTGTGCATATATATATATATATATATATATATATATATATATATATATATATATATATCGGTAATTTCCCTTTGAGGATAGCGCTGAAAAACAATCAGTTTCCACAGCATTTTTTGTCTCTGTCTGCATTTTCCCCTCTTCTTTGGAGATTTTTCTTCCTTCATTTCGTCCATGGTTTCCTTTACCTAGTTGATTTCCAGTCTTCGTATTCGACTGTACCCGAGTTTAGGAAGTAAGTTGCACACGTCGTCCCTCGATAAGACCACTGGGCAACAAGAGCGGCCCATTGTCAGAAGAGAGTCTCGTACGTGTTGCAGGGTTCCCTGCAAAAGCAGTTTTGCTGCTGTACGGATAAACAGGTGCATCACAGTTTGCAAATGAAATGGCACGACAACCGGAAGCGTAATCCTAAGTTGATGTATGCGGCACAGTACGATTCTTGTGGGAAAAACATCTAAATTGCACACAGATTGGCAGTTAAACTCTGGCGGCACGCGGACTAAATTCAGTGTCGCGTGAAATGGTGCCAACAGTTTCACAGAGGCAGTACAGAAGCGGATGATGGTGATGGGGAAGGAAGGTCATCGATATCGACATCGGCTAGAGGTGACAGTGTCCCGGCAATCGAGAAACTGCAATCAGTGATTTTTCAACGCTACAGACGACCACACCAGAGATTCTCAAACGGTTCCGCCACCAAGCAGCGAATTTCTATCGACAAGAAATTAGAGGACTTGCAAAATCTACCTATCTTTGTTTATAGAGTGTTAGTGACTATGTTGAAATATAGTGTTATGTATCCCTGTCACGTTTAAGTGTGGCGCAGCATTCAGTAAAAATACTTGGCCTCCCATGATAATGTGTAACTTACTTTCTAAAGTAGAGCCGTCAGTCATAAAAGTTTTCAGATTAGATTAATAAAATGCAGGGGAAAGTTAAAATGGCCCTTGTAATGCTTTATATGTTCTACATAGTCTACCCCGACAGCGCACACAAAGTTCGTACAAACATGTCAAACTGTCAGACCATTCTCTCATTGCATGTCGTTCGACTCGCACGTCACACAGGCTTGTATGGTGGCTGTGTCTTCAAAGCCTTGACCCTTCGTGTGAATTTCTGCCTTTTGTCGTTACGTGGTAGGATCGTATCGATACAAGCAAGTCTCGTCAACGGTGACGACTTTTTCCGGAAAACAAATGTCTGCGTTTTTCATATTTCAGGTAAGTCGCCTCAGGCGTCCACGAGTCGGCGTCTTGTGCAGTAGTCAACGTGTGCGGGACAAATTTTCTCTTCTTCAGCACATTCTGCCCAATGGTCTGAACACTAGATTCAGAGACGTTGCTACATTGCGATTTGTGACGCAATAACAATGACTCCAGAACGTCGCGCGTCCACTACTCTGCTTGGTCGCAATTGGCTGGTCAAATGCACATCTGTTGTTCACAGTTTTTAGTTCAAGCTGACACCTTACATTACGCGGTGACGTCGCGTGTACGGCAGGAACAAAACTAGTCTCGGAACTTCTTGGACGGACGGTTTATATGTGTCTGAGTCAGTTCTAGAAATATTTTTTTCCACTCTGAAGTTCATATTTGAAAAACATAGTTTTGGAAGGTAACTTCTTGAGGTAATCGCTATCCAAAAATTTATTTCTTCGTAATAATGGGAAGAAAAGGAATGATGCAGCGTGACGTAGCAGTGCGGTCAAGGGCACCTTGCCACGGTTCGCGCTGCTGCCCCCGTCGGAGGTTGGAGTCCTCCCTTGGGCATTGGTGTGCGTGTTGTCCTTAGTATAAGTTAGTTTAAGTTAGATTAAATAGTGTGTAAGCCTAGGGATCAATGACCTCAGCTGTTTGGTCCCATAGAACTTACCACAAATTTCCAAAAGAAATAATGGGAACCGGATCAGGGCTCCAATGGCTCTGAGCACTATGGGACTTGACATCTTAGGTCATCAGTCCCCTATAACTTAGAATTACTTAAACCTAACTAACCTAAGGACATCACACACATCCATGCCCAAGGCAGGATTCGAACCTGCTACCGTAGCAGTCGAGCGGCTCCGGACAGAGCGCCTAGAACCGCTAGACCACCGCGGTCGGCCCGGATCAGGGCTAAGAGACATTAAAAGGGTGTTTTTCTGCGTCAAATAACTGATACTGTCATGTGCTTTTTACATTGTGATGACGGAGACTAATGGGGCGTTTTCTGTTGTTTTTTCCTTAACTCGGTTACGATTTGCGGCAAGCAAGTTGTTGTCACCATTCGGCATTAAATGCTCTTGCATCATTCAGACCAATGGTGGCGAATGGCTAGTCTAACCAAAGGAATAATCGACCATTTTACTGGAAGTTCTTCACTAATGAACCGCTTTTGTTGATTTTGGTCCATCCTGTAGCTTCCAAACGGCGACTCTTGCTTATTTTTCGGGTCATAAGAATATATCCAATGTACGATATCTTGTAACATCCAGACAGTCGACTGTTGATTATTTTTTCAGGACATAAGAATACATCCAAGGCATAATATTGTATACGGATTTTGCTTTTCACCATTCCGGTTTTTTCGGGCATTTTCTTACTCCAATTGACACGTAACTATTTAGAGCTTTGGTGAAATTGTACGGCACTCATCGGGAACATTATCTTCTCAGAGCTACTTGTTGATGTAAAATCGAATCTACTGCAGTTGCGAGTGTGGATAAGGAGGCCCTCTGTCTCACAGGAAGTCGCTTGCCGATCCTCATCGCAGCATCAGTGTTTTCAGCAATGACATCCAATTTTTTCGATCTCCAGGGAATTCATCGCCGACAGAAACATGACCAAGACGAAATTCGTAAAACCAGTTGTAAACAGTCTTTTCCGAAATTGGTTGACTGCCAAAAGCTGGCCAGAGTGAGGCATTGGTATTGAGGTAGGCCTTTTCAGAAATGGTGAAAAAAGTTCAAGCGAAAATGTTCACTTGAAATTCCATTTTTTCCACAACACCGCTTCTTTAAACAGTCTCTGCAAACGAAGTACTTGGGAATTTCTGAGCTATTATTAACAGTGGAAAATAACAATTTTAAAATAATAGTAATGACGTCACAACTCAATAGCGCATCTACTGACCGTACGTATAACTCAAATGGTGACACTCATATATGATCAAATCGATAGTATCCAGCCTGCTCGGCAAGCTACTTTCTAAGTACTAAAAGTTTGAGAATCTGTACAAAAGTATAAGAGTCAGTCGAAGCATACCATATCGTCGTTCAAAATAGAAATGAAGTCACCTGCTAAGTTATGAATTAGCGCAAGAGAGGTGCTCCAATAAAATGCAGTCTACTGGTATATTCGTACATCAGGAGTTTCATCCAATGTACCCTCCTTTGCAGCCGAAGACGCAGGGATTCGATTTGTGTGCTTGCTGGTTCTAATCTTGGTGGTGAATGAAGTTTCCACTGCCAGTACTTGGTCAACTAGGTCAGGAGACGTGGTGGCGTAAAGTTACGCCGATGTCCTGGATTAAACTCCAGACCTGTCCACAGTGTGTCACGGGGTGAGCGCTGGTGACACTTGACAGTGAGCCGTCAGTCGGATGGGGCCGTACAGTCGGCCCGCCGCCTCAGTGCCGGCACCGGGTATCACCAATGTCGCACAGCACAAGCGTAATACTACACTTAATGCGAATCCACTACATTCACTTAAAACTAAACTAAACTCCGTCCGAACAGGCCTTGGAAGGCCCAACGGGACCGACCGGCCGCCGTGTCATCCTCAGCCCACAGGCGTCATTGGATGCGGATTGGAGGGGCATGTGGTCAGCACACCGCTCTACCGGCCGTATGCCAGTTTCCCAGACCTGGGCCGCTATTTCTCAATTGAGAAGCCCTCAGTTTGCCTCACAAGCGCTGAGTGCACCCCGTTGGCCAACAGCGCTCGGCAGACCGGAGGGTCACCCAGCAAAGTGCTAGCCCAGCCCGGCAGCGCTTAACGTCGGTGATCTGATGGGAACCGGTGTTACCACTGCGGCAAGGCCGTTGGCATTACACTCACTTACACTCTGCAAATACGAATATGACACATTCTCATACATCCGCAAGGAAAAGGCAGGAAGAACATCCTTCCCGACAGCTCAGCCTTCCCCATAGGATATCCCAGCCAACAATATCATAAGACATTTACGTTTTTTACCATCCACCGACATGACCTTTCGCTGGAATAGGAATCTCAGCTTCAGAGAACAGTATCCATTCTAAAGACAACGGCAGAAAAGATAGACACCAAGACGGCACCTTGCTCTCCCAGACGCTCTGCTTCACATTGTGTTGGGAGCGATGACGAGAATAACACATCCGTATCTAGATTCCGTAAGAGGAGGCTGTTGTTGATTTTCGTGACTTTTATTTGTACCGCACCTAAAATGGTTCAAATGGCTCTGAGCACTATGGGACTTAACTTCTGAGGTCATCAGTCCCCTAGAACTTCACTCCGTCTTCAGGCCACGAGTGGCCTATCGGGACCATCCGACCGCCGTGTCATCATCATTGGCGGATGCGGGTAGGACGGGCGTGGGGTCAGCACACTACTCTCCCGGTCGTTATGATGGTATTCTTGACCGAAGCCGCTACTATTCGGTCGAGTAGCTTCTGAATTGGCATCACGAGGCTGAGTGCAGCAACAGCGCATGGCCGCCTGGATGGTCACACATCCAAGTGGCGACCACGCCCGACAGCACTTAACTTCGGTGATCTCACGGGAACCGGTGTATCCACTGCGGAACTACTTAAACGTAACTAACCTAAGGACATCACACACATTCATGCCCGAGGCAGGATTCGAACCTACGACCGTAGCGGTGACGCGGTTCCAGACTGAAGCGCCTAGAACCGCTCGGTCACAGGGGCCGGCTGGCTTTAAGATCTCTTAGGTGCAGTAACCACTCCGGCCGGCTACCGCACCTCCCCTGAACGTTTATGATGCTCTCTAAGGGATGGGTGCAGATGAAGAATTTGGTACTTTGAAATCGTCACACCTGCACCGCTGCCCTCAAGAACACGTCTCTCTATGCATCACAGAAGGTGAATCGTTTGGAAAGAAGTGCTTGTGTTACAGAGCGATGTAATTCATAACAATCAATTTAGTGACCAGTTTCTTAGAGGTGCTACTTGGATAAGCGCTGTCATGACAACAAGCAACTTCCCATTAATTGATAATAATATGATTATCTCTTCTGATAGTGTATATCGTTAACGAAAGGTCGTTATCTGTTAACGAATGGAATCATCGTCGAAGAAGAAGCTCAGTTGCTAACTGTAACTCCAGAGTCTATATGTTGAATGTGTTTCAGATGAGACAGTTTTGGCAAGTGATGACGTAATAAATACGAGCATATGGTTTGCTAATTGACCTTATATTAGTAGATACAGATGAGTTTTCCGAACTATTTCTAACACAAAAATATAGCAGAACAATAGAATAACTGGAACTGATTATTTCCGGAAATCATTAGAAATATAGGTACCCAAAAAACTACGTTGTAATTTAGTTTCATAAAGATAAGGGCAAATAATGTTTCTTTATTTCTCATGTATGAAGAAGCAACAAGTCCGAGAGGAGCGTAATTATGTTCAGACGTGAGCAGTCATGTTAAAATACAGATTGCGTGATAATGTCAACCTACACTATATGATCAAAAGTATCCGGACACCTGGCTGAAAATTACTTACAAGTTTGTGGCACTCTCCAACGGTAATGCTGGAATTCAGTATGGTGTTGACCCACCCTTAGTCTCGATGACAGCTTCCACTCTCACAGGCATACATTCAATCAGGTGCTGGAAGGTTTCTTGGGGAATGGCAGCCCATTCCTCACGGAGTGCTGCACTGAGGAGAGGTATCGATGTCGGTCGATGAATCCTGCCACGAAGTCCCTGTTCGAAAACATCCCAAAGGTGTTCTATAGGATTCAGGTCATGACTCTGTGCAGGCCAATCCATTACAGGGATGTTATTGTTGGGCAACCACTCCGCTACAGGCCGTGCATTATGAACAGGTGTTCGATCGTGTTGAAAGGTGCAATCGCCATCCCCGAAATGCTCTTCAACAGCGGGAAGCAAGAAGATGCTTAAAACATCAATGTAGGTCCGTGCTGTGATAGTGCCACCCTAAACAACACGGGGTGCAAGCTCCCTCCATGAAAAACACGACCACACCATAACACCACCGCCTCCGAATTTTACTGTTAGCACTACTCACGCTGGCAGATGACGTTCACTGGGCATTCGCCATACCCACACGCTGCCATCGGATGGCCACATTGTGTACCGTGATTCGCCACTCCACACAACGTTTTTCCACTGTTCAATCGTCCAATGTTTGCCCTCCTTACACCAAGTGAGCCGTCATTTGGCATTTACCGGCATGATGCGTGCCTTTTGAGCAGCCGCTCGACCATGAAATCCAATTTTTCTCACCTCCCGCCTAACTGTCATATTACTTGCAGTGGATCTTGATGCAATTTGGAATTCCTGTGTGACGGTCTGGATTAATGTCTGCTATTACACATTACTGTCGGCGGTCTCTGTCAGTCAACAGCCTGTACGCTTTTGTGCTGTACGTGTCCCTTCACGTTTCCACTTCACTATCACATGGGAAACAGTGGACCTAGGGATGTTTAGGAGTGTGGAAATCTCGCGTGCAGACTTTAGACACAAGTGACACCCAATCACCTGACCACGTTCGAAGTCCGTGAGTTCCGCCGAGCGCCCCATTCTGCTCTCTCACGATGTCTAATGACTACTGAGGTCGCTGATATGGAGTACTGGCAGTAGGTGGCAGCGCAATGCCCCTAATATGAAAAACATATGTTTTTGGGGGTGCCGAATACTTTTGATAACATAGCGTAAATGTAGTGCAGCTATGCTAAAATATAAAGAGGGGGGGGGGGGGGGGAGGGTAGAGGGAGGAAACGAACAAATCAATTGTCATCTTATTAGCAAAGTAATGCATGCTTTCATTCGGTGTGTGCACTACAGAAATTCGGAAAACAAAAGGCAGCTTCAGCGAAGCACTGCTTGGTTATAGGAGCTGCTTTTCATCATATTGCTCGCTGTACTCGTCACTTGAGTCAAGTAACCTCAAAAACTAGACCTGCATCTTATGCAATGGAGTAGCGGACACACGGGCAAAAACAAATTATGACTGCGTTGTCAAAGGTATATCTAGTTTAGTGTCATTCGCAAGGTTATATTGGTCCTAATTTCTCTTCTCCCACTGATACTACAACACACAATTGCATTTCAGTCGTGAAATTACCAAGAGTCGTAATGCAAACTCCAGATCACACTGGGTTGGGTCAATGGTAACCTGCAGAAGGTATTGCCGCTTCTTTCTCAAAGCTCGTCGCAGGTTGTGTTTCAGAATGAACAGTAATACAACACACTGAAATTCTGCTCCTAGGGAGCGCTATACGTTAGGATAACATCATCTCAATGGTGTGCGAGAATCACCATAACTTTCACATTATTGGGGTTACGACGAACTTATGATCGTCATGATGATCCATAGTGGAGCCATCTGTTTGACTGGCGTTTCATGTGTGGCTCGTACTGTTTGGTCTATGTCTCATCCAGCGTAACGATACGATGCAAGAAAGTCTTTGGCTTTCGAAGCAGCGCCTAATCGTAGTCATTTCTGCATTTCCGTCAAATCATGTGGAATACATCGTGATGCAGTTTTTCTCATGCCCAGCGTCCCTTCAGAATGTGAAGCACAGTCATGTACGCTAATCCTGTCTCTCGGGCCATCTGACGAATCGTTTGGCGTCGATGACGGTCCAATAACAGCAGACACTTCCTTTACTGGCCGAAGACTGTCCGCCACATTTAGCATTCCTTGTCTCTGTTCTGTAAGGCAAAGCAGATTCGCCGCAACTGATGATCATGAAGACACTCTGGTGCTGTACGTCGATTGGCACATTTTAGTTCAAATGGCTCTGAGCACTATGGGACTTAACATCTGTGGTCATCAGTCCCCTATAACTTAGAACTAATTAAACCTAACTAACCTAAGGACATCACACACATCCATGCCCAAGGCAGGATTCGAACCTGCGACCGTAGTGGTCGAGCGGCTCCAGACTGAAGCGCCTAGAACCGCTCGGCCGCACCGGCCGGCGGCACATTTTAGTCCAACGCCGTTGTTCTTATTACCAAAACGTCGAAACAGAACTTTATTAGACCGCATGCGATACAACTATGCAGCAACGCACCACTATTATTACATATCCAATTCTTCTATATTACTTTTGTGTTACGCATGTCTACTTCTCTGTAGCTTTGCAATACGTTAAATAAACAAAAATCGGGACGAATGCTACGGTGGTTCCTTAAACAAGGACACAGCCGATCTCCTGCCCAGCCGTGTCCAACACGAGCTTGTTCTCGTTTCTAATAAACACGCATTCGACGGAACGTGTTAAATGTCGAATAAATAAGTTTCCTAGTTACATGAAAGTTGTTACGTCGTAATATATTTCACGGCATTACTCTTCATAAAAGGCATGCAGCGTTCTTCGTTTTCCTGTATAAATGGGAACGTGACTTGGAATTAGACCTAAGCTGCTTAGTGGGAACCGATATGAGGCGATTCCGTAGATAGGTATTATTGGTAGAATTGGTTGTGAATTATAAAACTGAATGTACTTAAGTAAGTATACAAATATGTATGAATTTTCCACGTCTCCTCATAAACTACAGGACAGGTTTTCACCAAACTTGGTACACATATTATTTACTATCTAGAAGAATTACTGTGGGGGTAAGAACTACTCTCCCATCAAATGAAGTCGGTCGGAGTGGAAAAGGAGTATAGCCCACGACTCATAGTTTAGTTTGAGAATGAGAGCAGTTAGACTTGCAACAAACTTTACACATCATTTCATACGTTTAAGAAACCTTTTCTCGCTGACGACCCCACAAAATGACGTCACTTGCTGTTGATGTAGTATAACTGTCATGCGAGTCATGGCGTTTTAATTTATTACTTATTTTCTACTAACTGTATTCATGACACATTTTGCAGACAGTGTTTATATATATCACTCAATGTACCAGAAAAAATACATCATTGTATGACACGTAGTTCAGGAGAAACGACTCACAAACACTGAGCCCTTCGAAAACAACCGCATCATGCAAGACGTTTAAGGTTATTACTTCTTCGCTACTAACTCTATTCGAAACACTTTTCGCACACAGTATCCACGTTTTCCACAGAATATGCCTGTCGCAACACTTTTTGTTGACAGTGTGGTGTCACCGCCAGACACCACACTTGCTAGGTGGTAGCCTTTAAATCGGCCGCGGTCCATTAGTATACGTCGGACCCGCGTGTCGCCACTGTCAGTGATAGCAGACCGAGCGCCACCACACGGCAGGTCTAGAGAGACGTCCTGGCACTCGCCCCAGTTGTACAGCAGACTTTGCTAGCGAAGCCACACTGACAAATACGCTCGCATTTGCCGAGACGATAGTTAGCATAGCCTTCAGCTAAGTCATTGGCTACGACCTAGCAAGGCGCCATAGCTTTGATAATTAATATTGTGAAGCATGTATCATCAAGAGCGATGTTCTACAAATGTGGATTAAAGTTAAGTATTACAGCAACTGCGTCCATTTTCTAAGTTCTCATTTCCTTTTAACTGTTCCAGACCTCACGCCAATCTGCGTGAGCTTAACGCGTGCCTTTCGGCTTCCTCTCGTTGTGACTTGGCTGTCGTGCTAAGTCACAACAGACAGTATCCACATATGCCGCTGAATGTACCTACAGAAATATACAATTTTGCGAGACAAACGACATCATAGACAATGAGATGCGTGAGCAACTGCCGCATCATTCACGACGTTTTAATTGATTACTTCTTTACTGCTAAATCCATTCGCAACACATTTCGCAGACAGTAGCCACGCGTACCATTGGATGTACTTGCAAAGTTATATCATTGTACGGCACATAGTTAAGGAGATACGATGCCATTAACATTAAGCTGCGTGAGAATGAAATTGCAGAGCGCAGTTCGGTAGACATACGGATGCGAACAAATACTTGTGAAATGTGTGAAATATGTGTGAACGATTTCAATCCAATTTGGTACACGTATTAGTTGCAATCTTGAAATAAACACTGTAGAGGCAAGAACCACCAGCCTCTTATTACGGCAACGTGGAGAGAGGAAAAAAAAAGGGGGGGAGGAGGAGATGGACTAACAGAAGACTGGAATAAATGCATACCATGGGAACGGCGGGTACTAAGCCAGTCACCTGCAAAGTTACTGTCCTTCGGCCCCACTGATACAAACAGGAGATCGTTGTAATGCCCATTACTTGTAAAACGAATTGTCTTATTAGTTTATGCTAAGTTGAGGAAATAATTTTTGGACAACATGGTTGTGGAGAGAAGCAGCGATTAGTAAGATTTATCAATAATTCAAGAACAGTCTTAATCGCATTTATTATTGTTATAAACCGGTTGGCGGTATTATAACAATAATAAATGCCATTAAGACTGTTCTTGAATTATTGAGGAAATAATTGTTCGTTTTCAGCAAATGAATCACATTTATAGTACATTGTTATCATCCGCTGGGTGAGGGGCTTACAGCAATAAGAACTGCATACACCAGTTCATTTACACTGACGAGCCAAAACTTTATGACCACCTGCTTAATAGCTTATTGGGCCATCTTTGTATCGCAATATACAAACGATCAGTGTTACATCGTTTCTACAGTTCGATGGTAGATTTCTGGAGCTATATGGCCCCGGGTGTCAAGTCATTTAGTTCCCGTAAATAAATGGCAGCTGATTTGTGTACGCGCTGATGGCGGTGGATAGCGACCCAGATGAGAAAACCGGATTCAATCAGGCGAATTCGGAGGTCAAGACACTAACGTGACTTCACAATCATGTTCCTCGGTCCACTGTAGTACGATTCTCGCTTCAAGGCACGGACAGTAATATTGCTGGAAGATTACATCGTCGTCAGGGAAGACATCAAGCATGAGCTGGTGTCTTCAATTACTACCATAGGTGCCGTGAAAAGGCAGGAGAATGTCTATCGCAGCATTAATACTGCTACCGATCCAGCTGGCGCAGTGCTTAGCACACTGGATTCGCATTCTAGAGGACGACGGTTCAACTATCGTCCAGCCATCTCGATTTAGGTTTTCCGTGATTTCCCTAAATCGCTCCAGCCAATATCGGGATGGTTCCTTTGTAAGGGCACGGCGATTTCCTTCCCCATCTGTGACACAATCCGAGCTCGTGATCTGTCTCTAATGACCTCGATGTGGACGGGACGTTACACCCAAACTTTCTTCCTTACGTTAACACTGCTCCCACTTGCCTGCGTCTGTGGCGGGGTGCACGTTTCGAGCAGTCGTTTGCCTGGATGATGATGTTTGTGGAGCGGACCGACGGTCTGGTGTAGCAAAAAAGTGATTCATCCGACGAGCTGATTTTTTTCCAGTCATACTCCGTCCAATCTCGATGATCTCGAGCCCACTAAAATCGTAATTGGCGAGTCGTTGGGCCAATATCTGAACACGGAGGAATCGTCTGCTGCGGAACCCCTTGTTCAACAAGAGGAGCTGAACGGTGTGCTCCGAAATACATGTGCGTCCAGCGGTATTGTGCTCTTTCGCCAGGAGTGCCATCTGTCCTACTTTACAGGGCAGACAAGCCTCCACACCACACGCTCTTTGAAGAGTCGTGGACGTCCAACCACTTAGCACCTACTGGTAGTTTCATTGCCCTTCTACCACTTTCCGTAGCTGCTCATGATAGTAACACGTGCACGTTCGACCAGCTACACCGTTTTCGAGTTACTCGTTCATAGGCTCTGCGTAATAATAATCTGGCCTTTGTCACAGTCGCTTATCTCAGTGGATTTCTCCACTTGCAGTCCTCGTCGTCGCTAGGGTAATTCCGCATCCATCTCCTCCCGGCTTTCACACTTCTGTTACTGCGTCACATGTTCGCTAGGCCACCAGGAGGCATTCATCCTTGCAGTGGGCAGTCGCCATTATGTTCTGGCTGATCAGGGTAAGTGCTACGTGGGGTTACGAGAGCCTCTGTAAAGTTCGGAAAGTAGGAGACGAGGTATTGACAGAAATAAAACTATTTGGACGGATCGTGAGTTCTGCTTGGGCACCTCAGTCGGCAGAGCACTTGCCCGTGAAAGGCAAAGGTCCCGAGCTCTAGCCTCACTCCGGCATCCAGTTTTAATCTGCCAGGAAATTTCAAGCGCTACACAGATACTAAGTGAACTGTTTGGGAGAAGAAATAGTTTTGAAATGATGGTGTCAACAATTCGGCACTAAACTACATGTCACAGATTTTCCGCCAATTATTTTGCGATTTCTGGTGTCAGTTGAGTATTCCCTCAAACACACGACCAGTAGAAAGAAATACATAATGATTTTAGCGAGGTCGTCAAGAGCGTTGGTGAGTCTTGTCGAAAACTATTACAGTGAGGATTTTTATTACCGTCCTCACCCACAGACTACACGGATATCCTATCTGATTTCCTGTAGACAGAGGTTGAACAATGCTGATACGACGCAAGTCTTCAAGCGAACAACAGCTACAAAACTGACTGCTAGTGTGACTGTTAAGGGCTGTAAAGTTCCTCACGTGAAGCGGATAAAGAGTCATTTTAACAGTCTGTTAACAAGACAGGAGAGCGTTACAGAGATTGCTAGACAAGCAGCAGTGGAGATGGAAGAGTGCAGACTGGTTAGGAAGCATCGACGTTGCGACTCGTCTGCAAAAATTCCTAGGGACGGCAGAACCCGAAACCTGCTACCGAAGGGCTTTCGGGAGACAACGAGCAGCGGTGACTCAGTGCTCGTGCGATAGGGCTTTATGACGATAAATCATGCCGGATCGAAAAACGAGATGCTTGCACACCACAATGCAAACCTGCACTAAAGCCTCCCTAATTCCTGTTGGCCCTTCCTTGAAGAATTATATTAATTTCTATTGGCCTACACGTTAGGTGACTCCTTTGAATGTGGCGCCTGTCTGCAAACCACTTTTGAAATCACTCCTACATAAAAAAACTTATGGCTAGATGTACTGTGATGACAGCAATACGTTCTTTTATGAAACACCGAGCTCCGAAGCTAAGTAAACAAATACTGCATTCTATCTCGTCGTAATTTTACCTAGTTAGTATCTCCGTCCTGGTCCACTATCAGACATATCCCACTGTTCCACGTGAAAACACGTTTGTAAGCCCACCAGATACTAGTGCTAAGGTCATTACGGGCCTCGTGAGTCTTAGGGGAGCGTGTAATGCCCAACACCGTTCAGGAACAGTGGGTTGTACGAAATAGTTCCGTAAACGTTAAACATGCCTTTTAACAGAGTGTTTTTATCAGTGCATTTTCTTGTTGACGCGTCTCGTGCTTTTGTCCACAGATGGAGATCGTCATGAGAATCGCGTGGGTACTGGCTTTTCTGGCGTCCACAGCAGCACACTGGTATGACGCTGGATTTCCGACGGTTCGGCTTAACGAGACAGACATCCTCGGGAGCTGGATGACGTCGTACCATGGCAGGATATTTGCCGCATTCCGCGGGATCCCGTACGCCGAACCGCCGGTGGGCGACCTGCGCTTTCGTGTAAGTGTTCAAAATACTGCTGTAATGAGAGATACAGGCCATAAATTTCGTTCAGTGTATTGATTAATATGCTCCTGAAGAAAGCATCTCCAGCAAATGTAAATTGGATTTCAACTTGTCTTCACTCGCAGGCTAATGAATGATTGGCACAGTTTCTATCGATCCACACTGATTTGTTATCATTTCATATAATCAATAAGTATACATTTGAAACGAACTTTTCGTCAACTATAGTGAAGGTAAATTCGTATGACGTCATTGGGTGGAAGTTCCTGAAGATGGATGTTCAGCCGCCTGCCTGCGAGTACTTTCAACTTGTCGCTTCTTCGATGACCTGCGCGCCTTTGACGTACCCCTGTAATGGTACTGGGGAGAAGTGACCTAAAGTTTAAAGCGGAACCCAGACCACGTGTCGACCCCGGTATGTCTTCATACTGAGAGGTGAAGACTAACGTAAAGACAAACTGAAAGATTCCGGTCTTTGGCCAAGATTAGATACCACGACCTTCGAGTCTCCAGCCTCGCATTTTGCTACTAGACAACCAAACCCAACTGCGGACGTTATTACCATTCAGACACACAACCACGCACTAGGCCTTAATGGTTATGACTGCGATACACTGTCTCAGAAAAAAGTTAAAAATAGTTGCAGTCCCCCGGTTTTGGTCAAGATTTTCGGAAGAATTTCTCTGGCTGTAAGGTAACCGCGGGGTCTGGTAAACCCCCCAAAAATATACCCAATAAGAAACCTTCTGCTTCCCCTCTCAGATTTTTTACATTTGGCTGAAAAGAAGCGAGTTATTCAATCTGCTAAATTTCAAGCAGCCCACACAGTGGTATAGAGAATCCGCTCGTAACTTTGTTCATCGATTGTTGAAGTCGTAAGATGTGGAATATAAACAGCCTCTAACATTCTGCGTGGTGTCTGTTTGTTCTAAGTCGTGTCTCCCTACCACTTTCGCCCAACGACGCTCTGAACGTGTTTTTTTAGGGAATTGACTGGTTTGAACCTGGGACCTGTTGCTGGTAAGGAGACGGCAGACCACACATGACATGTAGAGTTCAGTGTGACTAGCGATGATATAATCAAATACTTAATGATTTCAGAGTCAGCTCCATTGCACTCCCTGTAAAAGAATCTTAATACTAACTAAATTTAGTGGAAGGGGTTCAAGGCTTTCTTATTTTTAGTTAGCTGGTAAAATAACGTCGAAAAAGCAGTGAAGTTTACCATTGGAATTTTTATTCTACTCATAAAACATTGTTTGTAAATTGTACTATTGATAAAAGGAAATATCTTAATACAGGATGATAAAAACCAACTGCGTTCAACAAAAATGTGAACGAATATTCCCTGAATGGGTTTCCAAGTTCTATAATGGATCGAAGGATGACCTATGCCATATCATATCTATAATCTAGGTTTAAATTAAGTTTCATAAAAGAGAACATTATCAAAACTGGTCTATAGTGACCCTCAATTATCTTTAATTACGTGTTTCACTTGTCGTAAATTACAGTGGCTGATGTGTCTTCTCAATAATTATATAACAGAAAAATCATCGCATTTCAGATTTTAACTTCAAGTAGCAAATGTGAATACCACGAAGTTTAATTGACGATCGACACTAGTATTACGTAAAAAGGGGATGTAACAGATGAGCCTTCTGCAGTTCTGAGTGAAGCTTTATGCGCTGTTATGCGGGATCGTGTGCGTTCATTACCTTGTCGTTGGTTAGGCAGCGTCACGGGGCGGCTGGTGGCGCAGCTCCATGCACCTCGCCATCTCCGTAGCAACTCTCTCGAACTTATCCTTACTACAATTTACCGAAGTTGGTGTAAGAAAAAGGTATATGGCTGTGTTTTCAACTGACCAATCAGCGTCTCAATGTTAACCTTAAGCTCCGCCTACAAAACTTCTGTATATCCAATGAGAAACGTTATACTTTTCGTGGTGGGGCAATGTTTTTAATGTCTGCTACGAAACAGAGATGCGTATAGTCTCACGCTAAAACTTGCAGCAGGTGTGGCCCTTTTAGTGTTATGGTAAGATCAATACCGTTCTTATGAAACGGTATAGATCATTATAGCTATCATGTCAGGGTTTTCATGGAAGGTGTTGGATTTGCCTGACACCTTACAAGCGCAAGTCAAATTGCTTTGTTTCTACTTAATTATACGTGTGGTGCTGAAATTTCACTGGGAAACTTTGTTCAGAAAAGTCAGTATTTCACACAAAAAAAAAAATCAAAGTCTCGTACCCTCTCAAATATCCAATACAGGTTCAGCAATGTAACATGCGCTTGAAATCTGTGACACTGCCAGCAGAAGAAATATGTTCGCTTGCTCTGTTACCTCCTGCCCAATAACCCTCATAATGAAAACTTCCTGGCAGATTAAAACTGTGTGCCGGACCGAGACTCGAACTCGGGACCTTTGCCTTTCGCGGGCAAGTGCTCTAACATCTGAGCTACCCAAGCACGACTCAAGCGCCGTCCTCACATCTTTACTTCTGCCAGTATCTCGTCTCCTACTTTCGAAACTTTACAGAAGCTCTCCTGCGAACCTTGCAGAACTAGCACTCCTGAAAGAAAGGATATTGTGGAGTCATGGCTACTCCCCTTATTCTATAATAGCCCAACTTCTGGAGCAATATTTTGTGATCAACACGATCAAACGTCTTAGTTACATCAAAAAATATGCCTTGCGTTCGAAACCTTTTCTTTGACCCATTCAGTACCTCACAGAGGAAAGACAATATAGCATTTTCAGTTGTTAAATCGCTCCTAAAGCCGAACTGTACATTTGATAGCAAATTATGTGAAATAAAATGATCAATTGTCCTCACCTACACAGCCTTTTCAATAAATTTAGCAAGCACTGGTGGCATAGAAATAGGTCCAAAATTGTCTACATTATCCCTTTCTCAATTTTTATGAAGCGGCTTTACTACTGAGTGCTTTAATCGTTCAGGAAACTGATTATTCTTGAAGGAAAAATTACAAATATGGCTAAGTACGGGGCTTACTTGTGCAGCACAGTAGGTTAGTATTCTGCTAGGCACTTCATCATATCCATGAGTGTCCTTAGTCTTCGGTGATTTAATTAGTAACTCACTCTCCCCGTTGTATGTATCACACAGGAATATTTCAGAAAACAATCTCGGAAAGCCATTTTCCAAGAAAGTTATATGATTCCCTGTGGAAATTAAGTTTTTATTTGCTTCACCAACTATGTTCAGAAACTGATTGTTAAATACTGTACGTATATCTGACTTATCAGTAAGAGAAATATTTTTACTACGAATTGACTTTATAACGTTGAGCTTGTGCTGCTGACCAGACACTTCCTTCACAACTGACCATATGGTTTTAATTTTATCCTGTGAATTAGCTACTCTATTTGCGTACCACATACTCTTTGCCTTCCTAATAACGTTTTTAAGCACCATACAATACTGTTCGTAATGGGCTACTGTAGCTTGATTGCTACTGCTTCTGACATTTTGATATGATTCCCGCTTTGTTCTATATGATATCCTTATCCCTCTAGTCAACCACCCAGGCTAGTACCCTGTTTAGCACATTCTAATGGAAAGCAACTCTCAAAGAGCATCAGAAATGTGCTAAGGAAAGCATTATATTTGTCATCCATGTTAGCGGCACTATAAACTGCTGTGGAACATCACTAAAGGTCTAGCAGTAACTACAGATCTTTCTTCCGAGAACTGTGAACGTTTCTTCGTAACCGTGTGTTCTCTTGCTGTTTTCTCTTCTTATTTGATCACGAAAGTGTTGCCAACCTGACGAAGTAAATGATGTCATGTTGACGACTGTTCATGCTCGACGTATAATTTTTACACATGTTACGGCCGGGTGCTCATTAAGGAACTTTTCCGGCAGAATCCCCGGCCCGCAGAGCTGCCGGCGGGTGTGTTCAACGCCAGCGCCGACGGCCCGCTGTGCATCCAGAAGAACGTGCTGGTGCCCAATGCGGTCGTCATGGGCCAAGAGGACTGCCTATACCTCAACGTCTACACGCAGCCCTCGGTAAGTACGGCTAGTCCCAATCTGCTTTCACTGCATCATTTGTAGTACGTGAAAAGCTTCCCCATCTTTGTTTGCTTTACTGTTACGTCTTTGTTTTTTTTTTTTTTTTTAAAAATAGACACATACACAAACCAGTCTACTACAAATGCTGGTCATTGCATCCGGACGATAATACGATGCGTACAGGTTGACGTTACAAAGTGTCATGGGTGATGGAGAAGGGTAAATGTATCAGTTTGAGGTAAGGGACAGCAATCGGGTCGAAAGTTATAAGTGAAAATCGTTCTGATGCTTCTGGCAGTGGAATTCGTAAGTTTTTTTTTTTTTTAATCTCATTTTGATCGCATTTGTTCGTTGCATCTGCTCGGCGTGGACGTCATAACACACCCGTTTCAGTTCGTCGTTGAGTCCATTTACTCAGTTTTTTTTTTTATTACTGAGGGCAGCTAACCCTCTGACCGACCACGCTGAGCTACCGTGCCGGCAAGTTAAATGTACTGATACTGTTGTTGCTACGATTATAGGGCAAACACCTTCCAGGAGTGATGGTGTAGACCAAACCAAGACAAAACTGTCATCTAAACAAGGGTTCTAAAATGCAAACCTTAAGAGCACTTGTTCAGGAGGAACGATGTGTTTCACAGCAGCAGACATGAACAAGTCCTCATAGCTCTTAAGGTTTCCATTTTAGGTCCCATGTGTACTGGACATTCTCTTGTTTTCGTCGTACAAACTCCTCCAGAATACGTGAACGAAAGAGCTTGCAGCAGAAAAACTCTTACGGTATGAATTCTAAAGCCCAAGTTTACCCGCCATTTCTTTCTTGTTTTGGTCCGTACTACCACCTCAGAATGTTTCACATCCCACAAACTTCGACAATAATACCGTTATACGTATTCCCCTGTCGGAGGGATCAGAGCGATTTTCGCTTTAACTTTCGACTTGGTCGTTTCCGCACCAACGTCCCTTACCTCAAATTGATACATTTATCCTTTTCCACCGGAAGTTTTTAAGTCATCACGGAAACACCCTGTATCTCAAAGTAGGAAGCTGAGACAGAAGAACAGCTTGACAGAGCACTGAAAGACCTTAGTCGAAACAAGTCTGCTGGAGCAGACGATATTCCTTTCGAATTATTGAGATCATTAGGACTGAGACTGGCGAAATACCAAGATGAAAGTTATAATTCCAATTTCAAAGAAACCAATTGCTGACAGATGTGAATATTATCTATTAGCTTAATAAGTCCTATTTATAGAGTACTAACACGAATTCTTTACAGAAGAATGGAACGACTGGTACAATCCTACCTCGCGGAAAATCAGTTTGGGTTTCGGAGAAACGTAGGAACAAGCAAGGTAGTACCGGCCCTACGACTTATCTTGGAAGATACACTTGCAATGGGAAACCAACATTATAGGATTTTTAGATTTAGAAAAAGCTTTTGACAGTGCGGACTGCAATACACTCCTAGAAATTCTGAAGGCAGCAAGGATAAAACCCAGAGAGTAAAAAGTAATCTACAACTTGTACAGAAACCAGAGTGCTGTTCTAAGAGTCGTAGGACATGAAAGAGGATCAATGGCTGAGAAGGGGGTGAGAGAGGTTTGTTTTATTCAGTCTGTATATTGTGCGATCAGTAAAGAAAACCGAGGAGTGATTGGGAAAATTAATTAAAATTCAGGGAGAAGTAATAAAAGCTGAGCTTTGCCAACGGCATTGTAATTCACCAAAGACGACGAAAGTCTTGGAAGAGCAGCTGAATGGAACGTATAAGGTATTGAAAAAAGGTTATTATACGAACATCAACAAAAGTAGAAACAAAGACAATGGAATGTAATCGAATTACATCAGTCGATGCTAAAGAAATTAGATTAGGAACTGAGGCATTAAAAGTAGTAGACGGGTTTTACTATTTGGGCAGCAAAATGACTGATGATGTTGCAAGTACGGAAGATAAACAATGCAGACTGGAAGTAGCAAGAAAAGCATTTACGATAAACAGGAATTTGTTGAAGTGTAATATAAATTGGAGTGTTTGTGCTATAGAATAATTTTGAAGATTTTATGGGTATGGTAGCTACTAGTGAGGTGGTGTACCGAGGGGGATAAAAAATGAATTTAGGAACAACTTGACTGAAATATGTGATCGGTTGATGAGATATATCGCGAGGCAACACGGAATCGTCAATTTGTAATAGAAGGAAATTTGGGGGGTAAAATTGTAGAGGAAAACCAAGAGTTGCGCAGAGATAAAGAGGCTTGCACAGGGTGACTAGCGTGGGGAGGTGCTTCAAAGCAGTCTTCGAAATGAAGACCACAACAACAACTCAAAGCAACTCTTCACTAGGAAATAAGGTTTTCGGCGATGATCACCGTGCGTTTGCTTGAAATATGCCCAGATCCTCCGTGTAAGAGTAGTCAATCTTCCTTGTGTCTCGCTGGACTGGTGCTATGATATTTATAAACAGTTTTAAAGTGACAGAGTTCGAATTAAAAAATCAAATGTATTCGAATTTGGAGGTGAAGAAATAGTTTTCAAACAACTAAAAACATTGAGTGGCCTTCTGCCACGTCACAAGCCAGTCAAAATGGCTCCGAAATTACTCAATTTTTTCGCTATTGCACTTCAGGAATGCGAATTTTATTGACTTCTTTGCTCGGGAGAGCTATTACTTTTAACTATGGAGTATAAATACGTTCCTTTGAAATGAATTTCCAGAAGAGAATAAATTCCATTTCAAGATTTAGTATGGAAACGTGAAAAAAAAGAAAATAATAATCTGTTCATCTAATTTATTTCGACAGTCCGTAAATTAAGGTGCTTCTCGGTCCCTCGCCCCTTCCAGCACTTATTTTATGTTAGTTAGATCCTAAATAACTTAGAGTTGACAGATTCTGAAAGTAAACGTCGTAACTTCATTTTATCAATTTCAATGGAAACAAGTAGTGATGAAATTGTACATTAAATATATTTTATACAAGGTGCAATGAAAGCTTGGCTGCACTCACTATATCAGTGTAAGGAACCATACTCAACTCCATAAGAATAAGCTTACATTTACAGGTATTTAAATACATACGCATTATACTGTGCGTTCGTCTCGCAATCCAGAAGAGGAATATATTATTTATTTATCTGTTATTGTAAATATTCAAAAGCGTACAGAATGTCACATAGTTGTTACAGTATCGTGAATCTGAGACTCACCTGAAGCTCCCGAAAGGATAGTGCGTTCCCTTTGAATCAAAATTAAGGACTGAATAGAACTACTTGTATTTCTTTTTGGTATTATCCTCATTGATAACACACGGGATGCCTCCTGCTTTGGGGTTGCCACAATTAACTTCTGCTATTTCTAGCTTCTTATTTATATGTACGCATCAAAAAAAGTTTTGAATCACCGCGGTTCTAGGAACTCCTGAAGACAGTTGTTGAATGTGGATATTGTATCACACACACAGTCCCTTTGACTGTTCAGAGATGTCACTAAACCCGCCCAGGAAGGTGGTACACGGCTTGTGTTGTCTGTAGTTCAACCATGCCTAGACGGTCAATACCGCGGTTAGATCGCGTCCGCATTGTTACTTTGTGCCAGGGAGGGCTCTCAACAAGCGATGTGTCCAGGCGTCTCGGAGTGAACCAAAGCGATGTTGCTCGGACATTGAGGAGTTACAGAGAAACAGGAAATGTCGATGACATGCCTCGCTCAGGCTGCCCAAGGGCTACTACTGCAGTGGATGATCACTAACTACGGATTTTGGCTCGGAGGAACCCTGACAGCAACGCCACCATGTTGAATAATGCTCTTCGTGCAGCCTCAAACTGTGCTCAATGGGCTGCAGATGCGCATCTTCACTCCCGACGTCCATGGCGAGGTCCATCTTTGCCACCACGACGCCATGCAGCGTGGTAGAGATGGGCCAAACAACATGCCAAATGGACCGCTCAGGATTGGCATCGCGTTCTCTTCACCGATGAGTGTCGCATATGCCTTCAACCAGACAATCGTCGGGGACGTGTTTGAAGGCAACCCGGTCAGGCCTTGGACACACTGTCCAGCGAGTGCAGCAAGGTGGAGGTTCCCTGCTGTTTTGGGGTGGCATTATGTAGGTGGGACGTACGCCACTGGTGGTCATGGAAGGCGCCGTAACGGATGTACGATACGCGAATGCCATCCTCCGACGATAGTGCAACTATATCGGCAGCATATTGGCGAGGCATTCGTCTTCATGGACGACAATCCGCGTCCCCATCGTGCACATCTTGTGAATGACTTCCTTCAGGATAACCACATCGCTCGACTAGAGGGGCCAGCATGTTCCGCAGACATGAACCCTATTGAACCTGCCTGCGATGGACTGGAAAGGGCTGTTTATGGACGAGTGAACCCCAACCACTCTGAGGGATCTACGCCGAATCGCCGTTGAGGAGTGGGACAATCTGGATCAACAGTGCGTTGGTGAATTTGTGGATAGTAAGCCACGACGAATACAGGCACGTATCAATGCAAGAGGACGCGCTGCTGGGTATTAGAGGTACTGGTGTGTACAGCAATCTGGACCACCACCTCTGAAGGTCTCGCTGTATGGTGGTACAACATGCAATGTGTGGTTTTCATGAGCAATAAAAAGGGCGGAAATGATGTTTATGTTGATCTCTGTTCTAATTTTCTGTACAGGTTCCGAAACTCTCTGAACCGAGGTGACGCCAAACTCTTTTTGATGTGTGTATTAACGCCATGCAGCTTTACTTTTTGCATCACATTGCTTACGTTGCACTGGCGCGAATAGCCGGCCGCGGTGGTCTAGCGGTTCTAGGCGCTCAGTCCGGAGCCGCGCGACTGCTACGGTCGCAGGTTTGAATCCTGCGTCGGGCATGGATGTGTGTTATGTCCTTAGGTTAGTTAGGTTTCAGTAGTTCTAAGTTCTAGGGGACTGATGACCATAGATGTTAAGTCCCATAGTGCTCAGAGCCATTTGAACCATTTTTGAACTGGCGCGAATACACGCGCCTATTTTGCGAATTTTGGCCGCGTCAGTAGTCTGTGTTAGTGTAGATTTTTAAGCGTGCTGAGGGCGGGTCCCGTGTGCTTGCAGCGGAGGCAGCTGCCGGTGATGGTGTACCTCCACGGGGGCGCCTGGTTCGGCGGCAGCGGCGCCTCCGTGCTGACCGGGCCGGAGTTCCTCATGGACCGCGACATCGTCCTCGTCACCTTCAACTACCGCCTCGGCGCCTTAGGTCAGTACCGTCCTCCTCTTCCTGCATTTCCGTCGTTTTTGCTCTTCTCTCTATGGGTTTGTAAATAAAACCCCAGATTGCTTCAGTAGTTCAAGTGCAGACACAAACAGCGATTGTGATGATGAATCATTTGGTTTCTTTTAAGTTGTATACGAAAATTACAAGACGGTGACAAGCAGTTTGACCCGTCTTGTGGAGGTCAGATGAGAAGCACTGACAAGGGAACCTCCCCATCGCACCCCCCTCAGATTTAGTTATAAGTTCGCACAGTGGATAGGCCTTGAAAAACTGAACACAGATCAATTGAGAAAACAGGAAGAAGTTGTGTGGAACCGTGAAAAAATAAGCAAAATATACAATCTGAGTAATTTATGGGAAGATAGGCAACATCAAGGACACTCGGAACGAAGGAGCGCCGTGGTCTCGTGGTAACGTGAGCAGCTACGGAACGAAAGGTCCTTGGTTCTAATCTTCCATCGACTGAAAAGTTTAATTTTTTATTTTCACTTTATGTGACAAACTCTTATGTTTTCATCACTTTTTTGGGAGTGATTATCACATTCACAAGAAAATCTAAATCGGGCAAGGTAGAAGAATCTTTTTACCCATTCGCCAAGTGTACAAGTTAGGTGGATCGACAACATATTCCTGTCATGTGACGCACACGCCGCCACCAGTGTCGTATAGAATATATCAGATGTGTTTTCCTGTGGAGGAATCGGTTGACCTATGACCTTGCGATCAAAAGTTTTCGCTTCCCATTGGAGAGGCACGTCCTTTCGTCTACTAATCTCACGGTTTTGCGATGCGGTCGCAAAACACAGACACTAAACTTATTACAGTGAACAGAGACGTCAATGTACGAACGGACAGATAGTAACTGTGGAAAAATTAAGAAAGTAAAATTTTCACTCGAGGTAGGAATTGAACCAAGGACCTCTCCATCTGCAGCTGCTCACGCTACCACGGGACCACGGCGCTCCTAAGCTGACGGTCTCCATGATGTTGCCTATGTCACCCATGGACTACTCAGTTTGCTTATTTTTTCACAGTTCCACACAACTTCTTCCTGTTTTCTCAATAGATCTGTGTTCAGTTTATCAAGGCCTATCCACTGTGCCAACTTATAACTAAATCTGAGGGGGGTGCGATGGGGAGGTTCCCTTGTGAGTACCCCTCCACTTGCCCACCGCGCTACATTAACGCCCTTTCTTTTTATTGAGGACTTCATCTGTGAACAACATTATCCCCGAGGAATTAATAGACGCAGTAGGTCCATGGTATCTCTATTATCCCCACGATGGAAAGCAGTGTCTGTGAGTTTCGTATCCATCACCTTAAAAAAAGGTCTCTTAATTTCTACATCTACATTAATACTCCGCAAGCCCCGGCCGCTGTGTCCGAGCAGTTGTAGGCGCTTCAGTCCGGAACTGTGCGATTGCTGCGGTCGTAGGTTAGAATCATGCATCTGGCATGGATGTGTGTGATGTCCTTAGGTTACTTAGGTTTAAGAAGTTCTAAGTTCAAGGGGACTGATGATCTCAGATGTTACTTCCCATAGTGCTCAGAGCCATTTGAACCATTTACGCCACAAGCCATCTGACGGTGTGTGGCGGAGCCTACTTTCCTACCACTAAATGATCCCCTCTTTCCTGTTCCACTCGCAAATGGCACGGGCAAAAAATGACTGTCGGTGAGCCTCTGTATTCGCTCTTATTTCTTGAATTTTCTCGTCGTGGTCATTTCGCGAAATGTATGTGGGAGGAAGTAATATGTTCTCCGATTCTTCCGGGAAAGTATTCTCACGAAATTTCAGTAGCGAATGATGCACAGTGCCTCTCTTGTAGCCTCTCTGTAACGCTCTCGCGCCGACTAAACAAACCCGTGCAAAAACGCGCCCATCTTCATTGGATCTTCTCTATCTCTTCTACCAGTCGAACCTGGCAATGGCCCCAGATTAATGAATAACACTCAAGAATCGAGCTACCTTCTTCGCGGATGAGTTACATTTCCTTAAGATTCTTCCTATGATTCTCGATGTGGCATCTGCTTTTCCTGCTGGTTATTCCAATTAAGGTCTCTCTGGATAGTTACTCGTGATCAAATGAAGTGATCGTATGCCACTGGTGGCTGTGAGTCCCCACCTGGGGAAGAAGAACCTCCGAACTTCAGGTTTTTTCAGTTGACTGCACTTTGGGCCACATGCGTGCCAATAATGATGAAATGATGATGATGAAAACACATCACCCAGTCCCCGAGCGGAGAAAATCTCCGACGAGCCCGGGAATCGAAGCTGGGCCCGCTGTATGGTAGTCAGACGTACTCACCTCTCAGCTAATGGGGTGGGCAGTTACTCCTAGATATTTTACGATAGAGAACGTTTTCAAAAATTTGTTATCAATAGTGTCGTCGTACAGTAGTGGATTTCTTTTCCTATACATGCGCAATACGTTAAATTTATTTACGTTCAGGGTCAACTGCCACAGCCTGTACCATTGATCAGTCCATTGTAGTTGATTCTGCAAATCGATACTGCCTCCTGGCGTTGCTAGTTTCTTGTAGACAACTACATGATCTGCGAACAGACGACGATCAGACATGGTGTACCACAGCAGTGTTCTGTTTTAGGCACTTCGTTGTCTCTAATATAATACATCAGTGTTCTTGCAGTTTGATTTTCAGAAGATGTAAAATTTGTCCCTTTTGCAGGATACGAGTAATAAAAAATAGTATCAGTTTTCTTCGCTGAAAAGGCAGCTAATGATGCATTTGAAAATATTTAGTACAGATTTGCCATTACATTTTGATTAAACTCAATACATGAAGTTCAATGCTTCGCGCAGAACTCAACAACTTTTAGTCGCAATCTGTTACCCTGCAACAGAGCAAATATTCAAACCTAATCCGACGAACTTACGCAGCTGCTACGCGCCTCTGGAGCTGGTCTCTCTGACGTACGGCTATACTGCGGCCCACTGAGTCCTATGTTGGGGTTGGGGTTGTTTGGGGAAGGAGACCAGACAGCGAGGTGATCGGTCTCATTGGATTAGGGAAGGATGGGGAAGGAAGTCGGCCGTGCCCTTTCAGAGGAACCATCCCGGCATTTGCCAAAGGTTATTTAGGGAAATCACGGAAAATCTGAATAAGGATGGCCGCACGCGGGATTGAACCGTCGTCCTCCCGAATGCGAGTCCAGTGTCTAACCACTGCGCCACCTCTGAGTCCTATGTGGCAATCTGTAATCGTGCAAGAGTTTTCATCATTAGCATACGACTAGCAGGGGGCGGAGTGGAGGTCACGTAAAATTCTCGATTACTGGTGTTTATCCCAATGTCCTGAGCTAGAATTTCAAACCTCTTTACACTCTCCGACTCAGTGAGAGAATGTAGCTCTGTTCATGGCGATTCGTTCGTTGGAAGGGGGTTGCTAGTCTTCGACGGCCACTTGGAGGTTATAGAGAAATGTAAGCTGTTCAACCATCTCCCTTAAGCTGTTTCACCATATCCCTCTACTTTTATCATCATCAGCTACAACACAAGCATAACACGTCAGTTTGCATATAGTCTTCACACCCGTCTGCATGAAATAGCTAGAGCTCGTTTTGACACGCGAGCCCCAAATTGGAGTCAACCACCAACCCAGCCAGGGTGGAGTCCGCTAGGAAGGCAGCTAACTGCATCAGTAAATAAATGATTTCTTGACTGACCTTCCTCACAATAACAGCACGTAAACAAATGTGAGCTGGGAAAAACACAGTTGAAAACTAGAGCGCTTAACTAGGCATGATCCTACTGGATGTGGTACGCCTCCAACCTTAGAACTAATTTACCCAGCCAGTAGTAGCCTGAGCTTAGCGAGGATTACGAAACACGGTGCAACTTGACATTTTTTTACATCATCAAACTTTTCCAGAGGTGGAAGAAATGATAAGTGAAAGATAAAAAGCCCAGGACTCACTGAGGGTCGAACTGAATATTTTTGTAGTCTGGCATTTTACCATATACATTTTGTTCGCTGAGCCAATGACCGACTCTTAATGCTGTCATCAACCACAAGATTCGTTTGAGCACCATAGTGGCTTACTAGGTACGGTACTATTGGAGGTCGTCTGCTTTTGCTTTCCTTCATTCTGTGAACTGACTTCCCAAGGCAGCTATTACAGGGACCTACAATTTATCCTGAACAGTGACGTGAATTCAGTTTTTTCTGAGGTTATAGTTGTGACCCTTTCTTGAGATGCATGTAGGGGAAATGTTACCTGACTCTTCTTGGAACGGACGCTCTCGCAATTCCAGTAGCTAGTGTCTTCGTGGCGCACAGTGCCTCTCATGTAGCGTCTGCTGCTCTTGCCAGTAACTAATCGCGCCGCTCTTCGTTGGACGTTATCTATCTGTCCTATTAATAATACCTGGTCAGGGTCCCAGGCGAACTATCCGTCTCAAGGATCCGTCGAACGAGTGTTTCGTAAGCCACGCTTTCGTGGCTTAATCATATTTGCTCGGGCTTCTTCCAGGGAATCTTAGACTGCATCTGCTTTTCCTCCAAATAGCTTTAAGCGGTCATTTCACTTTCGGACGATCCATAGGGCTACTCCTAGATTTTTACTTTTGTTACTGTTTCTATTGATTCATCGTCAACTGTGTAATCGAACAGAGATACACCTCTCCGATATTTCAGACGATTTACCTTCGTTTATAATTCGCAAATCTATTTCAGTTGCGCGTTTGTTAGTCTAACATTACATCAACATCTAACTTATAATCACAGTAGTGATTCCTGCATTTCAGATGTAACATAATGCTATGCAAATAAACAAAGAGATATTATTCAGAAATAAAAAGACGAATATCTTAAAAGTACGTTGCAAGGCTACTGTGACGTCTACAATGTCTAACTAAGACAGCTTCCTGCCTCTTGACGTTTTCCCAAATTCCTGTGTCAGATAGTAACCAAAACATCTCTTTACGATCAAATTATGCCGTCGTCAACACACATACGTAAAAGATTGTGTTCTCTTGCCCTTTACACTCTCCTCTCTAACATTCCCGTTCTCTTTTCAATATATTTCTCCGTCAATTTCCCAATGTCGTTTTTTGACTCCGTCTTTCTGCTCTGTATCTCCCCTTCTCTATCTCCATCTTATCTTTTTCTATTAACTTTCTCTTTCTCTATTTTTAAATAAAGTCTTACTTGTTTCTGTCTCATACTACTGTCTTTTTTGTTTTGTGTCTACTACTATAGTCTTTCTCGTTTTCTGTCTGCTACTAGCGCCTTTCTCATTCTTACTCTCTTGTTGTTGCATTTCTCTTTCTCTGTCTCTAACTAATGTCTTTCTATTTCTCCGTCTCTTATAAACATTTTTCTCTTGCCCGACGTCTTGCTAAGATCTTCCTTTTTCCCCATCTGTTGTTATTATCTTCCTCTTTCCTCATCTCTTACTATAGGATGTTCCGCAAAGAATGCAACTTTTGAATAACTTGCAATATTACTGATTAAATTAAGCAATTTACATACTATTGCAGTGCATGCCATCGGTGAGTGTGTATGAATATACTCTCTACCGTGATAGCATTTGCCATCCATTGTAACGCATTTCCGGCATCATCTGCGAAGAAGTAAGGCCGCATTACGCCCTTAGTCCAAATACCACACCACACAGTCACCCGAGGATCTTCTGTGCCCCAAATACTGCAATTTTGCTTGTTCACAAAGCCATTCAACAGAAAGTGCGGCTGCGCGGAGTGGCCGCGTCGTTTGTGACCTCATGTCCCGGTTTGCGCGGCCCCTCCCGCCGGAGGTCCGAGTCCTCCCTCGGGCATGGGTGTGTGTGTTGTTCTTCGCGTAAGTTAGTTTAAGTAGTGTGTAAGTCTAGGGACCGATGACCTCAGCAGTTTGGTCCCTTAATAATTCGCACACATTTCAACATTTGAAGAGGAATTGCGGCTCATCATTGAACATTATTTTCTTGATGAAATTGTTGTCCGCTCTTTGTTTTGCAAGCATCTCCCAATGACTAAATGTTCGGCGCTTTTCGTGATCGTGTGGCTCTAGTTCTTGTGTCCACTGGATTTTATAATCCTAAAGGTGCAGATCTTCTTTCAGAATTCGTTGCACGCTTGTTCTGGGAATACCCAGTTGTTATGAACATCAGCGAATAGATATCACCATACTCGCAGCGACATTATCATTCGCTATGGCGATATTTCCCGCAGATCGGCTGACACGAAGACGCCCAAGTGTTTAGTGTACACAAACGAATCGGTTTTCTCAAATTTAGGAGTCAATCTGTCACAGTATGACAGTCTGTTAGATGACCCATGGATTGTCACCTGAGTAAAATGAGCCGGCCGGAGTGGCCGAGCGGTTAAAGGCGCTACAGTCTGGAACCGCACGACCGCTACGTCGCAGGTTCGAATCCTGCCTCGGGCATGGATGTGTGTGATGTCCTTAGGTTAGTTAGGTTTAAGTAGTTCTAAGTTCTAGGGAACTTATGACCACAGCAGTTGAGTCCCATAGTGCTCAGAGCCATTTGAACCATTTTTTGAGTGAAATGAGATGTCAAGACGACAGTAGGAGTAGTTAACTTCTTTATTGAGGCCGTCGGCCGTAGTTCTCAGGAGCAGCTTGGTGGAGGCGTCTAGCTGCCTCTCACGCGTTGCAATAGACGTCCGGCATTGCTGACAGCACAGAGAGCGGGGACGAAGGTTGTGTCACTCGAATGCCGCTGTCAGAGACATCTCCGGCTGTGACCACAGCGCAGCTGACAATTTCGTGGAGGCGGTCGCCATCTCCCTCCAGCGAGCGGGCGGCTCTCTCCTCCAGCGGCAGCTCTCTCGTGACTCGGCGCAAGCTGCCTTGTCCTGTGGTCGAACAGCGGATCCCGTACTACAGCCAGGATGTCGCTCCGAGTGCCACAGGCTCGTGGCGCAGGCTGTGATACCGAGATAATATTTTAGTACACGAACGATCCAGTACTTATACGCTTCAGACTGTCATTGTTTAGGGCTTAAGACATTTACTCTAAACACTTCAACACTGGCAGATGAGGGAAGGTTTTCGTTCTTCGGCCGGTGTATTGCAGCGTCGGCTCTTACTGCACTGTGCGCAGCTGGCTCTGCTTCACGACACCTGTCGGCCGTGTTTTGCTTCGGATTGCATAACAACCTAGAATGCCTGTGGCTGACTCTCTTGTAGCTCAGTTCCGCTCTGGCATACTTTTTGACCGAATACGGTCGATATGCTACAGGTGCATTCATCTACATCTACATTTATACTCCGCAAACCACCAAATGGTGTGTGGCGGAGGGCACTTTACGTGCCACTGTCATTACCCCCTTTCCTGTTCCAGTCGCGTATGGTTCGCGGGAAGAACGACTGCCGGAAAGCCTCCGTGCGCGCTCGAATCTCTCTAATTTTGCATTCGTCATCTCCTCGGGAGGTATAAGTAGGGGGAAGCAATATATTCGATACCTCATCCAGAAAAGCACCCTCTCGAAACCTGGACAGCAAGCTACACCGCGATGCAGAGAACCTCTCTTGCAGAGTCTGCCACCTGAGTTTGCTAATCATCTCCGTAACGCTATCACGCTTACCAAATAACCCTGTGACGAAACGCGCCGCTCTTCTTTGGATCTTCTCTATCTCCTCCGTCAACCCGATCTGGTACGGATCCCACACTGATGAGCAATACTCAAGAATAGGTCGAACGAGTGTTTTGTAAGCCACCTCCTTTGTTGATGGACTACATTTTCTAAGGACTGTCCCAATAAATCTCAACCTGGCACCCGCCTTACCAACAATTAATTTTATATGATCATTCCACTTCAAATCGTTCCGTACTCATACTCCCGGATATTTTACAGAAGTAACTGCTACTAGTGTTTGTTCCGCTATCATATAATCATACAATAAAGGATCCTTCTTTTTATGTATTCGCAATACATTATATTTGTCTATGTTAAGGGTCAGTTGCCACTCCCTGCACCCAGTGCCTATCCGCTGCAGATCTTCCTACATTTCGCTGCTATTTTGTAATGCTGCAACTTCTCTGTATACTACAGCATCATCCGCGAAAAGCCGCATGGAACTTCCGACACTATCTACGTTGATCAAACATTCCACAGACTTCGTAATCACATTTTGTGTACAACATTCATCTAATTTGTAGTAAGTTATACGCTGCTACATCGTGAAGCGCTCTATTGCTAACCACAAAGAAAGGAGATGAAGACAGTGCACCGTTCAATGCTGCCAAATTACTAGCTGGCATTTTAAAAGGTGTGTTCGTTATGGAACATTTTTATAAGCTTTCCCTTTCTCCATCTGCCACTTTCTCTACCTGCTTGTTTTTCTCTTTCTATTTCTCTTCTTCATCAATACTGCTTCCACATATATTATTCTCAAAATATGTTTATAGATTAAAAGTAAAGTTCTTCTCTGATGAGAGGGAGTCAGAACATTTAACCATATAACTAACCAATTAGAAGTGTGAGCTCACTCTGTGCTGCGATTTCACGCACTGTGTTGCACGTAAGCAGGCTTCCTGAGCGTGGACGAGGAGGAGGCGCCGGGCAACGCCGCCATGAAGGACCAGGTGGCGGCCCTGCGCTGGGTGCGCGACCACGTGGCCGCCTTCGGCGGGGACCCCAGCGCCGTCACCATCTTCGGACAGAGCGCGGGCGCGGGCTCCGTGCATCTCCACATGCTGTCGCCCATGTCGACCGGTAAGCACCCTGCACTCCGCACTGCATGCGTGTTAAGAGACGACGCTGCAGGCGGAAAGTCGTCCGCTTCATAAATTAAGGCAGTAAGCCAGGAAAGGTTGACAATGTGCTGAGTGCGTTTCGGCAGTTGTTCCATCACGAGTGTAGCCTGCAAATCCTCACAAAAAACTGCCATTGTCACTACAAAAAAGGTACAAGAATGTTATTTCAAGCGCTGTTTACTCTGTACCATCGATACTTATAGGATGTATATGGGCATCCATCCCATTTGCATTCAGATATATCAATGTCATTGAGTTATTGTGAGAATGTCTACGAGTGTGTTATTCACCGGACTTAGAAAATATGGTTTGGAGGAGCCACTGTTCACCGTCTTACCTTCTCTTCCCTTTCCCTGACAATATCCTCCTCCCCATCTCACTCTTCATCTCGTTCTCCCCCTATCTATGTCCATCTGCTCCTTCCCCTCTCTATCAGTCTCCTCCTCCCCACCTTCCTCCATCACCGTTTTGTCGTCCCCATCCCACTAGGAAGTTGGTGGTCCTTACCACCACAGTATTTATTTCCAACTAGTGGGTAGCATGTGTACCAAGTTTTGTTGAAATCGATCCAGGAGTTTAGGAGTTGCATTTTACCTGAAGCTTTACCCGGGTTCACACTTGTCACATATATTTCATCTATATTTAACGTATTTCACACATATTTGTACGTATATTTCACCTGTATCTCTAGCCAATTTCACCCTGCAGTTTCTTTTTCACACAACTCAATGTTCATGACGTCATCTCTCCTGAACCGTGTGCCACACATTGACACATTTTTGCTGGTACATTCAACGGTATACGTGAACAGTGTTTGCGAAATGTGTTGCAAATACAGTACCTAGTAAAGAAGTAATAAATTGAAACAGCACGCTTGATGACGCAGTTTTTCTGCACGAAAAGCGAAAATATAGTAAGAGAGTAACCTTCCCCCATTCGTAATTTTGTGGGGGGCGTCAGTCAGGTAAAGTCTCAGGATTGAAACCCTGTCTGCGGTGGAGTTTCGAGCCGCGATGCACGGCGTTGTAATCACACGGTTTTTCTTGTGAGTGGCCGAGAAAAACATTTCAGGTGAACGCCACTCACAATCGGCTGGAAAAGGCCGCAGGACCGCCATGAAAGCACCTTCCCATACATTTCACGGTCGAAAACGACAGTCTGCAGTGCGACGAGCGACAGGAAGTAGTCCTTGACAACCTCTGAGGCTGCTGTGACCCTCGGACGTTTCAATCCTTCATTAAGGACATTCCGCTCCGGTAGCTGAGTGGTCAGCGTTGCGGTATGTTACGCTAAGGGGTCTGGGTTCGATTCCCGGCTGGGTCGGAGATTTTCTCCGCTCAGGGACTGGGTGTTGTGTTGTGCCCATTATCATCAGTGGAAGGCAACGGGAAACCATCACTGGAATCACTTCCCTAGATGCTCATGCGGTGGACCTTTCTGACGAGGCTTCCCCCATGACCAGGCCTGCCGTGAGGCAGAACACATAGTAAGTTTATGGACATTGTCTGACACCTTTGGAGCGCAGCGCGGCCTCAGTTTGTCCTATGTGTACAGGTTGGAACCACTGGGCACCATTCAACACCACTCGACGCAATTTAAACGTGATCCAAAGCAGCTAAGGGTTCTTATGCTTTTTCAGCGATCCTATTTTGTTTCCTCCTGTCGCATGATCACCGAGGGATGTGACGTCGACACATGCGCGAATAAACGGCGAAGTGTCCCTCTAAGACCCTCGCTGGCACCCGCCCATCTTTATCGAGAATTTTAAAAATTACATGTACAGATTGGACCTGTGGCAATGTCCTACGCCTAGGTTTCTTTCTGCTGTGCTCACTGTTGCCTCTCCCTATTTTCTGCCGTCGCACAATGCAAAACAGAGCGATTCTGAATTATGTAATGAACGATTTTCCTAAGTCATTTATTAAAAGGCAAGGTGGCTTTTCAGTCAAAAGATGATTTGATGCAGCTCTCGACGCTACTATATTCTGTGCAAGCCTCTTATTGTCTGCATAAATAATGCAACCCACATCCATTGGAGCCTGCTGAATGTATTCGAGCCTTGTCTCATTCTACAATTTTTATCCTCCCTACTTGCCTCCAATACAAAATTTCTGATTCCTTGATGCCAGGGACATTTCCCATTAACCTATCCCTTGTTTTAGTCAAGTTGTAATAAATATTTCTTTTTACTCAGTTCTATTCAGTATACCTTCTCGTTAGTTATTTGATCTACTAATTTAATTTTGGACATTCTTCTGGAGTACCACGTTTCAAAAGCTTCTATTCTCTTCTTGTCTGAACAGTTTATCATTAGTGTTTCACTTCTGTACTACGCTGTATTGCAGACAAATACCGACGGAAGAGACTTGTTAACATTTAAATTTATATTCAATGTTAATAAATTTATCTTTTTCCGAAATTCTCTCCCTGCTACTGTCACTGTGGATTGTATATCCTCGCTACACTGGCGGTCGTTAGTTATTTACTTTCCCAAATAGCAAAGCTCATGTAAAACATTTAATGAGATTCATGTAAATTATCACTGGTCTTTGTATCAGAGCTGTGACTTCATGGAGTACACGGTGTATGAGTTTGCAACAATGAAAAATACCACCTAAAAGACGTCGTTTGCTTAACGCCAATCCTTTGCAACTAGGTTTGCCACTAAACAGCCAGGAACTGGACTTGCTGTAGAGAACTAGCGGGTTTTACGAGCAGAAGAAAGAATACCTAAGTATCCATGGACAGCCATGAATTCCTTCCGATAGAGTTTTAGATCAAAAAATAATCGAGGGTTATTGCAAAACTTGAAAGAGATTCATGTGAGCCGTAACGATTCCGATCCGTTTGGACCAAATAATGTATTCTAGCGACTTCTGGAAAGAAGGAAAAGCAGCGTCATCCTGTTACCGATGTGTCCCCAGCGGTGGGATCGACTATATCGTTATGTAGGTTAAGAGCCGTGCTAACACACACTGCAGCCATTCACCCTGATGGGTCCTCGTTTGCGAGCAACTGACGAAAAAAGAATTTCGAATTTTGTGTGGCAATCATTACTATTAAAAAAACTAATTTAAGTAGTTAGGTTGCGTGGTGTAATGAATAGGATGACAGCTTTCTGTGCAAGAGGGTGTGGGTTCAGATATTGTCAATTGCAATAATCCTTTTTTAATTTTAAATCTTTATCGAAATGACTTTGATCGTCGTGATTTAAAGGTAATTTTTTTATTTCCATTCCTTTGTCACATCATTTTAATCATAATATCAAATTCTTCATTTGCTCTCATTTTTCTTCCTATCTCTTCTTTTCCACTTAAATCCTTGTTCATGTCTTTCTAATTAATTTTGTGTATTAATTGCGACTCAGCTTCTTTTGTTTTATCACCCTGTTTTTTCGTCCACATTATTGCGTTCATTATATCTATTTCTCATTGTGCTTTGAATTTAGTTATACTTGTAAACCCTTCTTTCGATTAAATATTCGTCTGCGTTATATTGTTCCTAGTGCAATACGTATTTGGTTGTGTTTTTAAGGTATCGGTTATGTTTTAAATATTTGTATGACGATTACCATTAAAAAAAAGAAAGCTGTACATCTGATAACGAAAAATACGTTTTTCACACCGCTGCTCAGTCAATATAAATATATTATTTGGTGTTTTGTTTTTTAACTGATTGATCGGCATTTTAAAATAATCAGATATTACAATACATAATTATATTGAATTAATATTTTCAGAAATTCAGACTGGGAAAAAGAATGATATAAAGGAAAAATAAAACAAATAAAAATAGTTCATATGGTAATAAAATAATGTGACAAAGAAACAGAAATAAAAATTTACATTTAAATCAATTAACTGAATAAAAATAATGATCGAGGTCATTTCGATGAATATATATTTTTTTTAATTTACTGTATCTGACAAGTGTTTGAACCCAAAAAACTCTAACATGTGAAGTTATTGTCCTCTCCATTAAACCACGCATCTAGACTGTTTAACTCACCTTCTTTTAATGTTATTAAGCATTATGCAAAATTCTGATTATTTTCGTCAACTATTCGAAAACGAGGACACCACCAGGGTGAATGGCTGCAAGGTGTGGTACCTGTGATCTTAACCTACATCACCGCATAGAGAGTTTCAAAAAGTGGATCACACCACTAAGGACCTCTCTTTGTTAGATTTTCATTCTTTATTAACAATCGGGTAAAAACCAAAATACAACTAGCCGCGGCAGCAGTAGTAAAGATTTTCTTTGTTTTTAAACAATTCTTTTTTAAAGAATGGGTGGTTTGGATTGGTAATATTTGCATTGCTTTGAAACATTGTGCTATTGTAGAAAATTGGAAAAGCGATCAGTGTTATTTTAATAACAACGCCAACTGAATCGAACAACATACACACCTGTTAGCATGTGGGGTGGTCTATTAGATGGTGCCTTTGTACGTGGTATGTCGTCGTCGGGCATAAGTCGCATTACATAACGGCATTATTACTGACTCCTCGACAGTGCTGTTTGTTGTGACGAAAAGCCCAGTGGCGGGCTACTGTCGGCCGCTCCAGCGCTGCTCAGTCCGGGAGTTTTAGTACAGCTCAAAGCATGGTATTACACACAATCCAACATCGCACTCTTCGCAATACACACGCGTTTCTCTTCTTATTTTTTCCCGTTGTCATCCAGTTTGTTGCACACTCGGCATTTTCGTGTCGGCGCCCTCTTGTTTTCAGCAGCTGGAATATGTTTGGGAAAGTACCGGCCTACCAAACGTGTTGGGGCTGAAACTCGGCAGGGGCGTCCAACCTTACTGTGCTGAGAGGACGAAACAACATGTGCACTGTATTTTTGCAGTAAACTTTCGATTAGACGAATTTGAAAATCGTGTCGTCCCAATTTTCCACCAAGTTTCTTATATATGAAGTTCCAATTAAGAGCTGTCACGCCCATGAAATGGCGATACTGCTTCATATAATATTTTCGCAGGCGGTTTATTGTGGCAGTTTAATTTGTCATGTACTGGTCAGAAAAATCAACGCCACCCATTCTGTCATTGTTCAAATGGTTCAAATGGCTCTGAGCACTATGGGACTTAACTTCTGAGGTCATCAGTCCCCTAGAACTACTTAAAACTAACTAACCTAAAGACATCACACACATCCATGCCCGAGGCATGATTGGAACCGGCGACCGTAGCAGTCGCGCGGTTCCGGACTGAAGCGCCGAGAACCGCTCGGCCACCACGGCCGGCTCTGTCGTTGTATTTCAGCATAACTGCAGGCTTTGTTTTTACTGTTCTCCTCTTCTCAGTTTCTTTTAGTTCGTTACTATAGATACTGGATAGAGTGTACACATTTCGCCATCGCATCGCAATCAACTTTCCTCTATAAATGGCCTTAACTTGACCTTTCTCCAGTTTTCCCTCCCTCAAAGCTGCTGGCATTTCTTTTCTGTTCACCGTAACTGTTCCAATACAGTCAGTGCTTTTAGATGCAAGAAAATCTAACAGCTGGCGACTTGAATGACTCGGTCAGTAAAAACCGTATATCCGTTGTCAAAATACCCTTCGAGTAACGACAAAACAACTTCCGACGCTAAAGGATATTCATTATATTGTGGCTCAAACACTGTGTCTCTTCCTGTGTAAATGATAAAGCGACACAAATAGCCACTTTTTGCTTCGCACAGACAAAATGACTTAATTCCAACAGGAGCACGTTTCAATGGAAGCCGCCCTTTCCACAGTAGGAGGGATTCATCAATTGACAATCCTTGTTCCGGAGTATAAACCTCTTCAATTTTTTTCTTGTAAATGGTGAATGACAGGTTTCAGTTTGAACAGTTTGGAAGGAATTCCACAGTCTTGCGAATACAAAGTATTGTCATTGAAATGAACTTCAAGAGAAGACTAGATCTACTTTGCCGCGCGGGATTAGCGGAGCGGTCTTAGGGGCTCCAGTCATGGACTGTGCGGCTGGTCCCGGCGGAGGTTCGAGTCCTCCCTCGAGCATGGGTGTGCGTATTTGTCCTTAGGATAATTCAGGTTAAGTAGTGAGTAAGGTTAGGGACTGATGACCTTAGCAGTTAAGTCCCATATGATTTCACACACATTTGAACATTTTTTAGATCCACTTTCAGACATAATTTTTCGGAAAATTGCAGTTTCAGCAACTTGTTTTCTCGAATAATACATTTCGAATTCGATTTTTGCAGAATTTCTTGGAGAAATAGCAATGCAAACAACGAATAGAGCTCTCCATTATTTGTAGGTAGCCACTTGTGGACACGGGATCGTTGTTTCATTTTGTCTGCATATGAACTTTTAAATTGTTCGGCATAATTTTTTTTGTTTCACTTGATATAATTGTTAACAAGCTGTCACCAAAAAAGAAGGTAAAAATATTTAATGGACCTAGAGGATCGTCGAAACTAATTTTTACTGCTGGTGTGCCTGTGAAAGGAGACTTACTCCTATCAGCACTACATTTAACTGACCAAGATGTTGGAGAACTAGCGTCGGCAGTCAGCACTTGTGAGACGTCCTCTTGCAGACTTGACGTTTCTGTATCGCTATCACTGAAATTGCCGTCACTGTCATCTCCACCGCTCGAAAAACTGTCACTAGACCACTCATTATCGCTTTGGTGTAACAATGGTTCAATGTATTCATTACGCAAAGACGAAGAAGATGAGCGCTTCGACATGTTTGCACTTGGAAAATTCTACTGTCTCACAAAATATATTGTTCCACTGAAAAGACCGCCAACGACCTCCGTTGAAAGAACTTTACACTGTGTAGAGCGACTGCAGCGGCTGATATAGACGTCAAAATCCATTTCGTAGGCGGTCGACTGCACGCCCGAACGCCTTCTTTGAGCACGTACAATAGCGCCAACAGGCGGCCGAACTGAATTCGACGAGCACGCCCGGCAAGAGAGCACGGCTGGACGAACGCAGTTTGTCGAGCACGACAGTGCAGCAATGGCTCCCGAGCCCAGTTCGTCGAGCACGGTCGAGGCGTTATTGAACTACAACTCTCCATTTGCTTTAAAAGATTAAAAAGGGAGAAGCCACAACAAACACGTGATATAAAATAAGGAGAAAACTTAAAAACTTAACAGTTCGTTCGTAGTTAAAATAAAAATAGAAAGCAGCTGATGTACTGCCTGTGTCTGCATAGCATGCCTCTGCTTATGATCCTTCAAAACGGAAAAATTCGAGTTATTCAAGTTCAGTTTTCGCCCTTTAACACTGAATATTCGTAATTTCCAAGCAGTGGTGTGATCCCCGATTACAACGTGATGCTTGAGCAGAGTTTCAAAAAATTAGAATCAGTAGAAGAATATCGTGATTCTTTGTAGTAGTCAACCACTTATCACTTTCTAGAAAAAACAGTGAACGATGGACGGATTAAGTTTTCTTTTATTTGCCTATTTCATTTAATAGTTTGATTCTATGTTTGTTAAAAGTGAGAAAGTAAAAATGTTTCAGCCTCTGTTCGGTTTCCACGTTTATTATAAAAAATTGTAAGAATGAAAAACGGAAAATCATTTATTTCAGAAACCGATTATTCTGAGTGGTTTTGACAGTCCAGTTAAACTGGCGTTGAAAAAACCCAAATGTAACCCAAAACTGGTTGTTCTGCCGACAACCACCAACCCTTATCGTTCACCCATTCGTCTATGTTCCCAATGCATCACAGTTGCCTCGGAGGCGGATTTGGATAGCGCCATTTTGCCATGCGCGATGTATTTTAACCACAGCGGCTTGCAAACGGTTTACAAACTTAGATATTTCGGAAATGCTTCCACACTTGGCCCGAAAGCCAACGACCGTGCCTTTTTAGGCGTTACGTAAATTGCTCTGTTTCCGCATTGCAACAACGACTGCACAGTTTTTCGCGTCCCTCAAACACGCTTCTGTACCATCTGCTGCTAGAGCTGCCACTGCCGCCTGAGAGAGGTTGTCGCACGTTGACGCCGAACATTGCCGGTCGTCACGTTAATGTGACTGCTGGACTACGTATGTGCGTTACTACGTGGTTGTTCACCTGGTGTCACTGTGACTACTGAGGAGTATTCACTCAAAAACTAATTCTTATATGCACTGATATTGTCCAACAGCTTACATTTATAAGCACTCCGTCTTCAGGCCACAAGTGGCCCATCGGGACCATCCGACCGCCGTGTCATCCTACTTGAGGATGCGAATAGGAGGGGCGTGTGGTCAGCACACCGCTCTGCCGGTCGTTATGATGGTTTTCTTTGACCGGAGCCGCTACTATTCGGTCGAGTAGCTCCTCAATTGGCACCACAAGGCTGAGTGCACCCCGAAAAATGGCAACAGCACATGGCGACCTGGATGGTCACCCATCCAAGTGCCGGCCACGCCCGACAGCGCTTCGGTGATCTCACGGGAACCGGTGTATCCACTGCGGCAAGGCCATTGCCCCTTACATTTGAGAGGTAGAATGGAAAACCATTTAGGCTGCTGTGAGTGTAGAGGCTACTGCTGCAGCATCGCTATTGCATTATAACCAGCCTAACTTGACGTAACGTGAACTGTCGAGGACAGTGCTATGCCGGTCTAGGTACAGCAACCGCATCACCACAACCTGGCCTCTCCAGAAACTTGAAAGAATCCCGTCACATCCTTGCAAGAAGGCGAGCAGATTCGTGGTGTGTGTGTACAGGACTGTTCCACCGGGCCATAAGCGAGAGCGGCAACTCGGTGGCTGCGTGGGCGTTCCCCACCGAGGACCCGGCGGGCCTGGCGCGCCGGCACGCTGCCCTCGTCGGCTGCGACGGCGACTCCTCCAACTCCAGCTCCAGTTCCAGCTCGCAGCTGGTCGCCTGCCTCAGGACCGTCGATGCCGCGCGCCTCGTCGACGCGACGGACCAACTGAAGGTGCGCACAGCCGCTTCCAGCAGCAGCGAAGCCGCAGCTATCGTCTTCTTGCCGGCACATTGTAGCTCTTTACGGGATCTGTGCCAGAAGTTGCGAGCATAACTTTATATTAATTTTTTGTAAAGGCATTTATTGATTCTTAATCTACAAAACGTTATACAGGTTCAAAGTACATTCCTTCCGCATCTACATATCGCTACCACCGCCTCACCCAGTTTGCAAAGGCTTGTTGGCAGGCGTCGTCCGTTTCCTCCTTACGACAGTGAGTGGAAGTTTCTCTTACCTCCTCCAAAGACTTTGTCCTCGGAAACAAAAAGAAATCCAGTTGTGTCAGATCAGGGGTGTCCGGCGCTGAGGCAGCGTTTCCATACCGTTCCTGGTGAGAAACCCGCACGGCGAAAACAGTGTGGCGCGGTGGGTCGTGACGCAAAATTCAGCTGTTCGTGATGTCTTTCCTGACGCGTTGGCCCCTATCCCGCAACCGAGGCAGGACATGAATGTAAGACTGATCACTAACAATTTGTCTCTGAGACACAAATTCGCTGTGAATAAACCTCCACAGTAAAAAGAGACAATAAGCATTGCCTTAACTCTGGATTGGCGTATGTGGGTCTTCCTGATGCGAGGTGAATTTTTCCGTGTTGCACTCACTGCTTTATCTTTTTCACTCGGGATTGTACTCTAAAACCTAAGTCTCGTCATCTGTCACTAGCCTGTCCAAAAAATTAGTCACTTTCACGGTGTTGCAACAACTCGTTACACGTCCCTTGTGTTCATTGATCAGCACATTTCGGATAATTTTTTGTGCACACCTTTCTCATCCCTAACTCGTCTCTCAAAATGCTATAAACATTCGACTTCAGCAGACTACAATCCCCTACTACTATTAGTATGCTCAGGTATCGTTTCTTATTCTGAATTTTGCCTACTCTCTCCACATTTTGGTCCGTTTGAAACGTTTAAGGGCACCAGAAGCGCCCGTTTTTGGCGATGTCTCGGCCGTCCCGGAGCATCTTGCGCCACTCTTGATTCATGGTTGGCACTTGGGTTACTCCCCGAAGGCTTTCGGGTCCCGACCACCGTCTCAGAGCCAGATTTTTTTAGTTTAACGCAAAATTTTATAGCGGTTTACTGCTCGATTAATCACTGCATTTCGAATCTCCAAGTGTTATCGTAACACACTACGAGTGAGGCGCGATCTTCACTCTTGTCAATGCCGAGAGGCGGCGTAGCCAAGTCCCATTCGTTAGGCAAGACCTCTCACCTCCGAAAACTCCGTCCCTCTAGCCCTTCTCGTTCACAGGAGAATTTTATCCTCGAAACTTTTGGGACAGATCCTGTATTTCCTCCCGAAATCCGAAATTGCGCTCCATCTCTGAAGACTTCATCATCGGTGGGATCTTGAACACCAGTTCTTTTATACCCACGTATCTCTCTCATATTTTTCTAATGTCATATTCCCACCTTCGATTAGCTGGTTGTCTCAGTATTTTCTCAGCTCTTGGAATCCAAGAAAGAATTTCCTTTGTCCGTTTATTGTCCATTCCCATTTATCTCCATTTCACTTCAATTGTGGTGATAATTGTGTCGTCAACTTCAATCTGTCTGTGACGCTACAACTCAGGTCAGCCTCACCGTGTGCCAAGACGCCTACATGAGAGCTCTCACGAGACCACCTGATACACACAGGGACCCCTAATAATTAAAACTATGTAGATGCTTCTTTGGAACTAACATGCTGGTGTATTTGAAATTTTGATATTAATTTTATTTCTGTATCTGGGTAACTTTAATGCTTCTGAGATAGATTGGAGAGAGAAGTGGCAATGACAGTGGACTCCTTACATGATGGAGATCATTATGCCAGAATTTAACTCTCACATGTTCATCATGAGAGAAATTGCTGTTTTCCCCAAAATGGCGACAACCGTTAGAATCCGCTAAAAATCTGAAGGATTTCACCTTCTTCAGAAAGAAACCTTGATATGGAACATGGCCGCCCTAGTTTCAGTGGGCGAAAGCAGGATGGGGTACCTCTGAGCATCGAGGACATTATCTGCTTTCTACGTCCGCACAGGTAGGACTTCTCAGCAGACTTATCTCTTTGAGGTTGGAGACCTACTCAGGAGTAGTGAGTCCAGAGTCATAGGACTCCGAGGCAGGGCCACTTTAGCCCACTCTCTCTTCAGACAGTTAAATTATGAGCTCAAAAGACACCAAAGAAAACCACAACAGGCTCTTAGCAATTGCAACCTACAGACTCGTCACAGTTGTCATATTCATCCCTTTGGACAGCAATGCGTAATAACGCTCGTGAAGAGAAACCGGGAAGAGAAGCTATTTTGCATAGGTGCATTGTTGCAGTCTGCTGATAACTACGAAACACTACTGTTGTCACCATGTACAGGGTTAAGCAAATAAAAGTGGTCCGAAGAACAGCGTTCCAGGGGTACAAAGAAGCAGAGCAGAGGAAAAGAAATACGGTACTAACCTAACTAAAGCAGATGTTGAAAGTGACCACAATTCATCTCTTGGCACTTCTGGACCCTCGTCAGCAATTTGCTGAAGGCGGATCGAAGCTGCACAGCTGGAATTGCTGCAGTCTCATCCGAAATGTTCTGCTGCAGTTCTTGAAGACTATGAGGACTGTTGCGGTACACCTTACACCAGAAGGCTCTCCACACAAAGTAATCGCACACTCACAGATCAGGTGACCTGGGTGGCCAGAGTGAAATCTCCTAACAGCTCTGCCGGGCGTGGATATTGCTCCAAAGTTCACCCTCGGCCGGCTTTGTGGGCAGTTTCTTCACATTTTTGGAAGGAACTGTGGGTCTTCCTCCTCCGCTAATGCAGTCACTTGCCTGGGGCACTTTTACTTGCTCCATTCTGTAGTAAGGAGGACATCGCAACCAGCCTTCTATTAGCTCCCTCGACGATCTCTCATGTGTTCGGTTCTCCCTCTGATCTCTCTCTGATTTTTCTCGAAGTGATTCCCCCACAGTCACCAGAGCAGAGGCAGAATTTGTCTTCTAGTGAAATGAAACGTTGTCTGCCACTTCGATACTACCTCCTGTTCATAAGTTTGTTAGTAATGGCTTGCTCTCTCAGGGTTTATCACTGTTATGCATGTCATTTTCTGCACCATTTCCTTATTGTATAAGTACTTTGTGAGGGCTGTTCTCGGAAATGAATAAGGTCCTGATGTTTAGTATACTATGGTTGGAACTTAAATAATGGCAACTATTTATTCACAACCGATACAAAATGGTTACATGTTTGCACCTGTTAATGTCCTTCAAAGTAGTCACCAGCGTTGTGTAGAAGCCGTTGCCAGCGATGTGGAAGGCGTAGTATACCGTTGGCAGAGCCTGTTCTGTTGATGGTGCGAATGGAGCGGTCTACTGCCTGTCGAATATCTGGAACAGTTCTGAAGCGAATGCCACGAAGTGGTTCCTTCATCTTCGGAATCATATCAAAGTCACAAGGACTTAAGTCCGGGGAGTATGGTGGATGGTACAGTACTTCCAAGTCCCATCGACCGAACAGAGCAGCCACAGCTTGCGCTGCATGCGCCCGCGTATTGTCGTGCAGAATGGTGGGTGGGTTGCGCAGAAAGTGTCGCCGCTTTTTTCGCAAAGCTGGTTGCAGGTGATGCTCCGAAAACGAACAGTAATACTGTGCATGGACGGCCTGTCATGGAGGAACTTAATGCGTTAGGATAACACCATCACAGTAGTAGGCGAGAATCACCGTAACTTTCACCATACTGGGGCTCTGACGCACTTTGACTTTCGCGGCGACCCAAAATGACGCCATTCGTTGGACTGGAGTTTTAGTTTTGGCTTCGTGGCATTCGCTTCAGAACTGTTCTAGAGATTCGACAGGCAGTTGACAGTTCCATTTGTATCATCAACAGAACAGGCTCTGCTAACGTTGTGCTACGTCTTCCAAATCGCTGGCAATGGGTTCTGCACAACTCTGTTGACTACTTTGAAGGAAACATGCAGCTCTCTTGTACCGGTTGTGAATAAATAATTTCCACTATTTTAAGTTCCAAGCCACGTATATAAACACTTCAATTATAACCTTTTTCTTTGTGTGTTGTAACCTCTGTCCATCCCCTCAGTCTCTTAACTAATCAGTTTGTATGTAGGGACGAATTCTGTGGTTTACATTGTCAAGACTGAGTTCGAAACTAGAGCCATTTTCCCCACAGACACGGCGCGTTAAGGAAAGCTCTCCCTTTCGCACTTAAACAGGAGGCCGCCCACACAAGCAGTACTACAACATGGCCAATCTGGCTACGCCGTATCAAGAAGCTGTTTATTACTCCACCAACATTTCGTATTGCCTGATCTAGTATTTGTTTTCCCCCCTGCCAGTAATTCCCAACATCTTCTGAGTTTTCGTATTAGAGATTCATATCTCATTTCTATAAACCAAAATTCATAATATAGATAACGCATTTTTTTCTTTTTCAAATACGTCGGAAGCTTTACTATGATACCAAAAGTTCTCCCGACCATTTTTCGTTCTTTGCTTATTTATTTTACGGTTCTTCTAGTCTGCAGTCTTCGACTAAATATACAAGCCCACAAGCTGACTTCGTTTTTGATTTGTAGATTTTTTTGGATATGTTGATTATTTTAGTCTTATTATAACTATTTCCAGGACTAGTCTTAAGAGACAAACAACGCAATGTAATTTCCGAAACGGAGATATTACAGATATATTCCATTAAGACGACTGCGTTTTCCCAGTTTTAGGGAATGAGAAGTTCCTTTACGTCTACTCAGAACAGTCTTGGTGAACGGAAGTTCCATTCCTGTCTCATGTTTCAAATCTGAATTTCTTAATGAGCTGGTGTAATATACTGGAAGCTGTACCATTGACGTGAATATTCATCAGAATATTAACATAGGTTTCGCAATGGACATCAGTACAGACAAATTATGTTGAGCCTGCGTCAAAAGGGATCTCAAAATCTGTAAATCACAGGGATGCCTAAGGATGTGTGTTTGTCAACTGACCCCTCCTTTTAGTCAAGTTGTGATATAAATTTCTTTTCGCTCTGATTCGATTCAGTATAACTTCATTAGTTATTCAAACTACCCTTCTTATCATCGGCATTCTTCAGTAGCAACACATTTGAAAAGCTTCTATTCTCTTCATGTTGTGTAGGTGTCACTTCCATTCGAGGGTACACTGTACACAAATACTTTGAATAAATACCTCTTAACTAATAAAATTTGGATTATAGGTTATTATTTTTCTGTATATCAGGAAAGGTTTTCTCCCTATTGCCAATCGACATTTTACATTCTCTTTATTTCTGCTGTTGCCATTTACTTTCCCTTAGCCTCGGTTACTGACCTTATTCACTCATCACCACCTAACTTAAGTCGTCTACTCTCCATTATCCCTGTTTTTCCGATATTGGTCTTCATCCTGCAACCTCTTTTCAAGGCTCATCTCATTTCATTCATCTAATGTCTGCAGTCCATTGTTGTGACGTCCAGAGAAACTCCACCGTCATATCTCAAAAGTTATTATTACTTTCTCCATGTACTTCAATTACTTTTCCAAATTTCTGTTTGCTTTCCTTTTCTGCTTACTATATACACTTATTGAACAATATGAGGGATAAACTAAAACCCTGCTGCACTCCGATCACAATTACTGCCTCCCCGTCACGTCCTTCGACTTTTAGAAGTGCAGTCTCGTTTATAAACAAGTTGTACATGGCCTATCGCTCCCTGCTTCCTTCAGAATTTCAGAGAGTGTGTTTCAGTCAACAATGTCAAAAGCTGTTTCTAAAATTTACAAAATTTTGTAAATGTAGTCTTGTCTTTCTACAACTTATCGTCTACTAGCGATCTGCCTTGGATTCGCACGGGTAGCATAAAATGTCTATGTCGGACGACTTCTCTGGCCTAGCGGTAATAAATTATGGACACAAACGTTTCTCGTGATTCAGTCTATTAGTGCAAACTGTATCAAAAGCCTTACTACAGTTTCTGCAATTAGCTTTCACACACAAACAGAAAACGTGGCAGGGGACTTACATTTAAAATATATGTATATGGAAATAAAGTCGTTGTGTTCCTACATTTCTCTGAAACCCAAACTGATCTTCTCCTGGCTCGATTTCTACGAGTCACTACATCCTTCTGTAGATAGATACAGTGTACTGGGTGATCAAAAAGTCAGTATAAAGTTTAAAACTGAATAAATCACGGAATAATGTAGATAGAGAGGTACAAATTGACACACATGCTTGGAATGATATGGGGTTTTATTAGAACCAAAAACATAGAAACGTTCAAAAAATGGCCGTCAGATGGCGCTTCATCTGATCAGAATAGCAATAATTAGCATAACAAAGTAAGACAAAGCAACGATGATGTTCTTTACAGGAAATGCGCAATATGTCCTCCATCATTCGTCAACAATAGCTGTAGTCGTGGAATAATGTTGTGAACGGCACTGTAAAGCATATCCGGAGTTATGGTGAGGCATTGACGTCGGATGTTGTCTTTCAGCATCCCTAGAGATGTCGGTCGATCACGATACACTTGCGACTTCAGGTAACCCCAAAGCCAATAATCGCACGGGCTGAGGTCTGGGGACCTGGGAGGCCAAGCGGGACGAATGTGCCGGCTGAGCACACGATCGTCACCAAACGACGCGCGCAAGAGATCTTTCACGCGTCTAGCAATGTGGGGTGGAGCACCATCCTGCATAAACATCGTACGTTCCAACAGGTGTTTTATCAGCCAGGCTGGGGATGATGCGATTCTGAAACATATAGGCGTACCTCTCACCCGTCACGGTAGCAGTTTTGGTGTCCAGCGCCATCTGTCGGACATTTTGTAAACTTTTTTTTTGTTTTAATAAAACCCCATGTCATTCCAAGCATGTGTGTCAATTTTTACCTCTCTATCGACATTATTCCGTGGTTTATTAAGTTTTCAAATTTATACTGACTTTTTGATCACCCGGTTTATCCACGTCTTGTCCTTTCTTGTTCTTCGAGTACCCCCCCTTCAAGAACAGCGGCGACCTCTAGCATAATCTGTTGTCTGCCGACGGCTCTTCTGAAAAGCTGCTATGCGTTCAATTCACTGGCTTAAGTTCTTGAGCGAGGAAAATCTTCTACATCCTGGACCACATCTTGCATCACTCTTTCCTTGAAGTATGTTTTGTTGTTGCGAATTATATGCCCAAAGTATTCCAGTTATCTTACTACTACATTTGTGAATTTATCTGGCCATGTTATCGTTAATATCCTTCAATACGCCCACACTTTAGATTCCTCTAAGATGTTACTTAATACTGCGGAAAGTGTCCATGACTCAGGTCTTTAGAGTAGGATACTCAATAGGTAGCATCGAAATAATAGACGGCGAAACATAATCATTATGTCACCGCTAATCAGAACTTTGTACATTCTCTGATAAGAACTTCTGGCCTTTTCAATTCAGCAGCGAATTTCTTGAGAAAAGTCCCAGGCATCACTGACTTGACACCACAAATATTTATATGATGAAATTTTAACTGATAACGCCATGAACCACCACTCCTTTATACATTCCAACGAGAGCATCTTGGAAGATTATTTTTGCAGATCAGATGTTGAAAATTAATCACCGATTGCGAGATTGCCCTAGATTTCATCTGGGTTCTCAGTTTCTGCTGACGACCATTTGTTTCTTCTAGTTGACATTTAAGGATAACCCCATGTTATTGCTCTGTTCCAGCCTCTAGTAGTTCTCAAAGATCTTCCAGCCGGGTTTCAAGTAAGACAATTTCATCAGCGTATCTGATGTTACTGATAACCCGATCAACCACGGCTCCTTGATACATTCCACCAAGAGCTTCTTGCAAGATGTTCGCAGAATAGATGTTGAAAATTAATAGGGAAAGAATGCAGCCTTGGCCAACTTCATTGATAATCAATACCTTTTATGACAGCTGACCGTCGACATGCACACCAGTTCAAAAATGGTTCAAATGGCTCTGAGCACTATGGGACAACTTCTGAGGTCATAACTCCCCTAGAACTTAGAACTACTTAAACCTAACTAACCTAAGGACATCACACACATCGATGCCCAAGGCAGGATTCGAACCTGCGACCGTAGCGGTCGCGCGGTTCCAGACTGAAGCGCCTAGAACCGCTCGGCTACATCGGCCGGCTGCACAAGAGTATTTTGGTTCCAGTACAAATCTTCAATCCGTTGGATCTCACAACCATCCAGCACCAGTACATGTAAGATACACACTGATGAGGCAAAACATTATGACCACTTGCTTCTTAACCTATTTGTTCATCTTTGAAACTTATTCTGCATATGGCGCCCGATAGCGACCCAGATCAGTTCCAAACGATTTACATCAGGCGAATTTGGTCGCCGAGTTATCAACGTGAGTTCACTACAACGCTCCTGAAACAACTGTAGCGCGGTTCTGGCTCCGAGACAAGGACAAATATACTTCTGAAAGACGACATCGCCGTCGGGGAAGACATCAACCTTGAATAGATGTAGGTGGTTCGCAATTCTCGGTGTGTTCGACTACTACCACAGGTCCGATGCAAGCGCAGAAGAATATTTTCCATGGCATAATACTGCTCCCACCAGCCTGCCGCCGTGTCGCACTGCATCTTTTCAGCCGCCGTTCACTTCCATGACGGCGTTTGTGGAGACGACGATCGACGTAGCGTAGCAAATATTTGATTCACCCGAAGAGCCGACACTTTTCATCGATCGGCGTTCGAATCACAATGGTCCCCTGGCCACTGGTATCTTAACTGAGTTTGTCGTTGGGTCAACATGTAAACACGTAGGGGTATTCTGTTATGGAGCTCCATGTTCAACAATGTACGATGTGTTCTGAAACACTTGTGCGTGCACCAGCATTGTGTTCTTTCAGTAGAGATGCCACAGACCACCATTTATCCTGCTTTGCAGAGCAGACAAGCCTCCGAACCCCACGTTCTGTGAAGAGTAGCGGACGTCCAACCATTTAGCGCCAATGGTGGTTGACTGTCCTACCTCTTTCCGTAGATGCTCACGACAGTAGCACGTGACCATTCGACCATCTTCGCCGTTTTCGAGATAATCATTCAGAGGCTCTGCGTAATAATAATCTTCCCTTTGTCAAAGTCGCTTATCTACATGGATTTCCTCATTTGCAGCACGTATCTTCGCTACGATGATGCCCCATCTCTGTCCACTCCGCTTATACATTTTTGTTACAGCTTCACGTTGATCAATATCTACATCTACATCCATACTCCGAAAGCCACCCGACAGTGTGTGGCGGAGGGTACCTTGAGTACCTCTATCGGTTCTCCCTTCTATTCCAGTCTCGTATCGTTCGTGGAAAGGATTGTCGGTATGCTTCTGTGTGGGCTCTAATCTCTCTAATTTTATCCTCATGGTCGCGAGATACACGTAGGAGGGAGCAATATGCTGCTTGACTCCTCGGTGAAGGTATGTTCTCGAAACTTCACCAAAAGCCCGTACCGAGCTACAGAGCGTCTCTCCTGCAGATTGTTCCACTGGAGTTTATCTATCATTTCCGTAACGCTTTCGCGATTACTAAATGATCCTGTAACGAAGCGCGCTACCCTCCGTTGGATCTTCCCTATCTCTTCTATCAACCCTATCTGGCACGGATCCCATACTGCTGAGCAGTATTCAAGCAGTGGGCGAACAAGTGTACTGTAACCTACTTCCTTTGTTTTCGGATAGCATTTTCTTAGGATTCTTCCAATGAATCTCAGTCTGGCATCTGCTTTACCGACGATCAACTTTATATGATCATTCCATTTTAAATCACTCCTAATGCGTAATCCCAAATAATTTATGGAATTAACTGCTTCCAGTTGCTGACCTGCTATATTGTAGCTAAATGATAAGGGATCTTTCTTTCTGTGTATTCGCAGCACATTACACTTGTCTAAATTGAGATTCAATTGCTATTCCCTGCACCATGCGTCAATTCGCTGCAGATCCTCCTGCATTTCAGTACAATTTTCCATTGTTACAACCTCTCGATACACCACAGCATCATCCGCAAAAAGCCTCAGTGAACTTCCGATGTTATCCACAAGGTCATTTATGTATGTTGTGAATAGCAACGGTCCTACGACACTCCCCTGCGGCACACCTAAAATCACTCTTACTTCGGAAGACTTCTCTCCATTGAGAATGACATGCTGCGTTCTGTTATCTAGGAACTCTTCAATCCAATCACACAATTGGTCTGATAGTCCATACGCTCTTACTTTGTTCATTAAACGACTGTGGGGGACTGCATCGAACGCCTTGAGGAAGTCAAGAAACACGGCATCTACCTGTGAACCCGTGTCTATGGCCCTCTGAGTCTCGTGGACGAATAGCGCGAGCTGGGTTTCACACGACCGTCTTTTTCGGAACCCATGCTGATTCCTACAGAGTAGATTTCTAGTCTCAAGAAAAGTCATTATACCCGAACATAATACATGTTCCAAAATTCTACAACTGATCGACGTTAGAGATATAGGTCCATAGTTCTGCACATCTGTTCGACGTCCCTTCTTGAAAACAGGGATCACCTCTGCCCTATTAGAATCCTTTGGAACGCTACGATCTTCTAGAGACCTACGGTACACCGCTGCAAGAAGGGGGCAAGTTCCTTCGCGTACTGCTGTGTAAAATCGAACTGGTATCGCATCAGGTCCAGCGGCCTTTCCTCTTTTGAGTGATGGGAAGTGGTCATAATGTTTTGGCTCATCAGTATACGTCAGTTTGTTATGGTGAGTGATGTCAAAAGCTTTCTCGTAACCGACGAAGCAAGCATAAACATCGACATAAGCGGGATATCGTAGAATCAGCACCGGAAGAGTGAGTAACGCCTCTCGAGTCCCGAAAGCCTTCCATAATCTAAACTTGCTGCTTTGCCTGATGACAGTCTGAATTTTTTTCCCACGCATCAGATTCTGTTGCACGCCTGTGGTGCGCAGGTGTGGTCGGTGGACCCGCTGACGCTGTACCGGCCGACGGTGGAGTCGAGCGGCGACCCCGAGGAACGCTTCCTGCCCGCCGCGCCGCTGGCCATCCTGCAGGCGGCGCTGAGCGCGGGAGCCGGAGGCAGCTCCGCCGCCTTCACGTCCGTGCCCTGGCTCACCGGCGTCGTCGCTCAGGAGGGCATCATCAGGGCCGTCCGTGAGTCCCCCACGCACCTCACCCAGCGGCTCTCGACGCCCGAGACGTAGCTAGTAACCGACCCAGCACGTGACATCTGACCCGGGGCGCGAGCGCGTGCGATACGCGAGAAACTACCGAGAACAAGCTATATCTTTGGTTGAAATATGACAATTTCAGGACTCGCAACACACGCGAAATCGCATTAAATCCTACCTACCCACAAACTCCTGTAGCATTTCAAGAAATTTACAGTAATACGTAGGGGCTTCAGAGAGGAAGTTACACTTCTTGTCTCACAGTAAGACTAGGTCACAACTGCTGTGTTGGCAGGAGATCCAAGACCGTGTTACTAGGGGAGGCCGAAATGCACGCGTTTTAGCTCACGCAGGCTGGCGTGTGGTGGGAACGACTATACTGATGTGAGGTTTGGAACATGACAAGGAATTAGAATTCAGAAAGCGGACGTAATTAGTTGATACTTAACTTTAATCCATTAATGATGAACGTCGCTCTTGACGGTACATGATTCACAATATCAATATCAATAGTAACTGCATATGGCGCCTTGCTAGGTCGTAGCAAATGACGTAGCTGAAGGCTATGCTAAACTGTCGTCTCTGCAACTGAGAGCGTCTGTAGACAGTGAACCATCGCTAGCAAAGTCGGCTTTACAACTCGGCGAGTGCTAGGGAGTCTCTGTAGACTAGACCTGCCGTGTGGCGGCGCTCGGTGTGCAATCACTGACAGTGGCGACACGCGGGTCCGACGTATACTAACGGGCCGCGGCCGATTTAAAGGCTACCACCTAGCAAGTGTGGTGTCTGGCCGATTCCCGTAAGAGTTGCACTGTTTGTGCATTCGCACAGAAGAAGAAGATGGTCAAGTGGCCGGTGAGCCTTAACTATATATATACTAAGATGGTATCTGTTCTTTCGGACCAATTAAAGTTGTGAGCAAGCTCTCTATGCAGCCCGCGCGGTAAGAAGAGGATCAGCAATACATTCAGCGAGAGGGTAATGGGGGAGGCCCTCTGCACGTGCCGTGATACATGTACACGTACTGCAAAGCTACAGATGAAGCGCTTAACCTTACAGAGAATCGTACGAGCTAGTTGTGGGTGAGCCCAATATAACACAGTTAAAAAAAATAAAGGCTACGAAGGAGTTATTCGAATGGGACAGAAATCGGTAGACGTGATGTTTATGTATAGACAAACAATTCTCGAATCTCATTGACTGGAGCTAAACTGTCAGGAATGAGGTCTGTTTATAAGTGAACCCTGATGACCAGCGGAGTCGTATCTGAAGGCGCTGCAAACAGCGTTGGGACACCAAGCTGACTGTAGCCTGCCGTACGGCCCGACAACCAGGTAAGAGAGCTGATCTGGGGTACCGCTCCATTTCATAGAAGCACCCATTTGGTTGCCATCCGCGGCACCCTAACAGCACAGCGGTACGTCGACGACAATGTACTCGATTTGTTGCAGTTCATTACAACCCATCCGGGGCTTACATTTCAGCAAGGTAATCCTGCCCACAAAAGGCGAGGGTTTCTACTGCTTGTCCTCACGCTTCCCAAGAACACCCTTGACCAGCAATGTCGCCGAATCTGACCACAACTGCGAACTTTTGGAGCATTATGGGCAGAGCCCTCGAACCAGCTCGGAATTTTGATGAACTAAGGCGGCAGTTGTAAATTTGGCACGGTATCACTCAGGAGGACATCCAAAAACTCTGTCAATTAACGCCAAGCCGAATAATTGCTTGCATAAGGGCCAGAGGTGCATCAGCGCGTTACTGACTTGCTCAATTTGTGAAACGCTTTCTCTGGGATAAATGTTTCTGTAACTACACCTCTGTTCCGAGAGTTCCGGAACGTGTACAGAAAACTGGAATAGAGATCAACATATACATCATTTCCTCCCTTTCTATTGCTCATGAAAACCACACATCGCATGTTCTACCACCATACAGCGGGACCTTCAGAAGTTTTGCTCCAGATTGCTGTACACATCGGTACCTCTAATACCTAGTAGCACGTCCTCTTGCATTGATGCATGCCTGTATTCGTCGTTGCATACTATCCACATGTTCATCAAGGCACTATTGCTTCAGATTGTCCCACTCCTCAAAGGCGATTCGGCGTAGATCCCTCAGAGTGGTTGGTGGGTCGCGTCGTCCATAAACATCCCTTTTCAGTCTATCCCAGGCAAGTTCGATAGGGTTCATGTCTGGATAACATGCATGCCGCTCTATTCCAGCGATGTCGTTATCCTGAAGGAAATCATTCACAAGATGTGCACGATGGGGGCGCGAATTATCGTCCATGTAGACGAATGCCTCGCCAATATGCTGGCGATATGATTGCACTATCGGTCGGAGGACGGCATTCACGTACCGCCGTTACGGAGCGTTCCGTGACCACCAGCGGTGGAAAGACCACATAGATAATATTGTGGGGAAGGCGGAACAAAGGTTACCCTTTATTGGCAGAACACTTAGAAGACGCGACAAACGCAATAAAGAGACAGCCAACATTACACTTGTCCGTCCTGTGCTGAAATATTAGCCGGCCGCGGTGGCCGAGCGGTTCTAGGCACTTCAGTCCGGAACCGCGCGACTGCTAAGGTCACCGGTTCGAATCCTGCCTCGGGCAGGGATGTGTGTGATGTCCTCAGTAGTTCTAAGTTCTAGGGGACTGATGACCTTAAATGTTAAGTCCGATAGTGCTCAAAGCCATTTGAACATTTTTTTGCTGGAATATGCTGTGCGGTGTGGGATCCTTACCAGGTAAGATTGACGGAGGACATCGAAAAAGTGAAAAGAAGGGCAGCTCGTTTCGTGTTATCGCGCAATAGCGGTGAGGGCGTCACTGATATGATACGCGAGTTGGGGTGGCAGTCACTGAATCAAAGGCGGTCTTCTTTGCGGCGAGATCTATTTACGGAATTTCAATCACCAACTTTCTCTTCCGAATGCGAAAATATTTTATTGACAACCATCTACGTAGGGAGAAATGATCACCATAGTAAAATAAGAGAAATCAGAGCTCAAACGGAAAAATTTGGGTGTTCCTTTTCCCCACTCGCCATTCGAGAGTGGAATGGTAGAGTAGTAGTATGAAAGTGGTTCGATGAATCCTCTGCCAGGCACTTAAATGTGAATTGAAGAGTAACCATTTAGATGTAGATGTACGTCGGCACAACATAATGCCACTCCAAAAGATCAGGCAATCTCCACCTTGCTGCGCTCGCTGGACAGTGTGTCTAAGGCATTCAGCCTGACGAGACTGCCTTCAGACCCTGTCACAAAGTGATCGAACCGCGGTACTGAGCGACTAGGCACGGTTGAACTACAGACAATACGAGCCGTGTGCCTCCTTCCTGGTGGAATGTCTGGAACTGATTGGCCGCCGGACTCCCTCCGTCTAACAGGCGCTGCTCACGCATGGTTGTTTACATCTTTGGGCGGGTTTAGTGACATCTCTGAACAGTGATATAGTGTCTGTGATACAATGTCTACAGTCAACTTCTATCTTCAGGAGCTCTGGGAACTGGGGTGATGCAAAACTTTTTTTGATGTGTATATAAGCATTTGTTTGTCTGCATATGTACATCGTGTCTGCTGATGTCCGTCCCGTTCGGATAATTCCTTCGTGATGCTACTTTTTTTTTTTTTTTTTGGCCTGAGAGTGTATAGAAGCGGTGCATTCTTGTTTAATGAAGTTTTTGACGCCTTAAAACACGCTTGTTGCCGAATACTATTCCCTAACAAAGTAGAATATTAAGGTACTGTTTGAAAAAGTCGAGATAGTACGTAAAGAAAGGAATGCAGGACAAATGGAGGGTGTGGTCTGCGCAGCTATCCTGAGCAACGCGACGCAGCTGTCGGAGCTGAACGCGCGCCTGGACGAGCTCATGCCGGTGCTGATGGAGCTGCCGGCCAACCAGTCGCAGCAGCTGTGGCAGCAGATCAAGCGCTTCTTCTTCCCCGGCGGCGGTGACGTCGTCCTCGGCGACAGCAACGCCGCGGCCTTCATAGACGTGAGTACGCGTCTGCGACCGCCAGATGCCTGTCATCGTCTCCCTTTCGCCCTTGTGGTGATGTATGGACTTGTCAACACATCCAAACCGTTGTGGACTGACCTAATCGATTGTCGCTCAGCGTCTAGCCACTGTTCTGTTGGAACTCGATCCAAACCACGCACATCTCTTTCGAGTCTGCCTTCCTACATTTCCATAGCCGTTCGAAACTCTGCCGCGCGGGATTGGCCGAGCGGTCTTAGGCGCTGCAGTCATGGACTGTGCGGCTGGTCCCGGTGGAGGTTCGAGTCCTCCCTCGCGCATGGGTGTGTGTGTGTTTGTCCTTAGGATAATTTAGGTTACGTAGTGTGTAAGCTTAGGGACTGATGACCTTAGCAGTTAAGTTCCATAAGATTTCACACAGATTTGAACATTCGTTGGAAACTCCACCACATTACCGACTGCTAACCGAGAAGTTCCTCGCCGGTAGTTATATTCTGAATTAATGCCAACCGAGGAGCAAGTTAGACTTGTAGGAGAAGTGAACTCAAATCTCCTTTCTTAATAAAGCCAAATCGTAGAGTCGGCCGGAGTGGCCGTGCGGTTCTAGGCGCTGCAGTCTGGAGCCGAGCGACCGCTACGGTCGCAGGTTCGAATCCTGCCTCCGGCATGGATGTGTGTGATGTCCTTAGGTTAGTTAGGTTTAATTAGTTCTAAGTTCTAGGTGACTGACCGAGCGAGGTGGCGCAGTGGTTAGCACACTGGACTCGCATTCGGGAGGACGACGGTTCAATCCCGTCTCCGGCCATCCTGATTTAGGTTTTCCGTGATTTCCCTAAAATCGCTTCAGGCAAATGCCGGGATGGTTCCTTTGAAAGGGCACTGCCGATTTCCTTCCCCATCCTTCCCTCACCCGAGCTTGCGCTCCGTCTCTAATGACCTCCTTGTCGACGGGACGTTAAACACTAATATCCTCCTCCTCCTCCTCTAGGTGACTGATGATCTCAGAAGTTAAGTCGCATACTGCTCAGAGCCAATTGACGCATTTTTGAACCAAATCGTAGGAATACCAGATGAGCGAGTGCAATGCACGATGGTTTCACAAAATAATTATCAAAATATCCTCGCACTTGGCCGCTTAGCCCAAGGACAACATTGGCACAATGATGTCAACCAGTTCGCTACCCAACAAGTTAGACTTATTATTAACGTTAGCCTAACCAGGACAAGCTTAAAGATCTTGAAATTTAAGTCAAATCCACGTACAACAGTTTATTTGCTGTGTATGTTTAATGCAATTAACAACAGATTGAGAGAGAGAGCAAATTTATTCGAATATTCGACTAAATTAGTTAAGAACGACGCCAACACTGCGGCAAGTATCAAAATCTACCTGGAAGACTGCGAGGAGAAGCACAGAGACACTGACCTGTGCAGCTCCTGAATTCAAAAGTAAACAATCTAAAATTACAGTTCACAATAAATCAAATTGTCGGCACAAGTACCGTATTTGAAGCACAACAGTAAGCGAACTGCTCTGAATGTGTTTGTGTACTTAAATTCCCTCAACAACAGCGAAATTTGCCGATGCCGAACAACAGCAGACGGCCGCTTAGAACAATCCATCAAAAATGACCTCTCCAGATGGCAGTCGGCCGCCAGTTGAATCTAACTGCTTTGCTTCTTGCTGATTTCCCATTAAAAAAAAAAAAAAGAAAAAAGAAAGTAGACAACGACTCGATGCTGTTGCCAATGAAACGGAGAGGATTGTTGCTAAGCTCATGAAAAAGTTGAATAAAGGACAAATAGCTTCCCACCTTTTGGTTACAAGACGTACATTGTTGGTGCTGGACAGAAGCAGTGTCTATACGATTCGTCAGCCTTATGCACCAAGAACACGATACACAGTCATGCAATTCCATTGGCTGAAGCAGATTTTTAGAACGAAAGCAACACACTCTCCCATGCTGGTCTGATGATTTGCAGCATCCTGCTCTTCCATGTATCCACCGAAAAGCGAAAACGTCGCGGGCGGCCGTGATGTTCACTGACCTCGGGCTGTGCTTCAGAGCAAGTCGCCTCCCGACTTCGGCAAGAACTGCCCGCATCCCGGAAAGAGGCGCTCTTCATCTAATGAGATTCACAGACTGCCTTCCTCCGACAAAGGAGGTCACAGAGACATTTCTGGTGACTGACCACTCCAGCATTAGTCTTTATTGAGGCAGTGTAGCTCAGTGTGTGAACTATCCAGACTAAATTTACTCAATATTTCAGAACGACAGTACTTAGTGACTTCCAAGAAACTTTACGCATAATTTCGAACTTTCACGAAGCGTTTTCTCGCTGGCACCCCGAAAAAATGATGGAAGGAAAAAAGTTTATTGCTTACTACATTTTCACTGTTCGTGCAGTAAAACTGCCACATGAAGCCTGACGTTCTTGTTTATTACTCCTTTCCTACTGACCGTATTCGTAACGCATTTTGCAGACAGTATTCACATACACCGCTGAATGTATCCAAAAAGTTACATCATTGTACCACTGTTAGTTCAGGAGATAAACATTGACACAAAGTTTTGGTTTTGACAATTAGTACATGGATGAACAATACGTAACATTCAAAACCGACATAATTAGGGTTCTGCGTCATAATCATCAACCGTTTACGTGCTTAACGCGAAATAATTAACACATTAATCCCTTCGTAAAATAATCAGACATTTGAATCTGTTTCGTACATAAGAGTTTGATAATTTAACGAATCAGGAGGGGGAGGAGGCCACCAGTATTTTACTAACAGAGCCCAGTACCTTATATCGGATGACGAATATTTCATAGAAACGCATGTTACAGTGGGTGTGCCCTGCTGATGGAGATTAGGATCTGTAACGTTTTCAGTGTGCATAAACGACATAGCAGTTAGGCTTAGTAGCACTGCAACATTTTTCTGCTGACGATGCAGTTACATACAGGAAAGTACCGTCGTTGAACGATCGTAAGGAGTTGCAGGAAGGCCACGACAAAACGTGCGCCTCCGCAGCCGACTCGTCAGTGTAACAGACCCTCATGCGGAGGACCCTCGCTACATTCCTGGCATTGCCAGGAGATTGTCCTTGGTGGGAGGACTGGACTGTGATGCACTCAGCATCGTGGTGCCGACTGCATAGCTATATCACTGAGAGGTCGAAACGTCGACAACGGCCGAGGGTGCTGACCCCATGCCCCTCCGTGCCGTATCCAGTGATAAATGGGAGAGGATGTCATGGCGGTCGGTCGCCTATTGCTTGGTCTTCAGAGCCTGATCATGGGGTTTCTTTCTTTCCTAGGACAAAAATTGCTCTTGATGTCATGAATGGTAGCTTTTTTTCAATATGCATAAACGTAAGATGACGCCTATTACAAAGAGAAATAACCATAAAGTATTTGTTAAGCATATTAGTGGTGGATATCTTGACCTGGTCGTATCGTATATTGAGGGGTAATACTAAGAAACAATATGAAATGGGACAATCACGTAAAAACTCTATAGTTTCATGACGTTCCGACAGGGGGCAGCGCTATACGTAGTCTTCAATATGGCGGGAGGCGCGTTCCAAGCAGAGAGCTGTAACTGAGTTTCTTTCGGTGGAAAACCAGATCATCGCAGACGCTTGCTAAATACATACGGAGACCTGGCAGTGAACAAGTGCACGACGAGTCGTTGGGCGAGGCGTGTGTCATCGACGCAACAAAGTCGCACAAACCTGTCAGATCTCCCGCGTGCTGGCCGGCAGCGCACAGTTGTGACTCCCGCATTATTGGAACGTGCGGACACCCTCATTCGAGGTGATGCAAACAAACTTCTCGTTCTTCGTGACAACGCAAGGCCTCACATAAGTATACGCACCCCAGAAGAACTTACAAAAATTCACTGAACTGTTCTTTCTCATCCACCCTATAGTCTGGATCTCACACCTCCCGAGCCGCGCTGGGTAGCCGCGCTGTCTGAGGCGCCTTGCCACGGTTCGCACGGCTCCCCCCGTCGGAGGTTCGAGTCCTCCCTCGGGCATGGGTGTGTGCGTTGTCATTAGCGTAAGTTAGATTAAGAAGGGTGTAAGCCTAGGGACCAATGACTTCAGCAATCTGGTCCCATAGGACCCTACCACAAATTTCCAAATTTTTTCGCCTCTTCCCAATTCCATTTGCTTGGCCCAATGAAGGATGCACTCTGCAAGAAGCAGTTAAGTGGATGATGGGGAGATTATTAATGGAGCAAGACGTTGGTTCCGACGACAACCAGTAGGGTGGTACCATGTGGGCATACAGTCCCTCCCAGTAAGGTAGCATAAGGCCGTCTCAGTGAACGGAGATTGTGTTGAAAAATATGGTAGCCAAAAGAGTGGGGAATAATATGATGTACTGGAATCCTGAACAAAACCAACCTGCTTTCAGAAGAAAAATGTGTTGCATTCCTTATCGGAAACCCCTCGTATTAAAGTACTGGAGTAAGATTAAAGTCCTGTCGACGATAACGTCGTTAGAATCGTAGCACGAGCTTGTCCTATTCCAAGGAACCATCCTACCATTCGTTTTAATCGCTTAAGAGGAAGCACAGGTAACCTTAGTCAGGTTGGCTTTGAACCCCGCTACTTCAAAATGCGAGTCCAACGTGCTAACACTCCGCCAGCCGCCAGCTCGTTAGGACACACGTCAACAAAATTTTGTCACAGTTCGCATTGCCCTTCTTCGTACATTACTCATTTTCCTTGTTCGTCCAATTGTATATGTATACGGAAGGCTTTTAGAGTATTCCATTGAAAGACTGTAGAAGTGTTCTCTTTCGTACACAAACAACACTTTCCCTCTATCCTCCCAATGAATAGAAGCTTGTAAACCGCTTGTCTTCTGTTGGCCTGTGTAACCATATTAGTTTCTGTTCCTACACGTTATTGCTCCCAGACAACTGTGTGAGGAAACTGGATTCTGATGCATCCAATGAATAATTTGATGAAATATTAATTTTTTTCTAAATAGTGTGAAATGCACGGTTTATTTCTGTACGGTTGGAGGTGGTTGATAATTTCTGCATCAGGTTGACACTTAATACGACCTGACAAGACATATCGAATGATACTTCCTCGTAGATATATGTACCATTTACAGAAACTCTAATATTGTAGCTAAGTCGTTGTTATATGGCATGAACAGTAATGCCCCTATCGCATTTCCTAGTGACACTACAGCAATTCTCTCTTCCACTGTGAATGATTTTCGCTTCGATATAACTTTCTGCGTTATCTCTGTCAAAAAGTACTAGACACGTTTGCAGTCCTGCTTAGGCAAGTATAAGTTGCATTTAACCCAATTTGTTTTGTAGATGTGGATGTGATGCTGAAACGAAATCTGACCGGACATCTTTAAACACGTAATCAACCTTGTTACTTCTACCCAGGATTCTTGAGATATCGTCTAAGAAAAGAGCGACTTAGGTTCTATACAGTCGGTGTTTCTAGGTGCCATGAAGAAGGTCGCTTGGATCCAGTGGGCGTAGTAAACTGTGTTTAATAAATTCGTGTCAGCTGGTATGCAGGTTATGGATAAAGAACTTGGAAGAGCAGCTGCGTGGAATGGACATTGTCGTGAAAGGAGGATATAAGATGACCATCAACAAAAGCAAAACATGAATGATGGAGCATAGTCGAATTAAATCAAGTGATGCTGACGGAATTAGATTAGGAAACGAGACACTTAAAGTATTGTATGGACAGTAAAGTAACTGATGATGGCTGAAGTAGAAAATGGTTCAAATGGCTCTGAGCACTGTGGGACTTAACATCTGAGGTCATCATTCCCCTAGAACTACTTAAATCTAACTAACCTAAGGACATCACACACATCCATGCCTGAGGCAGGATTCGGACCTGCGACCGTAGCAGTCGCGCGGTTCCAGATTGAAGCGCCTAGAACCGCTCGGCCACTGCGGTCGGATCCGAAGTAGAGAGGATATGAAATATAGATGGGCAATGACAAGAAAAGCGATTCTGAAGAAGATAAATTTGTTAACATCTAATACGGATTTAAGTGTTACGAAGCTTTTTCTGAAGGTATTTGTCTGGAGTTTAGGCATGTATGGAAGTGAAATGTAAAGGATAAACAGTTTACACAAGAAGAGAATAAAAGTTTTTGAAATAATGTGCTACGGAAGAATGCTGAAGATTAGACGGGTAGATCGCGTGACTAATGAGGAGGTGCTGAATATAAATGGAGAGACAAATTTTTGGTACGACTTAACTAAACGAAGGGATCGGTGATAGGACACATTCGGACATATTATGGATCAGCCATTTAATATTGGAGGGAAGAGTTGAGCGTAAAAGTTGTAGAGGGAGACACAAGATATAATTACAGTAAGCAAACTGAAAAGGCTGTATGTCGCAGTAGTTATTCGGAGGCGAAGAAGCTTTCACAGGATAGAGTAACATGGAGAGCTGAATCAAACCAGTCTTCGGACTGAAGACAAGAACAACAACAAAAACAACGCATTCATATCTCCTTTTCACTTACGGCTAGTTTTTGCTGTTTTCAGTGTCGAGTTTGAGCTTGCGTGGTTTCTACTCAAGCAAGACAAATAAGTAACACGTTTGAGACCTGAGTTACACGTGGTTCATTCGCAATCGGCTTCTGTCATCCGAGTCGAAACTAAGTGAGTGTTTCGCCTCTACTTAGCTTGGTCTCGGCTAAGATATCGTAAATAAACAGAAACTATTCATACAACACATGTAACAAAACTACACTATTCGCAGGACTTAAACGTACTGCTGTTAGTTCTGAATTTAGTTGTACGAGCTCCATGCTTTAAGCAAGATATGCTGCGGCTAATATACCTGTAGTTACAATTACGAAAATGAAGTTTAACAAATAATCACGGCTACTGACAATCCCTAGCCTGGTAACGGAGAATCTCGAAAGATGTAAGAAACGAACTATAAAATCGTGATTTGTTTCCATTCGCGCGAGTAACTGAAATTGTAAAAGTCCAAGCATATAATTCTGATTTTACAGCTATTTCCACAGCAAATAGCTCGTAACTGAGCGATTACTTTGAAAAACTAAGGAGAAACAAGTACTAATTTCTAAATTTGTTTGCAGCTTTACAGTGACCGGTCATTCAACCATCCCCTTCACAACGCGGTGCTGTACCACAGAATGGCAGGCCACAAGAACATCTTCGTGTACAGCTTCGAGTACAGAGGCATGTACAGCTACTCTAGCCTCTTCGCAAACACCACAAAGGACTACGGTAAGCAATGTAGCCGGCTTCTTAATTATCTTTTAAGTGAAAGCCTGTGTTGCCTCATTTCCTTGTGCTCTTGGAAATAACCGGTTTAGCGTTCTTACGATTATATCGAGTGCAAAATTACATTCTACTGCCGAATGCCGTGCTAAAGGTGCGTTGTCCAACGTGCGACACACCAGCGACGAAATGGGCTGCCTACTCGCGTATGCGCAGTTTGAGTTTGGGCTGCGACGCGCGGCTGTTGCGGACGTTCACAACACTGCACCATTGACCTGTGCTGCAACGGAAGCTGTGGAGTCAGGTGTTTTACCTAGTATTGTCGCGTGATGTGTACCCACAGAAAGTAGTACTCTGTGAACTAGTCTGTCAGCGTCGGTGTCTTTAGGTTTAAAGCATCATAAATAGAAGGGCTCTTTGTTCCAGCGTCGTCACAGTTTGAAAACTGCCATTTGGTCGAAAATTCCTTAGCTTGTTCCAAAAGTTTCTGTTCAAGGAAATGGGATATACGTAGGGGACAGTTTGTAGACAATTTCAGGCAGTATTTCTTCCACACTTCTGCTGACGTATTCTGTCGTGATTCAGAAGGAAAACACTAGAGATAGGTACGAACCTTCGGTTGCAAAAGCCTAAAGAAATAAGCTATTACGCTTTTATTTTTAGTAAGTCTATATTTCACGGCATTTTGGGCAATATTTTTAGAACATATGGAGAAATACAAGAGGAAGAATACTTGGAACAGGATCAAATGTCTTAACAAAACCAAGGAAATGGGTTGTATATGATCATTAGGTTTCCGGGTATAGTTCAAATTTATTGATCTTAAGCAAACTACTTTCATCTGCCAGTAGTTTCTGCTTCTTTGCCTTTGGAAAAAATAAATTTCGACTGTTAAAGCGCTTGCAGGAAATTTATGGACAGGCCTAAATGTCGATGAATCCTCCTGTGTCCATAAAGTAATAGTATTTCAGTCAGTGTTATTAGAAGTCTTAATTACGCGTTTTCAGTTAAATTCCTCTGCTGTAGTTCTAGTACTTTGGGAGATGGAAGGTTTTCAGTTTTATAAACAGAGCTATAAAATCCCGTTTTTCTGACTAAAATGTTCCCTTTCTCGAAAGCTACTGCTTCCACAGCAATGAAATTTTTACTGTTGTTTCTTTGGAGCATAGGAATAGTACAATTAACACCTCATTTCGTCGTCTCTGAAACAAACTTTTTGCACAATAAATTCTGTGGCAGAATTAGTCAGTTTCGTTCTGTGATAATTCGTGTTTGGCAACAGTCAACTCATTTTGACTGCGGATCCATTACAAACAAGACACGAAGAAATCAAATGCGTGGTCAGTATTCGTCTGAGTGTTGTTAATCGGTAGTTATCGCGGAACAAAACTGACCACTTTTATCAGCGAATTTACTAGAGAAATATAATCTTGTTTGAGAGGTAAACAAACCATTTTAGTCGGAAAAACGGGATTCTCTTAATTCTGCTTACAAAACGGAGACGCGTTAAACCTCGAAAAGTATTGGAGCAAGAGCAGTGAAATTTTAATTATACATTCGTAATTCATATCTCTAATAACATAATGTAAAACATTGACTGAAATGTTGTTAGTTATGGGTCACACGTGAATTCAATGAAATTTAAGTGAGTCCCTAAACTATCTGCAAGCACTGTATTGATAAATTTTACGAATTAAAGCACTAAATATTTTGTTGCAGATATGTCTTCAATATTTGACTCTTTCAGTCGGAAGACAAGACCGACAGTGTTGTTTCAAACGTTGTGATTGATATCAGTTCCAGAAGTTGTATCCATATCACTTAACATGGGAGAGCCTGAGATGAGACAGAGATACAAGTGTCACTAAATGTTTCAGATGGCCATACTACTTCCTTGCGGGTAACCGAAGGTCCTGATCGCAGTGGCACAAATTTACACAGGAGGAAGAAGACGAGCGTTGAGGGCAAGATGCACATCTCCTTCTCGAAAGTAAAAAAGACAGACTGAAAGGGAGAAAGCACCCGCAGAATTCAAAATAAAATACCTAGAGACACCTACGAAGGAATATATGCTCTTTAAGGATATTCGTAGATGATACCAGTGATGCAGTTGTCTATACCAAATTAGCAACGCCACAAGATAATAAAAATTTGCAGAACGACCTGCAGAGAGTTGATGTATCGAGCAGACACTGGTTGTTGACCCTGAAAGTAAATAAATGTAACATATTGCGCATACATAGGAAAAGAAATCCACTACTGTACAGCTACACTATTGATGAAAAGCAGCTGGAGACAGTGTCTGCCGTAAAATATCTAGGCTTAACTATCCAGAGCGACCTTAAGTGGGATGACCATATAAAACCGATAGTGAGTAAAGCAGACGCCAGACTCAGATTAATCGAAAGCATCTTAAGGTAATGTAACTCATCCACGAAAGAAGTGGCTTATAAGCCTCTTGTTCGCCCGATTTTTGAGTATTGTTCATCTATCTGGGATCCCTATCACGTAGGACTGATAGAGGAGATAAAGGAGACCCAACGAAGAGCGGCGCGTTTCGTCACAGGATCGTTTAGCTGGCGAGAGAGCTTTACGGAGATGCTAAAACAAACTCCTCTGCCCGCAGCTCGTGGTCGTGCGGTAGCGTTCTCGCTTCCCGCGCCCGGGTTCGATTCCCGGCGGGGTCAGGGATTTTCTCTGCCTCGTGATGACTGGGTGTTGTGTGCTGTCCTTAGGTTAGTTAGGTTTAAGTAGTTCTAAGTTCTAGGCGACTGACGACCATAGATGTTAATTCCCATAGTGCTCAGAGCCATTTGAACCATTTTTGAACCAAACTCCACTGGCAGACGTTACAAGAGAGGCGTTGTGCATCACAGACACATTTACTATTGAAGTTTCGGATCAGCACTTTTCAGGAGGAGTCGGACGACATATTACTTCCCCTCACATACATCTCGCGTATCGACCACGAGGAGAAAAGGCGATAAATTAGAGCTAATACAGAGGCTTACCAACAATGATTCTGCCCACGCACTATTAGCGAGTGGAACTGGATTGGAGGGATCAGATAGTGGTACCGGAAGTACCTTCCGCCATACACTATTAGGTGGCTTGCGAAGTATGATGTAGATTTAGATATAAATTTGTTTCATTTTTTTTTTTTTTTGATCATTGGTATGGCTATGAGGACACCCCACTCCACTATTTCAGTTGAGTCAAAAAAGCATATGGAATTTAGGAATTAAATGATGGATAAAAATGACAAGTTTAAGATTGTGTCAGAACAGACTGATATTATTTGAAACTGGCGATCTTAGGGGGGCATGATGTACTTAATTTTAACATTAAGCAAAAGTCCTGTTTAATTTTTTACTTGGTTTTGTATATTTCTTAAAAACAGCTTGTCATTGTAATGAACACAAGTTCTCTCTCTCTTCGTTGCTGTAAGCCTGTAGATGGTGGGAGAGTAAATAACGACTTTTATCACTGTGATTCAGTACTCTGCGAAAGCTGCAGAAGATGTTGTATGTTAACTGGAGACCTAGAAACGACGGAGAGGCTCCGTCCCCGCCGCAGCCGCAACCGCAGTCCACTTCACCCCTCCACCGCCCCACACCGAACCCAGGGTTATTGTGCGGTTCGGCCCCCCGTTCCATACCCCCCCCCCCCTCCAGGGAACGTCTCACACCAGACGAATGTAACCCCTATGTTTGCGTGGTAGAGTAATGGTAGTGTACGCGTACATGGAGAACTTGTTTGCGCAGCAATCGCCGACATAGTGTAGCTGAGGCGGAATAAGAGAACCAGCCTGCATTGGGCGCGGCAGATGGGAAACGGCCTAAAAACCATCCACAGACTGGCCGGCTCACCGGACCTCGACAGAAGTCCGCCGGGCGGATTCGTGCTGGGGACCAGGCGCGCCTTCCCACTCCGGAAGGCGTGCGTTAGACCGGTCGGCTAACCGGGAGGGCCGCAAAAGATATTACCTAAATAATATGCAGGAGTGTTAAGGATAAAGTATGACAATATGCGTTCTTGTACTTAAACATATATACCGCCAAAAACATTACAGCTAAAATAGTGAAACATGAGACTATTATGTACAGCATAATGCCTGATATTATGTGCAATTTGTTTGAAAATACGCATCGACATATATTTTATAATGATTTTAATTTTTATCATTGTTTCTATAATGTGCCTTTTCTCGTAAACTAATCGAGCAATAAAACTGGAATTTCACAGTTCACATCTAGAGGCTAATAGAACGTGTGGAACAAATTTTAAGGTCATAGGTGCTTTGAAATAAATTTTTCAGTTATGTGTTACCTGGGACTGCTCTATTTTTCTCAAATTTTAATAGAGAACTTTACTCAGAGAAAAGATAACGGAAAGATGGTGAACAGAATTATTCAGTAAGTAATTCTTAACCCTGCTCCAAATTTCAGGATGTTAGCTTTTATAGTTCCTTAATTTCTTGCCTTTCATTTCTTTCTTCACTCTGAGAAGTCTACCTCCCATTCGCTTTTGAACATGCCCCACACATTCCAGTTTTTCAAAAAAAAAATGGTTCAAATGGCTCTGAGCACTATGGGACTCAACTGCTGAGGTCATTAGTCCCCTAGAACTTAGAACTAGTTAAACCTAACTAACCTAAGGACATCACAATTCGAACCTGCGACCGTAGCGGTCTCGCGGTTCCAGACTGTAGCGCCTTTAACCGCACGGCCACTTCGGCCGGCTCCAGTTTTTCAATTTTAGTATGTGAGCCATAAGTAATGCTCTCTAAAACCTTCTTAAAAGCCATGGAATCTTCATCATCTAGATACTTAACATACCTAACATCATATTGTTGAACTGATCTTTGGAATATTAGTTTTATCCTAGCTGCTTCCATCAAACTAGTTGACCACTGGTAATTCTTGCTGCACACTTTCTTGTGTTCTTGCTGCCACTTTTCTTCTTTACTGCCATCATTGTTCTTCTTTGTGACACTCTGAGACCAATATTTGCTCATTACTTGGAAGTCTCAGATTTTCCCTGTATCCACACTGACAGATGATACACCACGAAGTGATTATCGCCCTCTTCATCCAGGTTCCATCATAGGAGACACATAGATATGTGTCCACTACATAGTGTCCTTCTTCCCCTTCATTGTTGGTATCTACACCTTCCTCAACAGCTGCTTTGATGTCCTCCTCGCACTCAACTCCAAGAGCATTGAGGAGTGTTCCGTTGTAATCACTGAATCTAGTCACTGGAGGCACGTTCATAAAGTCACAAAAGAAATTTGTGCCTTCTCTCCCTACACCTAAGCATCTCATGGCGTAAGGCAATCTTGTATTCGCCTCATACATCTTCCCATAGAGAGCAGATGTCTTGAATTGAACATCATATTTACAAACTTTACACAAAACATGTGTATTACTTACAATGCCAATTCTGTCACTGTCATCATACAGCCCAAGACCTTTTGAACCGCAGTTACCACATGCAAATGAAACATTAATAACATGGGCAAGTATTTCTAAGTCAATTGACCAAAACCACTGGAAAACTCGTCTTTGACACTGTACACAGCATCATCAATTCCTTCACTAATTTTCTTCTTCGATGAACTCACTGACTTTGTTGAAAATTGTTCTTCACACTTATTAGCAGCAACTGTAACAGTGTTATTTAAATTTCCTGTACCTTTTACATGTGAAATTCGACATTTTCTTACTTTTTTGAATATATGTCCTCTGTTACGTCCCATGTCGAGCAATACAGATTGATATACGCATAACTAAAAACTGAAATAAGTTTTAGCGTGTACTATTCGCAAAGCCACATTGTAAACAAAGGAAAAAGCAACGAGAATCTTTCTCACAGCCTTCTGGACTCATCTGCAGTTCGTTTCGATTGTGTGAACAAAAAATAAGCGCACAAAAAATTTCTAGCGTAGAGAACGTGTGTATCACAGCATAGAAAGAGGGGCCGTAGCAGGCGCAGACGCCCAATCAAACTTTTATAAAATACATTTCTAGCCAGAGTTCGATTATGAAAGTTTGCAATGTTATCCCTAAAGAATCAATTTAATAAATTATGCAATAAAAAATTGAATTTTTCCGCAATTTTTCCCTACATGTGCTCTTAATAAGTAGCTATATTCCAAACATTTCACTGTCTTCACCTTAAGGGGGATATGTGGCAGCATGTAGCTGGAAGGGGTTCACTCAGTGATGTGCACTCCCCCCCGTATACTGCACGAACCACTATACCGTGCACGACAAGAGCACTTCGTACCGATATTTTTCGTTCATTTTTTTCTTCATCCTGCGTATTCAGCGAGGGAGAAGAGACTGTATATACTTCCTTACAGTCACTAATCCCTCTTAGTTTATTCTTATGACGTGTTAGATACAAAGTGGAGGCAGTGTTTCATTTTACAGTCTCCCTGAATACTGACGTTCTAAAGTTATAAAAACAATTTTAGCAGAATACAGAGATGAAGGTTTAGTACTCTGAAATACGTCCCTGAATTGTGAAGGATTCTCACATGTTACAGGTATTACAGGCACTATTTTGTATTCAGAACGAAACTTAACACACAATACCTAGGTTTGGTCTCAAATGTTTGGGCTGAAAGAAAACCAACGGCGTTTCTTCTAAACAGTGTGGTCTCCGTGATACTCTCATAGAGACTGGACCAGCAGTTTAAAGTTCTAACAGCATGTTGCTGCACTCCTACGATTTCCCTCTTAATCCCACCTGGTGAGGAATGTGAGCTCTATAGCAGTAATCAATAACAGGTCAAAAAGAGATATGTATGCTATTTATTTGCAGAAGCGCTACAGTTTCTCAGAACTCTCTCGGTAAGTCGATATTGATTACGTGAGCTAACAGTAACTGATCTCGTGTCTCTCCCATCGAAATGTCACTTGTCCTATACTGGAATCCAAGAACATATGTAAAGCACTAGAACATCCATTGGTTACATTGTCGCTTGCCACAACTCTCAATAACCTTTTCTAAAGGTCTCTGTAGCAACACACACAAAGACCGTAGAAGCCGTAACATTTTACAACTTTTGATACTCCTCTAGAGTCATAGTTTCACATATGATTAGCTTGTCGTATTCGTCAAGAAAGTTCTCATTTTCGCGCTCGAAAATATAATGAAATGCAACAGTGCAGAAAATTTCTGAGTATTATGTTTCCAGAGTCCATCATGAGCTTACAATTCTTTTCTTAATGAGATATTCACTCTGCAGCGGAGTGTGCGCTGATATGAAACTTCCTGGCAGATTAAAGCTGTATGCCGGACCGGGTCTCGAACTCGGGATCTTTGCCTTTCGCGGTTAAGTGCTCTTCCAACTAATCTACCCAAGTACGATACACGATCCGTTCTCACAGCTTTAATTCCGCCAGTTACATAGTTCATTGAACCTCGGTGGAGTAGGCCTGTAGCTTAGGTGCCACTTCTGAGCTCCTTCAACGATCTTTTGTTATATTTAACTCGTTTTATTGTGCATGAACACTATAGATATTTGAGAAATCTAAAATCTCTCTATGCATTAAATTGCACTTCAAATTTTAGTTCTGACTAGATAATCTAATTTACAGATATATAGACGCTAATGGCATTCCATATGCAATAGCTTCATCCGTAGTAAATCACTGCAGTGTTGAGTCGACTTGCGAAGTGGGTTTTTACCTTACTTTCTCGACAATTTACTTTCATGAAGCATCTGAATTAATAAGTAAACTAAAAAGGAGGGTCCCTGACGTGGAATCAAAAAAGGAAGTCTGTAGTTGAACGTCCTATCGAGGATGAGAGGTGTTACAGATGATAGAATCTCAGATTTGACAAGAATAGGGAAGCAAACGGACCACGCCCTTTCCAAGGGAACCATTTTGACATTCACTTTAAAGCGATTTACGGTAACTGCCAAAATCAACTCTGGTTGGCCAGAAACGGCGTGAACCAATTCCTCTGAATGCGAGCCCAGTGCCTTAACTTCAGGGCTACCACTCCGGTGGTCTAATATGGGAAGCATGACATTTTTTGTGGGCTGTCACGTTACATACGCATGTGTAGCGCAATTTCATGTATTTCGTAAATTGACTTAAAATTTGCGGTCACACAGTCTTGTATTTTGAAACTGCGCATCTGCATAAGGTTTCATCTCCCTACTGACAAAAATCAAATGGCTCTGAGCACTATGGGACTCAACTTCTAAGGTCATCAGTCGCCTGGAACTTAGAACTACTTAAACCTAACTAACCTGAGGACGTCACACACGTCCATGCCCGTGGCAGGATTCGAACCAGTGGCCGTAGCGGTCGCGCGGTTCCAGACTGTAGCGCCTGTAACCGCTCGGCCACCTCGGCCGGCGACAAAATTCAAGGTCGAGCTTAAATTACCTATAGACAACGAATGTTGATACCGTACAGTGGAATTTACCAGTCAGTAATTGAGACAATAGCTCCGTTTCAAATAAAGTAACTGGAAAAATAAGTGAAGTACCCAGAAATGGAGGACGAAATGAAACAACACTTTATGGGTTGAGAGTGTGTGTGACTACAAAACCGAGTCAAATTTACAAAGAACTTGGCAGTACGAGCCCAGTCGATGTATGGCGCTGCATGCCCCCTAGCACGGATGCACGCACTGTTTCGGTTGTGAAAGCTGTTGTATCCTGTCCTGAGGCAAGCCGGCGCACGGCTGTTGTAACCGGACCTCGATAGCCTCGATACTGGCTCACTAATAGAGTTGACATCCGTGCTGGTCCCACATTTTTCGTCAGGGACAGGTCTGGGTGTCTTGTTCGCCATTCGAGTACCTCAACGTCACACAGACAGTTCATGGGGACAGCTGCCATGTGTGGATGATCACAATCCTGTAAAAAAGAGCGCCACGGTACTGTCGCACGAGGGATAACGTGTGACGGAGCAGGATGTCCGTGACGTGCTGTCGTGTCGTCAGAGTTGCCTCAAACACTTTCGGCCGTGACCTGAAATAATACGCGATGATGGATCAGGACACCGTGATGGCAGGAGCAGCTCAACTGTGCTTCTCCAAAACACTGGAAGAATGTGACCTCTGTCCTGGTTGCCGCCATGCTCCTTGACGATGGTCGTGTGGGTCATCTGGCACAACTACGTTTCCCCGCTGAATGCGAATCCGTTCATCACCAGTCAGTGCTTCCCAGTCATGTCACCATTCCAAATATACACAAAGAGAAGAGTATTTTGCGATGTGGTTGTTATGGAAAACTACATTATCTACGATGTTATTTCACTATCCACGGATTTTTTCGATGAAAGATTGCAATTTTTAAGGGCTATCGATAGTATTTGAAACGAGAAATGCTATGAGCTTTGGAACAACAGAAGTGGAGACATTACACGTTTATTTTGCACTAAGAACGTGGTTTTTCATAAGCTACTGACGTTACTTTTCCTCAGTTCCTCAATAAACTTAATAAACCGGTTTTTCATAATTATTTTGCGACACCATCTGGACAATATGTTAATGAGGTGAGACTGTGTAAACGCCGCTGTGTTTTGGAAGAAGAAACAAATTTTAACATGGCAGCCAGAGAAATCTGTTGGTTTTACTCAAATTTCGCCACTCATGATACTTCCCTGGAAGTTACAAATGTTTAAAAAGCCAGGCGGAAATAAATCGCTGCATTTTTGGCGAAATTCGGTTTAGATACTAACAAAAGCCCCCCCATGAACCATGGACCTTGCCGTTGGTGGGGAGGCTTGCGTGCCTCAGCGATACAGATAGCCGTACCGTAGGTGCAACCACAACGGAGGGGTATCTGTTGAGAGGCCAGACAAACGTGTGGTTCCTGAAGAGGGGCAGCAGCCTTTTCAGTAGTTGCAAGGGCAACAGTCTGGATGATTGACTGATCTGGCCTTGTAACAATAACCAAAACGGCCTTGCTGTGCTGGTACTGCAAACGGCTGAAAGCAAGGGGAAACTACAGCCGTAATTTTTCCCGAGGGCATGCAGCTTTACTGTATGATTACATGATGATGGCGTCCTCTTGGGTAAAATATTCCGGAGGTAAAATAGTCCCCCATTCGGATCTCCGGGCGGGGACTACTCAAGAGGATGTCGTTATCAGGAGAAAGAAAACTGGCGTTCTACGGATCGGAGCGTGGAATGTCAGATCCCTTAATCGGGCAGGTAGGTTAGAAAATTTAAAAAGGGATATGGATAGGTTGAAGTTAGATATAGTGGGAATTAGTGAAGTTCGGTGGCAGGAGGAACAAGACTTCTGGTCAGGTGACTACAGGGTTATAAACACAAAATCAAATAGGGGTAATGCAGGAGTAGGTTTAATAATGAATAGGAAAATAGGAATGCGGGTAAGCTACTACAAACAGCATAGTGAACGCATTATTGTGGCCAAGATAGATACGAAGCCCACGCCTACTACAGTAGTACAAGTTCATACGCCAACTAGCTCTGCAGATGACGAAGAAATTGAAGAAATGTATGATGAAATAAAAGAAATTATTCAGATTGTGAAGGGAGACGAAAATTTAATAGTCATGGGTGACTGGAATTCGAGTGTAGGAAAAGGGAAAGAAGGAAACATAGTAGGTGAATATGGATTGGGGGACAGAAATGAAAGAGGAAGCCGCCTGGTCGAATTTTGTACAGAGCACAACATAATCATAACTAACACTTGGTTTAAGAATCATGAAAGAAGGTTGTATACATGGAAGAACCCTGGAGATACTAAAAGGTATCAGATAGATTATATAATGGTAAGACAGAGATTTAGGAACCACGTTTTAAATTGTAAGACATTTCCAGGGGCAGATGTGGACTCTGACCACAATCTATTGGTTATGACCTGTAGATTAAAACTGAAGAAACTGCAAAAAGGTGGGAATTTAAGGAGATGGGACCTGGATAAACTGAAAGAACCAGAGGTTGTACAGAGTTTCAGGGAGAGCATAAGGGAACAATTGACAGGAATGGGGGAAAGAAATACAGTAGAAGAAGAATGGGTAGCTTTGAGGGATGAAGTAGCGAAGCCAGCAGAGGATCAAGTAGGTAAAAAGACGAGGGCTAGTAGAAATCCTTGGGTAACAGAAGAAATATTGAATTTAATTGATGAAAGGAGAAAATATAAAAATGCAGTAAGTGAAACAGGCAAAAAGGAATACAAACGTCTCAAAAATGAGATCGACAGGAAGTGCAAAATGGTTAAGCAGGGATGGCTAGAGGACAAATGTAAGGATGTAGAGGCCTATCTCACTAGGGGTAAGATAGATACCGCCTACAGGAAAATTAAAGAGACCTTGGGAGATAAGAGAACGACTTGTATGAATATCAAGAGCTCAGATGGAAACCCAGTTCTAAGCAAAGAAGAGAAAGCAGAAAGGTGGAAGGAGTATATAGAGGGTCTATACAAGGGCGATGTACTTGAGGACAATATTATGGAAATGGAAGAGGATGTAGATGAAGATGAAATGGGAGATATGATACTGCGTGAAGAGTTTTACAGAGCACTGAAAGACCTGGGTCGAAACAAGGCCCCCGGAGTAGACAATATTCCATTGGAACTACTGACGGCCGTGGGAGAGCCAGTCCTGACAAAACTCTACCATCTGGTGAGCAAGATGTATGAAACAGGCGAAATACCCTCAGACTTCAAGAAGAATATAATAATTCCAATCCCAAAGAAAGCAGGTGTTGACAGATGTGAAAATTACCGAACTATCAGCTTAATAAGTCACAGCTGCAAAATACTAACACGAATTCTTTACAGACGAATGGAAAAACTAGTAGAAGCCAACCTCGGGGAAGATCAGTTTGGATTCCGTAGAAACACTGGAACACGTGAGGCAATACTGACCTTACGACTTATCTTAGAAGAAAGATTAAGGAAAGGCAAACCTACGTTTCTAGCATTTGTAGACTTAGAGAAAGCTTTTGAGAATGTTGACTGGAATACTCTCTTTCAAATTCTAAAGGTGGCAGGGGTAAAATACAGGGAGCGAAAGGCTATTTACAATTTGTACAGAAACCAGATGGCAGTTACAAGAGTCGAGGGACATGAAAGGGAAGCAGTGGTTGGGAAGGGAGTAAGACAGGGTTGTAGCCTCTCCCCGATGTTGTTCAATCTGTATATTGAGCAAGCAGTAAAGGAAACAAAAGAAAAATTCGGAGTAGGTATTAAAATTCATGGAGAAGAAATAAAAACTTTGAGGTTCGCCGATGACATTGTAATTCTGTCAGAGACAGCAAAGGACTTGGAAGAGCAGTTGAATGGAATGGACAGTGTCTTGAAAGGAGAATATAAGATGAACATCAACAAAAGCAAAACAAGGATAATGGAATGTAGTCGAATTAAGTCGGGTGATGCTGAGGGAATTAGATTAGGAAATGAGGCACTTAAAGTAGTAAAGGAGTTTTGCTATTTGGGGAGCAAAATAACTGATGATGGTCGAAGTAGAGAGGATATAAAATGTAGGCTGGCAATGGCAAGGAAAGCGTTTCTGAAGAAGAGAAATTTGTTAACATCCAGTATTGATTTAAGTGTCAGGAAGTCATTTCTGAAAGTATTCGTATGGAGTGTAGCCATGAATGGAAGTGAAACATAGACGATAAATAGTTTGGACAAGAAAAGAATAGAAGCTTTCGAAATGTGGTGCTACAGAAGAATGCTGAAGATTAGATGGGTAGATCACATAACCAACGAGGAAGTATTGAATAGGATTGGGGAGAAGAGAAGTTTGTGGCACAACTTGACCAGAAGAAGGGATCGGTTGGTAGGACATGTTCTGAGGCATCAAGGGATCACCAATTTAGTATTGGAGGGCAGCGTGGAGGGTAAAAATCGTAGAGGGAGACCAAGAGATGAATACACTAAGCAGATTCAGAAGGATGTAGGTTGCAGTAGGTACTGGGAGATGAAAAAGCTTGCACAGGATAGAGTAGCATGGAGAGCTGCATCAAACCAGTCTCAGGACTGAAGACCACAACAACAACAACTAACCAAATATGATGTGAAAGATATTTCTTAAAGCTCACTATGCAAGTGTGGGCGTGAAGGGACCAGGCATAATATTTACCGAGAGTGTAGGCTTCAGTTTAGAACGACCTTCCCCTCCAGCGCTCGGCATTTCCCCTACAGCACCTGCGTGTAACCCCCACCACTACCACTCTCCCCATGAGTTCATCAGGCAGCCACAGTATTCTGTGTGCACTGTACCCCAGGGACTTCCTGCAACAATCTGTTTCATCAGCAGTTTTGCTCGCCATATCGCAGTATTGTCATATACTGCTGCCACATTGCTGCAAAGTCGACAATGGTTGCTGGAGAGCGTGAGAGTGCAAATCTCGTTAACCACCTAGTCCTGTGTGCTGACAACGCTATATCTCATGAGGTCGGATGTCCTGTCCGCATCAACATCAGCTGCCTCGCCCTGTGAGAGAATGGCCTCAGTATCTTGTGTTGTACTTGCTGTATACCCGTGTTTCGCTTCAATTCTTGTACAAATTGTCAAGCTTTGGCAGTAAGTTCTCATCACTGCGCATATTACCTACTGCTCTTTTTGTTAGAATGAGCAGTCTGCAACCATTGATTCTACCGATCCTTCAATATTACGATGTACACCAATACGTTTTCCCCTGGTAGCTGAGTGGTTAGCCGGCACAGTAGCTCAGTGTGTTCGTTTAGAGGGTTAGCAGCCCTCTGTAATAAAAAAACTGAGCTAATCGATCAACAACGAACTTCAACAGATGTCTTATGACGTCCGCGCCGAGCAGATGCAACGAACAAAAGCGAACAAAATGAGTTAAAAAAAAAGTGGTCAGTGCGACAGAATGTCAATCCTAAGGGCGTGGATTCGATTCTCAGTTGGGTCAGAGATTTTTTTGCGCTCAGGGACTGGGTGTTATGTTGACCTTATCATCATCATTTCATCCCCATCGACTTTCAAGTCGCCGAAGTGGCGTCAAATCGAAAGACTTGTACCCGACAAACGGTCTACCTGACGGGAGGCCATAGTCGCATGACGTTTACTCCAATACGAAACAGGAACTCGACATGGTTAGAGTTAGCCAGATGCACTGCATCCGACTTATCAGTCTGACCATGTTAGTATTTCATACACCAGCTATGTTGTTTGCAGCCAGACACGTGAAGTGACTACCGGACGCTATGTGAGTGCATCAGATGCTCAGTGCGCATGCACCCCAGTACTTCGCATCAAATATTAAGTACCTATCGCCTCGTTATAATCGAGACAGAAGGGTTTACTTATCTTGTACCCTAAAATAAAACAAAAATATTCACAAACTCTTGGTCTGCTGCTCCTGCTCGCCTATGGAACAAGATACTTTGCGCCCCGTTGCTTATAAGAAGCTGAGACACTTCCTTCTGTCATCCTAGTCACTTTTGTGAGAAATGAATGGACAGACTAATTTCCCTCTGTCAAAAAGTTAGCAATTTTTCCAGACATGCTTGTCTCTCTTTTCATTTTTCACTTTTCCCCTATCTTCCTTAATGGTATTGAATCATCTTTCTCCCTCTTCCACCACTTTTCTCTCCCCCAGAGCTCATAGTTTAAAATTTAAATCATTTTGCTTTTTATTTGTTTTATCTTTGTACTTTCTCCTGAAATAACGTAAACTGGATCTTTATTGTGCACTATTTGTAAATGTTGCATTCGATATTAGATGTATCTTATAAGTCGCTCATGGAAATGAATGTAATGCGAAATATGTAGAAAGCCCAGTCAGATGTCAGTGGGGGTGAGATGGCCCTAATCACGCCATGTTCAGTGAATAAATAAATATTCAACATGATGGGTGGCGTGAAAAATTTAAGAGGTGCGCAGAACTGGAAACGATCGATTTCCATTTCTCAGCAATAAGATTACTGCATGCGAAAATATAACTTTCAAATGAAGTCCACGATATGTTTATTGTTACGTAATTCCGTTGCTAATTATACAACTTGGCGCTCGAGAAACCGGCCCCGAGTAATGCACTGCTCATTGTCGCCTGCCAATTGTCCTCTATTTATTTTATTTTATTTTATTTTATTTTAAATTTTATGGGACTTAACTGCTAAGGTGATCGGTCCCTAAGTTTACACACTACTTAATCTAAATTATCCTAAGGACAAACACACACACACTCATGCCCGAGGGAGGACTCGAACCTCCGCCGGGACCAGCCGCACAGTCCATGGCTGCAGCGCCCTAGACCACTCGGCTAATCCCGCGCGGCTGTCCTCTATTGTTTCGAAGATGAACGTAGGTATGCTGTCTTCCAACAGGATGATGCGACCTGTCGCACTTCACGCGAGTCAGTCTCACGAATTCATGAAATGTTCACAAAGGGAAGGACTCCCAGCAAGGGATTGTGGCCGCCGCTTTCGCCGGACCTAACTGCTTGTGTCTTTTATTGGTGGGGCAGTCTAAAGGAAATAGTCTATGCAAATAACCTAGTAACGTTAAAAGAGTTGAACGACAACAATCACAATGAAGTTTTGAGAACTGATCTGGAAGAGTTGCGCAAAGTGTATATTAATATGTCAGGATGTGCGCAAAAGTGCACTGAAGCACGAGGAGGTCATTTTCAGCACCTTATATACTGAAGCGCCAAAGAAACTTGTAAAGGCATGCGCATTTAGATACAGAGATGTGAAAACCGGCAGAATACGGTACTGCGGTCGGCAACGCCTTTGTAAGACTATAAGCGTCTGGCGCAGTTGTTATATCGGTTACTGCTGCCACAATAGCAGGTTATCAACATTTAATTGAGTTTGAATGTGGTGTTACGGTCGGCGCATGAGCGATGGGACACAGCATCTCCGATGAAGTGGGAATTTTCCCAAAAGACCATCACAGGAGTGTACTGTGAATATCAGGAGTCCGGTAAAACATCAGATCTCCAACATCGCTGCGGCCGGAAAAAGATCGTGCAAGAATGGCTGCAGATTTCAGTGCTGGGCCATCAACAAAGTGTTAGCGTGCAAACCATTCAACGAAACATCATCAATATGGGCTTTCGGAGCCGAAGGCCCAATCGTGTACCCTTGATGACTGCAAGACACAAAGTTTTACGCCTCGCCTGTGCTGTCAACACCGACGTTAGACTATTGATGACTGGAAATATGAGGCCTGGTCGGACGAGTCTCGTTTCGTGTTGTATCGAGCGGGGGGACTGTTCAAGCTGGTGGAGGCTCTGTAATTTTGTGAGGCGTGTGCAGTTAGAGTGACATGGGACCCCCGATACGTCTAGATACGACTCTGACAGGTGACACGTGTGTAAGCATCCTGTCTAATCACCTGCATTCATTCATGTCCATTGTGCATTCCGACGGACTTGGGTAATTCCAGCAGGATAATACGACACCCTTCACGCCCAGAATTGCCACAGAGTGTCTCCAGGAACACTCTTCTGAGTTTGAACACTTCCACTGACCATCAAACTACCCAGACATGAACATTATTGAATATATCTGGGGTGCCTAGCAGCGTGCTGTTCAGAACTCTTACGGATTTATGGACAGCCCTGCAGGATTCGTGGTGTCAGTTCCCTCCAGCTCTACTTCAGACATTATTCGAGCCCATGCCAAGTCGTGTTGCAGCACTTCTGCGTGCTCTCGGCGGCCCCAAACGATATTAAGTAGGTGTACCAAATTATTTGGTTCTTCAGTGTATAACGTAATAGACAAGATCAATCCCCTATATGTAGACTTCTGCATCAACTATTGTCTGTTATGTCTCTGTCATCTTATTGTTACATGTTTATATGTTTGTGTTGTATCTGCTTATGGCGGACAACGATTCGTGCGTAATTGGCGAACAGTCTGCACTCACAAGGGAACCTCCCCATCGCACCCCCCTCAGATTTAGTTATAAGTTGGCACAGTGGATAGGCCTTGAAAAACTGAACACAGATCCATCGAGAAAACAGGAAGAAGTTGTGTGGAACTATGAAAAAAATAAGCAAAATATACAAACTGAGTAGCCCATGCGCAAGATAGGCAACATCAAGAATAGTGCGAGCTCAGGAGCGCCGTGTTCCCGTGGTTAGCGTGAGCAGCTGCAGAACGAGAGATCCTTGGTTCAAGTCTTCCCTCGAGCGAAAAGTTTAATTTTTATTTTCAGACAATTATTATCTGTCCGTCCGTCCTTCCGATGCGAGGTAAAAAGATCTGTTTTGACAGAGCACAGGGGCCGGCCGTGGTGGCCAAGCGGTTAAAGGCGCTACAGTCTGGAACCGCGCGGCCGCTACGGTCGCAGGTTCGAATCCTGCCTCGGGCATGGATGTGTGTGATGTCCTTAGGTTAGTTAGGTTTAAGTATTTCTAAGTTCCAGGGGACTGATGACCTTAGAAGTTAAGTTCCATAGTGCTCAGAGCCATTTTTTGAGAGCACAGGGAAAACTGTTAGACTGTGAAACTGTTGCATTCATTTGTTGCAGTTTGTGACAAACTCTTAAGTTTTCATCACTTTTTTGGGAGTGATTATCACGTCCACAAGAAAACCTAAATCGGGCAAGGTAAGAAGAATGTTTTTACCCATTCGCGAAGTGTACAAGTTAGGTGAGTCGACAACATTTTCCTGTCATGTGACGCAAATGCCATCACCAGTGTCGTACAGAATATATCAGACGTGTTTTCCTGTGGAGGAATCGGTTGACCTATGACCTTGCGATCAAATGTTTTCGGTTCCCATTGGAGAGGCACGTCCTTTCGTCTACTAATAGCACGGTTTTGCGATGCGGTCGCAAAACACAGACACTAAACTTATTACAGTGAACAGAGACGTCAATGAACGAACGGACAGATCATAACTTTGCGAAAATAAAAAAAGTAAAATTCTCACTCGACGGAAGACTCTCGTTCCGCAGCTGCTCACGCTAACCACGGGACCACGGTGCTCCTGAGTACATAGTATCTTTAATGTTGCCTATCTTTGGCATGGACTACTCAATTTGTATATTTTGCTTATTTTTTCCATACTTCCACACAACTTCCTCCTGTTTTCTCGATTGGTGTGTGTTCAGTTTTTCAAGGCCTATCCACTGTGCCAACTTATAACTACACTCCTGGAAATGGAAAAAAGAACACATTGACACCGGTGTGTCAGACCCACCATACTTGCTCCGGACACTGCGAGAGGGCTGTACAAGCAATGATCACACGCACGGCACAGCGGACACACCAGGAACCGCGGTGTTGGCCGTCGAATGGCGCTAGCTGCGCAGCATTTGTGCACCGCCGCCGTCAGTGTCAGCCAGTTTGCCGTGGCATACGGAGCTCCATCGCAGTCTTTAACACTGGTAGCATGCCGCGACAGCGTGGACGTGACCCGTATGTACAGTTGACGGACTTTGAGCGAGGGCGTATAGTGGGCATGCGGGAGGCCGGGTGGACGTACCGCCGAATTGCTCAACACGTGGGGCGTGAGGTCTCCACAGTACATCGATGTTGTCGCCAGTGGTCGGCGGAAGGTGCACGTGCCCATCGACCTGGGACCGGACCGCAGCGACGCACGGATGCACGCCAAGACCGTAGGATCCTACGCATTGCCGTAGGGGACCGCACCGCCACTTCCCAGCAAATTAGGGACACTGTTGCTCCTGGGGTATCGGCGAGGACCATTCGCAACCGTCTCCATGAAGCTGGGCTGCGGTCCCGCACACCGTTAGGCCGTCTTCCGCTCACGCCCCAACATCGTGCAGCCCGCCTCCAGTGGTGTCGCGACAGGCGTGAATGGAGGGACGAATGGAGACGTGTCGTCTTCAGCGATGAGAGCCGCTTCTGGCTTGGTGCCAATGATGGTCGTATCCGTGTTTGACGCCGTGCACGTGAGCGCCACAATCAGGACTGCATACGACCGAGGCACACAGGGCCAACACCCGGCATCATGGTGTGGGGAGCGATCTCCTACACTGGCCGTACACCACTGGTGATCGTCGAGGGGACACTGAATAGTGCACGGTACATCCAAACCGTCATCGAACCCATCGTTCTACCATTCCTAGACCGGCAAGGGAACTTGCTGTTCCAACAGGACAATGCACGTCCACATGTATCCCGTGCCACCCAACGTGCTCTAGAAGGTGTAAGTCAACTACCCTGGCCAGCAAGATCTCCGGATCTGTCCCCCATTGAGCATGTTTGGGACTGGATGAAGCGTCGTCTCACGCGGTCTGCACGTCCAGCACGAACGCTGGTCCAACTGAGGCGCCAGGTGGAAATGGGATGGCAAGCCGTTCCACAGGACTACATCCAGCATCTCTACGATCGTCTCCATGGGAGAATAGCAGCCTGCATTGCTGCGAAAGGTGGATATACACTGTACTAGTGCCGACATTGTGCATGCTCTGTTGCCTGTGTCTATGTGCCTGTGGTTCTGTCAGTGTGATCATGTGATGTATCTGACCCCAGGAATGTGTCAATAAAGTTTCGCCTTCCTGGGACAATGAATTCACGGTGTTCTTATTTCAATTTCCAGGAGAGTAAATCTGAGGGGGGTGCGATGGGGAGGTTCCCTTGTCAGAGTTGGCTTTTCGTGTGCAATCCTGTATTTTTGCAATACTCAGTACTAATTTGAAAACTGTAAATGTCGAAAGTCGAAAACAAACTAATGGAGGGGAGGGGACGAACGCCAAAAATTCTTTGGTCGCGGTCTCCTCCGTCTGCAAAAGTGGTCCCAATAAAATTTATTTCCTGGGTATTTTGGTGGGAAGTGTTCGCCATCATGTTCCTTCCGACGTGCCGGCAGGAGTGAGCCACTGCGACGACCTGCTGTACCTGGTGCCGGCGCCCGCCATCTTCCCGGCGTTCCCCGACGACAGCCCCGACTGGGAGGTGGTGCACGCCCTCGTCACCCTGTGGACCAACTTCGCCAAATACGGGTAAGAGACGCTGCCGCCGTTAATAAGTCACACGCTCGCGTCTGTCGATTAATATCTATAGTGTTAAGCATCCAAAGACAAAGAGCTCATTTCCTTGATTTTCAGAAGGCATTCCGTACATTTCCGGACTGTCGTTTCGTGAATAGTATGCTAGCTTAACGACCAGCGGACAAGTCTTGTGACCAGGTTCGAGACTTCTCATCAGACAGAACTCAACAAAGGTGTTCTTAACCCTGTTCTTCGGTTATGGTCTACAAGCCCAAAAATGGTTATGAATTTTGTTTCTCGAAATTTAAATACCAATATTACTTTATTAAATTCGATGATTTTGTTTGAAAATGAACGAGCTATACGTGTATAAAAATGTTTTAAGATATTTTAGGTATTTTGGTAATAAACCATAACAATAACATATGTAACATTCTGGTCATAGTGATCAGACATAAATGTCATTTCCCTTATGTCAAATAATTTTTACTTTCATGTTGTACCTTATGGTAATAACGATTTCCAGCTTACTCTGAACAATCAACAAAGCCTCTGAGGTTACAGTAATGGACTTGTTTCTTATTTTTTTCCAAGAAACTGTATTGCTCTTCTCAGTTATTTGAATCTATATTTTTTCTGTTCAATTCGAATCATGACGACATGGCTATTAGATCGCTGACTGATGTTCAGTTGGAAGAGTTATTAAATTCACTGGAATGAAGATCCCTTCCGCAATGCAACTAAAAGCAAGTGTTCTAACAGCGACAACCGTTCACAGCCTGTACTGAAGAGTGTACAGTCTTCTATTTCTAAAAATGGAAATACAAAATGGCATTTACACCCAGCAGAACAACGTGGCTACCTATCAGCTTCGAATGCTGTCAAGAATAGTTACTAGGTACGTAACCAGCAGACTAAGTGAGGTAAAAAGCACATTTGAACAGCGTTTTGTACAATGCTCGAAAATCAATATCGAATATTGAGGAGCAGTGAGATTATTGTCACCAATGAACAAACATTGCCGGCCGGTGTGGCATAGCGGATCTAGGCGCTTCAGCCTGGAACCGCGCGACCGCTACGGCCGCAGGTTCGAATCCTGCCTCGGGAATGGATGTGTGTGATGTCCTTAGGTTGGTTAGGTTTAAGTAGTTCTAAGTTCTAAGGGACTGATGACCTCAGATGTTAAGTCCCTTAGTGCTCAGAGTCATTTGAACCATTTTGAACAAACATTCATCATTCTGTTTTCATGCATACTTAAGATTCTTATTCATTTCGGGTGTATACTGATTACGTGAGGAAACAACAAAAAGTCTGTGGTCTAAGGATAAAGGCGAACGTTGGGCGACTTCATTTGTTTTTTCAGTAGGGGAACCAGACAAACGTTTGCCACCTTTCGACCTGTCGGCGAAGACAGAATCGTCGCGCACGCCTTTCAGTCTATCTCAAATGATTTTACAGAAACTATTAAGTAAAAAAAAAATATTTTTGTTTTACTTGTAGCTTTAGATGTAGGGTTCATTACTATATGCCCATCATTTCGTTAACAGTCATGGTAGTTGTGATATTTACGTGGAAGTAAGACATTGCGCGAAGTTCGAAAAAGTTTTGCAATGAAAAATTGGGGTCGCTATGATTTTTTGTTTGGTGCATATTACATAATATATTGCATCGTATGAGATTTAGCTAATATCGCGAATTTTTCGTTAGACTTGGGTGGGGGTCTCTATCTGCCACCAATCTCGAGAATATTGATCTGACGTAGCGCACACATATGCGATCGTTCCGCACAACCGATAAAGCCAGAGTAAAATATCAACAACATTCTTCATATTTCATAAAAGGTTTGAGATACCGAAGTGAGATTTTGGCAAATGATAGCACACAAAGAGGAGAGTATTTTGTCGTATGCTTATTATGCAAAACTTCATTGTCTACCGTGTTACTCCATTAACGACAGACTTTTCTGATGAAAGAATGTAATTTTTAAGGGCCATCGAGAGCTGGTGAAACGAGAAATGCTGTGGGTTTTGGAACAACGTAATGTGCTTTTTCATAAGACGCTGTGTTGTGTTGGCAGAAGAGCCAATACCGTGTTACGAGAGGAGGCCGAAATGCACGCGTTTTAGCTCACGCAGGCTGGCGTGAGGAGGGAAGAACTATACTGACGTGAGGTCTGGAACATGACAAGGAATTAGAATTCAGAAAGCGGACGTAATTAGTTTCATACTTAACTTTCATCCATTAATAATGAACGTCGCTCTTGACGGTACATGATTCACAATATTATCAGTTCAGAATACATTCTTGAAGAATATGGCGCTTTGCTAGGTCGTAGCAAATGACGTAGCTGAAGACTATGCTAAACTGTTGTCTCTGCAAATGAGAGCGTATGTAGCCAGTGAACCATCGCTAGCAAAGTCGGCTGTACAACTGGGGCGAATGCTAGGGAGTCTAGACTAGACCTGCCGTGTGGCGGCGCTCGGTCTGAAATCATTGATAGTGGCGACACGCGGGTCCGACATATACTAACGGACCGAGGCCGTTTTAAAGGCTACCACCTAGCAAGTGTGGTGTCTGGCGGTGACACCACACGCTGACCTTACTTTTCTTCAGTTCCTCACTCAATGAATCACTGTTTCAGAATTCTCTCGTAATTGCATCTGCATAACATGTTAGTGATGTGGGACTGTGTAAACTCCTCTGTGTATTGAAAAAGGAGGACATTTTAACATCGTAACAAGAGAAATTTGTAGATTTTATTCGAAATTCCCCACTCGTGACATTTGTCTGAAAGCTTCAAATGGTTAACAAACCAGGCGAAAATAAATCGCTGCATTTTTGGCGGAATTCTTTTTAGACAGTAATCGAAGGCAGTAGATCTTTCTGAACGGTTACCAAGCAAGGGTGGCCGTGAAGGGGCTCCGCTCAATATTTACAAAAAAAAAGGGTATTGGAGGCTTTAGTTTACAACGGCACTTCCCCTCCAGCAGTTAGCATTTCCCCTACAGCGCCTGCTATCCTCGCATCTGCCAGCCATGGAATTCTCCGTGTCCAATAAAACATTGTGTAAGATATTCATTAGAGAAGAAGATACCCCTATCCACTAGGGCAGAAGGACGGCGTAATTCATAATACTTAGGAGAAGTAGGTAAAAGTCTTTCCTAAACTCTATAATCAATGAGAAAATGTTACTGTTGATGAGCAGTTAGTAGCCTTCAGCGGGCACTGTATATGCAAACAGTACTCACGAGTCAACCTGGAAAATATGAGATCAAAATATTGACTCTGTGTGACAGCAAATCTCCATAAGGACTGGAAGTCCAAATTTATACAGGAAAGGAGAGCGGAGCGGTACCAAGAAAGAATCAGGCAATAAGAGTAGTTTCTGATCTCAGTTCAGCGTTGAGAGATCCGAATATCACAACTTTCCGCAATTTTTTTGAGTCTAAAATGTTGGACAATTTCTCCTGTAAAGAAAATTAAGAATATTGGGAACTATACGGAAAGATAAGCCAGAGTTAGCACAAAATATGACCAACAAGGAGGTTCATAGTTCTTCATTCTACTTCATGAATGACCCTACTAAGAGAAATGAGAATGTTTTATTATTGCGCATCTCCAACATATTGATGAAATCAGTGACAAGGCTAATAAGAAGCCACAAATGATTCTGGATTGTAATTCAACGAAAGGGACTGTGGATACACTTGATCAGATAACAGGCACAGACACAAGCAGAGGAAAAACCAGTAGTTCGTTCATGATAGTTTCCACAATACTCTTCATGTTTCTGCCTATAATGCATATGTTTTGCGGACTTAGATTGACTCTAATTGGAATGCAAGAAAATTGGTTAGAAGGAGACGTCACTATTAGCAGAACATATTGCATCAAGGACGCATTTCCCAAGAACACAAGACTCTCTGAAAACGGCGAGGAGTATCAAAAACCCTGAAGATTTGGCGAATCTGTCAAACTTACTGACAACAAGAAAACCTTCCAAAAATGTGCACTGCAAGTTCTGTTGAGCAAAAAATGACAATAAAACAAAAATATTGTGTGGAAAATGTAATATACATGTTTGCAAGATACACGTCACATACTTGTGTCCGAACTGCAGCGAGTAAGAACAAAAGTTAGAAAATAAAGAGTAAAATTTTCAAAAATAACTGCCTGTATTGGAAACTGTTGTTTCATATTTATGATTATATAGACATGCTTGTGGCTATTTGTGTCCAAACAGCAACCAGTAAAGTAACAATACACCGGCCCCTGTCAGTTCACCAAAGTTAAGCGCTGTCGGGCGTGGCCAGCACGTGGATGAGTGACCATCCGTGCCGCCATGCGCTGTTGCCATTTTTGGCGGGCACTCAGCCTCGTGATGCCAATTGAGGATCTACTCGACCGAATAGTAGCGGCTCAGGTCAAAGAAAACCATCATAACAACTGGGAGAGCAGTGTGCTGACCACACACCCCTCCTATCTGCATTCTTAACTGAGGATGATACGGCGGTCGGATGGTCCCGATGGGCCACTTGTGCCCTGAAGACGGAGTGCTTTTCTAAGAAAAATGGGTTACTGAAAACTGTCTGTTGTTTCAAATTTAACCTATATGAAAAATTTTAAAGTAATGTTCTGAATATTACTATTATTTTTATTTTCAGCAGCGTATTGGAGTATAACTATGCCAAAAACTATATAAAAATGTATGTTAGTAGAAATGTTTTGCTGTACTTTAACGTTGGGTCAATATGACAATTTACAGTAAAAGTGAACAGATCACTAAACGAGCCGAAATCGACTAATGTAAAAGTTTTAACCCAGCAGAGCGTTGTACGACTATTACTGTATACAACAGCAAACTTTCGATTATCCAGTTGTGAGGAATCCGGCTTGCAGATTATCGATGTATAGTTCGGAAATGTATGAAAAGAATGAAAAATTTAATCTTATAATTAGAAATGATGTTTTCGCTTAAAACACAAGTTTCTTGTTGTGAAGACGTATATGGCAAAAATGTCTGTGAGTGATTGATTAGCAATTCCCATGAACCAGGATTTGAGGCGCTAAGTGACACGGATGTGGTGGGCAAAGTGTATTCAGTAAAGAAGCAGAGCTTATACGAGGTGATCGAGGAACCCGTAATCGGGCCCTAAAATACGTTAATAGTTATTAGTTCTCATTTTTTTCTTGTGCCATTGTCCCACATCGGCTCAGGGTCGGCACGGTTTGGAAGTAGAACGGATTAGGCATTATTAATTTAAAGAGTGGCCGGATACACTTCCTGTCGCCACCTTGTTACCCCTTCTTCCACCCCCCACCCCTGCCGTCCAGAACAGAATATCTGTAGGCTAACAGTCTGCACATAGTGTTCTTCATATGAAAGTGAACGAATGTTTTGTAAATGTTTGCGAATCGTATAACTCAGATGGGACTAAGGGAATCAGTCCTGTATTCAGTTAGAGGGATGTGGGAAACCACCTAAAAACCAAGTCCAGCCTGGCCAGCAGACCAGCCCTCGCCGTAAATCCGCCGGGCGGGTTCGACCCGGTGCCGGCCCAACTCCTCGTGCCGGAGTCGGGGCTCTGACACGCACGGTTATCCGAGTGGGTATGATCCGTTATTAGAATAAACAGTAGAGAATGCGTTTAACTAGATGGGTGTCTTGACTCTGTGGAAAATGAGAACCAACGTCAGGAGAAAAGTTACAGAAACCGATACAGAAGAGGAAATGCGGATATTTCCCGAAAGTAAACTGATAATTAGTGACACGAAAAATTAATTTTGTAATAAAATATCCGGTTTTCGACGAGTAACGAGTAAGTAATGCAGAATGTTCTCAAAAATGATATGTAGTGTATTTTGTAAAAGCAATAAACAGTAATTTACAGTAAAAGCATGGGCAGTTAGGATTGTCCTTGTGCTCTGGTTATTTGTGGAGTCTCGCGTCTGAGTTGATCAGGATAGCCTGTTGTATATGTAAATGATGTAGTGGCTAACATCGGAAGCTGCGTTCGTTTGTTCGCGAGGGCTGACCCGTCTCAGAGAAGTCGCGCCGTCAGAAAACGCGCGAAACGGAGGAAGCCTGCAGGGGATCGACGGCTGGTGCAGGGACTGCCAGTTGGCTGTGAACGTAAGTAACTGTAATACATGGCGTATAAACAGGGGAAGAGACCCATACTGTCAGATTACGCACTGGAAACAATAGCCACCGTGAAATATCCAGTCTTTGGCGATGCAATGTTGAACAAAAACATGAAACTGTTTCTAGGAAAAGTAGGTGCCAGGCCGGAATTCATATTAAGGAAATGTAATTCACTCATGAAAGAAGAACACTCAATCGACCGGTTCGTGGGTATTACTCGTCAGTCTAGGGCCCATACTAGGTTGGATTAAAAGAAGAGGTAGAGGAGATAAAAAGAAATGCGGTATGTCTCCTCGCGGGTTCATTTTGTACATTCCACTGGTAGACGCTACAAGGGAGGTGTTTGGCATCGTCGACGGGATTATTGTTAAACTTCTGAAAGTATTTACTAATATTCGAAATGGTGTCGTGTCATTAAAATATCCCGTGTTAACGTATAATCAGCCAAAGCGAACGCTCATTTATTTACTCTGTGCAGTCGTTTAAATATTCTATCTCTAAATTGGGTATTAATACTGAGAATATTATCCTCTTACACTTCCTCCGCTCGTACCAGCAACACAATGACTCCACGTGACAATTCATTCCTTCTCTCTGTTAAACATGCATGTGTTTAAAAGCACGTCTGCTAAAGCTCACTCCTTTGCACTAAACTAAACATTCTTTTGTTCGTCCCAAACTAATCTTGCACAGGTATGTCGTCAGACGATTAACAACTCTGCTTACTGATACAGTTTTTCGATACAAACGCCTTTTCCAAAGCATTCGTTCCAGATAGATCCTGCCGTGTCTCGTACACGTATTATTTAGCACTTTGACTATACAGCGATTCTCAGAAGTTTGTTCGTGCCTAATTCGGCCTGCGTACCCCAACTACTAATATTGTTCTCCCAGCACAGAACCTTCCTTCCGCCTAGATGGGAAAGTTACAACACATACATTACCACCAGAAAATCAGTCTGGAATTCAGCGCCTCGAGAGACTTGAAGGACTAAAACGGTGTGTGTGATTTGGAAACAGAAAATATTCCTAATTTACGTTAATGATTACTGCAAGCCTTTACTAAGTTTTTGGGTCATTAATATCAACTCAGCACAACACTTCAACCTCTCTGTTTGTTGGTTTTGGGATATGGTGGGTGTGACAGCTTTGTTTGCACAAGCTCAACGATCTTACCTTTATTTAGTGACGCCTTTCTCGCCTTATTGCTAGCTGCGTTTCTGTAATCGTCAATGCGCTTTCCAACAATGTTTCTTGACACTTTAAAATCCAATATACAAAGAATAACAGCTGTTACTTCGATTTATCTGCTGTGCACAAAACCTTCTCCAGATAATAATTGTCAAAGACCTGAAAAACAAGAAACAGTCCGGTAGGATCACAAATCAAAATATAGGAGGGATTTTTCCTTTAGAAAGTTTCTTGTATGTGCTCAGAGAATGAAATTTTATACATTTTAGCTACGCATGTATTTCACAAAACAGCCCTAATATAAGACAGCATGCCGACATAACAGTTTTACGATAAGCAGTACTCACATTTGTAGCCAGAAGTAATTATCTTTCATTTGTGTTATAGGAAGCTGCACAAAACTTACAATTGTCAGCAGTACTGAGTTTTGAAAATTCTGTTAAAATACACAATGCATTAACAAGGCTGTTATTTTCTTCCACTGACGACTCTCACTTCAACTGTCCTTCTCTGGCTTCTGCATCATCTCAGATATTAGACATAACAAATTTCTTTGGGCGTAGCTCATTAACATCTTAACAAGGAAATTTTACATTTTTTGTATTTTTTGTTTTTATAAATGCAATTGACGTAAGTATTACATACAGGAACATTACATTAATTCCAATACAGGGGCATAATATAATATTGCGACATCGGCTATTAAAGACGCACCGTGAAGTTGTTTAATGCCGAAGACAGGAAAAAGAAAATGTTTGTGCAAAATGAATGCATTATTTGTTGAATGGTTTGCAGTGGTGAAAACGAATTTCCTAGCAATGTGTGAACTTAAATCGTAGCGATTTTGTGCACTGATTTGCTGCTGGCGATAAGACGTGAGTCCGCCATTACCTCCGTAAATGTACTTAAAATGAAGCAATTGGAGAATGCTAATTTTGTTACAACAATAAGACGGTAACGACTTCATAAGATTTGGAAATCACTAAGTGCTGCTCCTATTCTCGGTTATTAGACTCTTATAAAATGAGTATTTGCACGCAGTGACGTGCTACGACGAGGCATGTACACCGCTTCTATGTGCAGTACTTGTTTTAGTGTGTTGTACATAGAAGTATTGAAAACCAGATTTTTGTTGCTCCTAGAAGCCGTTAGATAGGCAACCTGCAACGGCAGATGGTGGTCGTGCACCGGGTTAGTCATCTAGGAGCATTGATATGTTGCTCACGCAGGCTCTGGTCAGTAGGATTTCAAAATCTGGACTCGAATTATACTTTTTTATTAATTAAATTGTTTAAATTGGCATATTGAAAATCAATTGGTTTGAACACAGATATCACAGAAATATTCTTAATTTTATATTACACACCAGCGCGAAAAGTCACGAATCCAACCTTTACATTCATACACTGAATCATGTCTTCTTCTTGATCTTCCTCACACCGTTGACAAAACCAATTCACTCTTTCCTTTATTTTTTATTCTTGTTAAGGTTTCCATCTGTTTGCCTCTTTTTCACAGCTTTGTGCACAGGTTTCTTCTTCTTATTTGGGTTTTGTTTGCTTCTGTCTCCTTTCTGTAAGGACTTGATGCTGGTTTAGGTCGTTTCGCATTTTTCTTGATGACTGTTGTTATACACGGGTAGAAGATAAAGCGCTCACGAAGATGACGCTCCATTGCAGCTATTATTTATAGTTTTAAACAGCGACCTGTCCAGTGACTGTAGACAATGAGTCGTGTGAACAGGAAATAATAGCACGATTACACCACAATCGGGAGCCAGCTGAATTGGCCCTACATGTTTGGTGTGTGTGCTATGCCCATCTAGTAAAAGCAAGACTTATCTCACACATCTTACACAAGTGGAATGATTTTGTTACGGCTGGCTCTTGCAGTGGTTCCGTAATTCTGAGGGAATGCCGCCTACTCCAGGGGCCTTATTTCTACTTAGATCTTTGAGAGCTCTACCAGATTCTTCTCCCAGTACCATATCTCTCATCTCACCTTCATTTACTTCTTCTTACCTTTCTATAACGTCATCTTCATGCTCATTTCCTTTCTTAGCTCTTCTATAAATTCCTCCTTTGCTTAGTACTGGCTTGTCATTTCAGCTGTATACACTACAGGCCATTAAAATTGCTACACCACGAAGATAACGCGCTACAGTGACGAAATTTAACCGACAGGAAGAAGATGCTGTGATATGCAAATGATTAGCTTTTCAGAGCATTCACACAAAGTTGATGTGTTGGCGAATGTGCCAACACCTTGTAGATAGAGGAGGCCGAAATGCACGCTATCTAACGCAGACGGGCGTGAATTCTGGAACAGGATAAGTAGTGAATTCTAATAAGAAAAGTATGCAGCTCCTCGAATACTTAACTTTTATTTATCCTTGTTATGAATACAGCATTCTTGATGAGACATTTCATACGATAACTATCAAACTATGTAGGCTAATGGCGCCTTGCTAGGTCGTAGCCATGGACTTAGCTGAAGGCTATTCTAACTGTCTCTCGGCAAATGAGAGCAAAGGCTTCGGCAGTGTAGTCGCTAGCAAACTCGTCGTACAACTGGGACGAGTGCTGTCCCGTATCGCGAGACCTGCCTTGTGGTGGCGCTCGGTCTGCGATCACACAGTGGCGACACGCGGGTCCGACATGTACTAATGGACCGCGGCCGATTTAAGCTACCACCTAGCAAGTGTGGTGTCTGGCGGTGACACCACAGTTGGCGCCGGTGGCGACACATACAACGTGCTGACATGAGGAAAGTTTCCAGCCGATTTCTCATACACAAACAGCAGTTGACCGGCGTTGCCTGGTGAGACGTTGTTGTGATAGCTCGTGTAAGGAGGGGAAATGCATACCATCACGTTTCCGACTTTGATAAAGGTTGGCCGGCCGGAGTGGCCGTGCGGTTCTATGCGCTACAGTCTGGAACCGAGCGACCGCTACGGTCGCAGCTTCGAATCCTGCCTCGGGCATGGATGTGTGTGATGTCCTTAGGTTAGTTAGGTTTAATTAGTTCTAAGTTCTAGGCGACTGATGACCTCAGAATTTAAGTCGCATAGTGCTAAGAGCCATTTGAACCATTTTGATAAAGGTTGGATTGTAGCCCATCGCGATTGCGGTTTATCGTAGCGCGACATTGACTGTTAGGAGGGTAATAGGAACGCCGTGCTGGATCCCAATGGGCTCGTATCACTAGCAGTCGAGATGACAGACATCTTATGCGCATGGCCGTAACGGATCGTGCAGCCACGTCTCTATCCTTGAGTCAACAGATGGGGACGTTTGCAACACAACAACCATCTGCACAAACAGTTCGCCGACGTTTGCACCAGCATGGACTATGAGCTCGGAGACCATGGGTGCGGTTACCCTTGACGCTGCATCACAGACAGGACCGCCTACGATGGTGTACTCCGCACGACCGCTACGGTCGCAGGTTCGAATCCTGCCTCGGGCATGGATGTGTGTGATGTCCTTAGGTTAGGTTTAAATAGTTCTAAGTTCTAGGGGACTTATGACCACAGCAATTGAGTCCCATAGTGCTCGGAGCCATTTGAACCATTTTGATGGTGTACTCAACGACGAAGCTGGGTGCACGAATGTCAAAACGTCATTTTTTCGGATGAATCCAGGTTCTGTTTACACATCATGATGGTCGCATCCGTGTTTGGCGACATCGCGGTGAACGCACATTGGAAGCGTGTATTCGTCATCGCCATACTGCCGTATCACCCGGCGTGATATTATGGGGTGCCATTGGTTACACGTCTCGGTCACCTCTTGTTCGCATTGACGGCACTTTGAATAGTGGACGTTACATTTCAGATGTGTTACGACCCGTGGCTCTATCCTTCATTCGATCCCTGCGAAACCCTACATTTCAGCAGGATAATGCACGACCGCATGTTGCAGGTCCAGTACGGGCCTTTCTGGAAACAGAAAATGTTCGACTGCTGCCCTGGCCAGCACATTCTCCAGATCTCTCACCAACTGAAAACGTCTGGTCAATGGTGGCCGAGCAACTGGCCCGTCACAATACGCCAGTCACTACTCTTGGTGAACTGTGGTATCGTGTTGAAGCTGCATGGGCAGCTGTACCTGTACACGCCATCCAAGCTCTGTTTGACTCAATGTCCAGGCGTATCAAGGCCGTTATTACTGCTTATTACTGCCAGAGGTGGTTGTTCTGGGTACTGATTTCTCAGGATCCATGCAGCCAAATTGCGTGAAAATGTTATCACATGTCAGTTGTAGTATAATATATTTGTCCAATGGATACCCGTTTATCATCTGCATTTCTTCTTGGCGTAGCAATTTTAATGGCCAGTAGTTTATGTCAATGCAGCTGTTTCTCTTCTCTCCGAAGGCCACTTTAATAACTTTTTTAGTGGCGGCATCTATTTTTCCATTTGTCATGCGTGCTTCTGCAGCCTCGCACTTGTCCTGCAGCCATTCCTGGCTAGTGATTCTGCCCTGCCTGTCGACCTCATTTCCTAGATGTCTGCTTTATGTTATCCGACGATTTCTACAGAGTCCTGCCTGTTTACCTGACCTTACATTTCGTGGAGCTCGAGTACAGTGGAAACGTCTCTTCCAGGCAACCCACTGCGCCGGTGTCGTGGAGACGTTGCCGCAGGTCGCAGGACGGCTGCGCCAGCACTGTGGACGAGGTGTGGTGGCCCAGCACCACGGACACCACCTCCTTGCCCTACCTGCAGATAGCCGCAGCCGCGGGCGCCGGCCGCACTGCGGAAGACGGTACGTCACCCACTGAGGACCCACCCGAGTCCGGCTGGGGCAGCTTCTCTCAGTATAGGAGCTAATGACGTCAGAAGTACAGCGTCTTTTTACCAAATTATCATTCATACAATGTCAAATGACGCTGACCAAATTATCATTCATACAATGTCAAATGACGCTGAAGGCTAATTTTCAGCGTGATTCAGTGAATCACGATAGAATCTTACGATCCTAACGGGGTGCATGCAAATCATGGACAGGGTGAGGCGAAAGTCTGAATACACCCCTGCAGAAGTCGAACTGTGAGAGGAACCATAATGGCGTCAGGTAGAGGGTGTCTGTAGGTAGTAGCGCAACTTACAGGAGCTATGATGACAGCGGCGGCCCTCTCTCAATCCTCCATCTTGGGTTTGGGTTACGTATTACAGGAAGGATGGGGGTCATAAGGCACATCATTTTGAACTGCCTCTTTCTCAGGAATACAAATGTGAAATTTGTTTTAAGATATCTTTAGTTGTGCAGGAGTTATGACCGCTAAAGTTTACGTCACTTGGCAGAGTCGGCATTACAACGTACGCTCAATATAACCTCCATTACGCTGAACACACAGTCGGAGTCTTTTTTTTTGCCAGTCTTCCTGCACATGTCGCAGGATGTGTGCGTCAACAGAGGCACATGCGCCGACCGCTGTGGCCGAGCGGTTCTAGACGCTTCCGTCCTGAACCGCGCTGCTGCTACGGTCGCAGGTTCGAATACTGCCTCGGGCATGGATGTGTGTGATGTCTTTAGGTTAGTTGGGTTTAAGTAGTTCTAAGTCTGGGGAACTGATGACCTCAGATGTTAGAGCCATTTGAACCATTTTGAGAGGCACGTGCCTCCTCAAAACGCCAGCAAAGATGGACCACATTATTGATTTTTACCTGGTGCACAGCTGATGTCGGATGCCCCACAAGTAAAAGTCAAGAAGTGTAACATCAGGAGACTGTCCAGTGACTTCCAAACTCTTACTCCAGAACTGACTTCAGTAGCATAGTTGGGAGATGCACCGTCTTGTTGGACGAGAGTTGGGAAATCACCCTGCGAATTCATCAGTGTTGGAAGCACATATTACCGGAGCATGTTAAGATACCTCTTCGTTTTCAAAGTTCCGTCAATAAACACCAGCCCACGATTCTTGTGTCCCAAATCCCACACCAAACCATTACTTTTTTACCGACAGCACCTTTTGCAGGGATCCAACCACGAGGTGTTTGCATCTGACCGCTAATGACGATTCTGTTTGTTTACTTCTCTTTGCACATAAAAATTACCTTCATCACTGACAACAGCTACATACGAGGTCTGCACTACTGTTAACCTGATCCAGAGCCCGTTCTGCAAACTGCACACTCTGGTCAGGGCGATCCTCCGAGAGACGATATTGTAGTTGTAACTTGCATGGGTACCATTGGTGTGTGTGCAACACACGGAGGATTTAACACTGACTGACAACGTACATTGCTTGTAACCGGCACGTACCGAGATGTGGACTTTTCAGGAACGACGCCACAACTGCTGCTTCAGTCTCCTCATTGGTGGCTGTTCTTGGACGTACACTGCGTGGCCTGCCCACCACAGAACCTGTTGCACGAAATTCGCCCAATAACTTGGGTGCTGTCATATGTGAAAAGTAATTTCTCTTAGCATCCCGGGCACTGAAGTCAGCAGCAGTTACCTTGGTACTTCGTCCACCACTCATTAACACAACTTCAGTGCATTCCGCTGTGTAAGTGCCTTTGTGGATCACCTGCAATAATAAACGCAATTTATCACCTCCTTGCAATTTCAAACTTTAACAGGGCATATCTCCTACAGAAATAAACATATCTTACAATGGGTTTCAAATGTGTATTCTTGAGAAAGAGGAAGCTGAAAACGATGTGCCATATGATCCCCTTCCCATTTGAAACACGTAACCCAAATCCAAGAGAGTGGATTTCGAGATAGATACTGCTGTCTCCATCGCTCCTATAACTTTCTGCCCCTCAGCCCTCTCCCGCCACAATTGGACACACCATACCAGACGCCATCATAATTCCTCACGCCGTTTGGCTCTGATAGGGGTGTATCCAGACTTTTGTCTCACCCTGTTTTAGATGAATGAACAGAGTTGATACGAAGACAGAATGACTAAAAATATACTAAACTGAAAATCGTTGTAGAAATGTCAAAATAAAAGTTGAACACAGTGCACTTGATATGCATATCGTATGGTCGCATTTGATTTATCTGCTACTACGCAGAAGATGTGGTCAGTTGTGAATGTAACTTCGCACACGTACATACCGTGGGGTGGGGGGGGGGGGAGGATTTTGGGGTGAGGGGAGGTAAGTAAGTGATTAAAGTTCCAATTCTCTTGGCAAGTAAACAGCCATCAGAGTACATTAGTGTTGTTCATCTTCAGCGTTGCTGCCGTGACTGTGTATCAGAGTACATTAGTGTTGTTCATCTTCAGCGTTGCTGCCGTGGCTGTGTATCAGAGTCGCGTTCAGTGTCAGATGTGGAGTGATGACTGTGAGAGACACAACGATGCCACTTACGCTTACATTTGCGGAACAGCGTAATCAGCACCTGAGACAGTTTGAAAGGGGTCTCATTCTGGGTGTCCATTTGGCCAGCTGATCGAATCGTGCCATACGTAGAGTTGTGGGGCATTTGACTGTGACAGTGCCCCGGTGTTGGACTGCACGGAAATGTGACGGCCGACATACTCGTCGTCAAGTTTCCAGTCGAGCACGTCTCACAACTGCAAGGGACGATCGCCATTTTGCGCACCGAGCACGGCGTAACCCTCCACATCCGCGGACGCCGTCTGAGAGCCAGTAATCGACTCCCTGCCGTGTTCTGTGTCAGATACTATCGAAGGGAGTGCTGGCAAAGCAGAGTTACTAAACACAGCCTTCCGAAATGCCTTCACAAAAGAAGTCGAAGTAAATATTCCAGAATTCGAATCAAGAACAGCTACCAACATGAGTAACGTAGAAGTAAATATCCTCGGAGTAGTGAAGAAACTTCAATCACTTAATAAAAGCAAGTCTTCTTGTCTAAACTATATACCAGTTAGGTTCCTTTCAGAGTATGTTGGTGCATTAGCGCCGGCCGCGGTGGTCTAGCGGTTCTAGGCGCTCAGTCCGGAACCGCGCGACTGCTACGGTCGCAGGTTCGAATCCTGCCTCGGGCATGGATGTGTGTGATGTCCTTAGGTTAGTTAGGTTTAAGTAGTTCTAAGTTCTAGGGGACTGATGACCAAAGATATTAAGTCCCATAGTGCTCAGAGCCATTTGATCCATTTTTTTGATGCATTAGCTCCATACTTAACAATCATATACAAGCGTTCGCTCGACGAAAGATCCGTACCCAAAGATTGGAAAGTTCCACATGACACACCAATATTCAAGAAAGGTACTAGGACCAATCCACTAAATTACAGGCCCATATTATTAACTTCGATATGGAATAGGATTTTTGGAACATATATTGTGTTCGAATATTATGAACTACCTCGAAGAAAACCGTCTATTGACAAACAGTCAACAGGGATTTAGAAAACATCGTTCTTGTGAAACACCATTAGCTCTTTATTCGCATGAAGTGTTGAGTGCTATTGACAAGGGATTTCAGTTTGATTCCGTATTTCTGGATTTGCGGAAGGCTTCTGACACTGTACCACACAAATGGCTTGTACTGAAACTGCGTGCTTATGGAATATCGTCTCAGTTATGTGAGTGGATTTGTGATTTCCTGTCAGAGAGGTCACAGTTCGTAGTAACCGACGGAAAGCCATCGAGTAAAACAGAAGTAATTTCTGGTGTTCCCAAAGGTAGTGTTAGAGGCCCTTTGCAGTTCCTTATCTATATAAACGATTTGGGAGACAATCTGAGCAGCCGTCTTAAGTTGTTTGCGCATGACACTGTCGTTTATCACCTAGTAAAGTCATCAAAAGATCAAATCAAATTGCAAAACGACTTAGAAAATATGTGGATGGTGCGAAAATTGGCAGTTGACCCTAAATAACGAAAAGTGTGAGGTCATCCATATGAGTGCTAAAAGTAATCCGTTAAACTTCAGTTACAAGATAAATCTGTCAAGTCTAAATCCCTTAAATTCAACTGAATGCCTAGGAATTAGAATTGCGAACAACTTAAATTGGAAGGAACACGCAGAAAATGTTGTAGTGGAGGCTAACGAAAGACTGCGTTTTATTGGCAGGACACTTACGAAATGTAACAGATCTACTGAGGAGACTGCCTACACTGCGCTTGACCGTCCTCTTTTAGAATACTGCTGTGCGGTGTGGGGTCGTTACCAGTTAGCATTGACGGAGTACACCGAAAAAGTTCAAAGGACGACAGCACGTTTCGTATTATCGCGAAATATGGGAAAAAGTGTCACTGAAATACTGCAGGATTTGGGCTGGACATCTTTTAAAACAAAGGCGTTTTTCGTTGCGACGGAATCTTCTCACGAAATTCCAATCACAAACCTTCTCCTCCAAATGCGAAAATATTTTGTTGACGCAGACCTACATAGGGAGAAACGATCACCACGATAAAATAAGGGAAATCAGACCTCGCACGGAAAGATATAGGTGTTCGTTCTTTCCGCGCTATACTAGATTTCAATAATAGAGAATTGTGATGGTGGTTCGATGAACCCTCTGCCAGGCACTTAAACGTGATTTGCGTAGTATCTATGTAGATGTAGACCCCGCACTGTCGGTTGGGGACCAGCAGCAGTTGAACTAGGAAACTCGCTCCCCCGCGTAGGCTGGCTCTGGAAAGTCTTCCCTTTAGCTGCTTTGAAGTTGTGACAAGTTCCGTTTGCTGTGCAGGAGTGCTGAAGTTCTGCATGCGGGACAACTTGCTGCCGGAGCGGATGGCCTTCTGGGACTCGCTGCCTCTGCAGGAGAACGCGCTGAGGGGCGCCTAGCCGGCTGCCCCAGCCCGCAGTCAGGGGGGCGGCTCGCTCCTCACTCAACCCTGATACAGTATTCTCTCCTCTCGCGGCACAGTACTTAACTGCCGTGCTGTGAAACTGCATTTAAGGACTACACTTTGTGCGTCTTGTTTCTCTATGATGTAATTTCACCTCCATCAGTGGACTGGTCCACAGTTCGTGTTCATTTATCATAATCATTCTATTTTGTTACACTCGTATTGATTCTACAAGTAAGAATATAATTCAATAAAATAAAAATATTTGCACAAAAATAAAGAACCTTCTTTAAGACAAACCCTCAACTGTCCTCTACTGCAGATGGCAGTACCTCATAGTGCTTTTCAACTACATTACAAATTTTGTGGTGAACTATGAGATAACAATAACTGGATAACCAAACTGTACCATCATTTGTAGTTTACTTGGAATACTTGTCAAATAATGTTGGTTCAAAACTTTTATAAAACTTCATCTTTACATTATTTTTAGGAGAATAGTGCAGGAATAGTTTGAATCTAAACGTACCCTGCCTTCGCGAGAAGGAAGTGTATCTCACTCTGCGAGTGAATAATAAAGTCTTGTTAGTATCAGTACATGAGACAGTAAAAAAGCTTGATATACGTGTGTTGAAGTATTTCAGAGAGAGGCTATTTCGTAAACCACTCATCCAAAGTAGCCTCAGAAGGGCCAGTGGTACCGACCGACCGCCGTGTCATCCACAGCCGGTAGGTGTCACAGGATGCGGACACGGAGGGGCATTCGGTCAGCACTCCTACCCTTTGTCAGTTTTGGTGACCGGAGCCACTGCTTCTCAGTAGAGTAGCTCGGCGATTGGCCTGACGAGGACCGAGTGCACCCCACTCGCCAACAACACACAACGGACTCGGTAGGTCACCCGTTCACGTGCTAGCCAGTGCTTAACTTTTGTGATGTGACGGGAAACGGTGGTACCACTGCTGCGAGGCTGTTTGCCCCGCTTCCACAAAGGCTGCCATTATTACAAATTAATACTTCAAAGATAAATCCTTAGGATCAACAGGTCACATTTAGTGAATTATTTTATGGTGATTCAAGTCATTATTACATTGTGAGACCTGAGTTTCTCCTGGCGTATACAACTTTCAAATAACTTCCGGGAATTCAGCCAGGTAACACTTTCAGCGACCGCCGATATTTCGGCGGGAGAACACCCCGCCATTTTCAAGGCAAACTGCAACGGACAGGCGGCGTACATGCAAATTTAATACCTCGGTTCTCGGACCCGAGCAGGTAAGATAACACACACACACTGAACACTAGTGCCACCAAAGATGGCCAAAGTCAGAGCTATCGATAGTGAGACTATGAATTCGCAGGTGAGGTAGCATTGAGTCTGTCCCTCTGTTTCTTGACAAGGGAGAGAGCCGGATTCCAAACAGAGTTTAAACAGAAACCTCCATCCCTGTTAACAAGGTTGCTCGCTAATTTAATCTCAACGGCCTCCCGAATCACACTGTCCCAATAGCTGGACGTGCATGCCAATATCTCGGTGTTATTATATAACATGGGGTGACCAGTATCCAAGCAATGTTCGGCAATAGCAGATCTATTAGGCTGCTGTAATCGTGTGTGCCGTTTATGCTCAGTACATCTGTCCTCCACGGTCCTGATAGTTTGACCAATATATGCCATGCCGCAGCTACAAGGGACACGATATACACCCGCCTTACGCAGTCCAAGATCATCCTTAACGGAACTCAAAAGTGCTCTAATTTTAGATGGAGGTCGGAAAACGCATTTCACATCGTATTTCCGTAAAATACGACCGATCTTGTTGGACGTGTTTCCTACGTAAGGCAAGAAGGCAGTAGACTTAGGTGTTGACTCAGAATTATCATCAATCACCTGATGTACAGTTGGTCGATAGCGCAACGCACGTTCAATCTGTCTATCACTGTAACCATTTTGACGAAATGTAACTTCAAGATGGGACAGCTCAGCTGGCAAAGTCTCAGCGTCAGAAACGATATGTGCCCTGTGTACCAAGGTACGAAGTACCCCTTCACGCTGAGCCGAATGGTGACAACTATTAGCTTGTAAGTACAAGTCGGTGTGAGTACGTTTCCTGTAGACTGCATGTCCCAATGATCCATCATCCTTCCTCCTAACCAACACGTCGAGAAAGGGAAGGCAACCATCCTTTTCCACCTCCATCGTAAAACGAATGTTCGGGTGGATCGAGTTCAGATGTTCTAGAAAGACATTCAAATTCTCCCTACCGTGAGGCCAAACAACGAAGGTATCGTCAACGTATCTATAGAAACAGGCGGGTTTTAAAGGCGCCGACTCCAATGCACGTTCCTCGAAGTCTTCCATAAACAAATTTGCGGTCACAGGAGACAACGGACTACCCATCGCAACTCCATCTGTCTGCTCGTAATACTGGTCATTAAATAAAAAATAAGTGGATGTCAACACATGCCTAAAGAGATTAGTTAAATCAGCACCAAACCTGGCTTCAATTAACCGCAACGAATCAGACAGAGGAACACGAGTGAAGAGAGAGACCAGAGTCATTCAGCCTCAGTCCCTAAAGAGATTAGTTAAATCAGCACCAAACCTGGCTTCAATTAACCGCAACGAATCAGACAGAGGAACACGAGTGAAGAGAGAGACCAGAGTCATTCAGCCTCAGTCCCTCCAAACGACGTAAAAAATCAATTGAGTTCCTGATATGATGTTCACACCGTCCTACTTGTGGACTCAACAGAGAAGCAAGATGCTTGGATACACAATATGTCGGGGCGCCGATGTTACTCACTATAGGACGGAAAGGAACCCTTTCCTTATGAACCTTTGGAAGGCCATATAACCTAGGGGGAACCGCACTATAGGTGTTAAGCCTCTTGATTGTATCCTGCGACAAACCACTTTTCTTCGGGAGGCTGTTGGTCTTTCTCTCAACACTTTTCGTGGGGTCAGCATCGATTCTGCGATACGTTGAATCAGATAGTAAACGTTGCATCTTTTGTACATAATCATGTTTATTTAAAACAACGGTGGCATTGCCCTTGTCAGCAGGTAAAATAACAATACTGGGATCAACTTTGAGAGAGCGTAAAGCAGCCCTCTCTGCTGCTGTTACATTACTCTTGAGTGGACGAGCCCTAGTCAAAACACGGCATGCCTCCCTCCTAACTTCCTCTGCAGCGTCAGGAGGTAGTTTGCAAACTGCCTGTTCAATTGAACTAATAAAATCAACTACCGGCAAATTCTTCGGAGTGGGTGCAAAATTTAATCCCTTCCCTAGCACGGATAAGGTTGCGTCGTCAAAAGATTTCTCTGTGAGATTTATCACAGAACGTCGAGATATAACATCCGACTCCGCGCGATGAAAACGTTCAAACTTTGCCAAATGCCGGGCAGTAACGGAGTTGTACTCCCAGTCAGCTTGGGTCCATGAGGCACCGTCCAACCAATCCCAAGTGAAATCAGACACTTCAGATGCAACCATTAAATGAAAACGATACAATTCTTTGGAAACAGAATCCAAACGTCGACGAGTAAAACGAATCCTTTCGCGAACAAGAGCCAAGCCAGCACGTTGCTTAATTCTATTGGCGGCAGGAGAATTAATATGGTGCACAATCTTAGCAAATGTTGGGACATGATTTTCATCACGACACCTCAATAAAAACGACAAAGCACATTGCAGTCTAACTCGACAGCTACGAAGTTTATCCAACTTACGTAAACACCGATACATTTCCTCCCCGTAGAGGTAAACAATGTGAGACCTGAGTTTCTCCTGGCGTATACAACTTTCAAATAACTTCCGGGAATTCAGCCAGGTAACACTTTCAGCGACCGCCGATATTATTACATTGTGTATTTTTACATGCTCTATACAGCAATAAAGGCCCTGTAAAAAATGGCAAAATTCTGTTTCACATAATGGATCATAACATTGTTGCAGAAACAGCTCACCTGTTATCATAAATGAGGTAATCTATACCACACTTTTGGTATGCCTCTCCTCATAAAAAAAAAAAAAACCACGATGCTGGTGTGTATTTGGAAAGGGGGAGGGGTGGGGAGACGGTATGTTAAATCGGGCAAAAGCGTTTGCCATGCAACGGGCACCATCGTGGCAGAGATAAGAGTAGCCATTCATCAACCTCTTTGCTCAAGTCTGCTGGCAGGACCGCAGACAGTGAACTATAATTAATATCTGTTCCTTCACAAATGGTAACAGGTCACATTCACTCAGAAGTTCTTACAGAAATTCGTTCATGGCTCAAATAGTCACAGATGTTCTACTGTAACTGTTAGAATTACATGCATCTGAATAACTAGACAGCATTTCATAAATATATATGTTAAACATTACAGGATTCACATTAGCCTCTTACTTATGTACAGAAAACATGGAGAAAGGAGGTGTTGCCATATTTGTCAGAAACTGTTCTGATTTCAACAATACAAATATTAATAAATTTTGCTGAGAGAAGCACTTAGAAGCTTGAGCAACAGAAGTAGTATTTCATAATAAGTCCTTTATAATAGTAAGTATATACAGAGCACCTTCTGTACACTTTAAGCTCTTCATAAAAAAAATGGAATCTCTGTTGTCCCATGTCACAGTAAAAAAAATAAATACTGGTTGCTGGTGATTTTAATGTAGATTTATTGAAAAGATCTCTCAGTGAACAATTATTGAAATCAGTAACACTCATGCAACTTAATTCCTACCTTGAACTTTGCAACTAGGATGTGCAAATGCTCTGAGACTGCTACTGATAACACTTTTGCAGAGAAATCTAAGGAAAGAACTCATATTACAAAACCAACACTAATGGGTTGTCTGAGCATGACATGCAGCATATGCTAATGTTGAAACATTTTTCAGAATATAAAATTATTAAATATGAATGCAAGAGGGTAATAAATTAATCAAAAATTGAGAATTTTAGTAGATTGCTCCAAGACATTAACTGGCGAGGCATAGAGTAAGTGTTGATAAGGCATTGAGCATTACAGTGGCTTTGAAATCGCCACAGAGACGAATATCACCATTTGGCTTAGCAACGACGACAGGAGAGGACCACTCACTGGAAGTGACAGGAAGCAAGACCCCTGAAGCAGTGAGACGATCCAGCTCCCGTTTGACCTGATGTTTACAATACTTCTGATGCAAATGGAAAATAAAAAGCACTGTAAACATCTATCCAATTAAGGGCTTTGAGCAACCTCCTAAAATTCTTAATTTTTGACTGATTTATTACCTTCCTGCACTCAGTTTTAACAGATTTCATTTGTAAGATTTATAGTAAATTTACTTTTTGATTTGAGAATTATTTTCCCACTACAGACAAGTCCAATCAAACAGAAGTCTGAAAATAAACCACAGATTACACAAGGAATAAGGACAGGAAACTGTACCTACTATCTAGGAACAGCTCTGATGTCAGCATTGTAATGCATTACAAGGAATAGTGCAAAACATTGGAGCAAGCAACCCGGCAATCTAAGCAGCTTTATTATGAGGAAAAGATAATTAAATCAGGCAACAAAATGAAAATTATATGGGGTATAGTGAAGACAGACAGGTGGGGCCAGAAGGGAAAAGGAACAGATAGCTATAAAAATAAATAACACATTGGTAACAAGTGCATGTATTGTTGCAAAGCTCTTAAACAAATATCAAACAATGGAAAATCCAGCATGGAATGTAACAATATTGTTGTTGTGACTCTCCGATCTTTCAAAGTGCCGCCGCGCAGTTACACACGTCCTCCACGTGCGGCGCTGTCTGCCAGCCATGCAGCAGCAGCGCCACCTAAGCGGCCAGCCAGCCAGCGGCCGCTAGACTCGGACTCAGTTCTGATTTGACTGTTGAAGTGTACACACGTCTTACTCTGTTTACTTGATCTGTGACTTTCATGTATCGCGTCTTCCTTGAAATATATTTGTTCAACTTGAAGTTATAACAATTGGCGACGAGGATGGGATTTTTCTTTTCCATCGTTGACCCACATGTTTCCATGGCTACTTTAGAGCAAGTATTGCAAGGTCTCATAGAACAGCAAACGCTTCTCACAAATGCGATTCGTTATTTCGTCGCGGCATCAAATGCGGGGAGTCTCTCGTCGTTGTCTCTACCTCCTTTTCCTCCTTACGACGAGACGCCGGAAGACTGGTCTGATTACGAAAAACTTCGACACCACTTCTTGGCATTTCATGTTGCGGACGAACAAACGTGTAAGTCTCTGTTCCTTCCATGGATTTCACCTCAAATGTATCGTTTGTTGTCGCAATTGGCTCCTTTGAAAGATCCTGCGTCTTTGTCCTTTGCTTAAATGTGCCCACTTCTGTCCATCTATTTTCAAAAGCAAACGCATGTGGTAGCCTCTCGTGTTGCCTTTTATCGTTGTCAAAAACAACCGAATCAATCTTATAGCGCTTGGGCTGCTGAACGTCACGGCCTCAGTAGAAAGTGTCAGTTTGTTACTGAAGTTCACGAAGAATCCTATGCAGATTCCATAGTACGGTATGTTGTTATCCGTTCGGCGCCCGACAGAGAAGTTAGGCAACGTGCCCTTCAATTGGCAAATCCGACTCTAGATGAAGTCCTATCCATTGCTCAGTCTTTTGAAATTTCTTGCGCCGCTGGAGCGCAAATAGAGGCATGGGGCGACGTCGGGGAAATACCTCTGTGCGATGTTGAAGCGTGTGGCGTGTCCCCGCCGGCCGACGTGGCCGCAGTTCGCTCCCAAGCGCAGCCTCGGCCTAACTGTAAACAAACCTCTAAGAAACTGCAGCAAAACCCACGGCAACTTCCTTCATGTCCGCGTTGTTTTACGAAACATTCACGAGAGGATTGTCCACAACGTTGGGCCGTGTGTAAAAAAAAAAAAAAAAAAAAAAAAAAAAAAAATATATATATATGGTCATGTCATCTGTTTGCAAATCCGACCGCATAAATGATGTTCGTGAACATAATGCTGTGTTGTCTGTCAATAGTTATTCCTCACTGTCCAAATACTTGGTCGAGATGCTCGCATGCAGGTGAATGCTGGTTCTGCTGCCACTATCATCAATTCTCAGACGTATCTTCAGTTGGGTTCTCCAATCCTGTCAACTGCCACTAGGCAATTACGGACTTTGGAGGCATAAACAATGGGTTGTTCAGAACCGTCAGAAAAACGGTGCGCAAGGACTGCAAACAAAGATTTCTCTCTCGGGACAATTTGGTGCTGAGGTATCTTACAAATCTGTCGTTTGCACTGTTTCCATATTTGTGGTCAACCATAGTAATGCGGAGAATCTTTTTGGTTTCGATGCCTTTCGCGTTTTTGGGTTCTCCATAATGACTGTCAATATCGTCTCTGATGCTATTCCTTATGCTCAATTGTATTCCTTGTCGACGACATTTTCGTCTCTTTTTTTCCCCTGGGTTAGGCCGTGCAAACGACTTTGAAGCTCATATCACGCTCAAACCCACTGCTCGGCCCAAGTTTTTTAGGGCTCGGCCCATTCCTGTGGCCCTTCGTGATCAGGTCAAAAGGGAGCTGGATCGTCTCACTGCTTCAGGGGGTCTTGCTTCCTGTCACTTCCAGTGGGTGGTCCTCTCCTGTTGTCGTTGCTAAGCCAAATGGTGATATTCGTCTCTGTGGCGATTTCAAAGCCACTGTAAATGCTCAATGCCTTATCGACACTTACTCTATGCCTTGACCTGAAGAATTGTTAACTAAACTTGCTGGAGGCCAGTATTTTTCTAAACTTGACCTGTCAGAAGCTTATCAACTTCCTCTCGACCTGCTTCCCGGCAGTTTCTGGTCCTTAACACGTCTTTCGGCCTCTATCAATACCAACGATTGCCTTTCGGGGTTGCCAGCGCCCCTGCTCTCTTTCAGCGGTTCTTGGAACAATTATTGCTCACTGTCCCTGGGTGTATAAATTACCAGGATGACGTTGTTGTCATTGACTCCACCACTGACGAACATTTTCAAAATGTCTGCACACTTTTTCATGTCTTACAGACAGCCGGTCTTAAGTGTAATCTTCAACAATCAAAAATTTTTTTCAGGCATATATCACATACTCCGGGTTTCAACTCTCTCGGGATGGTATTCGTCCGCTTCAGCAAACTGTCATTGCGATCGATGCCCTTCCTTACTTTACATCTGTTAAGGAACTGCAGCCCTTCTTGGGGAAAATAGCATACTATCACAAGTTTTTACCGTCTGCTGCATCGATGGCTCAGCCATTGCATCGCCTGTTGTATAAAAACGTGCCTTTTCACTGGTCCGCGTCACGCGATGCTGCTTTCCAGGAATTGAAGACTATGCTGAAACAGGCCCCGTGCCCGGTTACTTACCGACCTTGCCAACATTTTGTTCTTGCCAGGGATGCCTCTCAATATGGGGTCGGTGCAGTCCTTGCGCACCGTTTTTCTGACGGTTCTGAACAACCCATTGCTTATGCCTCCAAAATGCTCACGGATGCCCAACAAAAATATTCTCAAATTGAAAAAGATGATTTGGCCATTATTTATGCTCTTCATAAGTTTGGTGTTTTTCTCTGTGGATCCAAATTTCATCTTGTTACACAAACCACTTGTTTCATCCATCAAAGTTACTTCCCGACAAGGCTGCACACTGCCTGCAGCGTTGGTATCTTTACTTGTCTCGTTTCAATTGAGATTCATTTCCGGCCGACGGCTCAGCATGCGAATGCTGATGCACTGTCTCGCCTTCCCTTGGGTCCTGATCTGGCATTAGATAGTGACGAACTTTGGTGTTTCCACCTGGATGTTGCCGAGCAGCGGGTTGTGGACAGGTTCCCCATCACCGGACACCGGCTGGTGGCTGGTGGCTGACCCTACCCTCTCCCGGGTTTTACGCTGTATTCAGAAGGGTTGGCCAGATCGTCCGTCCACTAAGACTTCTGATCCATTGCGGAACTACTACGCTTTGCGTTACCGCCTCATGGCTCGGGATGGTGTTATCCTCCTTTCCACCGAAAATGCTTCGCCGCGTGTTGTGGTACCTGTGTCTTTGCGTGCTTCGATCTTGTGCCTCCTTCATCAAGAGCACTGGGGTGTGTCTCACACAAAATCTCCGGCGCGCCGTCATGTGTACTGGCCCGGCATCAGACTCTGAAATCGCACACATGGTCGCTGCCTGCGGCCCTTGTGCGTCACATGCCGCCGCCCCGAAGTCATGTTTGTCACCGTGGCCTTTGCCTGAGAAGCCCTGGGAGCGTATTCATGCTGACTTCGCGGGACTTTTTTTAGGTACTTATTGGCTTCTCGTTATTGACGCCCACTCTAACTTTCCTTTCATTGTCCGTTACACGTCGCCTGCCACCGCGGCAACCACCAATGCTCCAGCTCGCATTTCCTCTTCGGAAGGCCTTCCCTCTACTCTCATTACTGACAATGGTCCGCAATTTGCCTCTTCAGATTTTGCGGAGTTTTGGGCCCGTCATGCCGTCATGCATGTCACGGCCCCTCCGTTCCATCCACAGTCAAACGGTGAGGCTGAACAACTAGTCCACACATTTAAGGCTCAGATGAGGAATCTCCTTACTGCTGCTGCTGCTGCTGCTGCTGCTGATGATGATGATGATGATGATGCGCTTCTCCAATTTCTGGCTTCTTACCATTTCAACCCCATGGGCGACCACAGCCCATGAGCTCTTACATGGCTGACAGCCCGCACGCTACTTCATCTTCTGCGGCCTTCCACCTTGCAACCGTGGCAGCCTTCGCTTGGCCGGTTTACCACCGACGACCTTGTTTGGGTACGGGGATATGGCAGGTGGCCAAAATGGAGTCCTAGCCGCATCTTAGGACACGGGTTGTTGCAGTACATCATTCGGACCAGCTTTGGCCTCGTGTGCCAGCAACGCCTATTCCGGATGCTGCTACATCACCTTCGGCTCTACCTGACGCTCGGGATACTGGAATCTCTCATTACTCACAACGCAGTCCTCTCACCATCATATTGGTGCCAGCACAAGAATGGACGCCACCAGGAGACGTGCCCATGCAGGAACCGGATGACTATCTGTTGGAGCCAATCTACTTGCCTCCTTCTCCTACAGACGCCGACACATCGCCCATGTCTCCTGTTACATCAACTGGACTTGCCACAATAGGCAGATTGGTGCACGGGGCCCCAGCAGATTCGACCCCCATGTCTCCTGTCATCTCGCCCCATTATCATCGGGGACACTTCCGTCTGTACGGGAAGCCTCCTTCTCGACACTTTACTGCCAGTCAAACACCTATGGATATTAGCAATCTACAGGCCACCTCCATCAAGACCTGTGCCAAACTTCAAAGGGGGGGCAAAAGTGTTGACTCACCGATCTTTCAAAGTGCCGCCGGGCAGTTACGCGCATCCTCTACATGCGGCGCTGTCTGCCAGCCATGCAGCAGCAGCACCACCACCTAAGTGGCCAGCCAGCCAGCGGCTGCTAGACTCACTCAGTTATGATTTGACTGTTAAAGTGGACACACGTCTTACTCTGTTTACTTGATCTGTGACTTTCATGTATTGCATCTTCCTTGAAATATATTTGTTCAACTTGAAGTTATAACAATTATGAAAAGGAAAGTTGCTACTCACTATATAGCATAGATGTTGAGTTGCAGATAGGCACAACAAAAAGACTGCCATAAGCATTCAGCCTCTGTTATCAGGTTCAGTAAACAGTGCAATGGATATCTGAGACCAGGCTTTATAAATAACTTCAGTCTAATGGAAATAACACTCAGGTTTCCCATAGAAATAGTATCCATCATAAAATCCTTAAAGTCAAAATATTCTAGTGGTTGTGATAACATGTCAATGAAGTTAACCAAAGAGTGCTCATATCAGCAGACCATCTCTAGACTGGATAAAATATGCTAAAGTCAAGCCTCTTTACAAGGAATGGTGTAGAGAGATGCTGTCTATCAAATGGTTTAACTTTTACTGGCTTTCTCAAAAATATTTGAAAAGGTTGTGTTAGTGTTTCCTTAAGCATCTGACTGTAAGTCACAGTTTGGTTTCCTTAAACACTACTTACACATACAGTGATACTGAACTTAATTCATTAGATAACAAATTAGAGGCTACTGGCATTTTCTGTGGCCTTTCAGAAGCCTTTGACTGTGTAAATCACAGCATTCTCTTAAGGAAATTAGAATATTAAGGTGTCACAGGCAGTGCTGCAAAATGGTTCCAGTCCTATCTAACAGAAAGCAGAGGGTGTCATTGCAAAATGTCTGTGGACTAAGCAAACAATCAGTCTTCACCTGCTTGGGAATTAATTACATTTGGTGAATCAAAATTTCTCAGATTTCCACAATGTCAAATTATTAAAATTGCATGAGCGTTCAGCCAACTACTATTGGCCATTTTCAAGTAGTATGACTGTCAGTGGGCTGCTTGTATGCCCCTTGTATACACTAGCTGCTGGCTGTGACATCACTGATGTGGGCATGTGTTGACTCAGCAATCGATGCAACCACTTCAACCACGTGATTGCTGGATCCCATATTGTGCTGAGGTGTAGGCCACCATCTCTATTTAGGGTGTTATTGGTGATTTTTATTTCAATGGCTTCTTTGATTACATAATCCCAGAAGACATTTGTGAGAGCCATGATGGATGTTTTGTCACATTTTATATGGTGTCCATTTTCTAATGCATTATCAGCTAAAGCAGATTTCTTGGGTTAGCATAGGTGATAAAACCTCTCATGCTCCCCCAGCTGTTCTGAGACCTGCTGCATCTTTATCTGGTCTCAGTAATTGATGGGTTTTCATCAGAGGCCGATCTTGTCATTTCAGCAGGCGGTATATCTTGCTCAGCATGGAGCCACAGAACAGCAAGAAAGCAAATTTTTTTCTTTTTTCCCCTGCTCCTCATTGGTGATCTTGTTGTGAGTCTTGCATCAAATCACTTCATTTATTTGAAGGACATTATAGCCATTGTCCCTGAGGCCTTGCATATGTGGCTCAGCTCATGGGTCAAGTTGTTGTTGTCTGATATCATTCTTGCACAATGCATCAGTGTTTCTAAAACAGAGCGCTACTGTGCTAGACTGCACATATCAGTGTGAATGGGTTTTCTATAGACAGTCTGGCTAAGGCATTCATTTCATTTGCAGTGAATGAGAATGTTGAGGATGGGCAATGCACCATTTTTTCCTGCCTTCATGGTAAGCTGGATATTACTGTTAATACCATTGACGTGTTCCAAGAACTTGTCAAGCTCTTCATTCCATGGGGTGAATTGGCAAACATTCTTGTAGGAACCTCTTCAGAAAATTAGGGATACTGACAACTACATGCCAATATATCTACTCCGTTATGTTTCATTGGTAAAAATGGACAATCGTACAAAACCAATGATTCATACCAAACCCACAATACCAGGAGGAACATGTACCTCCATTATGAATCAAAAAACCTTACTATTGTACAAAAAGGAGTCCATTACATGAGCTGCAAGGTGTTCAATGCTCTCCCACCATCACTGAAATTACTTATTGATGAGCTTCCCAAATTTAAACAGCAGCTCAAACTCTATTTATTAGATAATTCCTTCTATTCAGTAGAAGAATATTTCAGTAGAGTTCACTGTAATTGATTTTTTTCATTTACTAACTTGATGTGCTAATGTGCATTATGATACAGTCACTGTTAACATTACTGTGTCTTTCATTTAGCTATTAAGATCTACCATTTTCAATGTAATTTATTCTATACCTATTAATGGGTATTTTGTCTTATACCAGATATCCTCTTGCAAGAGGTGCTTTTATGTATTCCTTTTGTATTATTTGTAATCATTCTGACTCGTCCTACATCCATGTGAATGTCTCACAGTATTGAATTTATGGGATATAAATAAATAAATTAATTAATTATCAATGTATCGAAAGAAACTACTACACTTTAATTGTGCCATGTCTAAGGCAATACCCTCAAATTTCTCTGTGAAGAGGTTTACATCAGCTGGAGCTAATGGGCTACCCATTCCAATGGCATCTGTTGGGTTGCAGTACTGGCTATTGTACAGAAAATAAGATGTCAGAGTGTGCCTAAATAGCACTTCACTTACAAAGAACTGGGATACTAGGTCCAAACAGTCTTTGACAGGCACATTCATAAAAAGCACCACCGCATCTAATCTGACCATAATGTTGCCCTCACTAACTTGAAGCATTTAATTCAGTTGACAAAATCTGCTGAACTTTTAATATGATGCTCACAGTATGCCACATGTGGAGCTAGGAGATTGACAAAGTGCTTTGCCAGCTTGTATGATGGTGAACCAAAGGTGGATAAAATGAGGTGGAATGGTGCCATGTCCCTGTAGATCTTCAGTAGAGCATAAGCAGTAGGTGGTCTAGGTGCCTGTGGGAGAAGAAGAATATCCCATAACTTCCAAAGATACTGATATCTCAAGGGAATGGACTGAAGTCAGTTGTCATGCAGTCATCAATGTATTTCAGCTTGCTGCAATCCTATTGCATATCACTGAACTGCATTTTGTACTCAACCAGACATTCTCTGTTCCTACTATAACTTTGAAGTTCATGTCAAAATGTGAGTTCTTCTATTGCTAATATTTTCCCTACATCTTTTCATAAAGTAGAACTGTAGTAGCCACCAAAAAGATCGCGGGAGGCGCACATTGGCACGGCGCGTCACGGACGGTAGTTGCCGCAAGTAGAGTCCCGTCCACCAGAGGGCACGCGAGAATTCGGACGCGACCTCTGCCGGCGGAACAACAACAACAACAACTCCGGCAGCACGGGCTGTGCCCAGTCAGTCAAGATCGGGCATGCCTAGGACACAGTCCCGGTCTACGCTAAGTGCAGTGCGACGTAAACGTGAACAGTGTTACTACACAATTGGCGACGAGTAGGGTCGTTCTTTCGCGTGTTGCGTCGTTGTTCCGGTTTCGCAGCTTCTCCACGGCATGGAGGATTTGGTGCGAGTTTTGGTTGCGCAGCAGACGGAACTCATGGCCACCATGAAACAAGTGCTTCCGGCGTTGCTCTCCACGCCGTCTGCTCCGGCGCCGTTCCCTCCTCCCTTTCCCTCGTATGACGAGACGGCGGAGGATTGGGACGCATATGAACATCGCCTTCGGCAGCATTTCCAGGCGTTTCATGTTTCCGATGCGGAGGTATGTCGTGCTCTCTTCTTGTCTTGGATATCTCCCTCGCTGTGTCAAGTTTTGCGGCAGCTAGCGCCGTTGCAGGAACCCTCGTCCTTGTCTTTTGACGCATTGTGTTCATTGCTGTCTTCATATTATCGCCGCCGCACGCATGTTGTGGCGGCTAGGGTCGAGTTCTATCACTGCAAGAAACAGCCCAATCAGTCTTACCGGGGGTGGGCCGCTACCCTGCACGGTCTTAGTCGCAAGTGTCATTTTGTCACGGAGCAGTCGCGGGAGTCGTACGCCCACGTTATGGTACGCGACGTCATTGTTCGTTCGGCCCCTGATAGGGAGGTCCGGCAACGGGCCCTGCAGTTAGAAAACCCTTCCTTCGAGGAAGTCCTGTCCATTGCTCAATCATATGAAGTCTCTCACGCAGCAGGTCAACAGCTGGAAGCGTGGTGCGACGTCGCGGAGGTTCAGGGCGGCGCGGCCGCGTCCACTGTGTCCGGGGTGGACGACGTGCGAGCGGTTCCATCCGGCCGTTACGGCCGCTCCCGCACGGCGCGTAAACAGAACTCCGGCCGCCGGCCCCTGTTGCCGTCCTGTGCGTTGTGCTATATACATCATGATCGGTCAGAGTGCCCCCAGCGTTGGGCCGTTTGTCGCAAATGTAATAGAAAAGGTCACATTGCTAAAGTTTGCCGCTCAGCCCCAAAAGAATCGAAGGAAGCAGGTACAGAGGACATAGACGTTGACATTCAGGAAGTTTCATCGGGCCAGGCTCCCGACGCATCGGCACGCAAACTCTTTATCGAGGTGTCGGTTCGGTCGCGCCGGATACAACTGCAAGTCGATACGGGCGCGGCAGTTTCGTTGTTGAATGCACAAACTTATTCCGACCTTGGATCGCCCCCGTTGGCGCCAGTTTACCGGCGTCTACGCGGTTATGGTAAACAGTTCATTCCCCTACTGGGTCAATTCACTACCGACATGACTTACAAATCAGTCACTCGGCCTGTTACTTTTATTGTTGTCAGTGATGCGGGCTCAGCTAACCTTTTTGGCCTGGATGCCTTTCAAGCTTTCGGTTTTTCTATCGCTGACACCATACAGTTGGTCTCCGAAGACGTTCCCTATCAATCATTGGAATCTTTGATCTCCGACTTTCCAGCTATTTTTGAGGAGGGCCTCGGGCGTGTTTCAGATTTTGAAGCTCACTTAACGTTGAAGGCGTCGGCTCGCCCGCGTTTTCTACGCGCGAGGCAGATTCCCTTGGCTCTCCGCCCTCAGGTAAAGGAAGAGCTAGACCGGCTGACAGCCCTAGGGGTCGTTCTTCCCATTTCTTCCAGTGAGTGGGCTTCGCCCCTCGTTACTGTAAGGAAGCCCTCGGGAAAATTACGTCTTTGTGGCGATTTCAAGGCCACCATTAATTCTCAATTGGTGGTGGACACCTATCCTTTGCCTCGTGCTGATGAATTGTTCTCCTCCGTGGCGGGAGGCCAATATTTTTCGAAAATCGATCTTTCGGAGGCTTATCATCAGATACCACTTGATGAGGACTCCAAACGGTTGGCGGTCGTGAACACCCTGTTTGGCCTTTACCAATACCAGCGGTTGGCCTTTGGAATATCCAGTGACCCGGCGATATTCCAGCGTTATCTTGAGCATGTCACGTCGACAATTCCTCATTGTATTAATTACCTGGATGACATAATTGTCACAGGCCGCAGCACGAAGGAACACTTGCACAACCTTCGCACCCTCTTTCTCAAATTCAGGTCTTTCAATCATCCATTGAGTATGTGGGCTACACCATCTCTCGGCACGGTATCCAGCCACTAGGAAGTTTGGTCCAAGGTATCGTCAACCTTCCTCGGCCCGCTTCACTGAAAGAGTTACAAGCTTTTTTAGGCAAGATAGCCTATTAGCACCGGTTCATTCCCAGGGCTTCCATTATAGCCCACCCCCTGTACTGCCTTCTGCGCAAGGGTGTTCCTTTTGATTGGTCGCCTGCATGCGAGCGAGCTTTCACCTCGTTGAAGGGCCTCCTCACGTCCGCCCCTTGTTTGGCTGCTTTTGATCCCCGTAAGCCGTTGGTCCTGGCTACAGATGCTTCGCAGTATGGGGTGGGGGCGGTCTTGGCCCATCGCAACGCAGATGGTTCCGAGCAACCACTGGCGTTTGCGTCTAAAACGCTTAGTCCCGCGCAGGCCCATTACTCCCAGGTGGAAAAAGAGGCTTTGGCCATTGTCTACGCTGTTACCAAGTTTCACCCTTTCTTGTATGGCACGAAGTTTCAGTTAATCACTGACCATAAGCCGTTAATATCGTTATTTGGCCCCGCCTCTCAGATTCCGGATAGGGCGGCCCACAGCGCTGGGCCTTGTTCCTCTCTAAGTACCATTATGACATTCATTTTCGCCCTACAGGACAGCATGCCAACGCCGACGCTCTTTCCCGTCTTCCGGTGGGCCCGGATCCTACGTTCGATCGAGAGGAGATTATGTGTTTTCATTTGGATGTGGCGTCCCGCCAAGCGGTTGATGGCTTCCCGATCACTAGTTCTTGAGTCGCCAGGGAAACGGCAGCTGACCCGGTTCTCCGGCAAGTAGTTCGCCTCATTCAGCAGGGGTGGTCATCCCGCCCTCCGGGCCGGGCCTCGGACCCTCTTTGTAATTATTTTCTTCTACGGGACCGCCTCTCGGTCTTGGAAGGCGTTCTCCTTCTGGCTACCGATGATACAGCTCCTCACGTGGTTGTTCCTGCAAGTTTACGACGGGAGGTCCTCACGTTATTACATGGGGGGCACTGGGGTGTTTCCCATACTAAAACCTTGGCTCGCAGACATGTGTACTGGCCCGGTATTGACAGAGAAATTGAGCACTTGGTGGCCGCCTGTTCCCAGTGTGCGAGCCAACAAGCATCTCCCAGGGCGGCATTCTCTTCATGGCCACCGGCAACCCAAGCATGGGAACGTGTTCACATCGATTTTGCGGGCCCGTTTCTCAACGGTTTTTGGCTCATTGTCATTGATGCTTATTCCCGATTCCCATATGTGGTTCGCTGCTCCTCAACCACTTCAGAAATTGCAATCCAGGCACTAGCAAAAATCTTTTCTGTGGAAGGTCTGCCAATCACCCTGGTCTCGGACAATGGACCGCAGTTTATTTCACAGACCTTCTAGGATTTTTGTAGGCACTTCGGTATTCGGCACGTTTGCTCTCCCCCCTTCCATCCACAATCAAATGGGGAAGCCGAGCGCATGGTGCGCACATTTAAGACGCAGATGAAAAAGTATGTGCACGAATTTCCTGCGGAGGAAGCACTGACGTTTTTCTTGACGGCATACCGGACCACACCAATGGGAGAACGCAGCCCCGCAGAGCTCCTCCATGGGCGTCAACCTAGGACTCTGCTGCACCTCCTCCGGCCTGGTCCTCGCCAGTCTTCACAAAATGGAGTGCCTGGCTTTCCACTGAGTATGTCAGTCTGGGCCCGTGGGTTTGGTCGCAATCCACGTTGGATACCGGCGGTGGTCCTGCGCTGACTTGGCCGCCGGCTCTATACCTTGCAGGCGGGGGACCGGGTGGTACGTCGTCACCAAAATCAGCTACGTCCACGTTCGGGCACCCACCCTCCGCCCTCTCGGACACCGGCTTCCCCATTGCCGGCACCTGTGTTGGTTTCGCAGGGGATGTTGCCTCCTCTCCCCGCTGTGCCTCTGCCGCACTGCGATGGTTCTCAGCCTTGGCAGACTCCAGTAGCTCCAGCACCGGCAGCGCCATCGTTCGAGATGCCCCAGCGAGAGCCGGCCCCCCTAGCGGGCCCGGTTTCTCAGGAGGTTGGTTCACCTGTGGTCGTCCCTTCCCCTTCGTCCCCGCCACTGGGTCTTGCCCCTCCCGGGGTGGAACAGGATGCGGAGTTCAACAGCTTGTCGCCCGTTCTGTCCCGGGCTCCGGTTGTGGGACGACGGGGGCCTTTTCGTGTGGGTCACTTCCAGCCGTATTCGAAGGTTCCAGCTCGAGGGTTGGCAGATCCCCTCGACTCCAGCCATCCAATGGATGTGGAGGTCATCGCTCCTGCCCGTCACTCCACCTTCCGATGCAGTGGATCACAGTGGCTTCACCCCCCGAAGGAGGAGGAGTGTAGTAGCCACCAGAAAGATCGCGGGAGGCGCACATTGGCACGGCGCGTCACAGACGGTAGTTGCCGCAAGTAGAGTCCCGTCCACCAGAGGGCACGCGAGAATTCGGACACGACCTCTGCCGGCATGACAACAACAACAACAACAACAACTCCGGCAGCACGGGCTGTGCCCAGTCAGTCAAGATCGGGCATGCCTAGGACACAGTCCCGGTCTACGCTAAGTGCAGTGCGACGTAAATGTGAACAGTGTTACTACAAGAACAGTAACAATAATTAGATTTCTCTGTCAGTTTTATAAGTGTGAATTTTACTATTTGTTTACTTCCATTTAGAACATTTTTAGATGAAAACTGTGTTTCACAACAATTTCATTATATTCTTCATAACTGTGCTCACTGTACCATAATTTATAAATTTGGCCAATTTATGACCTTACAACATGTGCTCATAAAGATTTGCTACATTGCATATACATTGCAAAGTGGAATCAGATGGTTCACTTATGCCGGGAATCAAGGTGGTCATTAAAAGTTGGCCACCTCTGTTGCTTTGCAGTACACAAACTAACTCTGTGCTGTTGGATGTTTCCCTCTGCAAATGCTAATAGTCTACCTTGCCTCTACGTTGGCTGACTGAATCCCTTATGTCATCATCATATGGAATCTTCTTTTATTATGTACTTGTTGTCTCATGTGTAACTTAGATTTTATTACTTATTGTCTTTCCATTTATTTTACTCACTGTTTGTGCACACTTTTTGTCACTTGCAATATTTTCACTGTTCACTGCTTGTGGCCTCAATGATCCCTAGTTCATACATTCTCAGTTCCCTCTAGCCTTAATATCACCAGTGCACGGATCTTGCATGTCACCATTCTTACATATGTATGAGTTCTTCAACACAACACTTATACTGCAATGCACTCCAAAAACCAGGGCACCAGATGCAGCTGTCACTATATCTTCACTGTCATTTCACAGCTTCATGAGTTCTTTTCACTGTGTGCTTTCTGCAAATTGTTCCTCAAAACAGGGAAACCATATTCCATGTTCACCTTATCTGTTTTGCACTTGGTTCAACATATATAAAAATAATATCATGAACACTGACTTTAGAAATATGATATTGCAGTGCCCATATTATTCCAAATTACAATGTAATGTTCCTTTGCTCGAGCATCCCCTGTAAGGGAATATACATAATGGATGTAAAAGTACAAGCTGCAGACACACGGCTGATGATACGGAAATTTTGATCTGGTCATGAGTCATGTTTGGATAGCCTAAGTGTAAGTCAACCACTCATAATAAGCAGGAAATCTGGGTTCGAGTCTTCGTGGGACACACATTTCCATTGTCACCATTCCATTAACATCTGATGGTTGTCCATATTCACAACTGTGAATACATCTCATGGCTTTAGAAAGGATAGTGCCAAATGATTCATGCCACACAGTTGTTGAAATTAAGTGGTTCCTTCCCACTTGAGATACAGCAAGTTGGAGTTTAACCCACCTGTTATGTTTTTTGTTCCCAGGAATAACTAATTTTATATATTTATTTTTCATTCTGTACTCAATGCAGGTGTACACTTAATAAAACATCTGTACAGCAATATGTAAAATTGTTGTTGTTGTTGTTGTTGTTGTTGTTGTTGTTGTTTTGTCTTGAGTCCTGAGACTGGTTTGATGCAGCTATCCATGCTACTCTATCCTGTGCAAGCTTCATCATCTCCCAGTACCTACCGCAACCTACATCCTTCTCAATCTGCTTAGTGTATTCATCTCTTGGTCTCTCTCTATGATTTTTACCCTCCACGCTGCCCTCCAATACTAAATTGGTGATCCCTTGATGTCTCAACACATGTCCTACCAACTGATCCCTTCTTCTAGTCAAGTGGTGCCACAAGCCCCTCTTCTCCCCAATCCTATTCAATACTTCCTCATTAGTTATGTGATCTACCCATCTAATCTTCAGCATTATTCTGTAGCACCACATTTCGAAGGCTTCTATTCTCTTCTTGTCTAAACTATTTATCATCCACGTTTCACTTCCATACATGGCTACACTCCATACAAATACTTTCAGAAACGACTTCCTGACACTTAAATCAATACTCAATGTTAACAAATTTCTCTTCTTCAGAAACTCTTTCCTTGCCATTGCCAGCCTACATTTTATATCCTATCTACTTCAACCATCATCAGTTACTTTACTCCCCAAATAGCAAAACTCCTTTACTACTTTGTGTCTCATTTCCTAATCTAATTCCCTCAGCATCACCTAACTTAATTCGACTACATTCCATTATCCTCATTTAGCTTTTGTTGACGTTCATCTTATACCCTCCTTTCAAGACACTGTCCATTCCGTTCAGCTGCTCTTCCAAGTCCTTTGCTGTCTCTGACAGAATTACAATGTCATCAGCGAACCTCAAAGTTTTTATTTCTTCTCCATGGATTTTAATACCTACTCCAAATTTTTCTTTTGTTTCCTTCACTGCTTGCTCAATATACAGATTGAATAGCATCGGGGATAGGCTACAATGCTGTCTCACTCCCTTCCCAACCACTGCTTCCCTTTCGTGCCCCTCGACTCCTATAACTGCCATCTGGTTTCTGTACAAATTGTAAATAGCCTTTCACTCCCTGTATTTTACCCCTGCCACCTTCAGAATTTGAAAGAGCGTATTCCAGTCAACATTGTCAAAAGCTTTCTCTAACACTACAAATGCTAGAAATGTAGGTTTGCCTTTCCTTAATCTTTCTTCTAAGATAAGTCGTAGGGTCAGTATTGCCTCATGTATTCCAACATTTCTACGGAATCCAAACTGATCTTCCCCGAGGTTGGCTTCTACTAGTTTTTCCATTCGTCTGTAAAGAATACGCATTAGTATTTTGCAGCCGTGACTTATTAAACTGGTAGTTCGGAAATTTTCACATTTTTCAACACCTGCTTTCCTTGGTATTGGAATTATTATATTCTTCTTGACATCTGAGGATAATTCACCTGTTTCATACATCTTGCTCACCAGATAGTAGAGTTTTGTCAGGACTGGCCGTGAGTAGTTCTAATGGAATGTTGTCTACTCCCGGGGGCCTTGTTTCGACTCAGGTCTTTCAGTGCTCTGTCAAACTCATCACACAGTATTGTATCTCCCATTTCACCTTCATCTGCATCTTCTTCCATTTCCATAATATTGTCCTCAAGTACATTGCCCTTGTATAGACCCACTATATACTCCTTCCACCTTTCTGCTTCTTTGCTTAGAACTGGGTTTCCATCTGAGCTTTTGATATTCATACAAGTTGTTCTCTTTTTCTCTGAAGGTCTCTTTAATTTTCCTGTAGGCTGTATCTATCTTATCCCTAGTGAGATAGCCTCTACATCCATACATTTGTCCTCTAGCCATCCCTGGTTAGCCATTTTGCACTTCCTGTTGATCTCATTTTTGAGACGTTTGTATTCCTTTTTGCCTGCTTCATTTACTGCATTTTTGTATTTTCTCCTTTCATCAATTACATTCAGTATTTCTTCTGTCACCCAAGGATTTATACTAGCCCTCATCTTTTTACCAATTTGATCCTCTGCTGCCTTCACTACTTCATCCCTCAAAGCTACCCATTCTTCTTCTACTGTATTTCTTTCCCCCATTCCTGTCAATTGTTCCCTTATACTCTCCCTAAAACTCTGCACAACCTCTGGTTTAGTCAGTTTATCCAGGTCCCATTTCCTTAAATTCCCACCTTTTGCAGTTTCTTCAGTTTAATCTACAGGTCACAATCAATAGATTGTGGTCAGAATGCACATCTGCCCCTGGAAATGTCTTGCAGTTTAAAACCTGGTTCCTAAATCTGTCTTACCATTATATAATCTATCTGAAACCTGTCAGTATCTCCAGGCTTCTTCCATGTATACAACCATCTTTCATGATTCTTGAACCAAGTGTTAGCTATGATTAAGTTGTGCTCTGTGCAAAATTGTACCAGGCAGCTCCCTCTTTCATTTCTTAGCCCCAATCCATATTCACCTACTACGTTTCCTTCTCTCCATTTTCCTGCTATCGAATTCCAGTTACCCATGACTATTAAATTTTCGTCTCCCTTCACAGTCTGAATAATTTCTTTTATTTCATCATACATTTCTTCAATATTTTCATCTGCAGAGCTAGTTGGCATATAAACTTGTACTACTGTAGTAGGTGTGGGCTTCGTGTCTATCTTGGCCACAATAATGCGTTCACTACGCTGTTTGTAGTAGCTTACCCGCATTCCTATTTTCCTATTCATTATTAAACCTACTCCTGCATTACCCCTATTTGATGTTGTATTTATAAGCCTGTATTCACGTGACCAAAAGTCTTGTTCCTCCTTCCACCAAACTTCACTAATTCCCACTATATCTAACTTTAACCTATCCATTTCCCTTTTTAAATTTTCTAACCTACCTGCCCGATTAAGGGATCTGTCATTCCATGCTCTGATCGGTAGTACGCCAGTTTTCTTTCTCCTGATAATGACATCCTCTTGAGTAGTCCCCACCCGGAGATCTGACTGGGGACTATTTTACCTCCAGAATATTTTACCCAAGAGGATGCCATCATCATTTAACCATACAGTAAAGCTGCATGCCCTCGGGAAAATTTACGTCTGTAGTTTCCCCTTGTTTTCAGCTGTTCGCAATACCAGCACAGCAAGGCCGTTTTGGTTAGTGTTACAAGGCCTGATCAGTCAATCATCCAGACTGTTGGCCTTGCAACTACTGAATAGGCTGCTGCCCCTCCACACATTTGTCTGGCCTCTTAACAGATACCCCTCCATTGTGTTTGCACCTACGGTATCACTGAGGCACGCAAGCCTCCCCACCAATGGCAAGGTCCATGGTTGTTATTTATGCAAAATTTAATGTAAACTTGCCTCTCAGTTGTGTGTGGTTATGTTCCCAGTTACAATTATGAAAGTGATGTTATTAAAAACTTTGGCAATCAAGACACAATTAAGGTTACAAAAATGCCACATAATAGTAAAAAATATAGTCAACTAAGAAGCAGCATGGGGAGCTACTTTTACTGATCATTTGTAAGCAGACATATCTGAATTTTCCTGAGCTTATTTAAAATCATCTGAAATTAATTAACTCAAGAGATAATAGACATTTAAAGTTCAGAATCTCTAAAATTGTCACCCATTTTGCTCTAATGATTGTAAGATTCTGAGCCTTGACAATATAATTTTATTGCTGTATTTTTTTCTGGATCATAAAACACCACCACTACTTAATTCAGTCAGTAATTAAGATTTTGAAAAATGTAAACTCATAAAAGATTTATTTCAGTATGGATGCTCCGCTCATAAATAGGTGGTTTGTAAAAGTGTATAATAATAATATTCCATGTTCTGTTGTGAATTACTAACCTGAAACATTATACTCAAAAACCAATACTAAAGTCTTAGAGTCCAAGCAAAATATTAATATCTAACCTAATAGAATTTCAAAGTATTATGTAATTTCAGAATTCACACCATTTCTTATGCCTGTCTTTATACAGTCACTCTAGCTCAAAGTGTGCTGTCTGTACCTGGCCAATAAACTGTTAACATTTCTATGTGAGATCACATTAGACCAGTACACAAATACCATCTATATGTTGGTTCACATTAAAATTTGTGACTAGCAGGCACACACAAAACATCTACATGTTGGTTCATGTGAAAGTTTGCTTATTGATAGCCTAATGCTCACAATTTTGTGACAGTTAAGGTGAAATTATATAATAATATACATAACGAGTGTGTCTGTAAAGAATTTGAAACTGTGTAATATCTTTGATTTATGAAATTCATGACAAAGTATGGATTATGGACTTCAAAAATGCTAATGCTAATGCTAATGCTAATGGTATGGAAACTATGTTTATTGGACAGTGTTACATAGGCAGGCAACTATTAAGTGAACCCTTTTTGTGTGCACTGATACACTTATGGTCCTGTCAACATGTACTCTGCCAGTCTGAATGTCAATGAAAATAATCAATTTTTGAAAACATAATGTAATTGCATAGATAAAAAGTGTACTTACCAAGCAGTGGTATGAAAATGCACATATAAAAGGTGTTACGTATGCAAGATTTTGGAGTCAGTGACTCCTTCTTCTGGCAGAAGGTTTGAAGGGGAAGAAAGAGGGAAGAAGGAAAAGGACTGGTGAGGTTTAGGAGAAGATGATTTTGGGAAAGTCACTCAGAACATTGGATTAGGGGAGACTTACCAGATGGGATGAGAAGGAAAGACTGATTGTTGGGGACTGCATGAGGCCAGATTTAAAAACCTGAGAGCTTAAAGGTAGAAGATAGGGTAATATGCTAGACAGAGACTGCTGCTAAAACATTGTGCATAAGTTAGAGTGAAAAGCTAAGTGTATTGTATGTGATAGAGATGGGAGGAGGACAGAAAAAATAGGAATGGTGATCATCATAGAAAAGAATAACTAATGGTCAGTAATAAGGACAGTATAATAAATGTAACATCAAGATTGTGAATGAGGACTTTAACATCAAGCAGAAGCCATCATTAATAGAAACAACAGCAGCAACCAGTCAGCATGCAAGGTCAACTGATGTCTGGCGTCATAGCAATAAGGAGTAGAGCCAATGTAAACATTGCAGATCACATTCGAGGTAGAACTGGCAGCCAGTCATATAATGTGGAAAAGAGTGGTCAATGGCAGCACTCAATATTAAGATAAAATAAGGCAAAATGTCTCCATTATTCAGTGGTCAACAGTTGTCAAAATGAGTGACTTAGACATGAAAGACAGTGTATTTGGGGGTGAAAGGCATTGAAGGAGGATTTTCATTCTGAAATGTTGGAGTTACTGAAAGAATTAAATTCAGGATTGGGACAACAGATAAGTAATTGTGTACTAAAATAGACATCAATTGTTGAGGTGATATTAGAAATGGCTCTGAGCACTATGGGACTTAACATCTGAGGTCATCAGTCCTCCAGAACTTAGAAGTACTTAAACCTAAGGACAGCACACACATCCATGCCCAAGGCAGGATTCGAACCTGCGACCGTAGCGGTAGCACGGTTCCAGACTGAAGCACCTAGAACTGCTCGGCCACACTGGCTGGCTATTAGAAATGAAATTAGTGGTTTACATCTAGAAATAATCGAAATGAATGGTGACCTCAGAAGTGTAAATTCAAATATAAAACTTAAGACCAATAAATGAAATGAGATTCAGAAGATGCAAATAGATGAAAATGGAACGGAAAATTTGGTTGTAATTTAGAAATTTTTGTCACTGAGGAGATGTCAAATGCAAATGTAATCAAAAGCAAATGTACAAAGGGAAATGAAGTTTGGTTGGTTATTGAGAAGATGATGTAACTGAAGTACTGCAAATCTTGTCTGATGATAGTAATGAAATTATTCACAACACAGAGCAAATTATCATTGATGCACAGCACATAGGGGTCAGTTACAAAATTATTGCTGTAAATATTAATTCCTTTGAAGTTGAAACAGGCTGTTCACAAGTACTGAATGAAATTGTTGACCAGCTTAATGATACAATGGTTGCACAGGGAGATGCTGATGCATGAAATGATTTTAGTAATTGACTACTGCCTATACAGCAAAAAGGAACTGTCGCTGTAGATGATGTGTAATAGCTAGTGCCGAGACCTACTGTGATGTGGTTAGTACCTGTAATGTAAATTATGGTCTTGATGAAGAAGAAGAAGACACTATTTGTTAGGTTGGAAAGAATTTAAAAAATTGGTTGATGTGCCTAACTCTACTTTGAATAAAAAGGTAAATGATGTCAATAATTTGGTTAGTGTAAGCATCATGCAGAACAAATCTCAGTGAATTGTGTGATAATAGTTTTCAGGGTAGAGCTTAGATAAATGTTGGCCATGGACTGTTTGACGACTCGACATGGAAGAAGTTGGAAATTTTATGTTAAAGGGTATATACTGAGTGGTGGAAGGAAAACAGTAATGCAGTTCATGAACTGTGTAAGAGAAATCTTGGAATATATGATAATTTAATGTTATGTGGAAGTGTTGTAAAAGTAAAGGTGGCCGGAGCAAATAGGATTTTTGCTAAGCCACAGTAGTTGCTATAAGCAAGTTACTAGAAATTAATGATGAGGAAAGAAGTCCAATGGGAGTAGAAAGAATTTTTAGTATTAGCATTGAAGAAATCAGTTTTCAAAAACTGAGTCTCACTGTAAATAGTAATTTTTAGTGTGTTAGTAATACTAATACTTATTGCTTTTGTATTTAATGAATCCAAAATCTGTAATGTTTTTGTGTTTGCTAAGGCTCAGATATACAGCAAATTTATTCTCCCCCCCCCCCCCCCCCCCATTTTTTTTTTTTTTTTTTGAGAAATACAAGGGTGAACATGTTGCAAAAAAGAGATGGTGGAGTAGGGGGTCAAATTCATAGTTAATCCACTAATTGTTAGGGGGTTCATTACAGTATGCTGAATACACTATTTGGTGCATAGTCCTTCCCCAAGCTTGAGTGCTTCTATAATCACTACATTCTCTTACTATCCATCTGTAGTTTGTAAGAAGAACAAGACAGTTATCTCCTTCTACCCACAACTGTACAGAAATCAAAAAGTTAGTACTGATGTAATTGATTTTCTGACAAAAATTAGTTACAAATTGAACTGCATTTTTCAAGAAAGCTTGTTGATCATAGTTCAGAGGAGACCAGTAGAGTAAACAAAACAGCTTCCATACTCTTTCAGCTTCTGTACATATGTATTTATTTAATTATAAATTTTCATTGTTGTTATAATGCTAATTGTATAAATATCCATTGTGTGTAACAAATATGAGTTTAATAAGACAGCTTCTTTATTATAGGTTTAAATATAAGAATTGCTATTTTACTAATATAGGAAATTTGTCTCTTCATGCCAATTAGAAACACTGAGCACCAACATATACATGGACCTGGGTGAAAATGTAAATGAGTATTCACAAAGTGGATCTGAGAAAGTCAGTGAGAGCAGTTTATGCTATAAATGCATTGCTAACAAGTGAAGAAATTCATGTATTGTAATTGTATATAGTATACTAAGCATGAAATGTTGTGACGTAACATTTGAAAATTTTAGAGTGGCAGTACACTCCCAATGCTGGAAGTATCCCTTTGTTTAAATTTAAACATTCAAGTAATATAAAGTTCATTATTACATTTGAAAAACCAAAATGGAATGTAACAATATTATGAGAAGGAAAGTTGCTACTCACCATATAGCCAAGGTGCTGAGTCACAGATAGCCACTACAAAAAGACTCTGACAATACTAAATGGCTGAAAACTTCATTGTGAGAGTCTTTTTGTTGTGCCTATCTGCGACTCAGCTTCTCGGCTAAATGGTGGGTAGCAACTTTCCTTCCCATAATATTATTATTACATTTGCAATTTAAAACTAAGTCTTTCCAGAAAAGTTAAATTGTACACAGGTATTAGTGAAATGTATGTAGTATCAGAATACTGTGGTGAATATATCGAGAAGGATACTAAAATATAAAAATCAATTCTACGCTCTTTTATGGAAATATACAGGGTGGGGAAAAGTTGTGCCACAAAATTTTAACCCTGGACAGCTGTTGCCAGTAGGAACCAAATTACTAATGTTGTGTAGGTCAACAATGTACCATTTTTAAACTACTGATCTTGGCGCCACACACTCAGATTGTCCATAAGATTACCCTGTTGCCATTTGCCAGTTGACGGGCAGCGCTATGGTTGTCGGTTCACAGATAAAAACATCCCTTGCCCTGTCACTGCCCAAACATAAGCACAGTTGTTGAATAGGTCTTGCTGTTTGTCTCCACCTCACATCAGAGGTATTCACATGTAAGTTTCACTTCAGGGCATACATACATCACCTGCGATTTAGTCACACAGTAAGCATGGTGGCACAGTATTTGTCTGAAGAACGAGATCTCTGGCAGGCAAAGTGTTCACGGTCATGTGTAGTCCAGAGTATCTGGCAACAGGGCAATCCCGCAGCAAGTCGGAGCACATGGTGCCAAGTTTCAGTAGTTTAAACATTGTGTGTTGTCGACCTACACAAGATTAGTAATTTTGATTCCTATTGGCATCAACTATCCAGGGTTAAAATTTTGTGACACAATTTTTCTCCACCCTGTACTCTTTCATGTTTGAAGTTTTACACAAACAAAGTAAAAAGGGTCATCAGTGAAGGTCATTAGGTACATCTACATCCATACTCCGCAAGCCACCTGACAGTCAGTACATAGAACTTTACTTTTGAATTCATTGAACGCCTCTCGCGTAGCCCTCCTCACACTACATTTTGCTTTGCGTAATTTTTGTTTGTCTGCTTTAACTGTGACCTTCACCCAAATCATTTCACATTTTGGATATTCAGTTTAGGATATTGCAATTGAAAAATATTTAATAGTCTTATAAATGATATTGTTTTTCCATGTTTCTCAAAAACTGTGGCAAAGTCTTAGAGGTCACTGAATTATCCAGTCAGCTCAATGTCAATGATTGGCTATTTTGTTCAGTGAGGGTGTGATGTGACACATCAACTTGGGGTTCAACCCACCTGTTTTGTTTCCTGCTTGCAAGAATAACTAAATTTTTTTCATTTTTTAATTTCATATCTAATGCAGGTACACGTATACTGATATATCATCAGTACAGGAATATGTAAAATTGTTATTAATAATAATAAATTGTCTTTAATTCAGTGACACACTGTTATTTAAACAGCACAACAAAAACTAGACACAGTGGCAATCTATTATCATAATAAACACAGTGCACTAATTACTGCCATATAGACAGTTGACACTATAAGTTATCCAGTAAGTAGTTTTTATGCAGAAGTCACACTTGCACATTGCATTTTACTATCACAACTGAGTTTTGAAGATACATAAATGTTGCATTGTTCTTTATTGGTCACTGCCTTTTTACAAGTGAGTAAAACAAAGATGTTAAGCAATTGCTGCCCAAGCCAAGACGTGAGACCGATATGGTAATATGACAGTGTAACACCACAGGCTCTTATACTGACTGATAGTTTTATTTGTACTAATAGTATCAGCAGACTTTAACATGAACTGACATAATGATGTTATATGATTGCTCATCAGTTGCAGACTGGAGATTTTGGAGTGGGGTAGGCCAGTTAAAGACTCGTGTTCATATATTTAATCTTGGAAACTACCTGATGTTTTGAAAATCAGCTTAGTTAGATTTCATTGTGTTGACTGGTCTATGAATTTTAAGTTGTTTTATTTATGAACTTGTTGAAAGTTAGTTGATTACAAAAGTATATAAAACCACCCTACGCTTCATTGGAAATACCCTATTACAAATATGGAATCATGCTGGAAAACAATTTTACATTATTATATATCATCCAAAATCTTAATTAGTGGCATAATTAATTTGTGAAAGGTGTCATCTGATTAAAAAGGAAAGAATGAAAGAAAGAAAGAAAGAATGCAGCAACAAAAGTACAGTGTCAAAGTTCAGAATCTAACAAGCACAGAAGTAGAATATGGCATGGAAGCTTCAATGTAAATTATCTCCGAAGTTAATTAGTTTCATGCAAAATAAAGTGTGCCACCATAATATTTTATAATGGTATTTCTCATTTTATCCAAAAATTTTAATTAGTTCACAATGTATTTGCATTATGTATTGTAGTAGAACAATCAACAAGCCATAATGTTTAATTAATCAAGCTTTCAGTAAAAGTAATTGCATCACTGAAATCAGCAGATTTAATATAATCACTGGACAATAAATATAAATGAAATTTCATCCAAACACACTGAAGTATTTATGTAGATATAGTATTACATATTTCTTGCAGCTGTATTACAAATAGAATGGAAAGTCAGAAAAGAAACTAGTTGTTGATGGGAGTAGAAGACATAACAGACACAGAGATTCCAAATTGCTATGTTTCAAATTGATCAGAGACTCTTCTACAGATACACTACAGTGCTCCCTGTTTACTGGATGAACCTGAACTTCACCAAAATACTCTGGTATAACCAAGTAGTGGTTGCTGGTGTCTCATTGAAGAGCAATAGTGAAACTGTGATTTCTTTGTTCCACAACTGTCTCTTTTCTGTGAAAATACCTTCACAATAATGAATAAAACAGAAATATGAAATCATGTAAATGTACAATGTAAAACCCAAAGTATTGCAACAAACTTCAACCTATACACAAGTTCCAGAATGTGAGTTCTGTTGCTGCAGGAACAGCTCAGTATAATGTTTGCATGCCAGTTTTCCACTGGATTCAATGAACTCATACAAAAGGTGCATATCAGTAACTTATCATTTGCAAAACTATCCATATTGCTGTGGCAAACAGTGGAGACTGTATGTGCCTTATGGAAAAATTCTCAGAAAACATGTATCACTGAACAACCTACAAAATCTTCTTAGTCAGGTAGCATTTCACCATGTATATTTGTAACAACACCCTTAATTTTTATATACTTTTGTTGCTTTGTTTACCTACTGTTACATACCAAAACTGTGAAGGAAGTTTATGAGAGCTATCTACTTCTTCTGTAATAGTTGTGTTTGTATTTATTCCTCCACATAATACTATCTTACTTCTGGTAGTTAAGATTATGGCTAGAACTTGTGTTGATTTATTTTGAGAAAAGGGGTTTGTTCTATTACTAAGCTGCTTTTTTTTTGTGTGTAAGTGCCAATATCTGTTTGAACGTATATTTCAAAGTTTTTATAATTATTAACTATTGGAAAAGATATCTTATTGTAAACTGTATTCCTTTATGATAAATGTTTTGGTACACTAATGTTCTTTTATGAACATTACTGTGCTGTTTAAATACTGAAACTGAACCTCAAAATGCTGTACTTAATTGTTTACCGATTGCTTGTTTTGATGAATATTTGTTATTCTGCATATTTTACAGTTTTACTTGTTGTGATATCTTTTTCCTTCTAATACTTAGAAAGCTTGCTTTTAGGATATTCAAATAGATGGAGTAGTTTCTGAATTGTGGGAGATATTAATTGGACAGACACAAATGTTCACTGGCTTTTATACTCAAATTGATTTGGTCCTTCTATCCATGACAATGGATTTGACAATATATGATCCAAGATCCAGTCCCTATACTTTCAGTAATTATTCAACCAGTCTTACCTTATCACTCCTGTTCAGTAGTCCCAACAAGTTGTCCTAACAAGTATCAGTGCAACATGCCAAAAATCAGCCACCATCATTGCCATACACAGCCTCCCATCAATCTACTTTACAGCACCATTAAGACAAGGTCAACCATGATGCTCGAACAGCTCAATATAGTGTTTGTTGATATGACATGCTAGGAAGACTACGTTGCCTATGTCACCAACTGTGTTGTAAGTCCAGTCACTACCCAAACAGCTACCTGCCACATTCTTTGACTTGTTTAACATTCCTGAAGGTTTCTATTCATGCTGCAACTTACAAAATGCAATTTCTGACTAAATTAATGTGGAACTGAAGCACATGTAAGGACATTTATGTCATTATCTGTCTGCATTGGTTTGATTGAGAGGTTAAATTTGTGGAACACAGTACTCCTTGCAATAAGCTTCAGAAATGCTTGCAGTCTTTGAGTGTGCAACAATTTATTGGTGACAAAGGTGTAGTTTGTAAAGTGATGATGAACTGCCAATATATAGCATGATACAACAGCATCATCTGGAACAGACAGCAATGTTGAACACTTTATTCAAAGCTCTTTAGATGTCAAAATAACTAAGGTACATTTTACATTGCCAAACACTTTTTACAGGTTGATAATTCCTACCAACTTGTCTTTATTTTTCTGCAGTCTTGCTTCGATTATCAAATGCAATGTTAGTGTTACCTCTCTGGTGTCATTACCATTCCTAAAGTGAAACTGATTGTCATCTAAAACATCCTCAATTTTCTTTTCAGTTGTTCTATATATTATTCTCAACAACAACTTACATGCAAGAGCTGTTCTTCCACTTACCTGCTCTTCATATCTTTGGAGTTGTTAGGGTGACATTTTTCTGAAAGTCTGATGGTATATCACCTGCCTCATGTATGCTGCTGGGTATTCCTTATGATCCAATACCTTATTTCGGAATCTCTGTCTGACCAAAAAGTAACCCAACTGGAATCTTCTAGTGTCTCCCAGCATTTTCTGGGGATACCTCCTCCTCTAGTGATTCTTGAACAGTTTATTTTCTATTACTAGCTGAAACTTATTGCAGGACTTAGTTAGTGTTTCTCCCCTTACATTCCTATAACAAAGCTCATATTCTCGCATGACTCTTCTTTCACTCCTGTTTCCTAATTCCCCATGTTTATTAATCATTTCCCTTTACATACAGAATTATCTACTGATATCCTCATACCTCCCCCCATGAACCATGGACGTTGCCATTGGTGGGGAGGCTTGCGTGCCTCAGCGATACAGATGCCCGTACTGTAGGTGCTACCACAACCAAGGGGTATCTGTTGAGAGGCCAGACAAACGTTTGGTTCCTGAAGAGGAGCAGCAGCCTTTTCAGTAGTTGCAGGGGCAACAGTCTGGATGATTGACTGACCTGGCCTTGTAACACTAACCAAAACGGCCTTGCTGTGCTGGTACTGCGAAAGGCTGAAAGCAAGGGGAAACTACAGACGTAATTTTTCCTGAGGGCATGCAGCTTTACTGTATGGTTAAATGATGATGGCATCCTCTTGGGTAAAATATTCTGGAGGTAAAATAGTCCCCAGTCAGATCTCCGGGTGGGGACTACTCAAGAGGATGTCATTATCAGGAGAAAGAAAACTGGCGTACTACCGATCAGAGCATGGAATGACAGATCCCTTAATCGGGCAGGTAGGTTAGAAAATTTAAAAAGGGAAATGGATAGGTTAAAGTTAGATATAGTGGGAATTAGTGAAGTTTGGTGGAAGGAGGAACAAGACTTTTGGTCACGTGAATACAGGCTTGTAAATACAAAATCAAATAGGGGTAATGCAGGAGTAGGTTTAATAATGAATAGGAAAATAGGAATGCGGGTAAGCTACTACAAACAGCATAGTCCCCCCAGGGGATCCACAACTCTTTTGTGGATACGTGCGTAGCGAGCACGGGGCCCCGAGCTAATGTGGCCTTCCTTCCTTTCCGGGCTGCATACCTTCCCTTTCCGCATCCTTCCCCATCCCCTGTCTTCACCCCCCCCCCTCACCTCTGGCTCTTTCCTTCACTTTCTCCCCCTCTGGGAGTATGGTTTGCGCCTACGTCCGGAGACGGACGCTTGTAAATGTACCGCATTCTTCTTCTTCCTTGCTTGTATGTCTTCTTCCTCCCTTTGTCCTTCTCCTTTTCTTACCTCTTCTCTTTACCCTTTTCTCCGCTGCGGCGTTTGAGACCCCTTCTTCTTTCCTTTCCCTTTCTCTTTCTTCCTCCCTGTGCGTGTCTGAAGGCCGACCCACGCACTTCCATGCGTAGCCGGTGACGGGGTAACGCGTAATTCCCCGCCCCGGGTAGACAGGTAGGACACGTACGTACCCCCTGGTGAAGGCCAGGCCCAGGGAGGGGTGATTACCCGAGCTGATACCTTCCGAAAGTGCCGATTGGTCCCTCCGTCCGTTTGTCGGGAGGTGTGACCTGAGGTGTGAACAATCACCTAAGGCGGGAGTGCCCTCAGAGAGGGCCCCCACAAGGGAGGAGCGCGCCATCGGAGACGCCGGTAATCATGGGGGATTCTTCCGCAATGGTTTCCTCACCTTCCACTAAGTCTAGTCACAAACGTAAGCATACTGAGTCTCAGCCACAGATGATTCTTCCATCGTTGCCACAGTTCCTTGTTGTTTCTCGGTCTGATGAAGGTCACGACTTCTCCACGGTCAACCCTTTCATTATCCAGAAAGGAGTCGATGCAATAGCAGGTCCTGTAAAGTCTTGTTCCCGATTACGGAATGGCACCCTGTTGTTAGAAACACACAGTGCCCTCCAGTCACAAAAATTGCTGCGTACTACTCTGCTCCACACCTTCCCTGTCCGGGTGGAACCGCACCGTACCTTGAATTCCTCGCGTGGAGTCGTTTATACACGCTCCCTCGATGGATTGTCTGACGAAGAAATTCAGCACTATCTGTCTGACCAGGGCGTAACGGCAGTTCATAGAGTAATGAAACGGGTTGACACGAACATCATTCCCACCCGCACTGTCTTCTTGACATTTGACACAGTTCAACTCCCATCGAAAATCAAAGCAGGCTATGAGATAATTTCCGTTCGCCCTTACGTCCCAAACCCTACGCGTTGCTATCGATGTCAGCGGTTCAATCACACCAGCCAGTCCTGTTCCAATCCAGCCAAATGTGTTACGTGTGGCACGGATGCCCATGAGGGTGCTTGTCCACCTCCATCCCCTCGCTGCATCAACTGTATGGGTGACCACGCTGCTTCCTCTCGAGATTGCCCCGTTTTTAAGGATGAGAAGCTCATCCAGGAAATAAGGGTGAAGGAAAAGGTGTCGACCTTTGCTGCTCGAAAATTATTCGCCAGTCGCAAGCCCACCGTGCCTCAGACAGGAAAATACAGCACTGTCCTTGCTTCTCCTCGGCCAACAAAGGAGGCGGCCACGCAGACTTGCGACCTCACCTTTAGTACCACGGTCGTCAGATCGGCCAGCGCAAAGATCGCTCGTTCAACCTCACCACTTTCGCCTGCCCACTCTCTGGCTCACCCTTCGTCGGGTTCTGCTACATCTCGAGCCCAAAAGTCGGACGCCAAGTCTTCCAAAAAAGAGCATACTCGTGAAGAGTTTTTACGGACCGCAGCTTCACAACCATCGGTTCCTCCTTCCTCTAAACAACATTCTTCCAAGAAGGCTACAAAGAAACCCAGTTCCTCTCCTTCTCCGCCAAGGCGTGCCCCCTCTACAGCACCACCTGGCGGAAATCGCCCTCGGCCATCTTCTGTGTCGCCGAGGCGCACTGCTGGTGGCCGGTCAACCGGCCGATCGCTGGTGGCAGGGACTGATCCTGACCAACTTATGGATCAGGATCTTCTGCCTTCGGCTGAATGCCATTCCATGCTGTCGGTTGCTAGCTCCGAGCAGTCTTTGAGTTGACAGCAACTTTGGTCACATTCCTCCATTCTCTTTTCACCCCATGTCCATTATCCAGTGGAATATCCGCGGCATTCGAGCCAATCGGGATGAATTGTCGGTCCTCTTACGCTCCTACTCGCCGGTCATCTTCTGTCTTCAGGAAACAAAGCTGCGTCCCCATGACCGCTTTGTTCTCCCTCATTTTCAGTCTGTCCGATATGATCTCCCCTCTGTTGCAGGCTCTCCAGCCCATGGAGGACTCATGATTCTTCTCCGTGATACTCTCCATTATCACCCAATCCCCTTAAACACTTCCTTCCAAGCTGTCGCCGTCCGTCTTTCACTTTCCGGATACACGTTCTCTCTTTGTACTGTATACATTCCATCGTCCACACCACTGGCACGAGCTGATCTCCTTCATCTTCTTGGTCAGCTTCCACCCCCCTATTTGCTGGTTGGGGACTTCAATGCCCACCACCCGCTTTGGGGATCTCCACACCCTTGTCCACGTGGCTCCGTATTGCTCGACGTCTTCCACCAAGCGGATCTAGTTTGCCTCAACACTGGGGTCCCCACATTTTTGTCTGCCTCCACGACAACCTTATCTCATTTGGACCTTGCGGTCGGTACTGTTCCGCTAGCTCGGCGCTTCGAATGGTTCGCCCTTGATGATACACACTCGAGTGACCACTTTCCATGTGTCCTCAGACTGCAGCCTCAACTGCCATATATGCGCCCGCGACGCTGGAAGTTTGCCCAAGCCGATTGGACACTTTTTTCGTCTCTCGCGACATTCGATGACCGTCGCTTTCCCAGCGTCGACGATGAGGTCACACACATTACCGACGTTATCCTTACAGCTGCGGAACGTTCAATACCACGCACCTCCGAATTGCCCCGGCGCCCCCCAGTTCCTTGGTGGAACGAGGCATGCCGTGACGCAATACGTGAGCGGCGACGTGCTCTTCGCATTTTCCGTCACCATCCTACTTTGGCCAACTGTATCCGCTATAAGCAGCTCCGTGCGCGATGCCGTCGCGTCATCCGCGATAGCAAGAAGGCAAGCTGGAAATTCTTTATTAGCTCATTTAACACCTTCACTCCCTCCTCGGCAGTTTGGAGTCGGCTTCGACGGTTCTCAGGCGCGCCTAGTTTCTCCCCGGTTTCTGGGCTCACTGTCGCGCATGATACCTTAGTGGACCCCGTCGCAATTTCTAACTCGTTGGGTCAGCACTTTGCTGAGATTTCGAGCTCTTCAAATTACCCGCCAGCGTTTCTCCCGAAGAAACGTGCAGCGGAAGTGCGACCTCTTGCTTTCTCCTCCCAAAATCACGAAAGCTACAATACTGTTTTCTCCATGCGGGAACTCCAACATGCCCTCTCATCTTCTCGCTCCTCCGCCCCAGGACCGGATGGTATCCATGTCCAAATGTTGCTGCATTTATCCACCCATAGTCTGCGTTACCTCCTTCGCCTTTATAATCGAATTTGGACCGGCAGCACCTTTCCCAGACGGTGGCGGGAAGCTATTGTCGTTCCCGTTCCGAAACCTGGAATGGACAAACATCTCCCCTCTAGCTATCGCCCCATTTCTCTCACGAGTAGTGTCTGTAAGGTTTTGGAGCGTATGGTGAATTACCGTTTAGCTTGGTGGCTGGAATCCCGCAGCCTTTTAACACCAGCCCAATGCGGATTTCGGAAGCATCGTTCTGCAGTTGACCATCTTGTCGCTCTCTCCACTTATATCATGAACAATTTTCTCCGGCAACGCCAAACGGTAGCAATATTTTTTGATCTGGAGCGAGCATACGATACCTGTTGGAGGACAGGCATCCTCCGCACACTGTTCTCTTGGGGCTTTCGAGGCCGGCTGCCCCTTTTTCTTCGCGAATTTATGGCAGAGCGCACTTTTCGGGTACGGGTGAACACTACTCTCTCCCGTACTTTCTCCCAAGAAAACGGGGTACCCCAGGGATCCGTGCTGAGTGTTGTACTGTTTGCCATCGCCATAAATCCAATTATGGATTGTCTCCCTCCTGATGTCTCGGGCTCCCTCTTTGTGGACGATTTTGCGATCTACTACAGCTCTCAACGGACCAGCCTTCTTGAACGACGTCTTCAAGGATGTCTCGATCGCCTCCACTCGTGGAGCATCGAAACTGGCTTCCGTTTTTCACCCAGTAAGACCGTTTGTGTCAATTTTTGGCGACGTACGGAGTTTCTTCCGCCCTCCTTACATCTCGGTCCTGTCAACCTTCCGTTTTCAGACGTCGCTAAATTCTTGGGTCTTATGTTTGACAGAAAACTATGCTGGTCCTCCCACGTTTCCTATCTTTCGGCTCGCTGTCTGCGATCACTTAACACCCTCCGTGTCCTGAATGGTACCTCCTGGGGAGCGGACCGAGTGGTCCTTCTCCGCCTCTATCGCGCCTTAGTGCGCTCGAAATTGGATTATGGAAGCATAGTCTACTCCTCTGCTCGGCCGTCTATTCTTCGGCGTCTCGACTCTATCCACCACCGTGGATTACGTTTAGTGTCTGGAGCTTTTTACACTAGCCCTGTGGAAAGCCTTTATGCTGACACTGCTGAACCTCCGCTGTCCAATCGGCGAGCAGTCCTCCTGAGTCGTTATGCTAGCCGTCTGTCTTCCATGCCTGCTAATCCAGCCCACGACCTTTTTTTCGACGCCTCCTTTGATGTAGGGTATGCAGGCCGCCCCTCCTCCCTACTACCCCCGGGAGTCCGCTTCCGTCAACTGCTCCATTCTCTTTCCTTCCGCTTTCCTAAAACCTTCCTGACCACTTGGGGTACAGCACCGCCTTGGCTCCGTCCCCGGATCTGCCTGCTCCGTGACCTTTGTCAATTTCCCAAAGATGGTACCCCTACACTTGTTTATCGTCGGGCATTTGCTGCTCTATGTGCAGAAATGACGGACGCCACATTTATTTACACCGACGGCTCGAAAACATCGTTAGGTGTAGGGAGTGCCTATATTGTTGGCGACACCCCAAATCGCTTTCGGCTTCCCGGCCAGTATTCGGTTTATACTGCGGAGCTTTACGCTGTTCTCCAGGCTGTCCACTACATCCGCCGCCATCAGCGGATACAGTACGTTATATGCTCAGATTCTCTCAGCTCTCTCCTCAGTCTCCAAACTCTTTACCCTGTGCACCCTCTGGTCCACCGGATTCAGGACTGTCTGCGCTTGCTTCACCTGAGGGGCGTCTCGGTGGCGTTCCTCTGGCTCCCGGGACACGCTGGTATCTGTGGGAATGAGGCGGCCGATGTAGCGGCCAAGGCCGCAGTCTCTCTTCCTCGGCCAGCTATTCAGTCGCTTCCCTTCACCGATCTTCGGAACGATTTATGTCGCCATGTTGCTCAATTATGGCATGCCCATTGGTCGGCACTTTCCTGTAATAAATTGCGGGAAGTGAAAGCCCTTCCTTGCGCTTGGACCTCTTCCTCCCGAACGCGTCGTCGGGAGGAGGTAATTTTAGCTAGACTCCGGATAGGGCACTGTCGTTTTAGCCATCGACATCTTTTAAGCGGCGATCCTCCCCCACTCTGTCCCCACTGCTCTCAGCTGTGGACGGTAAGACACCTTTTAATTGAATGCCCCTATTTTAATCCATTACGCTCCCGTCTACAGCTATCGCCTGATCTATCGTCGATTTTAGCAGATGACACGCGCTCCGCCGACCGCGTTCTCCAGTTTATTAGTGACAGTGAAATGACGTCAGTCATTTGAAGCTTTTTTTGGGGACAATCACCCCCTTTCTGTAGTGGATTTTTAAGCAGTCTTCTATTTTTAGTTTCTCCAATTTTCTGACTTTGTTCCCCTTGCTGCTGGTTTTAAATTTCGGTTTCTTACTGTCTTAAGTCACGGGCTGGGCGCTAATGACCATAGAAGTTTTGCGCCCTAAAACCACAAAAAAACAAAAAAAAAAACAAACAGCATAGTGAACACATTATTGTGGCCAAGATAGATACGAAGCCCACACCTACTACAGTAGTACAAGTTTATATTCCAACTAGCTCTGCAGATGAAAATATTGAAGAAATGTATGATGAAATAAAAGAAATTATTCAGATTGTGAAGGGAGACGAAAATTTAATAGTCATGTGTGACTGGTATTCGAGAGTAGGAAAAGGGAGAGATGGAAACATAGTAGGTGAATATGGATTGGGGATAAGAAATGAAAGAGGAAGCCGCCTGGTAGAATTTTGCACAGAGCATAACTTCATCATAGCTAACACCTGGTCAATGAATCATAAAAGAAGGTTGTATACATGGAAGAAGCCTGGAGATACTAAAAGGTATCAGATAGATTATATAATGGTAAGACAGAAATTTGGGAACCAGGTTGTAAATTGTAAGACATTTCCAGGGGCAGATGTGGATTCTGACCACAATCTGTTGGTTATGAACTGCAGATTAAAACTGAAGAAACTGCAAAAAGGTGGGAATTTAAGAAGATGGGGCCTGGATAAACTGAAAGAACCAGAGGTTGTACAGAGTTTCAGGGAGAGTGTAAGGGAACAATTGACAGGAATTGGGGAAAGAAATACAGTAAAAGAAGAATGGGTAGCTTTGAGGAATGAAATAGTGAAGGCACCAGAGGATCAAGTAGGTAAAAAGACGAGGGCTAGTAGAAATCCTTGGGTAACAGAAGAGATAGTGAATTTAATTGATGGAAGGAGAAAATACAAACATGCAGTAAGTGAGGCAGGGAAAGAGGAATATAAACGTCTCAAAAATGAGATCGATAGGAAATGCAAAATGGCTAAGCAGGGGTGGCTAGATCACAAATGTAAGGATGTAGAGGCTTATCCCACGAGGGGTAAGATAGATACTGCCTACAGGAAAATTAAAGACACCTTTGGAGAAAAGAGAACCATTTGCATGAATATCAAGAGCTCAGATGGAAACCCAGTTCTAAGCAAAGAAGGGAAAGCAGAAAAGTGGAAGTAGTATATAGAGGGGCTTTACAAGGGCGATGTACTTGAGGACAATTTTATGGAAATGGAAGAGGATGTAGATGAAGAAGAAATGGGAGATACGATACTGTGTGAAGAGTTTGACAGAACACTGAAAGACCTGAGTCAAAACAAGGCCCCGGGAGTAGACAACATTCCATTAGAACTACTCACGACCTTGGGAGAGCCAGTCCTGACAAAACTCTACAATCTGGTGAGCAAGATGTATGAGACAGGCAAAATACTGTCAGACTTCAAGAAGAATATAATAATTCCAACCCCAAAGAAAGCAGGTGTTGGCAGATGTGAAAATTACCAATCTATCAGTTTAATAAGTCACAGCTGCAAAATACAAATGCGAATTCATTACAGATGAATAGAAAAACTGGAAGAAGCCGACCTTGGGGAAGATCAGTTGGGATTCCGTAGAAATAATGGAACACATGAGGCAATACTGATCCTACGACTTATCTTAGAAGAAAGATTAAGGAAAGGCAAACCTATGTTTCTAGCATTTGTAGACTTAGAGGTAGCTTTAGACAGTGTTGACTGGAATACACTCTTTCAAATTCTAAAGGTGGCAGGGATAAAATACAGGGAACGAAAGGCTATTTACAATTTGTACAGAAACCAGATGGCAGTTATAAGAGTCTAGGGGCATGAAAGGGAAGCAGTGGTTGTGAAAGGAGTGAGACAGGGTTGTAGCCTCTGCCCAATGTTATTCAGTCTGTATATTGAGCAAGCAGAAAAGGAAACAAAATAAAAATTCAGAGTAGGTATTAAAATCCATGGAGAAGAAATAAAAACTTTGAGGTTCACTGATGACACTGTAATTCTGTCAGAGACAGCAAAGGACTTGGAAAAGCAGTTGAACAGAATGGACAGTGTCTTGAAACAAGGATATAATATGAACATCAACAAAAGCAAAACAAGGCTAATGGAATGTAGTCGAATTAAGTCAGGTGATGCTGAGGGAATTAGATTAGGAAATGAGTCGCTTAAAATAGTAAAGGAGTTTTGCTATTTGGGGAGCAAAATAACTGATGATGGTCGAAGTAGAGAGGATATAAAATGTAGGCTGGCAATGGCAAGGAAAGCGTTTCTGAAGAAGAGACATTTGTTAACATCCAGTATTGATTTAAGTGTCAGGAAGTCATTTCTGAATGTATTTGTATGGAGTGTAGCCATGTATGGAAGTGAAACATGGATGACAAATAGTTTGGACAAGAAGAGAATAGAAGCTTTTGAATTGTGGTGCTACAGAAGAATGCTGAAGATTAGATGGGTAGATCACGTAACTAATGAGGTGGTACTGAGTAGAATTGGGAAGAAGAGGAATTTGTAGCACAACTTGAGAAGAAGAAGGGACCGGTTGGTAGGACATGTTCTGAGGCATCAAAGCTCACAAATTTAACATTGGAGGGCAGTGTGGAGGTTAAAAATCATAGAGGAAGATGAATACCCTAAACAGATACAGAAGGATGTAGGTTGCAGTAGGCACTGGGAGATCAAGAAGCTTGCACAGGATAAAGTAGCATGGAGAGCTGCATCAGACCAGTCTCTGGACTGACGACCTCAACAACAACAACAACAACAACAACAACAACAGCAACCTCATATACTGACTTTCTCTATCCCTTGATATTCCACTAGCAACATCAACAGATATTGTCAGTGTTGGTTTGCTGCTGAATGTCATGAAAACAACCCCATCAATGAACAATTCAGTGCCTTACTCCCATCCTTAACTTCCTACTCATAATGAATAAGTGGAATTTAGATGAAAGTGTTACATCAGAAATTAGTTCATAACATTGCAAATGAAATTAATGGAACTCTTGAAATATCTTGATACATAGCTTTAGGATTTTAATGCAGTAACAGAAACTGCTCTATTTCTGCTAATAAGCATATTTGTTGAAAAAAATACTATTTCATAAAAAACTTAATTTCCGTATAAAGAATATAGCATGGCCATCTGAAACATTTATTAATAGTCAGACATTATAACTGAGTGGGAGAGAAGATGGAACTTGACACAAATGTGTAACTATCTGAAGTTTCAGAACAGCCAAATGAAGAAAATAAAATAAGGAGTCCATAATAATTCAAAAAATAATCAGAAACATATATTATCCATGGCAGAGTGAAAATTCATTGTGAGTATAGTAATAGTTTATTTTTAACACAGTGTTGAGATTAAGTTCTTGAGAGATAGTTTCAGCACCAGAAAACTTCCACACCACCAGTTTTTGCCCTTTATTATAGAAGACATACAACAATTACAGCAACCTTCTGATCATCCAGTTTCATGTGCAGCCAAGACTACACAGATTTTCTTAAAAAAAGATTATTCAAAATACACATATTTTTGTTGGAAATTGCTTTCACTACATTTACATGCTACATATCACATTTGAAACCCCACTGCATTACTTATGCGCTACTCATCAAAAACTGACAACTTAATTACAAAATTATGCTGAAAGTGCATTTTCTTCACATCATTTGATACCAGTTCAGTTTCAGGAAACAATCATCTAATTTTTTCTAACCTATTTTCTATTCACTTTTTTATTGATGATGGTTATCATTTTCCATGGAGTCAATATATTGATGTAGTAAAACTAATATTGTCCTGCACTCACTAATAACAGGTAAACGTATTTCAGTGACTCAATGTGTGTGATGAAACGTGAGTTACACATACAATGTTTCTAATTACAGAAGAAAACTTCATATTTTTTTGAAAAATCACCAAACTATACATGGATAATCCAAACCAAATAATCCACACTAAGCATTTTAAAATGCTAGCATCCCCAGGCATCTACAAGGAGGGGCAAGAGGGGGCACTTGTCCTCTCCTAAAATTTGGGGTACAGAATTCTAACACAGGCTGTTCATGAGAAACTATGCCTTTTCTTCAGTGCAGAGACGGTTTTGTTGTTATGCTGCACTCAAGGCTGATGTGACAACTTACAGAATCTTGGTGAAATACAGACTTGGTTGAGTTCAGAGCTATTATGACACTCTGGTGCATCAATTTTGGCACCTATTCTCTGCATAAAATTAACTTTGCAGTAGTCTCCCAGTCCATAATCCATCCTTAATTCCCACAGGTACACTCCAACCTCCTACTGTAGGAAACAGCTTATTCACAAACCCAAAGAAGACTTGCAGTTTTACAAGTGCAGAGTTGTTGTAGTAGATTCTGGAGTGCATGAGCTTGATATACCATAGGTGCATTCATCTGTACCTTGCTTATCAACCCAGATGCATCAATCAAGAATAAAAGTACCATTTTCTGCCCTAGAAAATAGGGAAGAAAGTGTGAGAAATCAGGTTTGAAAAGATGTCCCCTTAAAGAAATGGAATCGTCTCAAACTCCAAGGGGTCCAACACACTGCAATATGCAGTTATTTAATCACAAATTAAGTAATACAGTTGGTATGGCTGCACAATAACCTGTCAAACTGGAAGGAGGGCAGGAGACAAGACTCAGTATCATTCAATCATAGGCTGTTGAGCAGTTTCTAATCATTTTAAGAGGATTCCCAGATTCTTAATATCAAATGCTGGTCAGGGTTACACCTTACTCAAGGAACTTAAAAAAATATAGATTTGGAACACATTTTATTAATATCATCAGCTGTGAAGTATTGTAATCAGTATTATAGATGGCATAAATGTTTTTTTTTAATTTATTTCCTGTTCCTCACTTTCAGCAGAACTAATCAGTGTTATTTTTGTTGAGAATCAACAATCGTGTTATAACCTGACAAAACTATAATCATGCAGCCAGATCTGCAGGTTCTTTGAATGCTCTGAGAGAGGGCTCATTGGAACTACATTACAATGAGCCAGCCTCCTCTAACATTACCTTTTTTTTATGGAAATAACTGATGCCATGTATACTATCAATTCTTGTATAGGTCTGAGCAGTTACATTAAAAGAGTTCACATGATTTTGTATGCAATATGTTATACTTCAGGCTAAAATGTATAAAAAGGAAATTAATGTGTTACAGTTGATATATATTAACAGTTAAAATTACTCTTCTTTCAAAAATAATTGAAATTACAAAATTTGTGGCAAACTTAAAATTCATATTATTAATTGCACAATATAACACTAATTATGAAATTTATTTCTAGACTGATTTACAAAATATTGGTTTATTTTAGCGAAGATTCTTCTTTGGTACAGAAAGTTTGTAAACTCTTTTGCTTTGTAAACTCTTTGGAATAATGTGAGTGCCGTAGGTTGTAGGTAGTGGTCGGCACGCCTCTGATAGAAGTAGACATTTTCTACATTTGTCAACAACAGTGTAATTATTATTTTTTTGTTTTTTTAATGTAGAAAATATAAAAAACGGTGTGATGTTGAAAGATGTGACAAAGAATAAAATTCAAGAATTTATGGGCAAATCCTCATCAGTTATTTAGTCATCAAGAACCTATAAAATCAAAATTTCAGCAGCAAGAATGGACCCCTAGACAAGACATTGAGCCATCAATAAAAACAACAAGACAATGAAGATAAGTAAAAAGTTATTCTTTTGTATATTTCATGATTCTCGAAGATGTCAAAATTTGTGCAAAGACAGAGAATTTTAATAGTGTTGTGTGAGAGGGTAAGATTATGACATGAAACATTAATTCCCTTTATTACATGAATGGATAAAAGTTACTTATTTTGATGCAATCCTTTGTCACAAGAGTGCTTGATAACTTACAGCTGTCATTGTCTCTTAAAGCATCACTTGTTGCACTAATTAACAAAATCTTCTGTTGCAATACAACATTTGAAAAAACACATTTCCAACTGACACTTGAATAACTCTTTATTTCTACTCATTGATGATGACTGCTTCAACTGTGGTCTCAAACTGGGACACAGTGCTTCCATGCTTGGCTCTATACTGATCTCCTGTGAGAGCACTGCTGTGCCGAGAGAGTGTGTCCTCTTTAGCCTCTCCCATTAGTCATTGCAGATTGCCGTGGGATCTCACTAATGCCTACACTGATCTCCTGTGAGAGCACTGCTGTGCTGAGAGAGAGGGTGTGTCCTCTTTAGCCTCTCCCATTAGTCATTGCAGATTGCCGTGGGATCTCACTAATGCCTGTGGCACTGATGTGTTGTGCCAACTTTGGTGTGGCACCGCAATCTCTGGATGATACCAAAAGTAATTTCTCAAGTTGTCTGATGACAAAAATGTCAGTTTTATAATCTTGCCCCCTCTTGTATAAATTCCTGTGGATGCCTGTTCCTCACAGCTAATGCCCTACGCACTGTAATAACAAATAATGATCCATAACAACTCATCATATGTAAAATGTTTATCTAACTTGTCATTAGTACAGTATATGCTCACAATCAAATAAAACTTACATAAAAGGAGTGCTTTTTTCGGTTGGAGTGCTCAGGAGAGACCGGTGGAATAGGAGAAGCTTATGCCACTTTACGGGAATAAGCAAGCAATAGAGAGGGCCAGCAGAGGATGGGATGCTAGACCAAATAACAGTTGAGCAAAATAATTTTGAGCACTATACTTTAATCCCAAATGCTGATATGATAATAAAGATAAACGGATACGAATAACATAGGCATGAAATTATTATTCCTACAAAAGTTCTTTCCAACCAATATGTCCAGAGCACTCCAACCAGAAAATGACTGCTGTTATGTAAGCTTTATAAGTTGGTCAGCATATACCTCACTTGCGATGAGTTAGATATGTAGTTCACATCTGATGAGTTGTTAAGCAACATTATTCATATTTATACTATGTATAGTTGCTAGTGCCTCATTTTAAGATACTTTTTGTCTGTATTATATAATCAGTTATGAACATTTGAGGTTGGTCTAGGGACTGGAGCTGCCACTCAATAAAACATTTCTTTTCTTGAGGTATACAGTGACTTATTCCACATCCTTGAAGATCCTCATAAGTGGCGTTTCATGTAAATTTCACAATATCATGCTGATGGAATTATAACCCAAAAACAGTACGAGGGTCATTTCAAAAGTCCTGCATTCTACGCATTCATGACCATTATGATGGCACGATCAAGTTGGAATTCATGTTAGTTATGAGCAAGACTTTAAGGTATGATGGTCATATATGTATTTGCTTTTTCATGTGCCTGTGTCAATAGTAACTAATTTTTAAATTGAAGCTGAAATTGATTCAGCTCAGATTACACATAGTGAGCAGCATTCCTTCATCAGAAATTGATTCAGCTCAGATTACACATAGTGACCAGCATTCCTACATCAGAATCCAGTCCATACATGGTAACAATCCAATGGAGATCTACAACCCATTGAGAGAGGTGTCTGGGAATGGTATCATGGTGGTCTGTTCTTTTCTATGAAGGTCAGGAAAGGATTGAGGCCAACCCAAGAACTGGAAGTCCATCAACTTCAACAGCCTGTACCTTCCAGGCTACATTAATGACATATAAAGAAAGGATCAGTGAAAAATGTGAAGAAATTGAATATGAGACGAGAATATCTGTCACTTCATGCGAGATTTGTTCTGTACAAGGTTGTAAGGATGTCACACCCAAACCTGGATGTGACATAGAGTGCTGGGTAACTACACTGGGTACTACACATAACTGAGGCAGTAAGCAAGATGTATAAATCTCTGCACTTGTTAATGAGGCTATTGATGTTTGCAGGGAATGGCAAGGCGGTGAAAGCATACATCTCCATTGTAGGGCCACAATTGTAGTATGCTGCAAGGATATGTAATCCCCAGCAAAGACATCCATGGAGCCAGACAGAATAAATGTAATAGAGGGTAGCCAGGTATTTAATGAGTTCCTTGAAATGGATGAGAAGGGTATTGGAAATGACAAATTGAAATTTGAAAGTCTAACATGAAGAAGAGTAAGAGCTAGTTTTGTGGGAATTTATCAAGTGTTTTAGGGGGCAGGCTGCATGCAAACACATATTTACTTATTTAGCTGTTCTCATATACCTCTTTTTCAGTACATTTGTCAAACATAAGATATTCAATAGAAAATCTTTTTTACCTGTTGGTTTTACAACCTGCAAATATGTCATTTAAATTTTTATAACAATTGGATACATATAAAAATATTTACAATTTTGAGAATATGTTGTACACTTAAAATTTATTTTGACAATTGACAAAATGAATTACATGTTTTTATGTATGCACTAGTGAGAGACTGAATAAAAGTCTGTTTTTAGTGGGTCAGATGTCACAAAATTTTCTTAACATATGTAGTCCAGGAAGAAATTATATGTGTCTCGATAATGTGTTGTATACTTTTGCTCCTGCATGCTATACATCTCCTCGGCACAATATAGAGTTGCAGTAACTAAACATATATATATCATTGTTCGACGTGGCAGTGTAAACAAGCACAATTTTTGTTGGAGCAAATAAGTTGTTTTTCTTCAGAATACTTTGTTTGACATACATAACCACTTATAATGCATGAATGCAGCAAAGGGGTAAGATTTTAAGAACTTTAAGAAGAGGTTTGTATGGTAATTTTTTGTCTCCATGTTTCATTGTAATTGTGTTTTTCATTCCTGATTACTATTTTTGCCTGTTTGTACATTTCCCTAGAAAATTATTGTGTGCCTCAGTAATAAATGTACATGAGATAAGTATGCAGTCCTAGCTATTTGAGCACTAGTGCTATTTCAAACAATTTCTACTATGTAATTCATATTTACTAGTTTTGTGTTTCAGGATGTGGTATTATACTCAACATGAAATACTGAGTTTTCTGGCATCACAGTTCATGAAATCATGGTACCAAGTACCCAGCCCTGCTGGTAGATGTCACAGTCAACAAGTTGTTCCTCTAGTCCTGGTCGTTCTTTTAAAGACTTGTGAAAATGACTGCAATGTATCTGAGCTGTTGTCAGATTTGTTACACACTCTGTATAGGTCTGCATTCCTGCCAGGCCACAGGCAGTACACGTTTTACATCTGCAAGCATATAGATGTGCTTTTGACAGTGGGAGTTATGGAGGGTGCTGTTCAATTTTCTATATGGTGGTTAATAGGATTTGAAAATCTGTACCCAGACATCAGTTTCCTAAAATAGTGTGACACAAACTAAAAAAAAATGGCAAGGTGCCTCTAAAAATGAGATGATTTATGAGCACTGTTATTAAATGCAAAAGAATTGCCTGTAGCTTAATACATTAGAATATTATGATTCAGTATTTCTTTATTATAATTTCCACTAAACAAAAGACAGGAGTTAAGTAAAAGTAAAAAAAAAAAAGTGTGTTGCTGTTACGAGATTCAAACCAATGACTTGTCCATTGTCCATCACCAGACATCAGCACTCTGAATTCAGCAACAGGCTTCTGCTTAATGCGTGTGAATATTTAGCACTAATAGCAGTTGTAAAGGAACTAAAAAAATGTTGTCATTTAATCTCAAAGACACAAGAAGAAAATTTGTTCAACTGTCATACCAGAGGAATACTCTAAAAAACTTGTTTATCATTGAGAGACAAAGGACTAATTTCAAGATTCTTTTATTACTTCTAGTATTAACTACCCTTTTTGTTCTGATGTGCTGGCATAAAGACGTACTGTATAGTTTCATGTCTATGTGTGTGTTAAATGAAGGTGTTAAATGATGAAAAATGTGTTTTATAATTTCTGTCAAGATCAAGCCTAAATCCCATACCAAAGGAGTATAAATTATTCTGTTAATTCAAGAAGGCGAATTTTAGATGGAGGCGATGATCTTTACGACCGCGCTCCTCAACAATAGAGGTATGTGATTGTGCTCACTACTTTCCTTTGGTGGCCGCTAAGATTAATTTCGATGTGTTTTTGCCGAGACATTCAGAACCTGCAATCTTCCTTTTCGTATAAAAATAAGAGTCCGATTGAAAAAGAAGTATTCTTAAATTTAAATAATTGCAATTCTTTTACCCAGGCCACGGCGAATGGTAGAAAGTACGTGCCTCTACCCTGATTATACGTTCGCAACCTCCGAGTGTGTTACAATGTAATTATTTTTCACCAAAAAAATTAATTAAGATAGATCTTTCTCATCAGATCGTAATCACTCTTACACGAATTTACGTACCCTCTGAATGTGTCTAGTCAGTCGTGTGCATTGTTCTAAAGCTTAAGTATTTACTATGCAAGTTTCAGACTCCATTTAATGCCAAAAAATTCCGAAGTACGGCTGACTAGGCAAACCGCTACAATAATTTCATATCTCTACAACTACAATAACAAAAAACAATAACAAAAAACAAAAACAATAACAGAGAGAGAGGGTACATTACACAGTGCTCAGAAATAATCTAATCTAGAGGCATGTTGTCAAATTTTTTCTTTTTTTAAATTTGTGTCGCTCTGTTTTAGGAAACTGATCTCTGGGCACAGACTTTCAAATCCTACTAAAAAACATAAAGAAAATTGAACAGCACCATCCATAACATCCCAATTTCTAATAAAAGCTCATCTATATTCTCACAGATGTGGTGTGGCCAGAATGCAGACCTATCTAGAGTGTGTAACAAATCCAACGACAACTCGGATACATTGCAGTCATTTTCACAAATCTTTGAAAGAGTGACCAAAGAGATAGGAACAACTTGCTGACTGTGACATCTACCGGCATGGGCAGGTACTTGGTAGCGTGATGTCATGAGCTGCAGCCCCAGAAAGTTCAGGATTTATGTTGTGTCTAATATCACAACCCAAAACACAAAACTAGCAAATATGAGTTATGTAGCATAAACTGTTTGCTGTAGCACTAATTCTAAAACAGTTACAGCTGCATACATAGCTCATGTACATTTATTACTACAACACACAATAAATTTGTAGCAAAATGTACAAACAGGCCAAGAGTAGCCAGGAAATAAAAACACAATTACAAGAACAATGAAACATGCAGACAGAAGATTACTATACAAACCTCTTCTTAATGTTCTAAAAATCTTATTCCTTTCCTGTATTCATGCATTGTAAGTAGTTACGCATGTCAAACAAAGTATACTGAAGAAAAACAACTTATTTACTCCAAAGACAATTGTCCTTGTTTACACGGCCAGGTCAAACAATGGTATATCTGCATAGTTACTGCAAGGAGGTATATAGCATGCAGGAACAAAAGAGAGAAGTATATGATACCTCTATTACCAATGAAAAGATGGAATTTTTTTAACATTTTCAAGCATAACTTTGATATAGCTTTTCCACAAAGGAAAGTGATTTCCAAAAGCACAGGTATATTCAAAAACTGGATTACATCAGGCATTGAAGTACCTTGTATAAGGAAGCAGGAAGTTTTTCTGCAGTCAAAAACTCACAGCAGTTCAGAATTTATTAGTTAATTAAAAAAATACAAGCTGGTTTTGAAATGTGTCATAAAAGAGGCAAAAATTAAGGAGAATGACAAATATATTATGAAGTCATCCAATAAAACTAAGTCCATGTGGAAAGCTGTGCAGGATCTTACAGGGAAGAAGACAACTCACAAAAATATTGTGATATCCCATGATGACAAGAATGTCACTGACCCTGGGGCAGTTGCAAACAATTTCAATTCTTATTACGCAACTGTTGCTGGAAAATTAGTGAAGGAAAAATTTGGAAGTCCACCTAATACAACACGGAAAGAACTTTCATCTATTGAAATAAATAATCTATCCAGGTTCCTTAGTCCAATAAGCACAACAGAGCTCCTAAATACCATTAATTCACTGAGGAGTAATTATTCAACTGGTACTGATGATATTCCAGATTATATTAAAAAAATATCAGCAAGGCAAATACTTTTACCTTTACTGGATATATGCAATTCATCCTTATCATGTGGTGTCTTCCCCCAGCAACTGAAAATGGCAAAAGTAATACCCCTATATAAAAAAGGTATTCATCAACATATGGGTAACTACAGGCCTGTGTCTCTACTGTCAGGGTTTTTGAAAATTATTCTAAAAGTGCTCCTTTTAAAACTAATTACATTCTTCGAGAAGAATAATATTAATTCTGGATGTCAACATGGCTTCAGACCACAGCAGTCAATTGAAACAACCACTTTCAATATGATAAACCATGTCTTAAAAGCAGTGGACAGCCACAGAAATATTGCAGGTTTATTATTGGCAAAAAAGCTTTTGATGTGATTGATCATTCTGTACTCCTGAGGAAGCTTGAATGGTATGGTGTAAGGGGTGTGCCATATCAGTGGATTTAATCATATTTGGAATATCACTCTCAGGTAACTGAAATTAAGTACATGGAAGGAAATGAACTCCAGGTACACCTTTCAGAACCATGTGAACTAAGTAATGGTGTTCCACAGGGCTCCATATTAGGTCCCTTTCTTTTTTTGATCTACATTAATGATTTCTCATCACACATTAGGGATTCTGAACCAGTATTGTTTGCAGATGACACCAGTTTATTGATTGAAGGGAATAAAGAAGAAACTCTTACTGCATCTGCAAAAGATATTACAAAAGGAGTGTCTAAATGGTTTATCAGAAACAGGCTAATAGTTAATCCCCAAAAAGCGGTACTCATGAATTTCCACACTGACCAAAATAAAAATGCAGCACAACCCATAATATGTATAGATAACCAAAACATTACTGCTTTCAATGAAACTAAATTTCTTGGGATACATATCCAGGAAAATCTTAAATGGAGCACTCATATCACGTTCCTAAATTCAAAACTAGCAAAAATGAGCTATGTAGTAAGAATTCTTTGCAACAATACCAGTGCAGAAACAGTTAGGGCTGTATACTTTGCTCATGTACATTCAATACTAAAGTGCGGTATCATTTTATATGGAAATGTACACAAGGCCATAACAGTTTTCAGGAAACAAAAGGCAATTATAAGAATAATGAAACAAGTGAGCAGCAGAAAACCATGCAAACCTTTCTTTAAAGATCCTGCATTTATATACTGGAAGAAGTCATGCATGTCAAAAAAAAAAAAAAAAAAAAGCATACTGAGAAAAGAAAACCTTTTTCCTCAAAACAAAAGTTTCAATGGCTACAGTACCAGGTCAGACAGTGATATACATGTTAGTCACTGTAACAGCACATTATGCCAAAAAGGTGTATATCATGTAGGAATGAAACTTTACAACACATTATGAAGACACATAAAATCTCTTCCTGAACTACAAAGCTTTAAAAATTCTGTGACAGCCCACCATCTGAAAAACTGCTACTATTCAATCTCACAGTATCTTATGCAAGAAAAAATGTAAATTGTATTTTTAGTTGTAGAAATAAGTTATAACTATACAGTATTTTTTTAAAATTACTATTACCTGTTGATCAACACCTTCAACCCATTACGTGCAGTCTCCCATCCTTCATCAAAGACACCAACCACTTTCTCGAACGCCTGGAATCCTTACCCAATCCGTTACCCCCAGAAACCATCCTTGTAACCATTGATGCCACTTCCTTATACACAAATATCCCGCACGTCCAGGGCCTCGCTGCGATGGAGCACTTCCTTTCACGCCGATCACCTGCCACCCTACCTAAAACCTCTTTCCTCATTACCTTAGCCAGCTTCATCCTGACCCACAACTTCTTCACTTTTGAAGGCCAGACATACCAGCAATTAAAGGGAACAGCCATGGGTACCAGGATGGCCCCTTCGTACGCCAACCTATTCATGGGTCGCTTAGAGGAAGCCTTCTTGGTTACCCAGGCCTGCCAACCCAAAGTTTGGTACAGATTTATTGATGACATCTTCATGATCTGGACTCACAGTGAAGAAGAACTCCAGAATTTCCTCTCCAACCTCAACTCCTTTGGTTCCATCAGATTCACCTGGTCCTACTCCAAATCCCATGCCACTTTCCTTGATGTTGACCTCCACCTGTCCAATGGCCAGCTTCACACGTCCGTCCACATCAAACCCACCAACAAGCAACAGTACCTCCATTACGACAGCTGCCACCCATTCCACATCAAACGGTCCCTTCCCTACAGCCTAGGTCTTCGTGGCAAACGAATCTGCTCCAGTCCGGAATCCCTGAAGCATTACACCAACAACCTGACAACAGCTTTCGCATCCCGCAACTACCCTCCCGACCTGGTACAGAAGCAAATAACCAGAGCAACCTCCTCATCCTCTCAAACCCAGAACCTCCCACAGAAGAACCACAAAAGTGCCCCACTTGTGACAGGATACTTTCCGGGACTGGATCAGATTCTGAATGTGGCTCTCCAGCAGGGATACGACTTCCTAAAATCCTGCCCAGAAATGAGATCCATCCTTCATGAAATCCTCCCCACTCCACCAAGAGTGTCTTTCCGCCGTCCACCTAACCTTCGTAACCTCTTAGTTCATCCCTATGAAATCCCCAAACCACCTTCCCTACCCTCTGGCTCCTACCCTTGTAACCGCCCCCGGTGTAAAACCTGTCCCATGCACCCTCCCACCACCACCTACTCCAGTCCTGTAACCCGGAAGGTGTACACGATCGAAGGCAGACCCACGTGATCTACCAACTGACCTGCCTACACTGTGACGCATTCTATGTGGGAATGACCAGCAACAAACTGTCCATTCGCATGAATGGACACAGGCAGACAGTGTTTGTTGGTAATGAGGATCACCCTGTGGCTAAACATGCCTTGGTGCACGGCCAGCACATCTTGGCACAGTGTTACACCGTCCGGGTTATCTGGATACTTCCCACTAACACCAACCTATCCGAACTCCGGAGATGGGAACTTGCTCTTCAATATATCCTCTCTTCCCGTTATCCACCAGGCCTCAATCTCAGCTAATTTCAAGTTGCCGCCACTCATACCTCACCTGTCATTCAACAACATCTTTGCCTCTGCACTTCTGCCTCGACTGACATCTCTGCCCAAACTCTTTGTCTTTAAATATGTCTGCTTGTGTCTGTATATGTGTGGATGGATATGTGTGTGTGTGCGAGTGTATACCCGTCCTTGTTTCACCCTAAGGTAAGTCTTTCCGCTCCCGGGATTGGAATGACTCCTTACCCTCTCCCTTAAAACCCACATCCTTTCATCTTTCCCTCTCCTTCCCTCTTTCCTGATGAGGCAACAGTTTGTTGCGAAAGCTTGAATTTTGTGTGTATGTTTGTGTTTGTTTGTGTGTCTGTCGACCTGCCAGCACTTTCATTTGGTAAGTCACATCATCTTTGTTTTTAGATATATATTTCCTACGTGGAATGTTTCCCCTCTATTATAACTATATATATATATATATATATATATATATATATATATATATATATATATATATATATATATATATATATATATATATATATATATATATATATATATATATATATATAACTGTTCATTATATGGATCCAACTGTTATAAAAATTTGAATCACTCATTTGTAGGGTGTAAAATCAACAGCTAAAATATTTTCAACTGAATATCTTATTTACAACACAAGTACTTAAAAACAGATTTATATGGAAAGCTAAATAAGTAAATATGTATTTGAATGTGACCTCCCCCATAACACATTTGAAAAATTCCCACAGGCCTAGCTCTCCCTCTTCTTCATGTGAGACTTTCAATTTGTCATTTCCAATGACACTTCTTGTCCACTACTAGCAACCCATTAAACACCTGGCTACCCTCCAATACACTCCTTCAACCTAATTTGACTGGTGTCTTTGCTGTGAATCACATATCCCTGCAGCATATCCCAACTGTGGCCTTACATGTCTGCTTTCTCCTGCTTACCTTCCACAGCATCACTGAAATATGCAGAGCTTTGAATGTCTTGTTTATTGCCTCACTTATGTGTAGTCCCCACTGTATCAACCCAGCACTCTATGCCACACCCAGGTTTGGGTGTTGACCTGCTACGATGTTGTCTGATCCCAACTTACAGCACTCCTGCTATTCGTGAAGTTGACTCTTCTCTGCATTTGCCAACATCCAGTTTTTCCTGGATCTGGTTTCTGATGAATTGTAGACCCTTCTGCAGAATTTCATAGTCATCTTCATTTGTTGCTTCCCTGTAATGACATCAGCTAACAGCCTTAATTCTAAGTTTCTCCTTCTCCAATATCTCTCACATAAATCCAAAATAACTGCTGCCCTAATTTACTGTCTTGCAATACAACTTTGATGTAAAGTCTTCTATCCTTAGTATCTCTGTTTTCTATGGTGAAGATACGCTGTCACCCAATATACTACTGTTACAATCAAGATCAAGCCCTTGGTTTTTTATTTGTAGTACCATGTGTTTCATCCTAAAAAAAACTTTTGGTGAGATCAATGGGTATACATCAAGATGCCCTTTCCTGTCAATCACTTTTGACATATTCTGCTGAAAACGAGCTAGCTGTGACTCACATGAGAACACAGGAAAAAGCAATCATTCAGAATTTTTTCTAGAGTCCTTTGTTCCTTTTATCTTGTATATAGATGTTAACTACCACTTCTTTCCATTTACCAGGGAGCACATTTATTACTGGTATGTATGCAGACATCAGATAAGTGTCTTAGATAAGCTACAGAGCTCCAAACCATGATTTTAGCATTTCTACACTAATTCTGCCCATTCCTGTTGCCTTCCTTTCTCATATTGCTTTTACAGCTTCAGGTATTTCCCTCTTCTTAAATGCAAATGCTTTGACAATGTGCCTCTCCTGTTACTTTGATCCTCAGTCCTGCCCCTTCCCCATGTATCCAGAATACTATTGTATTCCTGGTCTGCTTTTTTGAATCCCTCAATATTGTCTTCTCTGCTTAAATGTTTACAGTTGTCATTTGTGTTCTTTAATGAATTACCCTATACATGATTCTCCAGCTCTTGTGGAAACCCTTTTTACCTACAACCAGTTGTTTGAGGATGAATTTCTTTGTTTTTCCCTTAAGATTATTTGATGCCATCATTAGTGCTTCCAGGCACACTTCACTGCCCTTTCCCTTCCTAATCATATTCCTCTGCATTCTAACTCATCTAGAGTAACAAACTGAGTTTGACATTTGATTTGCAGTATGATTTTTTGTGGGACATGCTTTGGTTCACATTCTGTCTACTTCTATTCTGACCACAGTATTTAACTGTTGACTGATCATCTTAGCTATGCACCCTTTTATTTGCCACAGTTCTGTTTTCTGATATTCAACCTTAGGATCTCTAAACATACATAAACTACCAGATATTCCCTCAATTAGGTTCATTTTCTTCTATATATCACCAGGCTTTATCAGAAAACCATACAATAAATTATAGCCCCTTCTATTTTATGTGACAAACTGCTCATAGCCCTCTTCCTTGATCAGCCCATTTGGTACCAGTGGATTCTGGTCCTGTGAGTCCATTTTTCTTTTCTAAACCATTTCTTGCCGATTAGATGTTCCCACTTGGTACACTACCACCCTTCTTTTCAGTGAGATGATCATAATCCAAAAATATATCAACTATTCTGTCATCCATGTTGCCAACCCCCCCCCCCCCCCCCCCCCATAAATATGCATAACACGTCTAGCCCTTCCACTTTAAAATTATTGTGATATGCTCCTAAAATTTCATGCAGTCCATCAAAGGCAGCCTGTTGACATGCATTTGCATCATGCAGTAGAATAAATACCCCAACACCCCTCATCCCTCATCACAATACATGGTATTGTAGTAAATTGGACTGTATTAAAATTAATAATGTATAGCCCCACATTTGGAGCCAAAAGTGTAAGAAGTTACAGTTGATTGGGGTATTGTTATACAAATGGCCCCATGCTGAGCATCAAAAATGAAATAAATAAATTCAAGAAATTGATTTGCTAATGAAATTGCCTGTTTTTGGATGCCAGCACTGTACTGAAAACAAATCGACTAAGGAGTAGATATGGAAATAAAGTTGCCTCACATTCAGCACCAAAAAGTGTGATAAAATAAATAGATTGAAGGATTGATGTGTAAATAATGTTACCTCACGCTAGGTACCAAAATGTTATGAATTATATAACAAAAAATGATATGGAAATATTTACATTTATTATCATTTATTGATCAAGAATACAAATATAATCTCAGGGCTGATTTGGCTGCTCATAGACATATCTTGGTATTTGAGCAAATAGGGCAGAGGGGAAAGATTAACCACTTCATTTCAACATTTGATGGAGTCTGTATTACTTGCCAGCATATGTAACTGATGAAACATTGTCATAATGCGTCAATCTCCTCTTATGTTGTTGGCTTTGTCTGACAGTCAGCAGCATTCCTCTCCCATGTCTTACAGCTCTGAGGTGGTGTTTGAGCATATCTCATGTCTTTCCTTCTTCTGCTGGGTGATAGCTGGCCTAATCCTTCTATGCAGAATATTTTATCAGACGTCTGCCTCGTTCCACATATCCTCTCTCAGCCAGGATACTGCTCCTGCAGGATCAGTTCCTTCAACTACTGTGCAGCTGGTCCCGGCGGAGGTTTGAGTCCTCCCTCGGGCATGGGTGTGTGTGTGTTTGTCCTTAGGATAATTTAGGTTAAGTAGTGTGTAAGCTTAGGGACTGATGACCTTAGCAGTTAAGTCCCATAAGATTTCACATACATTTTCCTTCAACTAATGTAATGAATTCCATTTCTTCCCTGGTGACACCTCAGTGCCCTTCTATATACCCTCTTGTTTGACTTATATTCTGACAATTTCACACCCAGTTCCACACAAAAATTAAAATTTTTGCTACCATCACAAGTCATCAGTTTCCCTTATTTTTTACGATTCCACAAACATTTATAAAATTTTTAATTTCTGAAGCCAACCCATTCAATTGCTAAAGGTACATTATTAAATTAACACATTTTGCATTTATGTCCTAATTATATAGTCTAATCTATGATGTAGTCTCACCTCACACTTTCATTGAAACGATAATAACAATACTATGAGGGCCATTTTAAAAGTTCTGCACACTGCAAGATAGAATTGAAGAAAATAATTTATTTTACAAAATACCTTTACAGGCCTTCAATATGATCTCCATTCTTACTTATGACACCTTCCCAACATTTTGGAAGCTTCTAAATTCTGGATAGGGTACTTTCTTGATGAGCCATCTGATTACTCAGGTCACATATCTGGAAGTTTCATCAATTGTATCAAAACGTTTTTCATGGAGTTGTTCCTTCAGTTTGGGAAACAAATCAAAATCTGATGGGCTCATATCAGGGCTGTATGGTGAGTGGGAAAATATTTAACATACATATTTGTCAGACATTTCTCTCACTGGTAGGGCAATATGCATTATCGAGCAAGATAAGGACACCAGCTGCAAGCATGTCAGATCTTCCTTGATGAATTTTTGGGTGCAAAATATTCTGTAGTAACAGCTAGTGGTACAGACCTGTTACAGACATCCCTAGGGCAATCTGTTTGTAGCTATGACTCCATTCATGCCATACACAAATATTATCATTACTTTCTCCTTTTATCAATGACATCAGAACTTTTGATAGCTCAAAATCTCATATACAGGTTTCATCATGTGCTACAGTTCTTTTCAGAAACACTTCTCCTTCTATTTGATAATGTTGAATCAATTCTACTGTGTTTATTTTGTGACCAACTTTCTGATATTCACACAGATCAAATGGCACCTTCTGCCAGCAACTTTTCTGATCTTTAACTTTTCAGATATGATTCTGTAAACTGAAGTGAAAGACATTCTGGTCTCACATTCAATTTTCTCATGGTTTTCACTGATCCTCTCTCAATATTTTTAGTAACAATAACGTGAATGGTATAGTCTGTTGCAATTCATGGCCTTCCACTTCTTGGGTTGTCCTCAGTGCTTGACTGATCTTTGTCAAAAAGAACAGACCACTGTGATGTCATCCCACACACCTCTCTCAAAGGTTTGTAGATCTCCATTGGATTGTTTCCGTGTACAGACTGGATTCTGATACAGGAATGCTGGTCACTATGTGTAATCCAATCTGACTCAGCTTCCATTTCAAAAATGAATTACAACACAGCCATGAGAACCAGCAAACACACATATGATCATCACACCTTTAAGTCTCATTCACAAATGAAATGAATTTCAAGTTGATCATGCCACTATAACAGTGATGTGTGTGTAGAGCGCAGGGCATTTGAAATTATCCTCATATTATTATTGGATCATAAGTCCATCAGCATGATGTATTTATTGTGAAATTTATATGAAATGTCACTTAACGAGGATCTTCAAGGATGTTGACTAAGTCACTGCATACCTTAAGAAAAGAAAAGTTTAACTGAGTGGCAGCAGTTCCGATCCATAGACCAACCTCAATCATTCATAACTGACTATATAAGACAGACAAAAAGTATCTTAAAATGAGACACTAGCAATTATACATAGTGTAAATATGAATGTTGCTTAACCACTCTGCATACATAAACTATATATTTAACTCATTGCAAGTGAGGTGTATATTGACCAACTTATAAAACTTACACAACAGCAGTCATTTCCCTGTTTGAGTGATCAGGACAAATCAGTTGCAAAGGCAATGCTGTTGCTGCTGAGAGAGTAAGAGAGGGAGCTGGCAGAGAGCAGGGAGTCAAACTAAATAACATCTGAGCACAAATAAATCCTCAAAACTACACTGTAAAACCAAATAATGACACAGTTATAAAGATAGATACAAATGACATACAAATGATAGTAGCAGGGATGTAACACGGCTAATGTACAATTTTGTAGGGCTAATACTTTCATGCCTATGTTATTCACATCTGTTTACCTTTATTGTCATATCATGATTTGGAAGTCAAGTATAGTTCTCAAAATTATTTTTGCTCAACTGTTATTTAGTCTAGCATCCCATCCTATGATGGCCCCCTCTATTGCTCGCTTATTCCATTAAAATGGTATAAGCTCCTCCTATTCCACCAGTATGTCCTAAGCACTCCAACTAAGAAAAGCACCCCTTTTGTGTAAGTTTTATATGTCTGTTAGCATATATTGTACTAATGACAATTAGATACTTACTTTATTTATGATGAGTTGTTATGCACAGTTATTTGTAATTATACTGTGTAAACCCTTAGATGCTAGCAGAGGTGCCACAGAAGTTCATACTAGAGGGCACAAGATTCTAAAATTACCTTTTTTGACATCAGAGAACTTCAGAATTTACTTGTGGTATCATCCAGAGATTACAGTGACACACCAAAGTTGGCAATGCACATTGCTACCACAGCTATTAGCAATGTCTTACTGTAATCCACAATGGCAACTGGGAGAGGCTGAAGAGGACATGCCCTCTCCCTCAGCACAGACACACCCTTGCACAGAAATCAATAAAGAGCCAAGCATGGAAGAGCTCTGCTTCAGTTTGTGACCACATCTGAAGCAGTCAGCATCATCACGTAGAACTAAATAATTACAGGTACTCAAGTGTCAGATGAAAATGTACTTTTGTATATGTTGAACACTGTACTTCAAGAGAAATGTTCATTAATTAGTGCATCAAGTGATGCTTTAAGAGCCGTAAGTTGTAAAGAACTCCTGCAGCAAAGGATTGTATTAAGTTGCATAAATCTTTTTATGCATTCCTGTAATAAAGTGAACTAATATTTGATGCATTGTGGATCCAGTGAGCCATCTCCCAGAGCACTCAAGGAACCAAAGTTATGGCTGGATGATTGCAGTTTCATCTAGTCATAACAAATGGCGATGAGAACTGGGGCTTAAGCTGCTCATCTTTCACACCAGGTGCCTGCCCTATGTGTGAGTTGAGCACATTTTTCTGGATGTTGCCCTGTTGTATTAGTGTGTCTCCTACTACATTTCACTATGTCTGAGCCACCACAGGAAATGTCTTTAACTGATCTCGCCCGGTTTCAGGCACATCTGACTGAACGCCTGCTGCTTACTGGCAGCCACTTGATGTGTTTACTGAAGAAGCAAGCAGCACCACTGCTGGTAGCTGCTCCAAAATTTCACCTATAATACAGCTGAGAAGAAGAATGCTTGGACTGTCACACTTACCACACAATTAGAGGCCCACTTAACTATATTGTTCGAAAATAGATTTGCGAGAGGTATATACAAGGTTACTGCTAGATGAACAGTTCAAGCAATACAAAATAACAGGTATGGAGCACAATTCTTTCTTTTCATCCACCATTGATCTCGATCTGTGTCAAATTATGTGCCAAAACTGTTTCGGAAGTCATGTATAACGATCTAGTGAAACTGTTGGATGATCATTTTGACAGCCAAATTCATGTAGCAGCTGCTGTGCTTAAATTTTTTACACATGAAGCAGCAGCCTGCTCAGTCAGTCAAACAGCAGAACTCAGAGATCTCGCCAGCCATTGCAAATTTTAAGTGTTTGTGTGGAATTACCAATAGTGAAGTCATATGATGTGATACTATCACATAGAATGTATCAGACACACACATTCACACTGCAGTTCTAGAACTGCTACATCCTGGTTTAAAAACAGTTCTGTCTATAGTGAAATCACAGACAATTGTGGGCCCAACAGAGGTTAGTTTGTAGTGCACAACTCACTCATGTGCAGAATAGTGTTCAAGTGATTAATAATAGAGCTCAGATAGAAGTAAGAACAATTAAGCACAGAGGACATTAAAAATTTTCACATCAGTATCAGCCACTTGATGTGCTTACTGAACAAGAAAGCAAGTCTGAAAGCAAGGGGAAACTATAGCCATAATTTTTCCTGAGGGCATACAGCTCTATTGTATGGGTAGACTGGGACAGGGCAGATACTTTTTGAAAATAGATTTGTTAGAGGCTTATATAAGTTACTGCTGGATGAACAGTTCAAACAATATTTTGTGATAAACACCCACTTAATTTTATTTCACTTTCAAAGACTATTACTTGTTAAAAATAAAAAAAATTGTCCTCAATGCTTTTTTAGGCATGACCAGAAAGACTGTCCTCCTTGTAATGCTAGCTGCTTTCATTGTGGATGTGAAAGTAATATCCAACCAGTGTGTTTGTGCAAAAAGTAAGGCCAAGATAACAGCCACTGTTATGCAAGTGCACAGTGACCACAGATATGCTGTCAAAAGGCACATATAGTACGGGCCATACCACTCGCTAAGGTGCGAGTTGAACCAAGCATTTTCACACTGCTGAAACCTTCTGCTGCAATATGCATGCAGGTAAACAAACTTTTCATTCATTTAAAAGTGGAACATAAGGCAATTAAGTTACAGTTAGACACTGGTGCTTCTGTTCCCCTGCTAAATAAAGACATTTATGACAGTATCGGTAGCCCACCGCTACAGCAGTCTACTTTCTATTTTTTCCACCTATACTGGATATGAAATTCCAGTCCTTTGCATGTCTAGTTTACCAGGTCTGACAAAATACGTTTCATTTTATGTACTCAATTCTAAGAGAAGTGCAAACAATTTTGGGTTAGATTTATTTGATTTGTTAAATTTACATGTTCTAAACAATGTTTTAGAAATCAGTATTTCTGTGCTTCACACTAACATTTCTGACTTGTATAGTAAGTATGAAGAACTTTTTAAACCAGGTGTAGGAAGGACTAAAGACAGAAGCACACATAACTGTGAAGGACAATACATGGTCACAATCTGTACCCCATGCATTACATAGAGCAAGTTGCTCAGGAATTGTGAAGATAGCAAGTCAATGGGGTTATCCAGTCCATTTCTACAAGATGACAGGCATCACCTTTGATCATTCTAAAGAAGCCATCAGATGGTTCACATCTGTGTGTGGATTTTAAGGCAACAGTAAACACACAGGCAGTAGCAGATTGTTTTCCTCTTCCATATCTGGAGGAATTGATGGACAGACTGTGACAGGGCAGATACTTTTCAAAAATAGATTTGTGAGAGGTGCATACATAGTTACTGCTGGATGAATAGTTCAGGCAATACTTTGTGATAAACACTCAATTTTGTTCCACTTTGAAAGACTGTCATTTGAAAGTGCATTAGCTGCAACAGTTTTTCAATGGTTCTTGGAACAGTCAACAGCAAAATTTCCTTCTTGTACAAACTATTCAGACAATACTGTCATCACAGGTCATATGCTTGCTGAACGTTTAGCAAATTTAGACTGCTTGTTTCAACTTCTTTCTGCTGCTGGCTTAAAGTGCATCAAGGGAAAGTGCTCCTCCATCCAGGAAGAACTGAACTATTTGTATCACATAATGAATGTAAAATTGTAACACACCAGGTGATAGCAAGGGAAACTAAAGCCATAATTTTTCCTGAGGGCATTGTATCACGTAATGAATGTAAAATTGTAAAACACCAGGTGATAGCAAGGGAAACTAGAGCCATAATTTTTCCTGAGGGCATTCAGTTCTACTACATGGTTAAGTAGTTATGGTATCCTTTAGGGTAAAATATTCCAGAGGTAGAATAGTCCCTCATTTGAATGTCTGAGCAGGGACTACTCAGGAGAATGTCGTTATCAAGAGAAACAAAACTAGCATTCTATGGAATGGAGTGTGGAATGTTGGATCTGTTAATTGGGCAGGTGGGTTAGAAAATTTAAAAAGGGAAATGAATAGGTTAAAGTTAGATACAGTGGGAATTAATGAAGTTCAGTGGCAGGAGAAACAGGACTTCTGGTCAGATGAACATATGGTTATAAATACAAAATCAAATGGGAATAATCCGGGGTTAGGTTTAATAATGGATGATGGAAAGGGTTGTATGGGCGCATGACTGCAAGGTCTTCAGCGCTCGCTCAGTAACAGATTGAGACAGGTGTCAAGAAAATAATCAGAACAGTAAGATAAAACAGAATGTAAAACACTGGTAACAAAGATGGAAAAATATGAGCCGACCCACACTGAAATGTGGGACGAAGCATGCCGTCAGCAGTAAGACATGGACAACACAAGAAGAAACTGGTAGAGGGAGCTAAAACAATGTAGCGGATGGAATTGGCTGGCTGACCACAAGCAAAAAAGGGAGGAGCCAGCCACTTTGCAATACACTAAAAGCTCCAGCCTAAAAGTTTAGGCCAGAATCCAGACACATCACAAAACTTTAAAACCCTAGACACAAACATCTCATCATTAGCTAAAACACAGGGCAGATCCCCAGCAACTTGTGCTTCTGCCCTTGCATCATAGTATAAAATGCAGTCTGTAAAATGTGCCAGACAGAGATGTGCACACAACAAGCATCACAAAATGGGGGATCCTCCCACCGTAATAGAAAGCTATGTGTGAGAGGGCAGTGCCCAATCCAAAGACGCGTGAAGGTCACTTCCTCCCGCCTGAGCAACTGGCAGGAGGAACGCCATGGCTGAGTTGTTGACTTCACCAACTGCAATTTATTGGCTGTCACCGCCAGCCATTCTTCCTCCCACAACTCCATGCACTTCTTGTGGAGTGCAGAAATGACACACTGCAAGGGAATAGGACACTGGACCACATCCTGCTCTCTGCAGGCCTCCTTGGCAGCCCAATCAGCCTGTTCATTGCCCCATATACCTACATGACCCGGCACCCAGCAGGACACCTCCTTACCCTGCTGTTGGAGCAAGTACAGTTGGTAATATGAATAAGAAAATAGAAACACAGATAAACTACTATGAACAGCATAGTGAACACATTATTGCAGCTGAGATAGACACGAAACCCACACTGACCACAGTAGTACAAGTTTATAAGCCAACTAGCTCCACAGATGATGGAGAGATTGAAGAAATATAAGATGAGACAGAATAAATTATTCAGATAGTTAAGGGAAGCGAAAATTTAATAATCATGGGGGGTTGGAATTCGACAGTATTAAAAGGAAGAGAAGGAAAAAGGAATGAAAGAGGAAGCCATCTGGTAGAACTTTGGACAGAGCATAATTTCATCATTGCAAAAATTAAATTTAAGAATCATGAAAGAAGGTTGTGTATGTGGAAGAGACCTGTAGACACCAGAAAAGGTTTCAGGTTAGTTATATAAAGTTAAGACAGAGATTTCAGAACAAGATTTTAAATTTTAAGACATTTCCATGGGCTGATGCTGACTATGACCACAATTTATTGGTTATGAACTGTTGATTAAAACTGAAGAAATTGCAAAAAGATAAGAATTTAAGAAGATGAGACCTGGATATAAAGGAAGAACCAAAGGCTGTTGAGAGTTTCAGAGGGAGTATTAGGTAAAGACTGACAAGAGCAGAGGAAAGGAATACAGTACAAGAAGAATGGGTAGCTTTGAGAGAGGAAATAGTGAAGACTGAAGAGGTTCATGTAGGTAAAAAGATGAAAGGAGAAATCCATGGGTACCACAACAGATATCGAATTTAGTTGATGAAAGAAGGAAATACAAAAATGCAGTAAATGAAGCAGGAGAAAGAGAACACAAATGCATAAAATATGAGACTGGCAGGAAGTGCAAAATGGCCAAGTAGGAATGGCTAGCAGACAAATGTATGGATTTAGAAGCACATGTCACTAAGGGAATGAGAGATACCACCTACAGGAAAACTGAAAGAGCTCAGATGGAAAACAAATCCTAAGTAAAGAATTACAAGCTGAAAGGTGGAAGGAGTGTCCAGAGGGTCTGTACAAGGAAAATGTACTTGAGAGCAATATTACAGAAATGGAAGAGGATGTAGATGAAAAGAAGCTAGGAGATAAGGTAATACATGGAGAATTTGAAAGAGCACTGAAAGGCTTGAGTCAAAACTGGGCCCCAGGAGTTGACAACATTCCATTAGAAGTACTGATAGCCTTGGGAGAGTCAGAAAGAAAAAAACTCTTTGATCTGGTGAGCATGTTGTATGAGACAAGCAAAATAACCTTAGTTGTTGAGAAGAATATAATAATTCCAGTTCCAAAGGAAGCAGGTGTTGACAGATGTGAAAATTATCAAACTATCTGTTTAATAAGTCATGGTTACAAAATACTAACATCAATTCTTTATAGTAGAATGGATAAACTGGTAGAAGCCAATATTAGGGAAGATCAGTTTAGATTCTGGAGAAATGTGGGAAGACATGAGGGATACTAACTCTACAACTTCTCACAGAAGATATGTTACAGAAACACAAACCCTACATTTCTAGCATTTGTAGACTTACAGAAAGATTTGACAATGTCAACTGGAATACTGTCTTTAAAATTTTAAGGGTTGCAGGGGTAAAATACACAGAGAAAAAGTTCGTTTACAACTTGTACAGAATTCAGATGGCAATTAGAAGAGTTGAGGGGCATGAGAGGGAAGCAATGATTGAGAAGGAAGTGAGGCAGGGTTGTGGCCTATCCCCAATGTTATTCAATCTGTATATTGAGCAAGCAATAAAGGAAACAAAAACAAAGTCTGGAGTTGCAATTAAAGTCCAGAGAGAAGCAATAAAAACTCTGAGGTTTGCTGATGACATTGTAATTCTGTCAGAGATAGAAAAGGAGATGAACATCAACCAAATGCAAAATGAGGATAATGGAATGTAATCAAATTAAATCGGGTGATGCTGAGGGAATTATATTAGGAAATGAGACACTGAAATCAGTAGACGAGTTTTGGTATTTGGGCAGCAAAATAACTAATGATGGCTGAAGTAGAGAGGACATAAAATGTAAACTGGGAATGGCAAGAAAAACTTTTCTGAAGAATAAAAATTTGTTAAGATCGAGTATAGATTTAAGTGTTAGGAAGTCTTTTTTGAAAGTATTTGTATGGAAGTGAAACATGGGTGATAAACAGTTCAGACAAGAAGGGAATAGAAGCCTTTGAAATGTGGTGCTAAAGAAGAATGCTGAAGATTAGATGGGTATATCATGTAACTAATGAGGAGGTGCTGAACAGAAATGGGGAGAAAAGAAATTTGTGCAACTACCTGACTAGAAGAAGAGATCAGATGGTAGGACACATTCTGAGACATCAGGGGATCACCAATTTAGTATTGGAGGGAAGCATGGGGAAGGGAGGGAGCGAGGGTGAGAGCATGGTGGTGGGGGCTAAAAATCATAGATGCAAATGAAGAGATGAAAACAGTTAACAGATTCAGAAGGATGTAGATTGCAATAGTTACTCAAAGATGAAGAGTCTTGCACAGGATAGAGTAGCATGGAGACCTGTATCAAACCAGTCTTTGGACTGAGGACAACAACAACAGCAATAAATGCACAGGGTATACATCCAACTACTTTGCACTTTGCTGCTATTAGAGATCTGCCAGCACCCCATAACATTACGGAGCTCCAGTCAGTCATGGGGAGACTTACCTATTATATCAAATCTACTCCAAATGCTGCACAAATTGCTGTGCCACTTAACTCTCTGTGCTCGAAAAATGTTCCTTTTGTGTGGTCCAAGGAATGCCAGAATGCATTTCAGCAACTGAAAGATGTGCTCTTAAGGGAAGGGGAAGGCAATTTTTACCCCTATTCTGCCATTGCTGTTTCACCCTTTTAACAGGTACACTTTTCAAAAGACCTACAAGGGTTAAAACAGTAAAATTTTTACTGAATGTATATAACATATATGCTTGCATTTACAAGTAAAATGAACAAAATACCTCTTGTGGATTTGAAGAATTTTTTTTTTATTGTTTCACTAATAAAATTACACTTTTTTACATTAATTATTACAAAACAGTTTCTGTTGAGTTGGTGGTTCTCAATTTACGTGTAATAACTTATTACCATCCTGAACAAATTGACCAAATTTTATATTTCCAACCCAATCAGTTCCAGAAAAATCAAGTTAAAGTTTAGTATTGCCATTTCAGTATAGATATTGATGAGACCAAACAATGCCAATTTTCACCAGATAAAAAAATATTTTCCTGCATCATATTCAGCATCATGTGTAGGGTGACCAAACGTCTCGATTAATCCAGACATGTCCTCTTTTTTAGGTCTTTGTCCGGGGTCTGGGCGGATTTTTACAGTGTCCGGCTTTTTCAAGTTGAGCATAATACAGTTAAATTTACAATTCGTCCCGTTCTATTGCTCTTTTCTTAATCAATAATTGTTAAGGAATGTATGTATGTTATGTCTATAAATAATGAACTCATTTATTAAAACTGAACGTATGTTTGATGGGGAATACTACAGATGAGAATACCACCCATCAGCTTTAGACATGTCACATGAAAGTAGCCAATCAGGAGTGATGTTTAGGCAGCCGTCTGTTAAATTTTAAAACTACACGTAAATTTAAAAACAATTGCTGCCACACTGTGACCACAATTGATGTTTTTAATTTAAAATAAAAAAAAATATTGCTCTGGGAATCACCACCTGACCACCAGTAACAATTAACTACTAGTTTTACGGGTAATTCCCAGCAGTCACGTGACTTGTCCAAAGCTGCAGTTGAGCCGTTTGATGTGTCCTCTTTTTTCTTCCTTTGTCCTCCTTTTTGAAGCTGTTTGTCCTCCTTTTTAAACAATTGCATCTGGTCACCCTAATCGTGGATCATACTGATCTTCTTTTACTTCTCTCTGTCACTCTTCTTTTCCATCTGGCTTCTTTTGTGCATTTTAAATTAGCAATTTCTGCTTTGCAGATTCGCTCTTTATCTATTTTCACCAAGGATTTTGCAGTATTTCCACCAGATTTTATGCCCTATACTTCCAAAACATCCACTTTCTTGTTACACCATCATTGAAGCATGAAACAGAATTATAAACACCAAATTTGAGGGTTGTTATCATAACAAATACAACAATCTTCCAGCATGCTGGAGTAATTTGGGTCACCAACTTCTGTTAATCAGCAGAATGAAAAGCCAATCCAAGTTGCAAATTTTTACTTTTTATTCATTTAGTGGCTAGTTTCAGGATGAGACTCATTTTCAAACCACCATAACATAGTCGGAAATGGTATTTCTGAAGACATCAAAAATGTGCACAGAAAATTTACAGTGCATACAGATAACTCTTCTGTATGCACTGTAAATATTCATTGCACATCTTTGACATCTTCAGAAATGCTATTGTCGAGTATGTTATGATGATTTGAAAATGGGTCTTGGCCCAAAACTAGTCATCAAATGAATAAAAAGAAAATTGCCACTTGGACTGGTTTTTCATTCTACTGGACGAATACAGTTCCTGGTAACTAGGTCCAAATGACAGAATTCACATATTTATTTAAATTTTGCTATTCTCCTTTTAGATATTTCTTCAATGGGGTATCTTTGCAAAGCTGTCTAAGTATAGGTTTAATTTCATTTGTTACTGCTGCAGGTAAAGAACATTTGTAGTATAAAGTCGCACTTCTCCTGTAATTGTGCCGTGTCAAGATCTTTTGGGCAAAGACAGTGGTGAGGATTTTCATTTGTGGAAAGCTTATGGGAAAATATAGCCCACACAGCTTTTTCTTTGGTTTCTAACTTCCCAACATTTCTCCTTATGGCTAAGCCATAATAATTCTGTAATCTATTTCAACATTTATCAGATGACCTTTACCATTTATCTTCTTACCATCTTCAATAACTATTTTTTACTTTTCTTTTAATAATCTTCTCAGCCTGTACATGCCCAATGCATTCTAATCTATTTTTTCGAACTAGTGTTCATTTCCATAAGCTGATTGGGAGGAAACTCCTTAAAGACACTGCAGTTTCTTTCTTGAGGTGCAGATTATCTTCAAGTCTAATATCCTTGGATGCTTTGATCCACTAACCTCATTTAGCTTTTCGTATTTATTTCCTCTGAATTTCAGTTTAGTTGAGAATTTCTTTATTCACAGTATTTTTATGAAAATGTGTGAAACCAGAAAAAAATATAATTCAACACTTACTTCACTTTCAACAAAGGCCCAGCTGCACAATCTCGGATTAAATCCAAGATTATCTAACTGAAGAATAGACTAACCATGGATTAACTTGGAGCACGCATTGTATAACACCATTTTATTCCATTATTTTCTTAATAGCATTTCTGTCCAGTTATGTTGGTAACAACTTAAAAGTGCACTGGATCCTTGTATGTAAATCATTTCATATTTACTGTAGCCATCATCTGCAGAAATAATGTGTCCAACATAAGCGATAAGCATTACAGATCACAAAACTGTTCATTTGAGGATATTTTAAGGCTGCTATTTACTATAGACAAGTTCAAGAGTGTAATAAAAAACATGAGAAGTTCTGCAGTCTCATTCAATGAAAACATTAGTGCAAAACATTTAACTGAGTTTGTAGGGTATGTGAATGTATAACAGTGTAACTATCTATTGTAATATTAGTTAAGGATCAAGTATTTGCTGTTTGACCTGTAAGAGATCTTTCTAGATTTCTGAATAAAGTGTGGGAAAAAATATGCAAATTTCCATTTGTAAAGAATTTCAGACAGATCGACAAAGCAGCTACAACAGATGTATGATTTCTTTTAACTCCAAGAAAGAAAGACATAAATATTATGCCTAGAAAATGTAACAGAGGCTACAGATTCGTGGTGCCTCCTATGTGGAATGTAAGTTCCCAGTTGTGCACAGTGAAATTTACAATTTGGTAAAGTTGTCAAGGGAAGGATGCCACTGTGCAAGAATGGACATAATGCAAAAACAGTAGTGAAATGCAGTCTGCTTTGTGAAATAGATGGTCTTTTCAGAGTCTCCAACTGAGACAACACATAGATCATTGAGACTGATTTGAGTGACAATTCTGAGATATGTTACTGGCTAGTTTGCTGTTGTATTTACGTCTTAGAGTGATTAATTGCTTACAGCAGCAATAGGTTTCTACAGCAAGTACCTTTGCTGAATTACTGAACAGTGTGCATCCATTTCCAGTAACTGGGCAAGTATAAATATTTTTTCTGTGATGTGATTATTAACAATTATATTGTGTATATACATTAGGAATAAGATGCTAACATTTACAATAGACAACCATAATCTTTTTTTATAATCCTGTAGTATAAATGTACCTATGGCACATATCCAAACTGGAAGCTGTTATTGTACCTCACCATAAATGTTTGAGGAACAGCAACTATTTCATACATAATTTTGGCTTTTGCAATAATTTTTAGCGCTATATGAAGGACTTATTTCAATAGTGGTACAAGTCCATTTTTATTCATTGTGAGATACAGAGTCCTAAGATAAATGAACGCTGAAAAATCTGCAGTTGAGATACCAGAAATATTCAATCATAAGGCTTCTTGCTAGAGATGAACGTTTCTTTCTGTTTGTTTGGATCATTAATTTCAGAAGCATTATAGGCAGAAAAGTGGAGGTAATGGAATTGTACCACTATTGAAATAAGCCCTTCATATGTAATGTGGAAAGGAAGGGAAAGTAACTGGAGGCATGACATCTTCACTGTGTTCTTCCTTTTTTGCAGTCATCTCAGTTTGAAACCATCAGTCTTCTTTCCAGAATAAAAATTTCTGTTCTGAAGTGTGGAAGAATTAGCAGAATTGTAGATGGTGCTGCTTTAAAAGTAGCATAACAAGAACCAGAGATGGAATGAAGAACTGTTTTGGTTTAAAAAAAAGAGCATAAAATTCTTAATTATGACCAGAAAAAAGAAATTAAACAAATCATTTCGCAATAAAAGTATATTATTTCAGATACACATATTCATTCAAGTTTCAATTAATTATGACAAAGAACTGAAGTAATTAACAAAACTGTCTGTTGTATAGGTTTTCCAGTGTCATACACATCCCTTTAATAATCCTACTGGCTGTTCCCTTGTCAATACCAATTAAGTGTCCAGTGGACAGAAAGAATGACCAGAGGCAACATATTTGAGTATCAGTAGTAGCTGCTTCATTGGTGGAACAGTCATTCCTGAAAGAAAGAAAAAGGATGACATAAATGTAAATGTCGTGTGACTCGGGCCTCTCATTGGGTAGGCTGTTCGCCGAGTGCAAGTCTTTTGATTTGATGCCACTTCAGCGACTTGCACATCAATGGGGATGAAATGATGATGATTAGGACAACACAGCACCCAGTCTCTGAGTTCAGAAAATTTCTGACCCAGCCGGGAATCGAACCTGGGCCCTTAGGAATGACATTATGCCACACAGACCACTCAACTATTGACCCCACTTGGAATCAAACACGGGGTCCCATTCTCAGGAAGTGAGCACGTTACCATGAGACCATGAGTGGCAGACTCTAGAGTTTGTACATGGTGGAAAAAAATCACCATGTAGATGGGCTTATGTGGATAACACTGGTAATTGAGAAACACAACAGCTGTGTTCTGTAATTGAGGAGGCATCACCATTTTTTTAAATACTAACTTTCCTGTTAATCTTTGTGTATTAACCTTAGCTTGAGTAAGCACAAATAGTTCACAGGCTTCAGTGAATAATGGTATATGGGAGACAATGTTGTTGCTCTGAAGCAATAATGGGCCTGCAATCCTCAGATTTTCACTAAATGCGAGAGTTGTTCTGACACTGCTGTGATGTTTACAAAAAGGGTCATTCCTAACAGAGTGGAACAACATTTTCTGCTATTGAAGTATGTGGCCAAATGTAATTGGAACACTACTGTTTTGTCGAAACATTTTGCTAAATGAAAAATCAGTGTTATCGTCTAAAACTGAAACAGCTTGTAATATATATAATATCCATAATTGGTGTGGTTCTTCGATTTGGTTAAGCCTGTAAAGGCACTGCTAAATAAAATGAAACAGTCCTTCCTATTACTGTAGAAATTTTAACACATGCCCAATAAATAAGACTATTTTGACATGAATCAACATTTTAATGTGCCAGATTTGCATAAATAACATGACGGAATTCACAAAGTACTGAAATCAAGTCCACACTACTACAAATAAACAGTATTATCTTAGAAAACAGAGAGATGGTCTCACCAGTCTGTCATATGCTCAGTTTCTCATGTACAAGATTAAAAAGATGAAGTACGGCTTCCTGAGATAAGCAAAATCTGGATATAAATTCAGAATCAGCTTTGTCTCACTTTTATCTCCTTCCTCATTCTCATGAACAGTTCAGACAAAATCTTGTCACTGCTGTCTGCAACTAGATCTGTCACTATTTCTGCCATCTTGAAAACTTATCCTGCGGTTAAGCTCACTAACCAGCCAAAAATCACGTTAAGTTATCCTGAGTTCATTCTCTGATTAGGTGTTATTCCAGGTTCGTACAACTTGTATCTCACGCTATCCTGGAAATAGAGTTTAACTGGCTGCTAACTGGTGACTGTACCACTGGCTGTTAAGTATGAGTATATGTGGTCATATTTCCTCTACCAAAAATATGTTCCATTCCAAAGATAAATCTCGATAGTGCAGTCAACCAATGAAAACCAAGTTACCAACAGCCATTGAAAATGTTTGGCATGAATCACCTGGAAATTAACTTCTTATAATTACAAAACATTTGTGTGTCAGTAAATGATTGGAGAAATGAACGGAATATTTGCCAAGGAACGGCTGGGATTTGCAAAAGCTTCAAACCGTATCACTTCAGCAAACCATGAAACTTAGTGTGTTGCCTTCTTTTATTCTCACAAAGCTATGATTCACCATGACATTTAATATTTGCGCTCATTAATGTTGTAATGTGAAATACGAAATGAGTATTCATACCCCACAAAACAAGAACTGCAATGAAATTTTATATTTTGTGTATGTAGGCCTAATTTGAATTTGTACTGTGGATGTCATTAAAACCTTGGATGTGGAGTGGTTGCAATGTGACATGGTTTTTTTTCTTAATTCATAAGTTTTGCTATTTGAGGAGCAAAATAACTGATGATGGTCGAAGTAGAGAGGATATAAAATGTAGACTGGCAATGACAAGGAAATCGTTTCTGAAGAAGAGAAATTTGTTAACATCGGGTATAGATTTAAGTGTCAGGAAGTCGTTTCTGAAAGTATTTGTATGGAGTGTAGCCATGTATGGAAGTGAAACATGGACGATAACTAGTTTGGACAAGAAGAGAATAGAAGCTTTCAAAATGTGGTGCTACAGAAGAATGCTGAAGATAAGGTGGGTAGATCACGTAACTGATGAGGACGTACTGAATAGGATTGGGGAGAAGAGAAGTTTGTGGCACAACTTGACTAGAAGAAGGGATCGGTCGGTAGGACATGTTTTGAGGCATCAAGGGATCACAAATTTAGCATTGGAGGGCAGTGTGGAGGGTAAAAATTGTAGAGGTAGACCACGAAATGAATACACGAAGCAGATTCAGAAGGATGTAGGCTGCAGTAGGTACTGGGAGATGAAGAAGATTGCACAGGATAGAGTAGCATGGAGAGCTGCATCAAACCAGTCTCAGGACTGAAGACCACAACAACAACAACAACATGATACAATAATATTTTTGGAATAGCGTAAGTAATGCAGTGGGCATATCAACATATCATACAGCAGCTTTAGTAGATTACATAATATTTACTGCATATTTTAAATTCCTGTATCAAAGAGAATGTGTTTTGTTCAGGCCACCTTTTTGTAATATTTGTGAAGACATTCAGTGACACACTGTGTGCTTAGATGGTAACATATTAAATAATTGTATCCCTATGTACACATAACCACTTTGGGTTTCTTTAAGAGCAGTAACTGTGAAGCCCGTTGTCTACCTTTGACACATGTCATGGTTATGTATAGACTCTCGTAGTTTATCGAATTATTTAGCAACAAAGAGACGACTCACCAAAAGGCAAAAGTGCTGTGCAATTGACAGATACATGAACAAAAGGTACAGAGCTTTGCTTTGCTAGCTTTCAGAATGAAATTCCTTTCTCAAGCTGTACGAGACAGATGCACATAAAAGCACACACACACACACACACACACACACACACACACACACACACACACACACACACACATGCACACACATGCACACACCTGTCTCCCTACATTGTGCTCATCCATCTGCCAGCTCTTTCCTGGCCCAAGGTGAGTGTACAGGGGTGAGATGGGGGTGCAAGCTGGGGTAGTGAGGGATGGAGAGAGCCAGGGGGCAGAGGGGAGAGGATCATCTAGTGACTTGTGGGGCAGTGGGGAGCCATCTGTGGGCTAGCTAGTGGAGGGGCAAGTGACAGACGACTGAGCACGTGATTTCAAAGATTAGAGCGTGAGAAATCAGTGCACAACTAGATGACATCTGTGCAGCTCAGAAAAGTTGGTGGTGTTGGGGAGGATCCAGGTGGCACAGGTTGTGAAGCAGCCATTGAATGCTCGCAACTTGTGCTCTGCTTTGTTTTGTGCCACTGTGTGGTTCACCCTGTTTTTGGTAGCAGTTTGATGGTGGCCTTTCATTCTGGTTGACAGCTGGTTGGCTGTCATACCAAATTAAAATGCTGTGCAGTGTTTCCAACAGAACTAGTATACAAAATGGCTGCTTTCATAGGTGGACCAGTCTGTGATGGGGTAGGATGACAGGACTGGAATAGGAGGTGCTGGGTGGGTGGATAGGACAAGTCTTGCATCTGAGTTTTCCACAAGGATATGATCTGTGTGGTAGGGGTTGGAGTGGAAGTGGCATAGAGATGGGCTAGGATGTTGTGAAGGTTGGGTGGGCAGTGGAACACCACTTGGGGAGGGGATGGAAGTATCCTGGGTAGGATGTTTGTCATTTTAGGGCATGATGATAGGTAGTTAAAGCCCTGATGGACGTGGTTCAGTCATTCCAGTCCTGAGTGGTATTGGGTGATAAGGGGGGGACAGTTCTTTGTAATTGGTTCTTCGGATAGATGTGAGGGTCAGATGTGTGTGTGTGTGTGTGGGGGGGGGGGGGGGGGGTTGGCATGGGAGATCTATTTGTGTATCAGGTGTGGAGGGTACTGCCTGTCTGTGAAGGCCTTTGTGAGGCTTTCTGCATGTTGGGTGAGTTTATGGCGGTCTTGGTTATCCCTGATATGCACCAAGCAGCTGAGAATAAACAGTGATGCAACATACAGTATTTTCAGCTCTTGAAAGTATTCTCTGCATGGTACATGGTTTCTTACTGCAGCAACACACCTAAAGGCCTTTTTCTGCCAAATAAAAATTTATTTTTCAAGATGGATCTCTTCAAAAACGGAAAAGTTGAACAGTTTGTCGTGTAAAGACTCTAATAAAAAGGTGATGAAAGAAATCTTATGTGTTATGTGCAATTACTGATTACACGAAAGGTGCGCCAAAATAAATGTAAAATACATCAGTGACGATTATTTGTTCACATGTCTCGGCTGTTTACATTTCGAAACATCTGAATTTGAAAAAGCAGTGAAAATAAAAAGCGAAATTATCAACATATTACAAGGTGATATTGAGGTCTTGAAAAGTGATGTCTTAACTCTGAAGCAACAAAACAATAAATTACTACGAGAATAAAAACAGTGTGTCCGAAAACTGTGAAACAAAAACAAACCAACATTTTGACAATTCGTGTGCATATACTAGCAGTGGACTGATAAACATCAAATCGATGATTCCAGATAAAGACAAAATGTTGTTGTTGTGGTCTTCAGTCCTGAGAGTGGTTTGATGCAGCTCTCCATGCTACTCTATCCTGTGCAAGCCTCTTCATCTCTCAGTACCTACTGCAGCCTACATCCTTCTGAATCTGCTTAGTGTATTCATCTCTTGGTCTCCCTCTACGATTTTTACCCTCCACGCTGCCCTCCAATGCCAAATTGGTGATCCCCTGATGCCTCAGAACGTGTCCTACCCACCGATCCCTTCTTCTAGTCAAGTTGTGCCACAAACTCCTCTTCTCACCAATTCTGTTCAATATCTCCTCATTAGTTATGTGATCTACCCATCTAATCTTCAGCATTCTTCTGTAGCACCACATTTCAAAAGCTTCTATTCTCTTCTTGTCTAAACTATTTATCGTCCATGTTTCACTTCCATACATGGCTACACTCCATACAAATACTTTCAGAAACGACTTCCTGACACTTAAATCAATACTCGATGTTAACAAATTTCTCTTCTTCAGAAACGCTTTCCTTGCCATTGCCAGTCTACATTTTATATCCTCTCTACTTTGACCATCATCAGTTATTTTGCTCCTCAAATAGCAAAACTTCTTTACTACTTTAAGTGTCTCATTTCCTAATCTAATTCCCTCAGCATCACCCGACTTAATTCGACTACATTCCATTATCCTCGTTTTGCTTTTGTTGATGTTCATCTTATACCCTCCTTTCAAGACACTGTCCATTCCGTTCAAGTGCTCTTCTAAGTCCTTTGCTGTCTCTGACAGAATTACAGTGTCATCAGTGAACCTCAAAGTTTTTATTTCTTCTCAATGGATTTTAATACCTACTCCGAACTTTTCTTTTGTTTCCTTTACTGCTTGCTCAATATACAGATTGAATAGCATCGGGGAGAGGCTACAACCCTGTCTCACTCCCTTCCCAACCACTGCTTCCCTTTCATGTCCCTCGACTCTTACAACACCCAAGTGAGTAGTGTCTGTGGGTAGGGTTCTGATTCTGTTAGCACAGATGACCTGTGCCTGAAAAGTAATCTGCTACACTGGAATGGAATACCATCACAATTAGGCAATAAGTCAGGTATATATTTATTATTTAGAGGACCAATGAACCACAGTCAGTTGTAAGATAACAGTCTGAGTTTAACATGTCATTTATTTGCTCTTTTATCTCGACACACACAATATTAAAATGATAGACAGTAAGTCTCCAACTGAATGAACATGTGTGGTGTCTTCAGTCCAGAGACTGGTTTGATGAAGCTCTCTTTGCTACTCTATCCTATGCAAGCTTCATCTCCCAGTACCTACTGCAACCTACATCCTTCTGAACCCGCTGAGCGTATTCATCTCTTGGTCTCTCTCTATGATTTTTACCCTACACGCTGCCCTCCAGTACTAAATTGGTGACCCCGCAGACCATTTCGTAGCAACCAGTCCCTTCTTCTAGTCAAGTTGTGCCACAAATTTCTCTTCTTACCAGTTCTATTCAGTACCTCCTCATTAGTTATGTGATCTACCCATCTAATCTTCAGCATTTTTCTGTAGCACCACATTTCGAAAGCTTTCATTCTCTTCTTGTTTCCCTTCCATACATGGCTACACTCCATACCAATACTTTCAGGAACGACTTCTGACACTTAAATCTATACCTGATGTTAACAAATTTCTTTCTTCAGAAAAGCTGTCCGTCTCATTTCCTAATCTAATTCCGTCAGTATCACCCGACTTAATTCAACTACATTCCATTATCCTCGTTTTGCTTTTGTTGATGTTCATCTTATATCCTCCTTTCAAGACACTGTCCATTCCGTTCAACTGCTCTTCCAGGTCCTTCGCTGTCTCTGACAGAATTATAATGTCATCGGCAAACCTCAGGTTTTTTTCTTCTCCATGGATTTTAATTCCTACTCCGAATTTTTCTTTTGTTTCCTTTACTGGTTGCTCAATATACTGATTGAATAACATTGGGGATAGGCTACAACTCTGTCTCACTCCCTTCCAACTCATGCTTCCCTTTCATGCCCCTCAACTCTTATAACTGCCATCTGGTTTTTGTAGAAATTGTAAACAGCCTTTCCCTCCCTGTATTTGACTCATGCCACCCTCGGAACTTGAAAGAGAGTATTCCAGTCTACGCTTTCAAAAGCTTTCTCTAAATCCACAAATGCTAGAAATTTACATTTGTCTTTCCTTAATCTATCTTGTAATATAAATCGTAGGGTCAGTAATTGCCTCACTTTTCTACGGAATCCAAACTGATCTTCCCCGAGGTCGGCCTCTACTAGTATTTCCATTCGTCTGTAAGGAATTCGTGTTATTATCTTGCAGCCGTGACTCATTAAATTGATAGCTCGGCAATTTTCACACCTGTCAACGCCTGCTTTCTTTGGGATTGTAACCATGATATTCTTCTTGAAGTCTGTTTCATACATCTTGCTCAGCAGATGGTTGAGATTTGTCAGGGCTGGCTCTCCCAAGGCTATCAGTAGGTCTAATGGAATGTTGTTGTCTATGAACATAAAATCTCGTAAATAATATTGCTCCAACACAACGATCTAAAGTCGCCTAAAATACTGAAACGCGTAGTTCTCTAGAAGCTCAATCAAAAATGTGCCACTAACACTTTGGGAAGGGTCTTAATTAATCTCCGCAGCGACCAAAAGCAAAACGAGTGCAAGACCCATGAAATAATGGCCGCGCGGAGTGGCCGCGCGGTTAGAGGCGGCATGTCCCGGATTGCGCGGCCCCTCCCGCCGGATGTTCGAGTCCTCCCTCGGGCAGAGATGTGTGTGTTGTTCGTAGCATAAGTTTGTTTAAGGAATTTGTAAGTCTAGGGACCGATGACCTCAGCAGTTTGGTCCCTTAGGAATCCACACACACACACACACACACACACACACATGAAATAATGCAGTTAATCGATTAACACAAGTTGCGTAGCAAATCTCGTAAATTCAGAGGTGTTCGGGAAGTGGATAACGGTAACGCGAGAAGTGAAACTTACAGCAGACTCTCCAAACGTGTACCAAACAAGGCCAGTTTTCACCAGATAAAAAATAGCTCCAATCAGCGTCAGCAAGCGTTCACCCAGTTCGGGACAGGAGCGGAAGTGTCCCCTTTCCGAGGCAGTACTGCAAGTGTCGAAAATTACTCTCCTCTAAACCTGACTCCCAACTTTTTGAAAACTCAATGCTGCTGCTGCCAATGCACCTCAACATGCAGTGGGGCTGGCATCGGCTCCTAGCCGTGTTGCACTCATTGGTCGGTCCTTCCGTGACGAAGCACGATGGCGAGTAAGACGCACTTGATCGGATAACAGGATCTGGAGTGTAAAGCAACGAAAGCCCTCACGGTGGCTGAGCAGAGCTGTAGCGGCCCGTTCTTAGACTTGCATACAGTGGGGTGAGTTCATCGCGCTCGGTAATACATTAGGGACTTGTAGATGCTTAGCGGCAGACTGCCTTCAGAGGAGAAAACCACGTTCTCTGATAAACTGAGAGCAGGGGCTTACAGCAACTGATTTGCACGAACTGCAGTGCCGTGGCTACTGACGGCTCTAGAGCCTCTGTGACTGACCCTCTGCGGTCAGAGCAGACCACCCGAGGAACATCTGGAGCCAATCGTTTCTAACCAGAATATGTGAAGCCTTTTCCTGAGTTAGCAATGTACTGTTCTCAGAAATAGCCATAAAATAAGCAGGAACACAGGCAAATAACACACAGTGATAGGTGACTGTCATGTCGCAATGCATCATTCTGACTCCCCCAGCAGCACTGGTTGGAGACTTGCAGCAGCCGGACCAGCGCAGGCTGTTGTTAACACCACAACACGAAAGGCTGCATTTGGACACGAACAGGAATCACGGACTGCTGACGAACGGTATCACACTGTGTTTTAGAGATGATTCGTGGTTCAGCACTGTCCCAGATGTCCATCACTGGCAAATGTGATGCCGACCTCCGGAAAGGTCCTATTCGTCCAAATTTTTCCAAGAAGAATGTGATATCATCCTGGCATCATGATGTATGGAGCCATCGCGTATGACGTCATCCCACAACTTGTAGTGACTGAGGGCGTACTGTCAACACTATGCTACGCTATGTTACCTCGTACATCGGTCATGGTGCGTCCTCAGGTGTCACAACTCGTGGGTCGGTATTATGATGCTATTTTTCAACAGGACAATGCTCGTCAATACATGGCACGAGTCTGTATGAATTATCTGCGTGATGTTGATGTACTCCTGTTGCCAGCAAGATCCCCAGATCTGTCCTGGATAGAATACGTGTGGGACCAAGTCGGACTTTAGCACTGTCCAACTGCCAGTGGCCAGGATATCAAGGAGAAGTTACAACAGTTGTAGGCCATCTCATCCCAGGAGAAGATTCCTTTTTTTTTTTTTTTTTTAATCATCAGTCTTCTCACTGATTTGATAGGATCCGCCACGAATTTCTCTTCTGTGGCAAGCTCTTCATCTCAGAGTAGCACCTGCAACCTACGTCCCCAATCATTTTCTGGCTGTATTCCAATCTCTGTCTTCCTCTGCAGTTTTTTGCCCTCTACAGCACCCTCTGGTATCACGGAAGTCATTCACTGATGTGTTAACACATGTCCTATCATCCTGTCCCTCCTCCTTCTCAGTGTTTCCCACACTTTCCTTTCCTCTCCGATTCTGCGCAGAATCTCCTCATTCCTTACTTTATCAGCCCACACAATTTTCAACATTCGTCTATAACAGCAGATATGTAATGCTTCGATTCTGTTCTGTTCCGACTTTTCCACAGCCCATGTTTCACTACCATACAATGATGTACTGCAAGCGTACGTTCTCATGAATTTCTTCCTCAAAGTAAGGCCTATGTTTGATAGTAGTAGACTTTTCTTGCCCAGGATTGCCCTTTTTGCCATTGCTAGTTTGCTTTCAATGTCTTCCTTGCTCTGTCCATCATTGGTTATTTTACTGCCTAAGTAGTAGAATTCCTTAACTTCATCTGCTTCATGACTATCAGTCCGCCTGCTTACCTGGGTGGTAACGTGCTCGCCTCCCATACAAGGGGGCACAGGTTCGATTCCCGGCCGTGTTGGACATTTTCTCCGCTCGAGGACTGGGTGTCGTGTTGTCCTCATCATCATCATTTCACCCTCATCACCGGCGCGCAAGTCGCCCAGTGTGGCGTCCACTGAAATGAGACTTGCACTTGGCGGCCGAACTTCCCTGGATGCGGCCTCCCGGTCAATGGTGCCATACGCTCAGTTTCATTCCAATCCTGATGTTAAGTTTCTCGCTGTTCTCACTTCTCCTGCTTATCTTTTCCTTAGTATTTCTTCGATTTACTCTCAACCAGTACTCTATACTCATTATACTGTTCATTCCGTTCAGCAGATCATGTAATTCTCCTTCACTTTCACTCGAAGTAGCAATGTCATCAGCGAATCGTTCATTGATATCCTTTCACCTTGAATTTTAATTCCACTCCTGAATCTTTCTTTTATTTCCATCATTACTTCCTCGAAGTACAGATTGAATAGTAGGAGCTTGTCTTACACCCTTTTTAATACGAGCATTTCCTTCTTAGTCATCCACTCTTATTATTCCCTTTCGGGTGTTGTACATATTGTACGAGTATATGATCCGTCTCTCCCTGTAACTTACCCCTACTTTTTTTCAGAATTTCGAACATCTTGCGCCATTTACATTGTCGAACTCTTTTACCAGATTGACAAGTCCTATGAACTCGTCTTGATTTTCCTTTAGTCTTGTTTCCATTATCAAGTGCAACGTCAGAATTGCGTCTGCGGGGCCTTTACCTTTCCTAAAGCCAAAGTGATCGTCATCTTAGAGATCCTCAATTTTATTTTACCTTTTTCTGTATATTATTCTTGTCAGCAAATTGGATGCATGAGCTGTTGAGCTACTGAGCGATAATTTTCGCACTTGTCAACTTTTGCAGTATTCGGAAGTGAGTGGATGATATTTTTTTCGAAAGTCACATGGTATGTGGCCAGACAGAACGGCCTTAAGGCATCCTCCCAAACCGCATCATTGGATGCATCGAGGCCAGATGCTGTAGAATGTCGCTTACAAAGGGGCTAATATTGCCAAGTTGCTTGTAAAGTTGTCTCGATTTGGTGATCACGTATCTTCTCAACCCCTGAAATTTCACTTCGTTTGCTCCTCCTCTTCTGGGTGCTTCATTTTTTTTTCAGGCACAGTGCTTACGTGTATAAAAAAATCCACAACCGTAGAATGTTAAGATTCCGTAACGTTTTATATAAACGAATACGTATTAACAGTATGCAAGATGTGACGACAACTTGTAGCATGACATTATTTGATTTCCGGATGTTGAGGAAATATTCTAAGAAAATTTCGCACTGTCCGTTTCAGTAATTACGACAGAATGTTGTAACTTAAAGAATGTGTCAACATTATGACGAACTACTCAATTCAATAAACTTCACCAACAGCCGTATGATTCAGATTATTTTATTTTATTTCGTACGCAACCAGTTTCGACAATTCATTTTGCCATCTTCAGGACCCATACGCTTTTTTAGAATCAACGAGCTTATCGTATAGCGCCATAAAACGGGTTACCGTGAATCCCAATATTTGCGCAAGACATTCAACGAAAGCGTGATACCAACTGTCAACTGTCAGTGTTACGCTTTCGTTGGATCTGTTGCACAATGATTGGGATACACGGTATCCCGTTTTATGGCGCTATATGATAAGCTCGTTGATTCGAGAAAAGCGTATGGGTCCTGAAGATGCCTAAATGAATTACCGAAACTGGTTGCGTTCGAAATAAAATAAAATAACCTAAAGTATACGGCTGTTGGTCTACATCTACATTTACATCTACATCTACATGACTACTCTGCAATTCACATTTAAGTGCTTGGCAGAGGGTTCGTTGAACCACAATCATACTATCTCTCTACCATTCCACTCCCGAACAGCGCGCGGGAAAAACGAACACCTAAACCTTTCTGTTCGAGCTCTCATTTCTCTTATTTTATTTTGATGATCATTCCTACCTATGTAGGTTGGGCTCAACAAAATATTTTCGCATTCGGAAGAGAAAGTTGGTGACTGAAATTTCGTAAGTAGATCTCGCCGCGACGAAAAACGTCTTTGCTTTAATGACTTCCATCCCAATTCGCGTATCATTTCTGCCACACACTCTCCCCTACTACGTGATAATACAAAACGAGCTGCCCTTTTTTGCATCCTTTCGATGTCCTCCGTCAATCCCACCTGGTAAGGATCCCACACCGCGCAGCAATATTCGAACAGAGGACGAACGAATGTAGTGTAAGCTGTCTCTTTAGTGGACTTTTTGCATCTTCTAAGTGTCCTGCCTATGAAACGCAACCTTTGGCTCGCCTTCCCCACAATATTATCTATGTGGTCTTTCCAACTGCAGTTGTTCGTAATTTTTACACCCAGGTACTTAGTTGAATTGACAGCCTTGAGAATTGTACTATTTATCGAGTAATCGAATTCCAACGGATTTCTTTTGGAACTCATGTGGATCACCTCATACTTTTCGTTATTTAGCGTCATCTGCCACCTCCAACACCATACAGCAATCTTTTCTAAATCGCTTTGTAACTGATACTGGTCTTCGGATGACCTTACTAGACGGTAAATTACAGCATCATCTGCGAACAACCTAAGAGAACTGCTCAGATTGTCACCCAGGTCATTTATATAGATCAGGAACAGCAGAGGTCCCAGGACGCTTCCCTGGGGAACACCTGATATCACTTCAGTTTTACTCGATGATTTGCCGTCTATTACTACGAACTGTGCGACCTTCCTGATAGGAAATCACGAATCCAGTCGCACAAATGAGACAATACCCCACAGGCCCACAGCTTGATTAGAAGTCGCTTGTGTGTAACGGTGTCAAAAGCCTTCCGGAAATCCAGAAACACGGAATCAATCTGACATCCCCTGTCGATAGCGGCCATTACTTCGTGCGAAGTACAAGAACAATGTTTTCTGAAACCATGCTGATTACGTATCAATAGATCGTTCCCTTCGAGGTGATTCATAATGTTTGAATACAGTATATGCTCCAAAACCCTACTGCAAACCGACGTCAATAATATAGGTCTGTAGTTCGATGAATTACTCCTACTACCCTTCTTAAACACTGGTGCGACCTGCGCAATTTTCCAATCTGTAGGTACAGATCTATCGGTGAGCGAGCGGTTTTATATGATTGCTAAGTAGTGAGCGGTTGTATAAGCGTAATCTGAAAGGAACCTAATCGGTATACAATCTGGACCTGAAGACTTGCCCTATCAAGCGATTTGAGTTGCTTCGCAATCCCTAAGGTATCTACTTCTAAGAAACTCATGCTAGCAGCTGTTCGTGTTTCAAATTCTGGAATATTCCATTCATCTTCCCTGGTGAAGGAATTTCGGAAAACTGCGTTCAATAACTCAGCTTTAGCGGCACAGTCGTCGGTAACAGTACCATCGGCACTGCGCAGCGAAGGTATTGACTGCGTCTTGCCGCTTGTGTACTTTACATACGACCAGAATTTCTTCGGATTTTCTACCAAATTTCGAGCCAATGTTTCGTTGTGGAACCTATTAAAGGCATCTCGCACTGAAGTCCGTGCCAATATTCGCGCGTCTGTGTATTTTAGCCAATCTTTGGGATTTCGCATTGTTCTGAACTTCGCATACTTTTTCTGCTGCCTCTGTCTGCAACAGCGTTCGGACCTGTTTTGTGTACCATGGGAGATCAGTTCCATCTGTTACCAATTTATGAGGTATGAATCTCTCAATTGCTGTTGCTACTATATCTTTGAATTTGAGCCACATCTCGTCTACATTTGCAAAGTCAGTTCGGAAGGAATGGAGATTGTCTCTTAGGAAGGCTTCTAGTGACACTTTATCCGCTCTTTTAAATAAAATTATTTTGCGTTTGTTTCTGGTGGATTTGTAAGAAACGGTATTGAGCCTAGCTACAACGACCTCGTGATCACTAATCCCTGTATCAGTCATGATGCTCTCTATTAGCTCTGGATTGTTTGTGGCTAAGAGGTCAAGTGTGTTTTCGCAACCATTTACAATTCGCATGGGTTCGTGAACTAACTGCTCGAAATAATTTTCGGAGAAAGCATTTAGGAAGATGTTTTCTGCCTACCACCGGTTTTGAACAAGCGCCCGCAGCTCGTGGTCGTGCGGTAGCGTTCTCGCTTCCCACGCCCGGGTTCCCGGGTTCGGTTCCCGGCGGGGTCAGGGATTTTCTCTGCCTCGTGATGGCTGGGTGTTGTGTGATGTCCTTAGGTTAGTTAGGTTTAAGTAGTTCTAAGTTCTAGGGGACTGATGACCATGGATGTTAAGTCCCATAGTGCTCAGAGTCACTTGAACAAGTATTTTTGGCAACATATCGAGGGAAGGTTGAAGTCCCCACCAACTATAACCGTATGAGTGGGGTATTTATTTGTTACTAGACTCAAATTTTGTCTGAACTGTTCAGTAACTATATCATCGGAGTCTGGGGGTCGGTAGAAGGAATTAATTATTAACTTAGTTCGGCTGTTAAGTATAACCTCCACCCATACCAATTCGCACGGAGTATCTACTTCGACTTCACTACAAGATAAACCACTACTGACAGACACAAACACTCCACCACCAATTCTGCCTGATCTATCTTTCCTGAACACCGTCTGAGACTTCGTAAAAATTTCTGCGGAACTTATTTCAGGCTTTAGCCAGCTTTCTGTACCTATAACGATTTATGTAGAGTATGTTGTACTAAAACGTAGTCATGACGGGCGTCTACCTTCTTAATCCGCGGAAAGTTGTTTACGAGTTCCGTCTTCAGCAAGAAAAAAGTTTTGGGCAATTGCAAGCCTATCGTCTGAACTCCAGCGAACCTAACGATATGAAAAAGGTTGTGTATATATGAAGAGTGAGAACAGTAAGCATGAAGTGATGGTCTCCTGGGTGTTAGTTAGCTTTTCTGCGACTGCGACGAGCTGCTGTACCCGATGCCGGCGGCCGCCTCCTTCCCGACCATCCCGGAGGACAGCCGAGACTGGAAGGTCGTCGACGCTCTCGTCACCCTCTGGACCACCTTCGCCAAATGCGGGTAAGTGCTGCTTCCAAGGCCTGCTGAGCACAGCTGTACGGATGTGAGACGTGTACGTTTGTTAATGAAATTCTTCGACCTGGTGCACGACGAAAACACTACAGAATAGTGCGTCCAGTGGAGTCTAAAGCTGAATGAAATTATGGAAGCATCAGTGTTGTATGTTTGGTGTGAATCAAAACTCTTGCGTGGGCAGCTCGCAATTTTATAACGGACAGTGACATTTGTCATTTGTCTTCCGACTTTGGACCAATACCACACTGAAACGGTCTGCGCGGAATGACAACGCAACACAGAATAAATTCTTAAGGATTACCGCTGAGTCCAGTCAGTAAACACAGAGAGCGTGTGAGCGTAAGGATCTCAAGTAACGTCAGCAGAACAAGGCGGGAGAGGAAGCACGTGTCTACCGTGGGCGTTGGGGCGGCACGCACTCACAAAGCCCTCCCCCCGCTGCAGTTCACACCAACTCCGTGGCATTCACCTGCCCAACACTGGACCTCCACACCCCGCCCACAGGTAGGCACACCGCCAGGACACACACTCCGCAGCTAGGGGCAGAAATGGCCGACGTGGGAGTGCAGCAATGTTAAGGTAATGCGTACTAACACATTTTCATTAAAAATTTACAAAAAGGTAAATTATTATATTAAATGCCGTAAATGGGAGAAGAATGACGATCATACAGCATGTATTTTTCCTCAAGTCAACATCCCTTTTTTTTTTTTCAAAATATACTAATCGTACAGGGATGAATGTCGTATCGTTGGAAAGGTTTTTTCACCGGATCCTGACATTGCGTATTGCACTAAAACTTACTATTCGTGAAAAATTTGTGGCATAAAAGAGACTTTTATCTATCAGAGGCAAAAGGCCATCATGGATGTCTAGCTTCGTACCTATATACCTATATTTTTCGGTTCTAGGCGCTACAGTCTGGAACCGCGCGCCCGCTACGAACGCAGGTTCGAGACCTGGCTCGGGCATGGACGTGTGTGATGTCCTTAGGTTAGTTACGTTTGTAGTTCTAAGTTCTAGGGGAGTGATGACCTCAGATGTTAAGTCCCATAGTGCTCAGAGCCATTTGAACCATTTTTATATTTTTCGAAGCTGACTTACAAGTCGCGAATAAAAGGGCCCCTTTTCATATTACCTTGTTATCAATACCATTTTATTTCTTTTAAATACTTATTAACTATATGATTTGTCTACAACATAGTCACAGATAATAACTGCGACCACTGCATTAGTCCATTATCTCTGCCCGCCGTACAAGTTGACGATTTAAGCGAATACATTTTTCGAAAAGACAAACATATTTGTCATTGTCGCCTTGAATTGTGGTTATCTATTGCTGCTACGTTCTAACGTGCTTACTGTAACTGAAAACGTTCGTCGGGCTAAAGTTACATGTTACGTGGCCCTGCTGACTGTCCCAGCTCGTACGACGGGCGGAGATCAGGGACTAACATTCTGAATACAAAACACATTTCTGGCCACATCGAAATGTATATACAAGTACGTGTCTTAAATTCGTGGTTATTATCTCACATCGGTCAGTTCATGATTAAAGACGCTTTCGCTTCATCCCCACAACTACTCCTGTCCGAACAAGTACTCTTATTCCAAATACTGTTAGTAATTAAAACTATAAAAGTGCGAAAGTTTCACACAAGTCCCCTGGTAATAGGTAAAGAAAAGAAATTACATTCACTCACAAAATAATGAAGCACGACGTGAGCAGACGATTATTTAACTTCGTACATGTGAACAACATGTGAACAACTTGGGGTGTGTAAAGGATCAATGACTGCTCGCACGGGCCACCAGAGCGCATTAGTGTTGTTCGTGTTTAGTGCTGTTGGCAGGCCTGGTAGGGTATATGAGGGCTGTGGACGGCGCCAGACGCCGAGTGACCGCCGTGAAGGACGTGGAGGTGCTACATAAACGTTTGAGACAGCGTTATCAGCTCCCGACAGAGTCTGAAAGCGGCCTCACTGCGTGTCCACCTGGCTGCCAGGTCGAATCGCCCAGTATCTAGCTTTGGGATGCATTCGCATGTGACAGCGGCCCTGTGTTCGGTGGCGTGGCAACGTGCGTTGAATACCCATTACAGTGGACGTTAGCGCTAACGCAGCATGGGCACTACAGTTAAACTTACAAGGAGACCGCACGAACTCCCCCTCACCGATTTGATTCATACTGACACGTTGCGTAGGGCACAACACATGTATACAGCAAGACGCAATTCTCGACCATCTACGAGAAAACAGAGTTTGAAAATTTTAGGTGTTCTTATACACCTTGTAGGGTCGGAAGTGTTCAAGGAGTCCGCAACCGAGCGACTAAGCGCTTAGTTTCCTAAGCGTGACGTCTCTGGATCGAATCTCAACGCCTGGGCCTTTTTATTACACGTAATTCTACACACAGATTTATTATGACTCTGCTAATTATCAGGCAACGGCCGTGCCGCAGTGGATGTACCGGTTGCCGTGGGATCACCGAAGTTAAACGCTGTCGAGCGTGGTCTGCACTTGGATGAGTGACCATCCAGGCCTGCCCGCATCTCGTGGTCGTGCGGTAGCGTTCTCGCTTCCCACGCCCGGGTTCCCGGGTTCGATTCCCGGCGGGGTCAGGGATTTTCTCTGCCTCGTGATGGCTGGGTGTTGTGTGCTGTCCTTAGGGACTGATGACCATAGATGTTAAGTCCCATAGTGCTCAGAGCCATTTGAACCAATTTTGAACCATCCAGGCCGCCATGCGCTGTTGCCATTTTTCGCGGTGGACTCAGCCTCGTGGTGCCAATTGAGGAGCTACTCGACCGAATAGTAGCGACTTCGGTCAAGAATACCATCATAACGACCGGGAGAGCGGTGTGCTGATCCCACGCCCCTCCTATGCGCATCCTCCACCGAGGATGACACGGCGGTCGGGTCGTCCCGGTAGGCCACTCGTGGCCTGACGACGGAGTGCTAATTATCAGCATTCAATGATTCATTTATTATTTTCCTAATATTTATAATGAAAGGAGAAGAAAAATATTTATTATTAAGGAGGCTGGAAATAAAGTGTATACGAGAAATTTCAGTCAAATCGGTATGTTCAGCTGTGACAAGGACTGCTATGAAGCAAGCGAGAAACATGGAAAACAATAATTAATGCAGCATAAAGCACATGTAATGAACGCCGAATTACTTGCAAATGCATGATTTTTTTTCAATGTGTCTATTGCAAAACAAAGTTGGCTTTCTTTCATAAACGGTTCTCGGTCGTCATATATTTTCGTGGCGCACCATGCATATCGAAACATATCACAGAATATAGCTCACAAAACAAGTTGTACTGGCAGGAATATTCGATATTATTGGCGTTTATGTAACTAAGAATTTACTCGGTATTACTGCAGCTGCAAAATATGAGAGAACGCCTAAATTTTTCAAACTCTATTTTCTCGAAAAGTGTTGAGAGTTGCGTCTTCCTGTTTATGTGTGTTGAAGTCCTATCGTGCCCTACATACACCGTCAATGTGAATCGTATCGGTGAGGGCAAGTTTGTACGGTCTCGTTCTTAGTCGGGCACGACCAGGAGTCAGTCTGCCCGACTCACTTGACAGCCACAGGGTAAGAGAGCCACGGCAACTCAGTCTAATACGTCACATATGCTCATTTCTATGCTAATTGCTATTGGATATTCGACTCTGGACTTGGACATTCTCGATTCAAGGATTACGAGCGCATATCATACGTGGATTCTTTAGGGGGGATGAGTTCATAGCCTGTCGTGTTTGCGGGTTGTGTTTTCTTTCAGTTCCTGCGCTATAGACCTCTAGCTCACAGATCTGTGTCGGTAACAACTGTCATTCCAACAGTAAAACCGGCTCAGCAAACACAGCAGCCAGCTACAACAGCTACTGTTTGTGGCTGATGAGGAACGGCAGTTTGTCCTCCTACAGACTGTCTCTCAGGCAACAACAACAACAACAACAACAGCGGCGCCACCACGAGGTTCGCTCTCTCCGATGGAGTTTCAGAGAGCTGGGACGACGTCTACTTCCGACGTTTCGACACGAATTGTGGTGCGTACAACATTTCCAGTAAGCAGGAACGTGACAAAACTCTTGCCTTCTAGTGGTCGCTTATACGAAGTGGTGTGGGATTTGCAGCCACTCTCGGAACCTAGTTAACTGTCTTTCAGTGATCTCTGCGACCTGTTAACCGAAAACCGTGGTCATCAGCTGCACTTTGTTCTTCTTAGACTTCAGTTTAATCACTACCATAAAGAACATCGGCAATCGGACGCAGCTCGGGCGGCCAACTTGCATGTCTCGCACGCAAGAACAATTTTAAGTGCCAGAACGTAAAAATTTCGTATGCGGAATTATTGATTGTGCGCCTTGCCGCTGACAGAAAAGGACGGCTAAAGATTTGTCCAATTCCGATCCTGGTCTTGTAAAGTGCTTCAAATTACTAAATCTTTCGAGGTTTCTTCGGCAGATCAGCATGCTTTTGACATTCAAGTTGCTTAAGCTATTAGTCGCCGTCGTAAACAGCGGTAGTCTCATGATTCTGCACATCATCCTGTCATTCTGCTTCTCAGTCCACCTAAGTTCACGGACATCCAAATTCCCGGTGTCTCCTGCGAGATTTCAACACATCGCTCTTTCTGTCCCCCCCCCTACCCCCCCAGTCCCCCCCCCCCCCCTCCACCCGTCTACAGCGTGTCTTGTCCTGAACCGAACTGGCTTGTCCTCAATCGATGAGGGCACACATTGCCAACACGGTTCACATCCGCTACAACGGTCACGGCGCCCAGTCCGAAGGCCGTTCCTCTCCTAGACGAGTTGTCGCTGGAGACTAAATACAAAACGGTTGAACGAGTATTAATTTTTATAGTGGTGTGTTCCCCAATTGCAACTACTAGTTTTCGGTTGACAGTAGCGGGCCAAATTTCTTCAGTGTTAACCACGGCGCCTTTTTGTGGACTCGAAGCACTGTGCTCAGCATAGAGGCAGGGATTTGAACGAACTTTCGGGTGTGCACGTAACTTTATGGCTCATTTCTCTGAAGCCTTCAGCGGTGCCTAAATTTTGCTGAGTTCGCCTGCTTCCATTAGTAGTTCGTGTGGCGGTTCAGCTGGAATTCGCACGGTTTCAGAACGAAGGTGTATTTGCCTGGTTTCCATCAGTCAAGGGGCAAACCGTATGGTGGTAATTAGGAAACCAAACAGGTCGTCACGTGTCTGTGGTGTTGTAAAGCCACTGTTAACTCCCAATCTAACATTGAACTCTGGCCCTTGCCGCGCCCAGAGTACGTGTGTGTAAGCTAGACAGAGGCCAATGTTTTTCGAGAACTGATTTACAGGTCGTTTCCTCGAACTGTCATATGAAGAGATATCACATCAGTTACTTATTTTAAATACGCCATTCAGCTTGTTCGAGTACAGTCACTTACTGTCTGGGGTTCTGAGAGAACCCACCATGTTCCAACAGTATTTTGAACAGTTATTCCACAATGTGTTTTTTATGAGGTGGCGAAAAAAATGAGACTGATTTTCTTTGCAAGATGTGGCAACCCTGCAGGCTTGCATAGGCAGTTATTCCACAATGTGTTTTTTATGAGGTGGCGAAAAAAATGAGACTGATTTTCTTTGCAAGATGTGGCAACCCTGCAGGCTTGCATAGGCATAATATCTTTGACCTTGGTTTATAAGCTGCTTCTAGTCCAAGCAGCACATCGATGCAACCGATCAGTCTTGCGTTGTGCTGTAATAGTTTAACACGTGTTTGTGTCTCTCCTCACAGAAATGAAACATCATAATATTGTGCAATGGGATGGTATTTCTTTTTGCATTAAATTGGGTGAAAACGCGATGACAACTTGCAGTAAGCTTCAGAAAACTTTTGGAGTGGAGGTTATGTCAAGAGCTCAAGTTTTTCGTTGGCATAAAACGTTTAGTGAAGGCAGAACGAATTTTAAAGATGAAGACCGCAGTGGACGACCATCAACCTCACGGACGGATGTCAACTTGGCCAGGGTGAGTGAACTCGTACGATTTGATCGAAGATTATCCGTGAAAATGACTGCAGAAGAACTGAACATCAATCGAGAAATGGTTCGTCTAATAATAACTAAAGATCTTGGTATGAGAAAGATTTGTACAAAAATGGCCCCCAAAAATCTCACACCACAACAGTGAGAAATACGGAAAAATGTGGCACCCGATCTGTTAGAGCAAACGGAAATCAGTCCAGAATTGTTGAGCCATGTTATCACTGTTGATTAAAGTTTTTTTTTTTAGTACGATTCGCAGACAAAACGCCAAAGTACGCAATGGCGCTCAAAGGGATCACCCAGACCAAAACAAGCTCGCATGTCAAAGCCAAATGTGAAATGCATGCTTGTGTGCTTCTTTGATTCCAAGGAAATTGTTCATAAAGAGTGGGTGCCTCCTGGACAAACAACCAATATCACTACAGAGAAATTTTAGAAAGACTTCTTAAAGGAGTTCTTCGTGTCCGTGGCAACATTGCTGATAATTGGATTCTGCATCACGATAATGCGCTATCCCATACTGCTCTGTCAGTACAACAATTTTTAACCTCAAAACAAATTTCAGTACTACCACAGCCACCTTATTCACCAGATATCGCTCCATGCGACTTTCTTCTATTTCCAAGAGTCAAAACGGCAGTCAAGGGACACCATTTTCAAACAACACAAGGTGTCCAAAAAGCTGTGACGAGAGTCTTAAAGGATATTACAGAAGATGAGTTCCAGAAATCTTACCATCAATGGCAGAAGCGCTGGAAAAAGTGTGTGCAATCAGAAGGCAACTACTTTGAAGGAGACAACACTAAATTTGACCAAAACGATAAACAACATCTTTTTTTAACATCAGTCTCATTACGTTATTGTCGCACCTTGTATATTACTGTTACGGGTGCGACTCATGCGGAATATTACGAGAATCTTGAATCCCCTTTTAAATGGCCCCAGAGAAAGGTTTACACTGTCATCCGGAAAAGCACAGTTTCCTTGTCCCCAGCGTCAAATACCCGAGGCACATTCCTGCTCACAGGGATACAACACCCACTTCACACCCAAGCGCGACCGTGTCGACGTCATCAACAGGCTAGCCCGCACTAATCTTAAACAACTGCAGGTGTTTCTCGGTAAAATCACGTACTATACCAAGCTCATTCTTCAAGTTGCGCATATCGCACACACTTTAAGTCAGCTGCGCAAGAAAGGCAAATTTGTGTGGTCCGTCGCCTGTCAACAAGCCTTTCACCGCCTTAAGGACAGGCTTGAGGCAGCTCTGCGTGTATGTTACTCCTGAAGTCATGGTGTGGGAGCCATTGCCTGGTAGTGATTGAGGGAACTTTGATGCACAATGGTAAGTCACGTACATCGTGTGTCCTCATGTGTTACATATCATGGGACAGTATCGACTGCCATTTTTCAATAGGATTATGCAAATCGACACAACGTACTTGTCTCTACGAACTGTATGCGTGATGAAACTTCCTGGCAGATTAAAACTGTGTGCGGACCGAGACTCGAACTCCGGACCTTTGCCTTTCGCAGCTGAGTGCTCTACCAACTGAGCTACCCAAGCACGACTCACGGCCCGTCCTCACAGCTTTACTTCTGCCAGTACCTTGTGTAATTGTGAGTACAGAAAATTTTTGTAAAATGAAAAAATACCACAATCTAGATCCGAAATAAAGCATCCCAGGCGCAAATTCCTATGCATAGTAGCATTGAGATACATGTGCAACTGTCTAAATAGCAGAAAATTTCCGAAAGAACAAAATTTAGCGAGAAACTATACCCGGACTCTATCTCAGAACATCACAGATACAAATCTCCATGCGAGGGGTCGAAAAGGTGAGCTATTTTGAAATAACCGCCAAAGTAGGCACCAGAGTATCCTGGCTGCTGGAATTAAGTCAAGTTTTAGTTAGGTAATTTTCCCATACCAGTGTTTCATAACTATTAATCTTTTCAGAATGGAAATTGTCAATAAACAAATATTATCTTTTCTTCTACTTGCCTTTCCACATTAATATGGAATTTTATTACGTAGGTGAATAACCTCGGTACATAAACAACTCAAAGTTTAGTAGCTATCAGTTATTTGGATTCGTCACCCAGCCCAAGGACCAATGTGGAGGATATGTCAGAGGTACTCGGACATGTGCAATTGATGGTAAGCGATTGACCCGGCCTGTGTTTACCTTTTTCGCTACAGGTGGTTTTTTAGACTGTTTGCACATGGTTATTGCAAGTTCAGATTTGCAACTATAACATAAACCAGTGCAATAGCAGTTATGTTCACAGTGCACAGAAGCGGTTCCTAAACGTTGGGATATTACAGATGTATTCGCATGGTTCCTTAAGTTCAAATAGGCATCAAGAGCATCGAAGACGTCGTGATGACACGGGCCGATTATAAGATGATCACAGCATCAATTACGACACACAGTTTCAGATTTCCAAACCGATGGAGATTTTCACCGAAAGCTCGAAATTTTTCTCTAATTTGACACGGTTACTAGATCGACAACATTTTATGCAAGGAAACCAAGAAACTTCATTCACATGGAGCTTCTATGCTTCTAAGATCTCGACAGAATAATAAAATTCATAAGGGGACATAAAACTTGGTATGAGCAGTATAAGTGGCGAAATAATATTTTTGTCTGTCTAGTAGGCCCTCAGAGACCCGTGTGGCCTGAGCTCCCAGTTGGTGCACATCGACAGCGCAGAAAGATACGTATATAGCTTCTTTTCTGTGTTTACTTCGTAGATTCTTACTTAAATTGCGTGTGAGTTTCGTATAGGGTGTAATTTCGAGTTTTAGTTACTGTAATCGTAAATTCAGGCAGATCGTAGCGCAGTCGTTAGGCATTTGTACAGGTTAGTTCATACATTCTTTGTGTGTTTCCCTTGCGTTATCTAGGCACGGACTCGTGTTTCAATAACTGTTGTTCAACATCGATTAGAATGGACAGGGACTGTGACTGCTGTGTTCGGATGAGGGCTGAGTTGGCATCCCTTCGCTCAAAGCTGCAGGCGGCGCTGACTTCGGTCGCGCAGCTTGAGGCTGTTGCCAATGGGCACCACTGTGGGGAGCCGGACTTGGGTATCACGGGGATATCAACCTCGTCCCGTCTGTCCCCAGATCGGTCTGCCACTGTGGTTGCCCCGGTTGCTGCCCGCAGTGGGGCTGAGACCTTGCCTGTGGCTGATTGGGAGGTCGTTCCAAGGCATGACAGGCAGTGAAAAACGTCCCAAGAGGCTGATCAGAAAGCCTCCCCATTGCGTCTGACAAACAGGTTTCAGGTACTGTCTCTGGCTGAGCCAGATGCACTGCCTGGCCTGTTTCAGAGGATGATTCTCAGCCTTCAAGGTCCGGGCAATCGCAGAGGGTGGGCTTATCGGTACTTGGGAGCTCCAATGTTAGGCGCGTAATGGGGCGCCTTAGGGATATGGTGGCTAAGGAGGGGAAGAAATCCAGTGTGCACTCCGTGAGCATTCTGGGTGGAGTCATTCCTGATGTGGAAAGGGTCCTTCCGGATGCCATGAAGAGCACAGGGTGCAGCCAGCTGCAGGTGGTGGCACATGTCGGCACTAATGACGTGTGTCGCTTTGGATCTGAGGAAATTCTCTCTGGATTCCAGCGGCTATCTGATTTGGTGAAGGCTGCCGGTCTTGCTTACGAGATGAAGACAGAGATCACCATCTGCAGCATCGTTGACAGAACCGACTGCGGACCTTTGGTGCAGAGTCGGGTGGAGGGTCTGAATCAGAGGCTCAGACGGTTTTGCGACCGTGTTGGCTGCAGATTCCTTGACTTGCGACACAGGGTGGTGGGGTTTCGGGTTCCGCTGAATAGGTCAGGAGTTCACTACACTCAGCTGGCGGCTACACGGGTAGCGGAGGCTGTGTGGCGTGTACTGGGCGGTTTTTTAGGTTAGAAGGCCCCAGGAAAGTACGGGGTGGGCTGCAATCTCAAAGGGTGCATGGCAAATACAGGACGTGCTTGGATCAAGGAACAGTCGGAATTGTAGTTGTAAATTGTTGTAGTTGTGCTGGGAAAGTCCCTGAGCTTCAAGTGCTAATAGAAATCACAGAAGCTGAAATCGTTATAGGTACAGAAAGCTGGCTAAAGCCTGAAATAAGTTCTGCAGAAATTTTTACGAAGCCTCAGACGGTGTTAAGAAAAGATAGATCAGGCAGAATTGGTGGTGGAGTGTTTGTGTCTGTCACTAGTGGTTTGTCTTGTAGTGAAGTCAAAGTGGATACTCCGTGTGAATTGGTATGGGTGGAGGTTATACTTAACAGCTCGTTCTACCGACCCCCAGACTCCGAAAATATAGTTCTGAACAGTTCAGACAAAATTTGAGTCTCGTAACAAATAAATACCCCACTCATACGGTTATAGTTGGTGGGGATTTCAACCTTCCCTCGATATGTTGGCAAAAATACTTTTTCAAAACCGGCGGTATGCAGAAAACATCTTCCGAGATTGTCCTAAATGCTTTTTCCAAAAATTATTTCGAGCAGTTAGTCCACGAACCCACGCGAATTGTAAATGGTTGCGAAAACACACTTGACGTCTTAGCCACAAACAATCCAGAGCTAATAGAGAGCATCATGACTGATACAGGGATTAGTGATCACAAGGTTGTTGTAGCTAGGCTCAATACCGTTTCTTACAAATCCACCAGAAACAAACGCAAAATAATTTTATTTAAAAAAGCGGATAAAGTGTCACTAGAAGCCTTCCTAAGAGACAATCTCCATTCCTTCCGAACTGACTATGCAAATGTAGACGAGATGCTCAAATTCAAAGATATAGTAGCAGCAGCAATTGAGAGATTCATACCTCATAAATTGGTAAGAGATGGAACTGATCCCCCATGGTACACAAGACAGGTCCAAACGCTGTTGCAGAGGCAGCAGAAAAAGCATGCTAGGTTCAGAAGAACGCGAAATCCTGAAGATTGGCTAAAATTTACAGACGCGCGAAATTTGGCACGGACTTCAATGCGAGATGCCTTTAATAGGTTCCACAACGAAACATTGTCTCGAAATTTAGTAGAAAATCCGAAGAAATTCTGGTAGTATGTAAAGTACACAACCGGCAAGACGCAGTCAATCCTTCGGTGCGCAGTGCCGATGGTACGGTTACCGACGACTGTGCCGCTAAAGCGGAGTTCAATTCAAATGGCTCTGAGCGCTATGGGACATAACATCTGTGGTCATCAGTCCCTTAGAACTTAGAACTACTTAAACCTAACTAACCTAAGGACATCACACACATCCATGCCTGAGGCAGGATTCGAACCTGCGACCGTAGCAGTCACGCGGTTCCGGACTGAGCGCCCAGAACCGCTAGACCACCGCGGCCGGCGCTAAAGCGGAGTTATTGAAAGCAGTTTTCCGAAATTCCTTCACCAGGGAAGACGAATGGAATATTCCAGAATTTGAAACACGAACAGCTGCTGGCATGAGTTTCTTAGAAGTAGATACCTTAGGGGTTGCGGAGCAACTCAAATCGCTTGATACGGGCAAGTCTTCAGGTCCAGATTGTATACCGATTAGGTTCCTTTCAGATTACGCTGATACAATAGCTCCCTACTTAGCACTCATATACAACCGCTCGCTCACCGATAGATCTGTACCTACAGATTGGAAAATAGCGCAGGTCGCACCAGTGTTTAAGAAGGGTATTAGGAGTAATCCATCGAACTACAGACCTATATTATTGACGTCGGTTTGCAGTAGGGTTTTGGAGCATATACTGTATTCAAACATTATGAATCACCTCGAAGTGAACGATCTATTGGTGCGTAACCAGCATGGTTTCAGAAAACATTGTTCTTGTGCAACGCAGCTAGCTCTTTATTCGCACGAAGTAATGGCCGCTATCGACAGGGGATTTCAAGTTGATTCCGTATTTCTAGATTTCCGGAAAGCTTTTGACACCGTTCTTCACAAGCGACTTCTAATCAAGCTGCGGGCCCATGGGGTATCGTCTCAGTTTTGCGACTGGATTCGTGATTTCCTGTCAGGAAGGTCGCAGTTCGTAGTAATAGACGACAAATCATCGAGTAAAACTGAAGTGATATCAGGTGTTCCCCAGGGAAGTGTCCTGGGACCTCTGCTGTTCCTGATCTGTATAAATGACCTTGGTGACGATCTGTGCAGTTCTCTTAGGTTGTTCGCAGATGATGCTGTAATTTACCGTCTAGTAAGGTCATCCGAAGACCAGTATCAGTTGCAAAGCGATTTAAAAAAGATTGCTGTATGGTGTTGGAGGTGGCAGTTGACGCTAAATAACGAAAGGTGTGAGGTGATCCAGATGAGTTCCAAAAGAAATCCGTTGGAATTCGATTACTCGATAAATAGTACAATTCTCAAGGCTGTCAATTCAACTAAGTACTTGGGTGTTAAAATTACGAACAACTTCAGTTGGAAAGACAACATATTTAATATTGTGCAGGACACTTGGAAGATGCGACAAGTCCACTAAAGAGACAGCTTACACTGCACTCGTTCGTCCTCTGTTAGAATATTGCTGCGCAGTGTGGGATCCTTACCAGGTGGGATTGACGGAGGACATCGAAAGGGTGCAAAAAAGGGCAGCTCGTTTTGTATTATCATGTAATAGTGGAGAGAGTGTTGCAGATATGATACGCGAGTTGGGATGGAAGTCATTAAAGCAAAGACGTTTTTCGTCGCGGCGAGATCTATTTACGAAATTTCAGTCACCAACTTTCTCTTCTGAATGCGAAAATATTTTGTTGAGCCCAGCCTACATAGGTGGGAATGATCATCAAAATAAAATAAGAGAAATGAGAGCTCGAACAGAACGGTTTAGGTGTTCGTTTTTCCCGCGCTTTTCGGGAGTGGAATGGTAGAGAGATAGTATGATTGTAGTTCGATGAACCCTCTGCCAAGCACTTAAATGTGAATTGCAGAGTAATCATGTAGATGTAGATGCATCAACAAGCACAACCGCCATCTGTTGTTATTGGAAAGACCACTATCGTTGAGACACGACCTAGTCAGGAGAAGAGTTAATCACGACCCAACAAACCATTTGAGGATGTTTCTTGTGGCACATCTAAGTAACATGAGACGAAGGCAGTACTGCAACACAAATAAGGACTTGGACCATTAGGTTGCTTGATCGCAGGCTAATGATGTGTGTGTTGAGGGAACTCCTGGGTACGCAAAGTGTTCTTTAATCTATTTGCTCATTTGTCCATAGGACAATAGCTTCCCATTAAAGTCCCTACAGCTTGAATCCCACGTGCCGTGGTGCAGTGCTGGCTGGTCTTGCAGGCAACCAAGGGCACCAGAGGTGCGGACCCCCGCCCACAGGCCGAAGAGCGGCTGCGCGGACTCTGTGGACGCCGTCTGGTGGCCCACCACCACCACTGACACGTGCGCTCTGCCCTGCCTGGAGATCGCCGCCAACGAGAAGCGGAGTCGCCGTAGCGGAGTCGCCGTAGAGGTGGTGAGTCTTCTGGTAGATTAAAAGTACTGAGTCGGAAATTCAACATTATGACACTCCTGTGTCATCGGTCTTCTGACTGGCCTGAAGCAGCAATCACGACTTCCACCCCCCCCCCCCTCACCCCCCCCCCCACACCCCCAGGTGCCAACAGTTTCTTCTAAGAGTAACATTTGCAGTCTACGTCCTTAATCACTTGTTGGACGTATAGCAACCTCCGTCTTTTGCTATTTTTTTTTTACCCTCTACAGCTCAATCAAATGCCATATTCATTGATGTCTAACATGGCCCATCATATCGTCCCTTCCTCTTCATCTTGTAACCTCCCCACAGTAAAATAATATTAAACAATATTCACATTTAGTGTAACCTCCCAACAGAAAAGTTCCGAAACCTCCCAACAGTAAAAAATATAATTATTTATATCATTCACATTCTGCGTAACCTACCAACAGATAAATGAATTCCGTAACCTACCAATGATAAAATGTGACTAATCTCTCAATAAAAAATGTGACTCACTTATAACGTTTCAATAATTGACTGAATTTAAACTGGTAAATTTTGGACGTCAGCAGTGCTGCGTCATGGCCCTGAAAGATCATACTGAATAAATTGAAAATTCTTACCTCAATCAAGTCGCCGGATAACGCATATATATCTGCTCCTATAAGAAATTTTTCTGGCACAGACGAGTGCAATGCTGACCGATAAATTTGTCACGTATAAAAAGAAGCAACTAATTTTTCTTTTCAATAATCGGGATGACCAAGGATTGGAGAAATTAGTAAATTCTTTAAATTGAAATGAATGATTGTCAAAAGTTACTTTTTATGAGAAAGATTATTATTAAGAGATTTTTTAAAAACATTTACATGGGACTCGATATAACAGTACTACATATGCGCGAGGCTGCTTTTACCTTATACTACAACGCTCAGGCTCCGCCATCGCTCCCCACGACCGGCCCAGCCAACTCCATACACACGACTGCTAGCAATTACTTACTCCTACTGCTACACAGTTCCTACTGCATACAACACTGCTCTTTGGTCTGAGATTCTCTTATAGCTTACATATCGCAGGCAGCGCGAGCAATCCATCGAAATTACATCTGCTCGAGTGCACTAGCAACAAATTCCTTAATCATGGACCTCTTTCAATCTTCACTTCACGAAGTAGGCTTACAGCATCTACCATCTTAACAAAAAGCCACCTTTCCCTTGGTCCTCTTGTATCTCTCTTTCTTTTCGGTCTATAGTCTGTTACGGGTCTGATTATTCTTTCTGCCCCATTCTTTCAATATGTTTCTTCCATTTTGCTGTCGAGTATTCTGTTCCTTTACTCGTTCAAAGTATGTTTAACTATTCTTTTGTTTTGGAATGCTATGTTCAATCTCACAGATTACGTTCTTTTACTTTCCTTAAAAATTTCATTTTAGCTGTCTGTATCCTTCTTTGTGTTTTTTAGTAATTGTTCAGCTCTGACTTGTCTATAGGAGCATGGGTGTTGCCGTTGCCGTTACTTTGCACAACTTTGTCTTTGTGCCTTTCCTGATTTTATTGGGTAATTTTCTATGAATAGTTATACATACCATATGTGACTTGTTTAACTTACTGGTGTGTCATGTAAATGTCGTGTGACTAGGGCCTCCCGTCGGGTAGACCGTTCGCCAGATGCAAGTCTTCCGATTTGACGCCACTTCGACGACTTGCGCGTCGACGTGGATGAAATGATGATGATGTGGACAATACAAGATCACATTCCGGCGAAAAACACGTGAAACTACAGCGATACCGTTGGAAATGGTTTGAGGAACACTCCACGCACATGAGAGCGTTTTGTGCGCCTGCCGCCACCTTCCACTTCCCGTATCACTTGACGCCCAATTCAGTTGCGCACTTCGAGTCTGTCAGAGCTTCACTAATCCATTTGAGCTGTAGGGAGTGGCTGAGTGGTCGCTGATCACGTCAGATCTTCAACGACATGTCTCATTACGAAATGCTACGATGTGGTGTTACAACCTAAGGACACTACTGAAGTTTCTGCCAAGGATGATGCAGGAAAACTACCCAGGCATAAAATGGATATGAAGCTTATTGAAACACACATAAACAGTCGTCTTCAGTGGGATTTAGTACTGAACACAATAATTGAAAACAAGTCACTTCTTGAACATTGAAGGGTGAAAGCCTGAAAACTCACAGTAAATTAAAAGTTTCAAAGTCCACTGTCCATACGCTAAGCATGCCACAATCAATGTCGGGAAGGGACGTTCAAAACTTCCGAGAAGACGAGCGAAAGTTAAAGTCCGTAAGTGATGCGTGACATTTAAGTCTGGCGAATTGCCGATGAAAAGCAAAGACAAATATTACAAAGTCCAGATGCTGGTGACAGCGTCAGACATCATGTCCCTTCGGCGAAGAGGCCACAAATGCTTTAGGTCCGTAGCTGGCAGCTCCTGGAGACGAAGGTCGATACGAATGGCGTCATCGTCAAAGTGGCGGCTCTAGAGCGAGATCTTTGGTTTGCGGGAATGTTTTCACAATCGGCTCCTTGGCCTAGGAAACTTAATCAGAGTGAACGGCCAGAGCGTAGCCTGAGCCCTAGGCTCTTTGTGAGACCCCCATTTCCAACTTAATGTCGGTGGCTCAGATAAGTCCGGCTTTCGCCGCCGTGCAGTGCGGACGTGTTGTTATTTCCGCCTGCGGAGCGCGCGCGCTCGCTGTTGTTTACATTTCAGCGGCCGTCACTTACGTGTCGCTTACGTGCACTAGAATCATGGCCAACCGTTTTCGAAAATCAACTTTACGTTTCAACTTCTGCAACGACTACGCACGACCAAAGGCCTTGGAAGTGGAACGCTTCCTACGCGACGTTGCTAAGATCCCAGCTTCTGACATCTTGGGCATCCATTTGTCCATATTAAGCAGTACTGTGTACGTCAAAGTCGTCAATGACGCGGTATGTGAAAGAATACTTCGTGACACCAACCATGGATTACGCTTTTGCCACGCCGACGGCAATGTCGGAGCAGTCACTGTCGACCATGCCGGCTTAGGAATGCGCACCATACGAGTTTTCGAACTCCCGTTCGAGCTTCCAGCGGAAGACGTTATCGCGGCTTTCCGCCCCTATGGCACTGTACACGGCCACACTGCCGAACGCTGGGCGCAATTCCAAACGTACCCTGTTCTTAACGGTGTACGGCAGATCACCATCGACCTCCATCGCCACGTGCCATCTTACCTGCAAATTAGCGGGTGCCGCGCGGTTGTCATATACGACGGCCAACCCAAGACCTGTTCCGGGTGCGGCAAAGAAGGCCACCTCAGATCTGAGTGTCTTCAGCGACGAATCACCCAATTGCCAGCCGCTACCGTGGCACCTCCGGCTCCGACTACGGTTTTACCGATCACCTACGCATCGGCGCTCTGTTCTCCTCCCACCGGCCGCCGCCCATCGGACCATGCACCGGTGACCCTTCCAGCTGCTACGGATACCGCTGGGGCCGACGCGTCGCGCTCAACGCCTGACGCTACTCCGGCGCCACTACCAACAGCGACGACTTCCGACACCCACCCGCCTGAACATATGGAAGCCCCTTCATTTGACGTTCCCGCGACGGCCTTCCTCTCAGAGCGACGCGACTCCCTCCCGTCTTCCGACACGGAGGGACGAACCCGCAAACAACGTTCACCTAAGAGGCGCAAGAGGAGGCGTCGTACGGTCTCGGAACGAGACGGATCACCACCCCCCGATGCTCCAGAGGCCGTCCGACCCGACGAGGCCTCGGAGAACCTACACGACGATACGCATGACGGCAACATGACGCCGACTGTGGATACGTCGATGCCTACTCTACTGGCTCGCTCAGGTGCTCCTGAACCAATGGACTCCACAGATGCGACTGCCGCCGAGACGTCCTCTGCCCCTACGACCGAAGTGGAACGTACGACCATCACAACGACAACGCCTTCAATGGTGTGGAGTGAGGACGTCGATGAGGAGCCGGACCACACGCTGGGGACAGAGTTACCCCAGACGGAAGCATCGTTACGCCGCTGATAATGCCGTCAGGTGGCGTACGGCACGACTCACCGTTGCCTCGTCCCTCTTCATCCTCCGCCGGTGGAGTTCCCCTCCACGGCGGGTTACAGCTCCAAACCTACCGAATAGCGACGATCAACACTAACACCATTAGCTCACCCGTGAAACTTCAACTGCTGCGAGAGATGATATGGGCGTCGGACGTCGATATCGCACTACTACAGGAAGTACACCTGGCCACACTACCAGACGTCGCGGGATATAACACTTATCCTTCTCCTGGTGACCACCTGGGGCGCGGCGTAGCCATCTACGCCAGAGAAGGCATTCCAGTGGCCGATATCACATACCTTCCATCTGCTAGAGGCATGGCCGTCACCGTCATGGGGACGCGTATCATCAACATTTACGCTCCGTCAGGCTCCACCCGCAGACGCGACAGGGCCCTCTTCTATTCAGAAGAAATCGCTCCTTTGTTTCTTGGACGCTGCGACCATTACTTGCTTGGGGGTGATTTTAATTGTGTCTTGCACCCTAAAGATCAAGTGCCCCACTACAACACCTGTCAAGAACTGCGTCTTGTCGTCCGAGATCTGTTGCTCCGCGACACTTGGGAAGTTCGGCACGGCGACGCGCCTGGACATACTTACCAGACGAGTCACTCCGCGAGCCGCCTTGATAGAATTTACGTCTCTCGGGAACTCACACCTGCAGTCCAAGGTGCAGAACTTTGGCCCCTGGCCTTTTCGGACCACTGTGCCTACATCTGCAACATTCTCTTCCCCAAGCAAGTGGTCTGGCGTAGTCGTGCACCGTGGAAGCTAAACACCTCCCATCTTCATGATCCCGAATGTCTTCAACGTGTTACCGAGACATGGGCCACCTGTGAACGTCGCTTACCTAAATACTGCACGACCTTGACCTGGTGGCTAGACTGTGCCAAACCTGCCATTCGACGTACTTTGATTCAGTATGGAAAGGAAGTTGCTACGTGGCGCCGGCACACTACCGACTATTTCTACGCCGTTCTCCGCGACCTGGACGCCCAACCGCCCACCCCCGACACCCAGAGGGAACGCAGCAGGATTAAGGCGCAAATTGTAACTTTGACACGCCGTAGACTGCAGGGGGCTATGGTGCGAACCCGACGTCAAGATTCGGCGGAACAAGAACAACCGACCATGCATCATATCGCCTCCGATAGGAAACATCGACGACGACAACTCATCACCGAGATCACCACCTGTCGCGGCCAGCACGTCACTTGCCAGGCCGAAATCGTCAGTGCCTTTGTCGACCACTACCGCGCAATGTACCAGGAGGAGACTACCAACAACCACGCTGAGGAGTCTGTGTTACCACACGTAACTCGTACCCTCACCAGCGACGAAGCGGACGAGCTGCTGGAGCCCATTACGCGTGACGAAATCCACGATGCAATAAAAAAAGGTGCTCTGAATAAGTCACCTGGTGTCGACGGATTGCCGATAGAATTTTATCGCGCTTTCTTCACACTAATGGCATCACGGTGGACAACGATGTTTAATGAACTGCTGACGATAGGGAACGCCGTACCGCCGTCCTTCGTCACGGGAATTATTATACCCATCCACAAGCCGACACCAGGTGTGACGACAGCACATTACCGTCCCCTGACTCTGCTTAACGCAGACTGTAAAATTTTTACACGCCTACTGGCAACGCGATGCCGCAAGATCCTGCCTAGCATTCTATCCCCGGAACAGACAACTCCGGGCGGCTCAGTTAATATACAAACGGCCACAGGAGAATGTCGCGATTTAATTGCACTGGCAGCGGCGTGCAGACTCCGCGCCGCAGTGGTTGCCATTGATTTTGACAGCGCATTCGACAAATTGCGGCATCTTTTTCTGTTCTCAGTGTTGAACCGCATGGGTTTTCCACCAGCCTTTATCGACGTGATCCGGCGCCTGTACGGCACCGCCGAATCTCTGATTCAGGTTAACGGCCGTATGGCGGGACCAGTGGCGATCCGGCGTTCCGTACGGCAAGGCTGCCCACTTTCGACCCTACTGTATGCCATAAGCCTGGAGCCACTCATCGGGAGTCTGACGAGCCACCTTTCTGGTCTCACTTTGCGACAGCACAGTTTTCGATGTCGTGCGTATGCGGACGACCTCCTCCTCTTGATCCGCTCACGGAGTGAAACACACACGGTACTTGATTTGATATCAACGTACGGCACTGCAGCGGGCAGTAACATGAATGTGGCTAAATCCGCGGCGATGTCCATTGGACGCGGCCTCTCACACGAAGACTTAGCACCTCTCCCGTGTGTACAACAACTACGATATCTTGGTATCATTTTCACCTCCACCGTGCGCCGCTCCGCTGCCATCAATTTTCGGCGTGCACTCCAAACTATCCGCACGACGGTGCGACAAAATCTTCTCCGACGACTCGATTCTTTACAACGTGTCCAATACCTCAATCAACATGTGGCGGCCAGAATGGTCCACATCGCACAGGTCCTCCCGCTGCCATCAACTATCGGACGCAGCCTTCAGGCTGCCCTCGGATACTTCCTTACAGCCGGTACGATCTTTAAGGTCCGCTGCGACACGCTCACCCTTCCCCCGCGAGCAGGAGGCCTTGGCCTTGTCAATGTGCGACTCCGAGCGGCGTCCTTGTACATGTCCACCATGCACAAGCAGTGGCACGGGGGCACCTCCCTTACGCGCAGCTTGCTGGAAATTCTTGTGCCCGCGACCATAACACCACCAGTACCAGTCGGACACATCAAGCACCATTTGACGCACATTTCTGATTTCATCGTCGACTTCAGTTATGCTCACACACACTTACCGACCACGCGTTCTCCTCGACCTAAAGATTTTTACACCCCTCTCCTTCGTTCCATATCCAGCAACAATATCGAACTGAGACATCCGTCCACGCGGTGGCCAACGGTTTGGCGTCACATCCACCAGCCTTTTCTTCCCTCCAACGTCAGGGCAACATGGTACCAAGTCGCAAATGAAAAATTCGCCACAAACCATCGCCTTCACGCCATCGGACTACAGGACTCTCCACTTTGTTCCATTTGCCACCTCGTGGATGACGATGTCCATCAACTGACTTGTACTGCCACCAGTGACGTCTGGAAACTTGCCCGACAGTTCGTAGCCTGTTACCTCCGCGTTCCGCCGGACTCGATTGACCCATGGACTTTTATCCATCCTGAGAATACTTATTTCCCCGCCTCCAAAAATCATGCGATTGTCTGGGTCAAGGGATGGACGATCACCTACATGTATAATGGTGGCGACAAATCACGCCTTGATTTCTGGCAGTACTTACAAACCGCCCACAGTGAAGTCGAACAGCGACCACGCTACCGCGCCTTCTTCGCCAATTACCTACACGCGATCTTTACTTCACCCCCGCTCAGTTGGATGGTGCCACACGCCGACAGCACTCCCGCCCCCCCTGCTGACATCTGAGACTCCCCGCGCTACTTTCTACATTGTAACCCACAGTGGAATAGGCGCAAGTACGCGCGCCTCCTTTCTTTAATGCACTACCCCAGACAACACTGGTCTTTCCCTCACTCCACTGTATATTGCTTCACACCTCTTAGATTACGTCAGACCTATTATTCTTTTTTCCCTACACCATGTTCATAAAAAAAAATCCTCGCCTTGTACGAGTATATTGTCCTGTGTTCTTTTCGCCGGAAGCACGGCATTTCTGTTGTATTTAAGTTTGTACCAATAAAGATCTTTTTTTTTCCATTTACCCTTTTCCTGGTGAAAAAAAAATATAAATAAAAAAAAAAATCAAAAAGCTACTTTGAGTGAGTGATTCAGGGACGGGAGGGGGGAGACATCGCGGCCAGGCCTCGGGTTTCGACCCCTGCCCGCCTTGTCTCCACCTACCCATATCTGAACACTCCTATTATAAAAAAAAAAAAAAAAAAAAAAAAAAAAAAAAAAAAAGATGGATAAAAAAAAAAAAAAAAAAAAAAAAAAAGATGGATAGAGCGTGTGCCATGTAAGCAGGAGATCCCGGGTTCAAGTCCTGGTCGGGGCACTTATTTTCAACTGTCCCCGTTGATGTATATCAACGCATGTCGGCAGCTTAGGGTCTTGATTTAATTATCATTTCATCACCTGAATTATGGTGATTCATGACTGTGTAACAGTCGCCCATAAGACGCCATTTAGATCCAAGGTTCGAATGTTTCCCTGAACAACTTACCAGCCTCACTTGCTGGGAATCAGATCAGAAGATCTTGCACTTGAAGCAGTCATCCTCTCACATGCCTACAGACTGTCCCTCAAAACATTCTGACATCACTCAATGAGGGACAAGTGGTTTAGTACGCATTGTATGACCACCAGCCTTAATGGTACCATGATAGTACTAGGGATTCATTGCCTATTGTGCTTTTCAGTGCACTTATACCGATATACAGTAACCTGTCAGTCCAAATGATGTCACTGTGTATCTCAAACTGTTATTTGTATTCCAGTGCCAATCTTTGAGCATCATTAACTACGAGTAATCGAGATGTTTGACAGGAATGGCATCTTCTTTCTACCATAGCGAGAAGTTTGTGCCTAGAAAGGCTGCTGACCGTTGTAGTCCGGCACTGGACTGGTGAGTGGTCTACTTCACTGTCAGCACTCCATTTGCTGATACAGTCTGAACAACCCACTGACATTCCTTGTACTTCGCCATAAACTAATTTCACGAGGTTATTGTGGCCGAGAGTGTGGTCAGCACTCAAGGAACAAGTCAGATTTCGAAGACCAATCCTTCCACAGAGCAAATTTGTTTTAACAGCGAATTGTTCATGTGTCAAAAAAAAATGGCTCTGAGCACTATGGGACTCAACTGTTGTGGTCATAAGTCCCCTACAACTTAGAACTACTTAAACCTAACTAATCTAAGGACAGCACACAACACCCACCCATCAGGAGGCAGAGAAAATCCCTGATCCCGGCGGGAATCGAACCCGGGAACCCGGGCGTGGGAAGCAAGAACGCTACCGCACGACCACGAGATGCGGGCGTTCGTGTGTCATTTAGAGATATTGACTACTTAGTTATAGGAATGGGAACCTCGTGAAAACTGCAGTGTTTTAACAGCTTCATGGATGGAGAGTCACAAGTGTGCTCTAGAATCCAGATGATATGACCACAATCTATGTAGTGATATCCGTTGTTTGACTTTTACATCGGGCTCTGTAGTTCCAGTTGTGTCAACCTGACGTTAAAACAGCCAGGGAAACTGAACACATGTAAAATATTTCTTTTATTGCAATAAATTCATATGGAGCTCTGATTGTACCATTATGTTGTGGAATGTACATAAAAAATACCGTTGTGTTGCATGCGTAACAAGGACTACCATACTGATCGTTGTAACAGAAACTGTTGTTGACTGTCTAGATGTGCTGAAGTTTCGCATGCGGGATGACCTGTTAACACCTGAAAGAGAACTTTTTACAACACTGATGTTCTGACCCAGGTGCAGGAGGATTGCAACGGACAGAATGATGACCGAAAAGCAAGTTGTAATAATACTTGTGTCGGGGAATGAAGACTCCTACGCCATCTGTTGGTGTTCTGTAAAGTCTGTACATTGTGCTGCCCTCTGCAGCGGATATATTTCTACTAGTGATGGGCTAAACTGCGATTTTCCGATATCAGTGATTTCTGTGAATGCTACTTTTCAGTATCTGTTATTCTTAACTGTGATTTGTCGCAGTTAAGAGTCGCAGTTAAGGAACCTAAGTCGCGTATCCCTCCGCCACTGCTACTTCTGCTACTTCCGCGATTTCTGCGACTTCTGCGACTTCTGCGATTTCTGCTACTTCTGCGATTTCTGCTACTTCTGCGATTTCTGTGACTTCTGCTACTTCTGCGATTTCTGTGACTCCTGCGATTTCTGCGACGTACCACCGTATGAAAAAGTTACATCTGTCCACACAGAAAATTGCATCTCAACAAACCTGTCATTGGTAAGTATGTTTTACGTTTATTCTTCCGTTGGCTTTAATTTTGTATTAAAGAAACAACTGTGAAAATATTAATAGTGTAATTAATATGTAAGTAGCCGCACAGTACCGTAATAGTTCGTGTTTAGAAAATGAGTTCTAACATATTTTTATGTTCATAGGTACCTGAACTACATTTCAGTCACTCAGTAAAGTGATAATTCAAAATATCATGGTCAACAGATCTGAAGAAATTGCCAGTCTTTAGACCATTTTCGTCAGACGACAGGTTAGTTTCTAAGCGTTTTGATGGACTTAATTACTTCAGTGAGATCGTTCTCGCGAATGTGATATAGCAAATATTAGCACTCTACTCTGTCAATTATATTGCTAGTAATTAGTGACAGCAAAAATTGTTTAATAATCCTTGTGTTTTTGCAGACGCAGTTCTGACTGATTACTGGTTGCTGTACATATCTATCCACATCAAGGCTGCTGAGAGAGACTCGTGAAGATTCAAGACAGCTCTTAGAGAATTTGCAGTTTAAAAGTGAAATAATTATGAAATAATTGTGTGACTGATTAAAGTGTTTTATTGAAGTTGTTGTGCGATTTTAAAGGAATAATAAATGTTAAATACATTGAGTGAATAATTAAAATCTCATTTTCCACATGTTAAGCCGTCCTATACCCGTAATTTTCCGCCACTTATTTATTGGTAAACACTTGGAGAGTAACATGCCGCCCCCACCCCCTTACTCCACAATCTTGGTGTGACACTGACCTGTAACATATCCCGAAGTCTACAATATGCATTTTGAGGCTGTTGATATGAAAGTGGGAAGTACAGATCTTCCAGTTAAATCAGGAATAGCTTAAGTGCATTACTTGAAAGTGACACAGGAAAAGCTTACTTATGTAGGTGGTAGTAGTGTCGGCAAAAAGTTCTTGTGTGTGAAGTTGCCATGTAGAACACCAGGTGTAAAACTTTTCTCCCGAGTCTTGAACTGTGTCGGAACAAAAGTGAGGCATTCATATGACTGTTTTCATTTCTCTACACTTATACAGATGTCTGAGTTCTGCTGTGTTAACATTGCAAAGTCCTGTAGGCATGTGGAGTATTAACCAAAACTGTCATATTGGAAGCAGAATCAAACACATTTGTTACGTTACTTGATATTTTCAGGAGAAAAAGGCAATGTTGCTTCTTATTAATATAATACATCCAGAGTCACAGCAGTATTTGACCAACCATAACTGATGCTGAATGTGCATGTCGTCATATAATATGAGGGGCTTATTTCAATAGTAGTACAAGTCCATTACCTACACTTTTCTGTCTATAATGCTTCCGAAATTAGTGGTCCAAACAAACATAAATAAAGGTTCATCTCTAGCAAGAAGCCATATGCTTGAATATTTCTGGTATCTCAACTGCAGATTTTTCAGCACTCATTTAACTTTACGACTCTATATCTCAAAATTAACAAAAATGGACTTGTACCACTATTGAAATAAGCCCTTCATATGCACACAGCACATCGATCTCGTGAGGCACAAGCCTCTCATAACGAAGTACATACGTCGGTCAACAGATGACACTAGGAAAAGTATGTTAACTGCGCTTTTTAGTTGCTACTTACGACTCTTAGTTGCGATTTGTCACAGAAATCGCAGTTTGACTCGGTAGCGAATAGCGTAGTATGAACTTTGCTCAACAGATGGCAGTGCTAACTGCGCTTTTTAGTTGCTACTTGCGACTCTTAGTAGCGACTTGTCACGGAAATCGCAGTTAGACTCCATAGCGTACCGCAGAGATGGACGTAGTACGAACTTTGACCCACAGATGGCACTGTTAACCGCGCTTTCTGGTTGCTACTTGCGACTCTTAGTTGCGACTTGTCACGGAAATCGCAGTTAGACTCCATAGTACGAACTTTGGCCAACAGATGCCACTGTTAACCGCGCTTTTTAGTTGCTACTTGCGACTCTTAGTTGCGACTTGTCACGGAAATCGCAGTTAGACTCCATAGCGTACCGCAGAGATGGACGTAGTACGAACTTCGGCCAACAGATGCCACTGTTAACCGCGCTTTTTAGTTGCTACTTGCGACTCTTAGTTGCGACTTGTCACTGAAATCGCAGAAAGCAGTGCTAAATTCGACCAATAGATGGCTCACGTCTTTCAGTGTGAAATACTACTTGCGACTGCTAACTGTGACTGAAATCGCAGTTAGATTCTGTAAAGTTGCTACTGTGATATCTGTGACTTCTCAGTCACTGTGATTTCTAACAGATACGCGATTTCCTGCCCACCACTAATTTCTACGATAACTGTAAAACGGACGTGTGAGAATAAAGGTGTGTGTGAGCAGAAGTTTTACTGTGTCCTTGATTTCACTAGTGTGTAGCAACATTTTGGTGCCGAAACCCGGGAGAACACGAAGAGATAGAGTGCTACTACACATTAAAGAGGACTCGACGCCGGCGGAGAAGGTTTTGAGCGACTTCAATCTCAAAATCCGGTCACGTCACGCCACGTTCAGCTCACACAGATAAGTTGCGGCATTGCTCTGAAACTGTAGCAAAGGACACTGCGGGGCGATTGATTTGTATGTGATGTTACTTGATGCATGTTTGTTGGTGGCAGAGCAATAGAGGGCAGTTGGCGTATTATTTGCAAAGCACAAAGGGGACTTGCTGAAGTATTGGTAGACTGCAGCGCCATCTGTTAGCAACAGCGACCACTATTAAAGGTCGCGGAGGTTGAAAACTGCACGGCCGCGCCATCTCTTGAGAACTACAAACATCACTAGGGGCTGCTAACGGTTCACACTCCAGGACAGCGCCATCCCTTAGCGATAGCATCCAACTGACGGGGTGTCGTGACCTTGAACGCACTCTCGCGACAGAAAGCAAAACCACCAACTCACCATGGCAGAAGCAGTAGCTACGAACTTCGGGAGGCTGCGCCGGAAGCGGACGACCTTGCGATCGAATGCGACGCGTTTCGTCAGCCAAATAAACGCCTTCGATGGTTCTACAGCTGCAGAAGAAGTAGAACACTTCCAGGAACGCCTACAAGAAACATTAGAAGAGTTGACCAGACTCAACGATACAATACAGGACTTGCTGGATGACTCTGAATACGAAGCCGACACGGAAGCTTGTGAGGAATATACTGATAAATGCAAACGCGCCCTCCGAAAGGCGAAAGGCCTTCTAGGAGGAGCGCGCTCAGGAGACGGAAACGTGACGTCAGCGGCTCAACAACACGCCTGTATGGACAAAAAATTGCCTACTATCAAACTGCACGCATTCTCAGGGGATATAGAAGCTTGGCCTCGATTTTGGGAGCAATTTACAGCGTCCATAGACGAGAATCCGATGGTGTCAACAATGAACAAGCATGTATTCCTCCGTGGTTACCTTGATGGGGAACCTAAGGACTTGGTCGATGGCATTGCTGTTACAGCTGATACATATGAGCAGACTAAGCAAATTTTGAAATCCAAATATGGGGATAAGAACAGAATTATCCAAAGTCACCTGGATTTCTTGGAGAATCTTAACACTTCGACTTCAGGCAGTCCAGAGGCTCTCAATTCCACCTACATTGAGTGCCATAAGCGCATCCAAGCACTACGAGCACTAGGAGAAAATGTCGATTCTTATGGGAGAGTGCTTGCACCCAAACTTCTTCGAGCCTTTCCTGAAGAAATTTGCAAAAATTGGCTTGTTCATGCCCGAAGGCAAAAGATTGAAGAAGGGAACCTCACCCACCTTATGGAGTTCTTAAATGAAGAGGTGGAAGGAGCTATCAACACACGCAAAATTCGTGGAGATACTGTACCACACGAAAATTACGTACCAACAGCATCTGCCTTCCACGTAAAGGTTAAAACGAAGAGGGACAAGAAGAAACAACAGAATTCAGAGCCCTTCTGTGTGTATTGCGGCGAAAGAGGGCACTGGGGCCAAGACTGCCAAAAGATTGCAAGCTTGCAGGCAAGAATCGACGCCCTCAAGACAATGAACCGTTGCTTTCTATGCCTGAGACGTGGCCACAACAGAAATCAGTGTTTCAAACGGGGAAAGGCGTCCTGTGCGAAATGTAAGGGGGAGCATCACATTTCTATCTGCAGTAGCCATACCACAACAGTAAATAAAATTGAAACTATGACTTCTAACTTCACATACCTGCAGACTGCTCGTGTGAGTATCACAGGACCCACTGGTAAGAGCAAACAGACACATGCCATCCTGGACACAGGGAGTCAATCGAGTTTCATTCACCATTCACTGATCGAATATCTCCAACTAAGTGTCATTGGAAGCACTACTCTCGAGATAACTACTTTCGAATCCAGTTACAATTCATCACTCTCAAGGAAGAAGGTGCAGTTTAATATGATGGGGTGCTCCACTAATTCCCACATATCAGTAACAGCCTTTGAAAGCACAAATAATTTTTCACAGCAACCAACAGTGCCACAAGATGTAGGAGGTATGGCCTTGAGGGGTGGTACACCACTCGCAGATCCTAAAGGAGACACTGAAGATCTACCTATTGAGATCCTGATTGGAGCTGATTATTACTGGAGAATCGTGACTTTGGAACAACCAATCAAGGTATCACCATCATTGGTTCTTCTCCCAACAATCTTTGGATATGTTCTCAGTGGAAACAGATCTAACACCACCGTCAACAGAGCAACTGTCAACTTTATTCAGGGTAGCTGCAGTGATATATCTGATGAGTCAGTGCGCCGATTTTGGGACCTGGAGACAATCGGGATAACAGAACATCAAGAGCGAGCATTAAAACCCATGGACCACCCCATTTATCACGAATTCCGAGAATCATACTGTGTGGAATATGGCCGCAGAGTTGTATCTCTGCCTCGAAAGAAGGATATGCCTCTCTCCTGCAACCGAACAACTGCTGAAGCGCGTCTTCGCTCCTTAAAAAACAAGCTGCGAGGGAATGAAGAGCTGAAGGTCATTTACCACGAGACCATGTCGAAATATATTGAGAAGAAACAGGTAGAGGTAGCACCTGAGGGCTGTACTGCTGAAAACACTTTCTACCTGCCACACCACATTGTGAAGAAATGCATCAGTGGAAGTGTGAAGTATAGAATAGTCTTCGATGCATCCTCACATGAGCCAGAGTCTCTATCGCTGAATGATGCCCTCGAAAAGGGACCAAATTTACTTCCGGATATTCTAGCAATCTTACTACGATTCCGCACACTTCCAGTGGGATTAGTGTGTGATGTGGACCAAGCTTTCCTGCAGTTAACGTTGAAAGAAGGAGACAGAGACCTCACGAGGTTCCTTTGGTATCGTGTTGAGCAAGCTGGAAGTGGTGCCTACATGACCACAAATGACATGATTACATATCGCTTCAAACGTTTGCCATTTGGACTTGCACCAAGCCCATTCCTGTTGTCAGCTGCCATAAGGGAGCTAGCAGTACTAAATAGTGAAAAATATCCACTATCCTCAGGACTTGTAAACAAGTCAGTGTTCATGGACGATTTCGTAGCCAGCGTTAGAGACAGCGACACCGCTGCAACTGTTTACCATGAACTGACAGAACTTTTCCAGCAGATAAGTCTTCCATTGTCCAAATGGGCGACTAATTCGAATGATCTGAAGGCAATATGGGATATCAAAGGCCTTGAAACAAAGACCACAACCCAAGTTTTAGGAATTAATTGGAACACAGAAGATGACTGTATCTGTAGTGACTACGAGAAGATAGTTGAAAATCTAATGGACAAACTGGCTACCAAGAGAAATGTTCTTCGAGCAGCTGCTCAGTTTTATGACCCCCTGGGTGTGTTCACTCCTGTCGGGATCGTTTCAAAGATAATTTTCCAAGACACATGGCTGAGGGGTCTTACATGGGAGGAAGTTTTGCCCACAGATCTTGCATGTCGTTGGCACTCATGGGTCTCAAAGCTTCATCACTTGTCATCACTACATATTCCTAGATGGATAGGGGCGCTGGGCACAGATGGCTCTGCAGAGGTGCATGTATTCTGTGATGCATCTGAAAGAGCCTACGGCGCTGTTTTGTATATAAGGACATCTACTGAAACTGGATACACTGTGCATCTTGTCTGTAGCAAGAACAGACTGGCTCCTATCAAGAAGGTAACTCTACCCAGGTTGGAGTTACTTGCTGCATTGGTCGGATCACGACTCCTTCATTACTTTTGCCAGGAAACAGGGTTTGATGCCAACAGAGCTACCTTGTGGAGCGACTCAACAGTCACTTTGGAATGGGTACGGAGTGATCCAAACAAATGGAAAACATTTATCTGTAATCGCGTGACAGAGATATTGACATACACCACACCCAGCCAATGGAGGCATTGTCCGGGAAGCCAAAATCCTGCAGATCATCTCACGCGGGGACTAGAAGCAAATCTGCTAGCCACTCTTGATATCTGGTGGGGTGGTCCACCATGGCTTTCAGAAGACAAGCAGTTCTGGCCACTGGAAATCTCAGCCCCACCTCCATCAATGCCAGAAGCCAAAACGAGAGCAAATGTCACTCTGATCACCATCACTGAACCACTACTGGACATTGCAAGGTTTAGTTCATATTGGCGAGTACTGCATATAACTGCCTTTGTATTTCGATTTATCAGCACAACAAGAAACAAAAATAGAATCTCCAGCAGTTTTAGTACTTTGGAATTACAAAATGCCCGGACCTACTGGATCAGAAGAGTTCAAGAGGAACTATTCACTAGTGAACTGTCTGCATTGCGTAAGGGAGAACAATTGCCCATGCAATCAAAGATTGCTCGATACAATCCCTTTATATCAGATGGCATCCTTCGTCTTGGTGGTAGGCTGCAATGTGCTGCACTGTCACACTCAGAGAAGCATCCAGTTATATTGGATGGACGCCACCATTTCACTGAGCTTCTCATCAGACACACACATGTAAGACTGCATCATCTCGGTGTGCGGATTGTGTTAGGGGAACTGCGAGAAGAATTTTGGATTCTGCGAGGACGACAAGCTGTTCGGAGAGTTCTTCACTCTTGCCTACCATGCAAGATAATACACAGTCGCCGGTATGAAGAGATGGCGGCCCCACTACCACTGGACAGAGTTCAGCCTTCAAGACCATTTGCAGTAACAGGCATCGATTTTGCCGGACCATTATATGTCAAATCTGGACATCAAACAAAAAGGTCCTACATGGTCCTATTCACATGTGCAACAACACGGGCCATTCATATTGAACTTGCAACTGACATGTCCACTGACAGATTTTTGATGGCCATGCAACGATTTGCAGGACGTAGGAGCCTACCAGTCACTGTCTACTCAGACAATGCTACAACATTCCATGCAGCCAACTCAGAACTGGCAGAGCTTTTCAAAACTATGCAGCATACTGACGTACAGCTCTACTGTGCCCACCATGGAATCACTTGGAAATTCATACCACCACGTGCGGCTTGGTGGGGAGGCTGGTGGGAACGCATGATAGACTCAGTCAAGCGCTGCCTGAGGAAAGTTCTTGGTCGCTCCCAGGTGGATGAAGAGAGCTTAAACACCACCTTGATCAGCATAGAAGCCGCAATAAACTCACGACCCATCACTCAAGGAGAGAGCGACACTGCATTGACGCCAGCTCACTTTCTGAATGGTGGGAAATTAGTAACAATTCCATGTGGGCCAGAGCCAGCAACTAGAAAGGACCTTGCCAGGGAGTTCCGACTCAGACAAAAGGTCAATGACGACATCTGGCGCAGGTGGAAGACAGAATACCTCCTGCTGCTAAGACAATATCATGAGGTGAAGGGATACCCTTCGCAAAGGAAACCGAGAATTGGAGAGGTTGTTCTGCTCCAAGAAGACAGCAAACCACGGCACTTGTGGAAGAGGGCTGTGGTAGAAGAAGTGCGGCATGGCAGAGACAGTAAAATACGGTGCATCATCCTCCGCCAGCCAGATGGTATGAAGATCTGTCGACCGGTCCAGCTGGTCATCCCCCTCGAGATGGACCAGGGTGAGGAGGATGTCGGGGAATGAAGACTCCTACGCCATCTGTTGGTGTTCTGTAAAGTCTGTACATTGTGCTGCCCTCTGCAGCGGATATATTTCTACGATAACTGTAGAACGGACGTGTGAGAATAAAGGTGTTTGTGAGCAGACGTTTTACTGTGTCCTTGATTTCACTAGTGTGTAGCAACAACTTGTTCTGAGCCATTGTATTAGACGTTTGTGTCACGAACTGTGTTTAGCTTATAAAATTTGTTAGTTATATATTGTGGTGTGTTGTTAGAACGTCATTGATATCCCTGGTCTCAAAAAATCAACCCATCAGTTTCATTTCATTCCATTCCATTCCTACACACACTTTAAATAAGATGTCCTTTCCCAAGCAGATGAGGTGCTCTGTACTGCTTCCGATCTTTTTATTTATTTATTTATTTAACCTTAAGTAATTAGGATCAGTGTTTCACACATACATTTCTTTTTTTTAAAATCATAGTTACCTAACAAATAATTTTAAATTATGCCAAACAATAGTAAAACGATTTGAATATTTGTAGAGACAGTGTGAGTAAATAATACTGAGTACGGAGAGTGCACTGGCTAATAGTGGAACATCTCGTCGGAAAGAAGAATGTGCAGGTATAACAGGGTCAGTGGTAGCCACTATTGTTGCTTCAGTAGGTTTGTCATTAACTATCTTCTGAAGCTCGAGATGTTATTTAGTTATTCAGTTCTTTAATATAATGCTGGAAGTTATTCCACAGTCTTGTTCCTGCTACTGAGAAAGATTTCGAGAAAGTGGTTGAACAATGAAGTGGGGCTAAAAGTATTTTACTGTGATGGGAACGTGTGTTTGTGGCAAGTTGTTCACACAAGAGCGTTAGGCCGAGGAGAGGTATAAGGGACAGTGTAGATGAGGGAGTTGAGGAGACAGAGGGTATGGAAATCGTTGCGCTTGTTTGCATGCAGCCAACATAGCTGTGCATATGTTGGCGGAAGATGACCAAAAATCGATCTTTTGAGCTTTTCTGAGAAGGGCCTTGCAGGATAATATGACTGTAATCAATTATTGGAACTGTAAGTGTTTGTACAAGTTTGTTTTTCAGGACAAGAGGGAAGAGCTTTTTATATACTTGATGTTCTTGATAGCTGCCTTCGGGTGTATTGGCTTTCCACTTACAAGGAGAGGAGGCCTGCTCGTCATCGCTGAATTCGTGTCGAAATTTTCACGTGCACGATGTAGTTTTGGAGTGGTGCAAGTACTAGTCATTTTATGTTTGTAAAAATTGGTTAGACTATTATAGAATTGGATATGAATATTACTTCATAGTGTAGATGCAGTTTGGGATAACAAACAGAATTTTGTAAAAGTGAACTTTAGTGGAACTTTGTACTACAAAGAACGGTGTCATTTACATTTGGTAGCTTGGCAGAGAAGCCATCAATGCATGGAGCGTCTGGACCTTCTGTAATAAGATGGTGTGTAATGCAATGTGCGACTCTTAGTATGGAGAAAATGTGGAATGTACACTCCTGGAAATTGAAATAAGAACACCGTGAATTCATTGTCCCAGGAAGGGGAAACTTTATTCCTGGGGTCAGATACATCACATGATCACACTGACAGAACCACAGGCACATAGACACAGGCAACAGAGCATGCACAATGTCGGCACTAGTACAGTGTATATCCACCTTTCACAGCAATGCAGGCTGCTATTCTCCCATGGAGACGATCGTAGAGATGCTGGATGTAGTCCTGTGGAACGGCTTGCCATGCCATTTCCACCTGGCGCCTCAGTTGGACCAGCGTTCGTGCTGGACGTGCAGACCGTGTGAGACGCGCTTCATCCAGTCCCAAACATGCTCAATGGGGGACAGATCCGGAGATCTTGCTGGCCAGGGTAGTTGACTTACACCTTCTAGAGCACGTTGGGTGGCACGGGATACATGCGGACGTGCATTGTCCTGTTGGAACAGCAAGTTCCCTTGCCGGTCTAGGAATGGTAGAACGATGGGTTCGATGACGGTTTGGATGTACCGTGCACTATTCAGTGTCCCCTCGACGATCACCAGTGGTGTACGGCCAGTGTAGGAGATCGCTCCCCACACCATGATGCCGGGTGTTGGCCCTGTGTGCCTCGGTCGTATGCAGTCCTGATTGTGGCGCTCACCTGCACGGCGCCAAACACGCATACGACCATCATTGGCACCAAGGCAGAAGCAACTCTCATCGCTGAAGACGACACGTCTCCATTCGTCCCTCCATTCACGCCTGTCGCGACACCACTGGAGGCGGGCTGCACGATGTTGGGGCGTGAGCAGAAGACGGCCTAACGGTGTGCGGGACCGTAGCCCAGCTTCATGGAGACGGTTGCGAATGGTCCTCGCCGATACTCCAGGAGCAACAGTGTCCCTAATTTGCTGGGAAGTGGCGGTGCGGTCCCCTGCGGCACTGCGTAGGATCCTACGGTCTTGGCGTGCATCCGTGCGTCGCTGCGGTCCGGTCCCAGGTCGATGGGCACGTGCACCTTCCGCCGACCACTGGCGACAACATCGATGTACTGTGGAGACCTCACGCCCCACGTGTTGAGCAATTCGGCGGTACGTCCACCCGGCCTCCCGCATGCCCACTATACGCCCTCGCTCAAAGTCCGTCAGCTGCACATACGGTTCACGTCCACGCTGTCGCGGCATGCTACCAGTGTTAAAGACTGCGATGGAGCTCCGTATGCCACGGAAAACTGGCTGACACTGACGGCGGCGGTGCACAAATGCTGCGCAGCTAGCGCCATTCGACGGCCAACACCACGGTTCCTGGTGTGTCCGCTGTGCCGTGCGTGTGATCATTGCTTGTACAGCCCTCTCGCAGTGTCCGGAACAAGTATGGTGGGTCTGACACACCGGTGTCAATGTGTTTTCATTCCATTTCCAGGAGTGTATATGAAAGATAACTTTATATCTCAGTAGTTTACAGTGAGCCCTGGTGTATACGAACAGAGTGATAGAATATTCCCTATCATTATAAGTTAATCATCATTACGTCCAGGAAGATGCAGGCCATTGGTTATAATGTATGTCACTTTCTTTTTCAAGAGGTCTTAAATAATATTGCAATTTCAGTCTCAATTAGGGCATACGCTCTTTTATAAAGCACTGCTGTGGACAATTTTTCCCTTGCATTGATGTTTATTCCTTTAGATTCCAGGAAAATTAAAATACTTTTTGGATTTCATTGACAGTTAGGAAACACACACATTTATAAGCCTCTGGCGTGAATAATTTTTCCTTTACTTTAATGGGTATTCCTTTAGATTCTAGGAAACTTTAAATATTTTTACGATTTCATTGTCAGGAAACACGCAGTTTTATAAATCTCTGGCCTGCATGATTTTTCCTGCGCATTAATGTGTACTGCCTTAGATTCTATGAAATGCTTAAATACTGTTATTAGTTTATCGTCAGTCACGAACGGTGCATATCCATAAAACTCTGGAGTGGGTGACCCTTTTCTCTTGCGTTATGTTATCATTAATACGAATTTAAGAGACTTCCTGTGCTCTTTGCCGCATTACTGTCATACTTTTACGTATCATTACAAAGCTGTGGCGTGACCAGTTTTCCTTTTGTCCATGATCATGTGTACATCGCGAACTGTTAAAGCAACAGATGGGACAATTATGTAGACCATTTTAATTATCATTGTGTAATCCATGTGATCGTCCGTGGTTGAGAGACCGGAGAGACGCAAGTGGAGGCGGCGAGATGGCGGGAACAGCTTTCCCCTCCCCTCCCAGCCAGGCGCCTCTTTTGGGATGGCAGAACTGAGCAGCTAACCGGGCGTGCAGCAGCTGAGCTCTGTCCATACGGTGCTGCTGACGTCACACACCCATTTGCTGGCTGCTCAACCGCACGCGCAATTGGCGGGTGCATTTCTGTGACACAGTGCCCGCTGCAGCGGACTCAACCACGGCACTGCACAACGCCGGCTGTCCTTCACCTGGGCCATCTGCTACGGGCGGACCTCGGCCTTCACACATGGAGAGCCCGCCACAGACCTTTGTTCTTGGTGACGTTGTACGCCCTCTCTGTCTACGTGTTGTAGAACTGCACGCCGTAGCGCCATAATAGGTTGCATATAATGAATGGTACTGTGAATGTGTGTCCTATTGCAGGATATTGTTGTACGTTCCCCGTCCCAGAATCATTCTAATGTTCGTAATATTCTAGTGCTTATGCACATAAACTTTTAGCTTAATAATGGTACTTCCCTCTTCTACATACGAATTGTTCTTCAATAAACTGCTAGGGGAACTAGTCGTGTTTTAATTCATTTGACTGTTTCATAATCTGTTATATCGTGACAGTTTAAATGTGAATAAAGCACGTGTTTGAGATCATGATAATCGTTGAGATTCAGTTTACGATTACCCAATCCCATCACGACTCCAGTCTGACGACTTTTTTGCTACATCACAAGTCACATATATTTTCTTTTTGTGTACTAAATTGGTATTTGCACGTGATGTTCAGTAAGATAAATTAATTTACAATCGTTCTAAGAAGCTATGTGGATCTAGAAGCCACATGTTTTCCATTGCAGACGAATGACGAAAACTAGGTCCTCTATGGCTTTCGCAAGTGGTTCTCCCTTTTACGTTTTGTTGATGAGTCCCCCCCCCCCCCCCCCCCGTATTTATTCACAGCAATGAGTTCTGCCTGACGACTCACTTCTCATACAAGTCTACAGTGTAGCTTAAACACAGTCTTCCCATCGACGTCGTTGCAGACAGGTACGAACCACAGATAGATTACGACAGTCAAGAGTTAACAGAGGTATTTTAGTTGTAGCGAGATGGGCGAGATGATTACAAATGCTAGGGAGAAAATTCGGAAAATGGAACCTAAAGGGCATTCTATAATTATTATTTGCATTTTATTCGTTTAATTTTGTTAGCAGCAGTTGTAGTCTGAAGTGGTGATACATACGAGAAGAGCACGAGGAAATCTGGAGAGTTGGTGGGAAGGCAAGAATGGTGGTGTCATCGGCATACTATTACACAAAAATTGTGTGTGTAGGTAGGACCGGAACATCAAATCTCGTGCCTAGCTGTTTCACGGCCTTAAATACCTTAGATCGATACTGGATTCGGAAAATGAGTAACCCAGTGGCTGTGGCCGCATTTCCAGTGTTAATGTGTCGACTACCTTGGACTGTCAGAATTCACCAAATCTGCCAGGGTACCAGAGAAGTAGATGTGTCCACAATGCAATAAAACATTCTTAGAACACGACGCATTCTTTACACAGTCGGCTGGAATCAACTTCTATGATTATGTAGAAACTTTACTGCATAATAATGCTTTTTTTTTTTTTTTTTTTTTTTTTTTAAGGATTCAGTCTTTCCACTATAATCTTCCTTCCTACACCAGATTCCGTCATCAGTTACGACACTGATATATCTGAAGATCGACAATACATTTCTTGTAGACTGGAACTTTATTCTTAGAACGAAGATCCCACATGATGCTTTGATTTTCCAAAGTCCATTTGTCAACTGGCACACAGAATCATTGTGGATTAAGATATTCAGAAGCCACTGAACAATACACGTAGTTGGCACAGACGTGCCTAGCCACTTGGCTACCATTGGTCCGCTGTTAATTACAACAATAAGAATATGTGAAAAGGGTAAGCTTCTTTTCATTCGGAACTTGTTTTCTTTGCTTCACAAATCGTTTTCTATAAATCTGCGACGTTTGAGGCAGATTTCGAAGTACAACGAACTGATTAACGAATTATAAATCATAAACAGAAAACTATGTCCTAGAAACACATAACCCTATCAATAACTTTATCTTGGAACTGTTCCATTTGGTCCGTGTTTGCACAGAAAAAGACAATATCAGCAATTGAGGCCGCCTTGATGCAAAACACCTTGTTGTTTGTTTACTTGTTTGTTTTCCCAAACTAGTTTCGGCGACAAATATCACTATCATCAGTGCGTTTTATTTTAATCTAAAACATGCGGAAAATAGCATAGTTATACAAACACAGTGATACATTATTACATTTTTACTATTCGTTTTTTGAAATATAGTTTTGTATGGATACTTCCATACTTATTTATTGTATGTTATAGCATGTTTCTGAGAATTATTGTCGCTGTTTGCGACTTATTTTCTGCGCTTTTTTTCCTGTTGCCGTTTTTTCTCAGAGAAAATCACGTCACCTGCAACTGTGTGAGCGGCTGATAGTAAACAAAATACTAGAGGGTGAACTTGTATGTCAGCAATATACACTTGGGGTTGCGGTAGTGTTGTGGAATCCAGTTATTTGGTGTGCACTGGGCTGTTACTTAGTTATTCGTGTACTCACGTTCGTTGGATGGTATGTAGCTGATTGTATATACAGAAAAACAAAACTTTCACACTTTGTTTATGATCAAGAATATTAGGCCACCTTTCCTACAGAAAAATCACGCATACACAAACAACAGAAGACTCAGAAACACAGGAGACATAATAGAGAAAATCATGAATGTCAACATCTCCCCCAACAGCAAAACTGGCATCTTTTGACGTTACATCCATGTACACAAACGTACCCAAAGAAGAAACTATAAACATTATAGAACAACAGCTAAAATGCAAGAAATTCACAAACATACAAATAAATGAAATCTCATCCATTCTTAGGCTAATCACAGAACAAAACTACTTCACTTTCAACAACAACTTCTATTTGCAACAGGAGGGGCTACCCATGGGGTCCCCTATCAATGGAACCTTAGCCAACATTTTCTTGGACCATATAGAGAACACAATATTCAATAACATCGTAAAACAAAATAATCTACTGGTAGCGATATGTGGATCACATAATATGTCTTGTAGAGGAAACACATAACAAGATAGGAGAAATACACAGTAATATCAACACCCACAAATCCATTTCACAATGGAAATAGAAAAAAGCAAGAAACTAAATTTCTTGGATCTTACAATCACAAGAAACAACCACCAACTGAATTCTCCATCTATAGAAAACCCACATCCACAAGCACTGCTACTCACAGCTCATCCAACCACCGAAGAGTGCATAAATATCCCACTTTCACACACATGCTCCACAAGATAAACAGAACACCTCTTAAACCAGAAAACTACACACAGGAACTAAATATAATCAAACAAATTTCTGTTGAAAATGACTACAGAACAGATGTCATAAACAAACTCAACAACAATGTAAAACTGAAACATGCAGTACACACAGACAACACAGCAGACGACACCACTACAGGAAAAGGAGACAGATGGTACACACTAACATACAATAACGAAATATCACATAGAATTTGAAACGTCTTGAAAAAGCAAGGGATTCCAGTAACATTCAGAACAAACAATACAGTTCAGAAAAGACTAAGACCAGCCAGAAAAACCTCTGACAGATTCAGCAACGCTGGAATATATCAACTCACTTGCAACTCCTGTCAGGCCTGATACATAGGAGAAACAAGCAGAAACTTCCGAACGAGGTACACAGAGCACATTAGAGCTCTAAAGAGTGACAGCACACATTCAACTTTCTCAGAACATCTAATGAACAAAAACGAGAACCCCGCTAATATCGAAAGCGAACTACACGTTATGAAAAACAGCAACCGTCTATACCGACAACTAACAATGAAAGAAAATTACTACATACAAAAGGCTATAGTCGAAGGGAAAAATGTAATAGACGAAAACACAACATTTTGCAACAATACACTCTTCACCGCTCTGATAGAACTGACCGACACAGAAAAGGAAGCACACAGACGCAAAAGAATCACTTCATCATCACACACAGAGGAACAGATGAGGAACAGAAGTCGTCGAAATTCGCGATACAGTTTCCATAGCCTTCTCGCACCATGCGATACACCTCTCGCCGCACACGCGCACAGCAAGATGGCGTAATTTCCTTGATCATAAGCAAAGTGCGAAAGTTTTGTTTTTCTGTGTATAGAATCAGCTACATACCATCCAACGAACGTGAGTGCACGAATATCTAAGTGACAGCCCAGTACACGCCAAATAACTGGATTCCACAACACTATCGCAACCCCAAGTGTATATTGCTGACATACGAAGTTCACCTCTTAGTATTTTGTTTACTAGCCGCCTCTCACACAGTTGGAGATGACATGATGTTCGCCGAGAAAAAATGGCAACAAGAAAAAAAGCACAAAAAATATGCCGCAAATAGCGACAATAATTCTCAAAAACATGCTATGACATACAATAAATAAGGTAGTACGGAAGCATCCATAGAAAACTATACTTCAAAAACCGAATAATAAAAATGTAATAATGTGTCACTGTGTTGTATAACTATGCTATTTTATGAATGTTTTAGATTAAAAAGACCCACTGATATGGTGATATTTGTCGCCGAAACTTGTTTGGGAATATAAACAAGTAAACAAACAACACGATGTTTTGCATCAAGGCAGACTCAATTTCTGATAAGGTTGTGTAACACATAACCGCATTTAACGGCTACAAACGCTCCGGATTAATGCAACTCTCTAACAATACAGAGATTAAATTGTTCGAATCGCAAAATTCATCTGTTACTTTTAGTGACACATTGCGTAATCAATTCCCTAAGCATCGCCTCATTCAGTTCGACTACATTTCGCTACCATTGTTTTCTTTTCTTGAAGTCTATGTTTTCAGAAAACTATCCATGCCGTTCATCTGCGCTTTAGAGTTTCTGATACCGATACAATGGTTCCAGCGAACCAAAAACCTTTTTATATTTTTTAAATTTTTTCTCCCCGAACTTTAATTCCCTTTCCAAATTTCTCCTTGGCTTCTTTTATTGCTTGATCAATGTGTATACTGAATAACTGTGGGGATAGGCTAAGTACATACATGTCCTGTGGTTGCCGTCTGTCCCGATATATGACCCGACGTCCCGACAAGACCCAATTTCGTCCCGATTTTGCAAAACAGTGTTACGAGTTTAGCTCAAGTACTGAAGTAACACCGTACGTTAGCGTAACATTTAAATGCAGCCTCAGTTAGTTTTATTTTTGTCAATAAGCTTACGTTGACAAGGTCGTCACGCAGATGGCGTTGCATGTTGCGTATCCTGTACCGACGATGCAGGCACCTTGAAGATCTATCGTAGGGTGTCCATTTCATTTTCATTGGAAAAGGGGACATTTAAAATAAATTAGAGAAAAACCAGGGACAATAAAGAAAAAAACGAGACATAAATATTGTCTTGACTAAATTAAATACACATACAAGTTTACCTTTACAAAGTGCACTCAGATGATACCTAATCACTTTTTACAATTATTCTGCCACACTTATCACCGTACTTTTCACTTTTATGTACTTTATCAAGAAGTGCATTTTCGTTTGAAATTGTATCATAAAAGTCAGTACACGATACACCATTACAGTGTGTTTTGTCAATGAGCAAGGCCCTCACTGTTTCAACTTTCATTCTGTTTTTTTCATCTGACCGCAAAGAGTTCACTAACGAAAAAACACGTTCCACAGCAGCATTTGACCCAGGAACTGCCAGACAAAACTCCACCAAGTGAATCATGTTTTTCATATTGATGTTTTGACTTTTGAAATGAGCAAATATTTTACACCACGTTGCACTAACATTTTCTTTGCCTCCTTCTTCACTTTTTATGAAGTTCTGTGCACATGAAAATTCATCGAACAGTTCGTCTTCATCAACAGGAAAATTTGGTGCAATACTTTTAACAAAAACACAACAGTCCTGAATATCCTTCCACTGTAGCTGCTCCTTTTCAGTATTAACCCGGTCAAATGCTTTAAAAGGTGTGAGAAATGGTAAACAACATTCTTTAATATACTCAATGCAAGAGTCATAGAAGATGTCAGCATAAATATGAAATTGTTCTACAGTAATTTCACCCTCTTCTTCCGGCTTTCTTAGAGTCTCATGTACAAAGGATGTGAGAAATCTTTCAGATTTTCTACATTGTAATTTGCCCAATAATTTGTTTATTCCTTGATAAACTTCCACTATTGTGATTTCTTGTTTCTCAATACATTTAATTGTTGTGGAGAAAGGTTTTAGCTGGCTAACAAGAAAATGTAGAAGAACAATAGACACAGGGTTATCAAAGAATTGTTTAAGGATAACAGGACACTTATCAGGGGAAATGAAGTATGATTTCAAAGCAGGAAATGTCTTTACAATTCTTTCCAATGCTGGTAGCAGAGATAGCCACCTTGTCTTGCTGTGCCAAAGTACAGTTTTGTATTCAGTTTCAGTAAACTTACAGAATGACTTCAGAGATTCAACAACCCTTACTGTATATATGTGGAAATGCTGGTAGATTTTGTTTACAATTAATTGGCAGTCGATGGGTGGGCAATCTGAGCCAGTTTGTAACGAATTGTGCACCACATGTGCTGGACAGCCAACACCTACTATATTATTCACTGTGTTCTGTTGCAGTTTATAAAACAAATTGTTTTTTCCTTTCCTCTGCTTACCAACAAAATTGGTGTTAGTGTTGTCTGCAGAAACTGCAATCACCTTTCCCTCGAAATCATATTTCTTTAAAACCTCCAGCACATAATTCTGAAGTAAATCTGAAGTTTCTCCAGCTAAATTAACCAATTCGAGCACTTTCACCGCGATGCCATTTTCAGGGTGAAAATACCTGATAAGGAGAGGAACCAACTTCAAATCCAGATGATTCGATGTACCAACCATTACAGAAATGAATCGAGCACTTTTCGGTTCATTTAAAACCTGCTGAGCTGCATACGGCGCAATGACATTTGAAATGACTGCATTACATTTTGTGTCCACATGTGAATTTAGGATTGAAAAGTTTTTTAACAACTGTTGTAGTACAGTCCATTGACTTAAAGCTATGGTTATGCATTGCACTGTGGTATGCAAACGTAGCTTCTTGTGCTGCCAACTGCCTATACATTTCTGTTACTGATTTTCAGTTTACATAGTAGTCACTCACACATTTATTTGCTCTTTTCGTTTGATCACTCATGCGATGTTTCTTCGTCTTAATGTGATTCACAATGTCAGACCTTCCGCCACGACCAATAGCAAAATTTTGATCTGCACTATGTACATTCTAAAGTTTCTTCACTACTAGTGATAAAATGAAGCTCGCTTTTTATATTGCTGTTAAAATTACACTTCGTTTTGGCATAATGAAACGGTGATTGCACAGTGCAAAACATTAACAGTGTGGTGACGAAAGCCAGAGAGCAAGTATCAGTGGTGTAGAGTATCTCTGGACCGAAAGGTCGGATTCAGTGGATCGATTTAGAAGAGAAGAATCTTCGTTGTTATTCGTAACCTATAGTGCGTTTAAAATTACTTGCGATTGTTGGCAGTTCGGTACATGTTTGGGGTATGCTGAAAGTCATCACACGCTTCCTAGCGTAAACAACTGAGCAGTTAATAGCAAGTCAAACAACCAGTAGCGTAAAATACTCTAGCCAAGCGGAATCATAAAAAAACGGGACATTTGAGCGTCCCCAAAAAAACTTTCGGGACAGCGGGACATTTTGGTAAAAAACGGGACTGTCCCGGGAAAAACGGGACGAATGGACACCCTAATCTATCGCCATCATCCGAGAAAATATCAGACTTCTCCAGTAGTACAGGGCTGAAACTATTTAAGCAACGCCGCGCGGAACAATCGGGCAGTTCCCATTTGAACAGCAACCTGATATGACAATCCTTTCTAAACGTAATGCGAACAACGAGCGCAAATTAGTAATGTTTGAGTGTTTACTGCGGATACGTATGTCGAGAAGTGGTGTATAGTGACGTGTACTTCAACGATTAAGTGTTATTGTTGACTGTTTACCGTCTAATAAACTTATTTTATCATAGCTTACGAAAATTCCGAAGGATGGAAAGAGAAAGTGTCACTTTTCAGATGATTTCACGAAATGGTGGTCGTTTGCCAAGACAGGACGTACGGACAGGAAGCGTTCTGTGCGAGTTGTAGCTGTTTCATCTCAGAAACTCACGGAGGTAAGGCAGATGTGAAGCATCACATTTCTACGAAGAATCATACAAATAGATTCGCGATAGCATCGACATCAAAGCCTATTTCCAGATTCATGATTAAAGAAGATACCTAGGAGGAATTGCTCGTTGCTGCTGCAGAATTGACAACAGCTTATAAAGTTGTCAAGCATCATCCATCCTTCAGTTCTCTTGACAGTGAGGAGAACTGAATGCCGCAATGTATCCTGACTCCAAAGTCGTCGCAAAGCAGTCTACAGCCAGGAACAAAGCTATAGAGATTGTTAAAAATATTCTCGCATCACACTCCGTGTCAGAATGCATAACAAATTGCGAGAAGTTTCATTTTACGGCTTGGGCACCGACGGTTCGAATCACAAGACTGAAAAGATGTTCTCTTTAGTTGTTCATTACTTTACTGAAACTGACGGAATCCAACAGAAGCTGTTGAAACTTTGTCCGCAGCTCGTGGTCGTGCGGTAGCGTTCTCGCTTTCCACGCCCGGGTTCCCGGGTTCGATTCCCCGCGGGGTCAGGGATTTTCTCTGCCTCGTGATGACTGGGTGTTGTGTGCTGTCCTTAGCTTAGTTAGGTTTTAAGTAGTTCTAAGTTCTAGGGGACTGATGATCGTAGATGTTAAGTCCCATAGTGCTCAGAGCCATTTGAACCATTTTTGTTGAAATTTGATTCACTGTATAACGGAACTCTGGAGACAATTGCAAAGTTTTGTCTAGAGACTTTAAGAGAACTGCAAATTCCATTAGATAAAGTAATCGCTTTTTGTGGAGACAGTACCAATACAAACTTCGGAAGGCATCATCGACGCGGCCAGCAGAATGTGTTTCAGCAAATTAAAGAGCTAGGAAAAGATATAGAAGGAATTTGAAGCACTGCCCGTATTGTCCACAATACTATATCGAGCGCTGCTGCAGTCTTGACTGTCATGAAAATAGTTAATTATTTTTCAATATACACGTTAAGGACAGAGACGCTGAAAGAGTTCTGCTTATAGGTTGATGTCAGTTATCAGACTGTTCTATCTCACTCAAAACACGATGGCTGTCGATAATGCCTGCAGTGGAGAGAATTCTTAATCTTTGGATTCCATTAAAACAATTTTTTTGTCCGGTTAGTGAAATTTGCTTCACGTTTCTGCTGTCAAACTTGATTCTGTTTGAAGAAAATGTAAAAAGCGTGGAGAAGAATAAAGTCTCAATAACTGAAATAAGAAACATATTAATTGACACTTAAAGATGTCTGAATGAAAGGAAAGCTGCCAATTTTATAGGCAAGCAAACCAACATGAATTTGTACAAATTAAAGAATGGAAACCCTAACCAAATAATTAATTTGATTTCGAAATTTGAGGAAGAGACAACGGCTTTCTGTATCATAGTATTTGATTACTTACAGAAGTGGGCTATTTCTTTTTAATAAATATCAAGTATTTGATTAGATGACGCTATCTGAAACCCCAGATGGGGTGACGATTGTGAACACTATTATGTACCTGAATAAAAATGGTGTGAAAATTTCAGGCAATAATTGTTTTCAGGGTTATATGTCTCTGAAGAGCTTTATAGAAGCTACGAGTGACTCGAAAGAATGGAAGTCTAAACATTCTGTGGAAGAAAGGCGGATTTATTTTCTTAACGAAATCGAAAATCCTGAACGCAAATGCCAACTGCCAAAATTATGTGAGCATTTGTTTTTCTATTCCTGCACACAACGCCCCTGTGGAAAGAGTATTTTCGCTGATGCAGGCCCTGTGGAGTGATGAAAGTGAATGACTGCTGACAGGGACTGTGGAATCAGTCTTACAGTGCCAGTTTAACTAAAAGCTGACTTGCATGGAGTATCATAAATACAGTTACATACACAATAAAAGTAATATTGTAGAACAAAAGCAAGCTGGTGCTTTTCACTTAGTATCATAAATACGTAAAAGGGGAAAACATTTTCTGGAAAAGATGAAATCTTCCGAAAAATATGGTGTACCAGCTGCTTCTGTCGCAACAGTTTCCATGTAGTTGTGTTCTATACGAAAATCAACTACCTTACATAATTTTTTTATTTCATTCCTACAAGTCGACCTTAGAGTGTCCGGACGAGGTCCCAGCTAGATATGGCAAACCAACATGTCCACAATCTGAACTTTGGTAATGAGGATACTTGACATAGTGTCTTTCAGCGTCTGACTTACATCAGTTTCAGTATGAGTGGCGAGGACAGAATCAGTTCCATATGATCGGAGAATTATTTTCCTCTCTTCGTGCGTGCATAACTAATCCGTTGAGACGAGTGGATTTTCTTCTTTGTACTCGTTATTTCGATTCACTGTGCGACATTAGAGTTGTTTTTCCTGGTAAAAGCAGTTATTTCATCAATCTGTAATCAACTTATAAAATAGGGAGTGGCTGAATCATTTTTCGGCAGCGTACTTTCTTTCAGGAGTATAAAGTAGAACCTCAGTGAAGTTTGCAGAGTAGGACAGAGACGCTGACGCCAGTAGCGTCTTTGGCTGCGGATCGTGAGCCGAACCTGTATGGTTCAGTCGGCGGAACACTCGCCCTTGAAAGGCTAAGTTTCCGAGGTCGCGCACCGGTGCAGTTCGCAGTTTTCATCTGCCAGGCTTCAAAACTGTTTGACATTCATCCGTGGTATTCACCGCATATACAGCGAACTGCGATTGCAACAGGTTATTAGCAAGTCAGTATCTCAGCAGAAACGGAGGCACGCGCGATTGTGTGTGTTTGTGTCTGTGTGAATTGAAAGGTGAGCGGATTGTGCCATAATATCACATCATTGTGTTTCACTCAAGCAGTGGCAAGGTCGAGTCCCCACTTTGCCGTCGTCAATTTGGTACCCGTAAATCAAACTGGCGAAACACTAGGAAAAGATTTCTTCTCTCGTCGTTGCTCGTAGTTATAAACTCCTTGATGTCAATAGCTGAAACCTTTAATAAGACGCTCTTCTTCCTCGTTAAGAAAATCGAATTTTAAGAGGCGAGACACGATAACACGGTTATATACTACGAACATGCAGTTTTCGTTCGTAAGGTTCATACACGACTCAGCCGTTAGCGGCGGATTCCTTTCCACAGGCGTTATCTCGCTACACGCAGTCATCTCGACTGCTGCCAAGTGGACGTTCCCTCCTCTGGCCGCGCTGCAGCACCGTGGCGCTCACATCGCGCATCTGTCACGTGACGTCCATGTTGACCTCGCAGGCAGTCGCCTGTTGACATTGGGCGGGTGCTGTTGACTTCGGGTGCTCAGTGGAACGTGTTGTTTACACAGACGCGACAGAAGACTGAGAAACAACCTATTATTGATCCTCTGCACGGGGAGTAAACTTTACTCATACAGTGAGTAACAAACTCAATTCCTCGTCATTAAAATAATCATACATGCGCATATATGTAAGTGCTCATCACATATAAATACACAGATGCAGCGGGGACGAATGCGTTAACAAGAGTATTTCGCAAGAATAGGATGGAAGTTCATGATTTGCCTTGCACAGTAAACGAAATTTCCGGAACTGAAGGTAATAAATGCTACGACACGCGCCAAAGTTTAAGATCGCAAGATTCCCGAAGGTTATTCATTTAAATATCGCTGAATACAGAAATCCGCTTATTAATCTTGGCTACTTGTGCTGCATCGAACAATACACTTTAGATGCTATAATGGTGATTCTTCAAATATGTTTAAGAAGGATGGAAGAGTATATAGCTACTAAAATATCGCACAGACTGTGCAATGACACCGCATACCCTGTCAAATTATTGGCGTATCCAGCTAGCCGGTTCTGACTCTGCGCGTCATGCAAACGAGAGAACAGCACACCAGGCTTTCTCCTACAGCAACTATTTACTCAGTCTAGCACGTACTGAAACTACAGTCTGCCGATTTCGGAAAGTTTTATCCATTGAATGATTGAGTGACTTAAAGCATTTTATGTGTGATACTGTAGTTAGTTCGATGGTAGCGTGCGGGGCGGCACGAAATTCGCGCACTCGGACATCACACAGTGGCGAATTGTACAAAAATGTCTCTAACAAAATTTCCTCTAGTGCAATTTTTTTGCGGCGGAAAATGGACATCAAAGAAAGGAAATTTGTCAACACTTAAATTGCGAGAATGCATTCCGAATTTAATGATTTGGCTGAGAGTGTAGCATTGTTTGGTAGATAAATGACGTCTTTCTGCATAAGGACAGGTCTTCTGGTGTTTTAGCAATTTTTTGTTATTAAAGGAAAAACGCACTACTCTGTAAATTTCTGTGCATTAGATCTACAGCCATACTCCACAAGCCACCTGACGGTGTGTGGGGGAGGGTACTGTGAGTACCTCTATCGATTCTCCCTTCTATTCCAGTCTCGTATTGTTCGTGGAAACAAAGATTGTCGGTATGCCTCTGTGTGGGCTTCAATCTCTCTGATTTGATCCTCATAGCCTTCGTGAGATCTACGTATGAGGGAGCAATGTACTGCTTGACTCCTCGGTGAGTAGCCGGCCAAGGTGGCCGAGCGGTTCTAGGCGCTACAGTCTGGAATCGCGCGACCACTACGGTCGCAGGTTCGAATCCTGCCTCGGGCATCGATGTGTGTGATGTCATTAGGTTAGGTAGGTTTAAGGAGTTCTAAGTTCTAGGGGACTGATGACCTCAGAAGTTAAGTCCCATAGTGCTCAGAGCCATTTGAACCATTTTGAACTCCTCGGTGAAGGTATGTTCACGAAACTTCAACAAAAGCCCGTACCGAGCTACTGAGCGTCTCTCTTGCAGAGTCTTCCACTGGAGTTTATCTATCATCTCCGTAACGCTTTCGCGATTACTAAATGATCCTGTAACGAAGCGCGCTGCTGTCCGTTGGATCTTCTATCAACCCTATCTGGTACGGATCCCACACCGGTGAGCAGTATTCAAGCAGTGGGCGAACAAGTGTTCTGTATCCTACTTCCATTGTTTTCGGATTGCATTTCCTTAGGATTCTTCCAGTGAATCTCAGTCTGGCGTCTGCTTTACCGACCATTAATTTTATATGGTCATCCCATTTTAGATAACTCCTAATGCCTACTCCCAGGTAATTTATGGAATTAACTGCTTCCAGTTGCTGACCTGCTATATTGTAGCTAAATGATAAAGGATCTTTCTTTCTGTGTATTCGCAGCACATTACACTTGTCAACATTGAGATTCAATTGCCATTCCCTGTACCATGCGTCAATTTGTTGCAGATCCTCCTGCATTTCAGTACAATTTTCCATTGTTACAACCTCTCGATATAGTACAGCATCATCTGTAAAAAGCTTCAGTGAACTTCCGATGTTATCTGTAAGGTCATTTATATATATTGTGAATAGCAACGGTCCTACGACACTCCCCTGCGGCACACCTGAAATCACTCTTACTTCGGAAGACTTCTCTCCATTGAGAATGACATCCTGCGTTCTGTTATCTGAAATCTTCAATCCAATCACACACTTGGTCTGATAGTCCATATGCTCTTACTTTGTTCATTAAACGACTGTGGGGAACTGTATCAAACGTCTCGCGGAAGTCAAGAAACACGGCATCTATCTGTGAACCCGTGTCTATGGCCCTCTGAGTCTCGTGGACGATTAGCGGGAGCTGGGTTTCACACGATCGTCTTTTTCGAAACCCATGCTGATTCCTACAGAGTACATTTCTAGTCTCCAGAATAGTCATTATACTCGAACATAATACGTGTTCCATAATTCTACAACTAATCGACATTATAGATATAGTTCAATAGTTCTGCACATCTGTTCGACGTCCCTTCGTGAAAACGGGGAGAAAATCTTTAATAAGCTGTTCTGTAATGCACTGTTTCGTATCTCCGAGAGTCCTCAAGACTCTATTTAATCACAAATGTGGTGCAATTTCTTAAGTATTGTCGATTTTTGTGGCACTATTTAGATACCCTACTGTAAGAATTATGTTGGAAACCGGTATACGCGTTAGTTTTCGCACTCATCTGATATCGTATTCAGAAGTGCCGCCTACTGGCCGCTTAGTGCGCTGCTACTGCTGGAGTAACAAAAACGAGCTGGAGTGTCACGACTATTATGTTAGGATGTGGTGTAATATAGAATTGCTGTTCCTTATCTCTGCGTCGTTTCCATATAACGCTAGTCTACTATTTTCCATAATCTCAAATCTTGTGACTGGTTTTCAAATTTGTGTTTGCATAAGGATTTCGTAAACATATTAGCTAACTGATTTTCTGCAGCAATATATTTGACATATATTTTTCTTGTCAAACATACATTTCTAACAAACTCGTGCTTAACTTTTATGATACAAGACTGACTGTTTTAATAAATTATAAGTTTCTTATCTTTCAAAATTTTTAAGTCTTGGAATAGCTCCTCAAACGGCAAATATTCTACAACACAAGTTGCAAGTGATTCAAATTCTGCTTCTGCAGAAGACAAGGCTACAGCACTCTATTCTTTAGTTACCCATCTTACAGCATTACCAAAGAGCTTGATAACATAACCTGATACTAATTTTCTATCTGCAGTGTTGGCCCAATCAGCATCAGTATAAGCTATTACAGTTTGATTGTTCTGTTCATTTTTATAATGCATCCCACAGTCTACTGTGTCTTTTATGTAATGCACTATTTTCTGTAAACCTTTTCAGTGCGATTCCTTTGGATCACTTTGATAATGACTGAAATAATTAACAGTATAACTTAAATCAGATTGTGTTGTTTGAGTTACATACAGCAAACATTCTATTAATTTTCTGTATGGCACTTTTTAATGAAATCTCGTATCACCCTCCACTTTTCTTTAATTCTATTCTATTGGCTTTTCGAAATAAGTTTTCTTTCTCAAAATTATTCCATTCTCCCTCTTATCTATCTCCATTATCAAGAACAGTTTCATATCACCGAAATATTTCTTTTTAAATTTACTTATTAAACTTAATTTGAATTCTTCAGTTACAACTCATCATTACCAAAAGTTAAAAAGTCATCTGGATATAAAAAAATATAAACCACAATGTTTAAGTTCCTGTCAGCATTGCTTTGCACAAAGCCTGAATGTTCAAAAAACTTGTCAGTCATTAAATTCTAAGATCTTGACGCCTACTTTTTATCATAAACTGCTTTGTTTAGCTTACTTACAGTAACTGGTTCTATATTAAATTCGGCTGGTATCTTTACATAAATTTCTTCATTCACATGAAGGGAGGCACATTGTATATCTGTCTAATGTGCAGTCAATTTTTCATGATTCATAACAGCAAGTAATGTTCACAGAGTTTTCAACCTTGCTACAGGAGCATATATTTCACTATACTGACAGCCTTTTCTTTGAGAACAACCTCGTGCAACTAGTCTACCTTTACAACTATTAATGTTGTCTCCATCGTCATGTTTCACTTAAAAGACCCACATCGTTTCAAAGCCTTTCTGTTTTCGGGTATTTCACGTACTGTCCAGGTGTTGTTTTCATTTATTACTTGCATCTCTTCTGCTACAGCGTAAAGCCATTCTTGTTTATCTAATCTGCTGTAACTGTCACTGAAAGTCTCTGGAACATCCTTGACATATATATTTGCTTTTAATGCTAATGCAGCATAGTCTTCCACCAACACTAGACCTTTCCTTTCTTGGACACTCTTCTGAATTTCAGGAGGTTTTTCCATCTTCAACTTCATTTTTACTTGGTATGGAGTGATTTTTGTAACCACTGACATCTTCTTTAGCGAAGACAACTTCATCGTTTTTGTCTTCTTTGCAAGAAAACCAATCTTCATTATTGTATCAAACCAATTTCCATCACACTTGATGTCTCTTCCAAGAATGATTTGTCTCTCTTCTGAGGACGATAACCGATATCCATTAACACCATAACCGATACCCATTAACACAGTATCTAACTATGAAGTACTTCTTTATTTTTGTAATCAAACTTTCCAGCAATCACTTCTGCAGGAGGAAGTAAATATGCGGCACAACGCAACCCCTCTCATTTTTTGCAACTCTGGCATTCCACCATATCACAGAGTAGCATGAACTGTCATTTTTAATGCACATGTTCGTGATTTATCAGGTAAACAACAATCTTTACTGCTTCTGTCCAAAAATATTTTTCAAGTTTACTGTTCAACATGTCACGAGCCTTGTTAATAATGTTCCTATTCATACGTTCACTCACTCCATTTTGCAGTGGGGTGTATATCATTGTCAATTCATCCTGGATTCCTTTCTTCTCAAAGAAGTATTTCAACTCATGTGGCAGATATTAACCTCCATTATCACATCGGAATCTACTAATCCTGATATTGAAATGAGTAGTTGCCGCTGCTTCATACTGTGTAACGTATTCTAGTACTTTGAATTTATTTTGCATCACATACACAGGGTGGTCCATTGATAGTGACCAGGCCAAATATCTCACGAAATAAGCATCAAACGAAAAAACTACAAAGAACGAAACTCGTCTAGCTTGAAGGGGGAAACCAGATGGCGCTATTGTTGGCCCGCTGGATGGCGCTGCCATAGGTCAAACGGATATCAACTGCGTTCTTTTAAATAGGAACCCCCATTTTTTATTACATATTCGTGTAGGACGTAAAGAAATATGAATGTTTTAATTGGACCACTTTTTTCGCTTTGTGATAGATGGCGCTGTAATAGTCACAAACATATGGCTCACAATTTTAGACTAACAGTTGGCAACAGGTAGGTTTTTTAAATTAAAATACAGAACGTAGGTACGTTTGAACATTTTATTTCGGTTGTTCCAATGTGATACATGTACCTTTGTGAACTCATTATCTCTGACAACGCATGCTGTTACAGCGTGATTACCTGTAAATACCACATTAATGCAATAAATGCTTAAAATTATGTCCGTCAACCTCAATGCATATGGCAATACGTGTAATGACATTCCTCTCAATTACGAGTAGTTCACCTTCCGTAATGTTCGCACGTGCATTGACAATGCGCTGACGCATTTTATCAGGCATTGTCAGTGGATCACGATAGCAAATATTCTTCAACTTTCCTCACAGAAAAAAATCCGGGGACGTCAGATCCGGTGAACGTGCGGGCCATGGTAAGGTGCTGCGATGACCCATCCACCTGTCATGAAATATGCTAGCCGGCCGGTGTGGCTGTGTGGTTCTAGGCGCTTCAGTCTGGAACCGCGTGACCGCTACGGTCGCAGGTTCGAATCCTGTCTCGGGCATGGATGTGTGTGATGTCCTTAGGTTAGTTAGGTTTCACTAGTTCTAAGTTCTAGGGGACTGATGTTAAGTCCCATAGTGCTCAGAGCCATTTGAACCATTTTTGAAATATGCTATTCAATACTGCTTCAACCGCACACAAGCTATGTGCCAGACATCCATCATGTTGGAAGTACATCGCGATTCTGTCATGCAGTGAAACATCTTGTAGTAACATCAGTAGAACATTACGTAGGTAATCGGCATACATTGGAGCATTTAGATTGCCATCGATATAATTGGGGCCAATTATCCTTCCTCCCATAATGCCGCACCATACATTAACCCGCCACGGTCGCTGATGTTCCACTTGTCGCAGTCATCGTGGATTTTCCGTTGCCCAATAGTGCATATTATGCCGGTTTACATTACCGCTGTTGGTGAATGACGCTTCGTCGCTAAATAGAACGCGTGCAAAAAATCTGTCATCGTCCTGTAATTTCTCTTGTGCCTCGTAGCAGAACTGTACACGACGTTCAAAGTCGTCGCCATGCAATTCCTGGTGCATAAAAATATGGTACAGGTGCAATCCATGTTGATGTAGCATTCTCAACACCGAGCGAGATGGCGCAGTGGTTAGCACACTAGACTCGCATTCGGGAGGACGACGGTTCAATCCCGTCTCCGGCCATCCTGATTTAGGTTTTCCGTGATTTCCCTAAATCGTTTCAGGCAAATGCCGGGATGGTTCCTTTGAAAGGGCATGGCCGATTTCCTTCCCACTCCTTCCCTAACCCGAGCTTGCACTCCGTCTCTAATGACCTCGTTGTCGACGGGACGTTAAACACTAACCACCACCACCACCACCATTCTCAACACAGAAGTTCTTGAGATTCCCGATTTTCGCCCAATTTGTCTGCTACTTATGTGCGGATTAGCCGTGACAGCAGCTAAAACAGCTACTTGGGCATCATCGTTTGTTGCAGGTCGTGGCTGACGTTTCACATGTGGCTGAACACTTCCTGTTTCCTTAAATAACGTTACTATCTGGCGAACATCCCGACACTTGGATGATGTCGTCCAGGATACCGAGCAGCATACGTAGCACACACATGTTGGGCATTGTGATCACAATAGCCATACATCAACACGATATCGACCTTTTCCGCAATTGGTAAACGGTCCATTTTAACATGGGTTATGTATCACAAAGCAAATACCGTCCGCACTGCCGGAATGTTACGTGATACCACGTACTTATACGTTTGTGACAATTACAGCGCCATCTATCACAAAGCTAAAAAAGTGGTCCAACTAAAACATTCATATTTATTTACGTAATACACGAATATGTAGTAAAAAATGGGGGTTCCTATTTAAAAAATGCAGTTGATATCCGTTTGACCTATGGCAGCGCCATCTGGTTTCCCCCTTCAAGCTAGACGAGTTTCGTTCTTTGTAGTTTTTTTCGTTGGATGCTTATTTCGTGAGATATTTGGCCTGGTCACTATCAATGGACCACCCTGTATAGCTGTAAAATGGGTATAGTCATCTATAAATGTAATTATGTACCTGTTACCGTAGTAAGACGCGAGAGTATGAGGATCCATGACTTGTGTACTAGTTCCTGTTGAGGTTTTGCTCTTGTCCTCTTCTGATACCGAATGAGGTTGCCCTGTGGTCTGCACACTGGGGCCCTATTCTGTATCTTTCCGCCATTTTGCCGATAGGTTCGGTTTGCGAGCGCACCGAACGGTCTTGTTTTCGAAACAGAGCCTCAACATTATTCAGTAAGCATTTCGAAAACGATGCCACACCATCCTAACTCCCAAAACGCTGTTGTCAGTTCTCCTCGCGCCAACCAATGAACAGCAATCTGCCTCAGATCCGCGCATGCGCACTGCAGCGCCACATCTCACGAACTCGAAGCAGCTAGCAGCTGACACAGGCAAGCCATTCTTCACAGTACCGAAAAGTGAGGTTAGAGTACTTAATACTGTTGAAATTTCGCTGATCATGGGCTCCCATGAATTCATGATAACGATAGAATATTGACTGTGTTCTGGAGACTGTCGTAAATGTCACATTAAGTCATTTTTTCCTCATTCACATCGACGTCTTGCCTTGGATTTTACGGTTTCGGAATATGAGTTTGGAATGGAGTGTAGTACCACATTGTACAAATACACCTATAGAAACATTCATCATTTTTTTCCGTTTTCTGTCGTTCCTTAGTTGCTTCAAAATTCATGGAAGTATGTTCCATCTATGCAACTAACTGAACGCAGTATAAAGATGCTTCACAAATAAAAGAAGTGAAACATGTATGGCAGTAAACAAACTGCCTTCAATAGGTTGCATAGACGAAACACATCTCCACAAACCCAAAAAATTTTTAAGAGACTGTTAAAGAATAAGAAGATGCATAGAATGTGGTTGTAACTTGCTCCTAGAGATCGAAATGATGAAGTAGCCTACTTCCCTATATGACACATCAACGATTTGGTTCATAAAAACAAAATTTTAAAAAACGCTTTTTCAAGTAAGTCTGGAGAGTAGAGCTATAGAAGTTCATTGTAGTTTATAACATGCATCTGATGAATCAAAATGTTTCATATATAGCGGTACAATCTGAAAATATTGTGGCAGGAAGCCTTTATCTCTGTCTACTGTTGCTAAGAATTCAATCGCAGATAAATACTTGTGAGGAGCTAGAGTATAAAGACGATTGCTGCTAGTTTCATTCTCAGCAATTTACGTTGTGCTCTTAGATTCCTGTCTGACCACACTCTCGGAAATCGCAAAATATTCCGAAAAAAATGGTGAATTATTTGTGACAAGAAGTAGTATAAATGTCACAGTCAGTTGTTTCACGCACAGTAATTTCATCTTTCATTTCTTAAACAAATGGAAGTCACGAAATCGGAGATACTCGTTACTGTGAAAGCGCGATCTTACGTGTAAAATACAACAAATATTTCAGTAAAATGCTTAACTTTGACGATTAACGAAGTCTCAGAATGTGTTGGAAACACGAAGAGGAAAAAAAATATTATCGCATCCAGCAGTATCTTTTTTTTTTTCAATTTGTTCGGTATTGTCGTTGCGTTTGGTCTGGGAGGACGTCACAAGACATCCGTTCAAGTTGATCGTTGATTCCTTTACTCAGTTTTTTATTACAGAGGGTGAACAGCCCTCTGACCGAACACGCTGAGCTACTGTGCCAAAATATCCGAACGTACGCCCTTTTGCAAGGCAGTTTGTCGCCTTATCAACTTCGCTACTACAACTTGTATGGTTTTAGTGCGTTATTTTATGTAATTCCCATCGAGAGAGACGCAGGCTGACTTCGTTGCCGAATGATACGGGTGTAAGCCGTACAAGCATGAAATTTTGGAAGGTTTCCTCTATCAGACTTCACAAAATTCCTTTTCACTGGTACTTAAGAGTCTTAAACGCGTTTCGATAGTCAATAAGTAAACCATTTGTGGAAAAGAGCATGCGAAGTCACTAGAATTTCATCTAACACATGTAATGTACGTAAGCTGAGCAGATGTCTTGATATTTAATGATCTTTAAACTCTTAATTGCATAAAAATAATAGGTATTTTGAAAAAAATATTGACCAAAAACTTTTTTATTTTGGATGCTGTAATCATTCACAGTAACAACCTAACCTAACCACATTCCTAACAAAGGAAAATAGCCTATTATGAACTCACTTTCCAACAGGACACATCCTGTGGTGATTCTTTAGTAACACAATCATTAAAACCAAAGCTAAAACCGCTCTATATATTTAAAATAACAAATTATATGTGTAAATAAACCACAGCTAACCGAACAACAGGGCCATACCGAAATCCAGAACCTGTCGGTAGAGTTGTCGAAAAATTGGCGGGATGACCGTTCGGTAACAGGTTCAAATGGCTCTGAGCACTATGGGACTCAACTGCTGTGGTCATCAGTCCCCTAGAACTTAGAACTACTTAAACCTAACTAACCTAAGGACATCACACACATCCATGCCCGAGGCAGGATTCGAACCTGCGACCGCAGCAGTCGCACATTTCCGGACTGCGCGCCTAGAATCGCGAGACCACCGCGGCCGGCTCGGTAACAGGTCTCAGAAGCTTACTGATTAGGAAATTCGGATAAAGAACCGAAAATGACGTCACTACCGAGACTAACCTATTGCACCGATCAGTATGCTCTCGCATTCAGGACGATGACGTTTCAAACCCCCATCCGGCCATCCAGATTTAGGTTTTCACGATTTCCCTAAATCGCTCCAGGCAAATGCTATGAGGTTCCTTTGAAAAGGGACGGCCGATTCCCTTTCCCATCCTTCTGTAATCCGTGCTTCAGCCCCATCTCTAATGACCTCACTGTCGACGGCACGTCAAACACTAATCTTCCTCCTCCTCCTCCTCCTCCTTCTCTTCTGAATATGTGGAAGTCTTATTTGCTTCTCCTCCACGCAGACAGTGCACGATTCTGGTGTCTTCAGATCTTCAGTGTTCATTCCCTTCACGTATTTCGGAAGCACCTTTAGACTGGCGTAATCGAAGTGTCGTAATCTTTGATGCCAGATTCGCAGTACATAGGCAAGAAACACCGTGAGGGGGTTTCTGCCGAATTTCACAGCATACATTTTTCTTCATTTTTCATTAGCATGGCAACAGCCTCCTTTCCTTTATGAATAGTTGCTCTTTTGTTCTCAAACATGGCCATGAAACCATTGGTCTCCAGCCTGTGCACTGGCAGCAGATTGCGAGCCAGTCCAAGAACAAATAAAATATTTTTAATCGAAATTGGAACTACCTTTTGGTTAATATTGCTGGCGGCATTCATTGCACTGAACTGCGTTACCTTAAAAACAGATCCAGATTTTGCCTGTCAAGTCATTTACAAATTGTTCAGTCGCACTAGAGTCCAAAAACCTCGAAGCAGATTTTTTAAAACGTCAGCACGGCAACAATATTCATCCGAGCTGACAGAAACTTGTTGAGAATCACTACTTACTGAGTTTACAGAGGCTTTCTTGCATCTGTTTCTTTCGTTACATTCATATCTTTTATGTGTAAGTCCACCACGGTTATGAGGTTTAGGGCTCAACTGGTTTTCTCTGCCAGAATTGCGCTTTTCACTTTCTCCGATATTCGTGAATTTGTTTTTCTATTGAATTTTCCCATGACTGCAACCATCCCTGGACGTATGAAACACTGTATTCTCTCCTGAGTAAACTACAGGTTTCTTCTTGTTTTTGCATGGCTATTTTTGTGATCTGTGAGTCTATTTTTCACGAAGCTTAATTTTTTATTTTCCGTGGATAACGCCTCGGTTGCAGCTACAGCGTTGTCATATTCCTGTGGCACCGTCAACAAAAGATGACACACGGCATCAGCTCCTACGACTGCCGCACCAATCAATATGAGATCATGTATCAACTTCTTAAATTCTAAGAAATGGTCAGTCAGTGCACTTTTCGTAGGACTTAACATCAATTACAGTAACGTTTTATGTAGAAGTAACTGGCTAGCGGTGCTTTTTCTTTCAAATGTGTCACACAAGTCTTTCTACATTCGAAATGCACTGTTACAGCTATTCACGTTTCCAAACGGCTGCCCGCAGTCCGTTCTACTTTTCTTGAACTACACTTTATGTCACGCTTCATGAGATTTTTGAGTTGTTTGTCTTTCTCAGTCAGTTCCTTTCCGTCTCACTTTCTTGAAACCACTTTCTGTGTGTTTTCTGCAGCGAGATCCACCAAATTTAATTCGTCAAACATACCTTCATTCGAAATTTCCAATTTACAAAATTGTTTCCCTCAAAAAGCGGAACACGATATTTTGCCCTTCCACACTCACGAACCAGAAATACGAAACTGATTGCACTATAGTTACGTTTCAAACCCAACTTCCACTTACTTACTTTCCATGTCTGTGCCCATGATGTGATGAGAAAGGTGTTTGCAGAGCGTGGTTGCAAGCAAGAAACATTTTATTTGAACTGATATATTCACTGAAGAAAAATGGAGAGTGCAATATCTAATGGATTGGTAGTCAGGGGCTCGTATTGTTAGGCGATCAAAAGATGGCAACAATTCTTAGAAAGTGTATTTTTTGTGCAAACATACATTTTTAAATGGAAAAATGCCTATTGACATTAATGAACGAAGAGTACGATAAATTAGAATGTCAGAGGTGTTTGTAGCCGGAGTCTAGTGCGGGTCCTTTACGAGATATCATACCGTGCCAAGTTACCACGCTGACACTTATTTGTGCCATTCAACCTGCGAAGTCATTATGTTTGTTTACAATGTGCTTGTATGTTCCTTGAATGCAGTGTGAATTGCTAGTCAGTTAGTTTGTGATAGCTCAAGCAGTGGGTCGTGAGTGGACGATAGGTTTTATCTGCAGAAAAATCCGATATGCGCATCGTGTATGGAGAGTGCAGGAAGAGTGCAGTTCACTCTTGTACGTTGTTTGAGACATGCCTTCTTGGCAGTTATTTATCAACCTCTTCAGGCAGTTACGTGAAAATGGTAGTGTAACACCTAGACAAGCAGTAGGAAAGAAGTGACCACAGAAGAGGGGGAAATTAATGTCCTTGCTACTGTTGCAGTTGATGCTCGATCAGTTACACGAGGAAGCGACATGAGTAAAAATGGTTCAAACGGCTCTAAGCACTGTGGGACTTAACATCTGGGGTCATCAGTCCCCTAGACGTAGAACTACTTAAACCTAACTAACCTAAGGACATCACACACATCCATGCCCGAGACAGGATTCGAACCTGTGACCGTAGCAGCAGGGTGTTCCGGACTGAAGCGCCTAGAACCGCTCGGCCACATCGGCTGGCGACATGAGTCAGGCAAGTGTCCTGCGCATTCTCCAGCGACATAGGTTCAATCAAGAGCTGCATCGAAACACTCATGAGAACGTGTTAACTTAATGGGCATTAAGACAGGATACTCCAGATGTGCCATGCATCTTGTTTAGTGATGAAGCAACATTTATCAATCATGGCGAGCTAAACCGCCGACACATGCACTATTGGTCTGTTGACAATCCCCGTTGGCTTCGCCAGGTGGAACGTCAGCGTCCATGGAGTGTAAACGTGTGGCGTGGGACAGTGAACCACCACCTCATAGGCCCGTTTTTTTACAGACGGAACACTCAATGCGCACAAATACCGCAACCTTCTAACAGACCACCTTCCACGGATGCTAGAATACGTTCCTCAGCAGACCAGGAGGAACCTGTCGCACCAACGTGATGGCTGTCCAGCTCATAGTGTACGAAGTACTACAACATGTCTTGACGCATTGTTTTCAAATCATTGGATTGGACGCAGAGGACCTGTATCTTGGCCGACCCGTTCCCCGAATTTGACACCGGTCGAATTTTTTCTGTGGGAAAAACTGAAAGCCGCTGTCTCCAACAACATACAGACTGCACCCGATGATATGCAAAGACGTATTACCGCAACCCGCTCGGACCTATCCGCTGAAACGCTAGCACGTGTGCAGCAGGCGTCCCGTGGAAGCGTGTCTTGCCGCTGCCAGTGGTTATTTTGAACACAACCTGTGATGGTCAGTTGTCTCGTTACTGGCCAGAATCCACATAACGAGTGTGTGCTCTAGTGTTGTTCTTTAGTGTGTGCTAGCATAGCTATTGTACAAGTGCCAGTGAGGGAACTTTTCAAAATACGATATCTCGTAAATGACTCGCACTAGACTCCTGCGACAAACACACTACCATTCTAATTTACCATACTTTAAGTCTGTTAATGTCAATAGGCGTTGTTCCATTTAAAAAATAGTATGTTTGCACAAAAAATACACTTTCTAAGTATTACTATAATCTGTTGATTGACTAACAATATAAGCCCATGACTACCACTCCACTCAGTGTGTAACGTCCCCTTAGAAAAATTATACATGACTGTGCTTAAACTGACACACAATATTTTTTTTTAGCGCAACGCAATCTGACTTTCAAAAATCCCTACAAAAGAATGGCCCTAACATTAACCTATACCTTTCACAAATCACTTACCTCACAAAAATCTTCGTTACTGAAGCTACTGCAATACATCGAGCGCCACTACTGCCAGCTAAATAAAAGATTCAAACTACTGAAGGCACTAACTACTGATAGGCATAGTTAGCAAATGAAAGATTTTAATAGAGACCAAACAATGTATTTACCTTAATAGTCATAATATATATAGCAGTTCATGACATCCAGTCTTACAAATTTCAAAACTCCGCCATTTCTCTCCCCACATCCACCACTGCTGGCGGCTCACCTCCAACTGCGCAACGCTACGCGCTGTTCACATCCAGCTGCCCAACACTACAATGGCAGACAACAATGCAAACTAGCCACAGACTGCACACAGCACAGCCAGTGATTTTCATACAGAGCGCTACGTAACGTTGCCAATAAGAAAACATAAACAGCCTACTTACAAGTGAAAACCGCACATGAATAGCACTATCTATGTCTGTAATATTTTCATGCATGTTTTACACCCTAAGCAGTAAAGAAAGACGCCAGCAAGATAGGTGTTGCAGAATAAATAATACGTGACAGGAATCACTTCAGACTACTGATAGAAAAAGCAAACTGTGAAGTAGATGAACCAAAACCTCGACCCAAGAGAGTGTGGACAGAAGAGCAGTTGGCGAGAAAATGAAGAAGCACTGGGAAGAACGGAAGAAATTTTTTTTTCCTAATTTTGAGCTGCTCAGTAATGCTGTGATACACCATATCTTGAACAATATATGTCTTACAGTACAGTTCCTTTGGAATTTATTGGTCATTCATGTCAGAAATATTCGTGGAGAATAAAAATCGGCTAAAAACAAATTTGTTTTGATCCATTATGAATGGTTCTGAAAGCCTGCGACTGTGAAAATAATAGGTTTGTTTATAAATTCATCTGCTACCAGTCACGATTTTCTTTGTTTTATTTTTCGCACGACGCGTTTCGGGAAAGGATTGCCATTTTCAAGTGCGTTTTTGTGTATGTTATGTCATTCCTATGTGATGTCACACATCGACAACGAAATGAAGAAGAGTCTCACACATCGACAACATCACATAGGAATGACTTAGCAAACACAAAAAACGCACTTGAAAATGGGAATCATTTCCCGGAACGCGTCGTGCGAAAAATAAAATAAAGAAAATCGTGACTGGTAGCCGATGAATTTATAAACAAACCTGCAAAAACAAATTACTCTCACAGGACTGAATTAACTACAGAACCTACGTGTGTGGCGTTTTTAAACATATATATCAAAGCGAACAAGGGCGGCCAGTTCTAGTATTTTATATACTTTGTCTTTCATCGTCTTTTCATTTCTGTATTAATAACTGCAAGTCTTTTTGATGATGAATGAGAATCCAAATAATGTACCACGCCGTACAAAATTAGAAAATCAGTAAGGCAGAATTACACACAGATTAAAAATTTAGAACTAGAGTATTCTACCCCAAGACTCTACCCATTACGCCAGCTGGGCAGCATTACTACAGGGTATTGTGTGAAGAGGCTTGTAGGACATATGATTAAATGATGTCAAATTCCCTTTATTTTGAAGCTCATTTTCCATGTAAAACATGCGTGCGACGAAATTCTGTAAGAGACACTTTTGTGCTGTTAGTATGCAAGGTAAAGCGCTGTGGCGTCCGAGTGTGAAAATTCTTTATCACCCTGCGTGTCTGGAAATGCGGCCGTTGCCCTACCGTCCCTCGCTTCGGTATTTTGTGTACTGATTCGTGTCCAGTTGTCGTAGCCTCGCTAAGTGTGAAAACCATATGTTATGAAGAAAGTATGCTTATGACCTAGTTTGTCCACTGCTGCCGTATGACTTTAATATTTTACAGATGTTTAGTGCATAAATACCTTACGAAATGGCTCAGGTGTAGCTATAAGGAAAGCATTTGGCACTTAAGGAGTATCACTTACGACTACTGGAATGATTCTTGAGAAATTAAGTGAACAGCTATTTAGCGTGTACGTTCGGCATGACGGCGCCCTTTGGCATAAAGGAAGAGGTCGTCACACAGCAGCAACCAGTTAAAAAAAATTGGCTCAGAGCACTATGGGACTTAGCAGCTGAGGTCATCAGTCCACTAGAACTTAGAACTACTTAAACCTAACTAACCTAAGGACATCACACACATCCATGCCCGAGGCAGGATTCGAACCTGCGACCGTAGCGGTCGCGCGGTTCCGGACTGAAGCGCCTAGAACCGGTCGGCTATCCCATTGACTAATTCTTTCGCATATGAATATCTCGTTCTTACGTATGTGGTAAGAACACTTACATTTGTTGCACTACCATTATAAGGGCTTCGCCTTTCCCAAGCGAAAGATGAGACCACGGATCGTGTATTTACCTTTTGTTAAGCTCTGCAGACATTTGTGGCAGCTCTGTCCCGACACACCCACTCATATTTACACAGGTCCACCAACATACCTCTCGTTCGAAAAGTGTTTCCTGCATTTCGTGAAAATGAAATCGAAACAGCGAGGCAACCGGATCAAGACTCGAACCCGAAACCCCGCCTAATGTTGACAATGTCCTCACCTACCAAGCTACGACCCGTCTTCACAGCTTCACTTCCGCCAAATCCTCTCTTCCACTATCCAATCCTTAGCGAAATTCGCCTTCTTATCTTGCTGGACTGGCACTCCTGGAAGAAATGATATTGCGGAGACACGACTCTGGAACGGATTAGCAACGCGAAAGTGAGGAAAATATCATGCCGAGACGCTGTCCAGCTCACAGTTTTAATCTGTCAGGAAGTCCACACAATGTGCTGCGGAATGAAAGGTTCCTTCTGTAAGCAAAGACATTACTAGAAAAATACACTGAAGGGACGAAAGTCATGGGATACTTCCGAATATCGTGTTGCAACTCCCTTTGCCCAGCGTAGTGCAGAAACTCTTCGTGGCATTGACTCAACAAGTCGTTGGAAGCCGCTTGCAGAAATGTTGAGTCTTGCTGCATCTACAGTCGTCCATAAGTGCGAAAAATGTAGCCGGTGCAGGATTTTGTGCATGAAGAATACATCCCATAAATGTTCTATGCGATTCATGTCGCGCGATCTGGGTAGTCAAACCATTCGCTCGAATAGTGTAGAATGTTCTTCAAACTAATCGCCAACAACTGTGACCACGTGGAATGGCGTATTGTCATCCATAAGAATTCCATCGTAGTTTGGGAATATGACGTGCGTAAATGGCTGCAAAAGGCTGCAAAGCAGCCGAAGATCTAGAGGTCCATTCCATGTACACAGAGCCCACACTAATATGGAGACATCACCAGTCCGCATAGTGCCTTGTTTACAACTTGGGTCCATGGCTTTATGGGGTCTGCACCACGCTCGAACCCTACTATACAGCCTTACCAACTGATATCGGGAGTCATCTTACCAGGCCATGGTTTTCCAGTCGTCGAGAGTATTACCGATTTGGCCACTAACCCAGGAGGGGGAGGGGGGGGGGGCTGCAGGCGATGTTGTTAGTAAAGGCACTCGTGTCGATCATCTGCTGCCATAGTCCGTTAACGCCCAATTTCATAGCACTATCCTAACAGATACGTTCGCCGTACGTTCCACAATGATTTCTGCTTTTACTTTACGTAGTGTTGCTTGTCTGTTAGGACTAACAACTGTGCCCAAACGCTGCTGCTTTCGGTCGTTAAGTGAGAGCCGTCGGCCACTGCGTTGTCGGTGATGAGAGGTAATGCCTGAAATATGGTATTCTCGGCACACTATCGACGCTGTGGATCTAGGCATACTGAATTCCATAACCATTTCCGAAATGGAATGTTACATACGTGTAATTCCAACTATCATACATCATTCAGAGTCTCTTAATCACGTCGGAAACCTTTGCACGTAAATCACCTGAGATAAACGAGAGATCCGCCAATGTACCGCCATTTTATGCCTTGTGCACGCGATTTACGGCCACTTTTGGGTGTGAATATCGCTATTCCATGACTTCGTCACCTCAGTGTATAGGAACGAAGTCGGAACACTGGAGAACTTGGCACAAGTGAAGGATAGCCTGTCGAAAAGAACGTGAAACCTTCAATGCCCGGTTAGCTGTTCAAAGGGACTCACAATGTACGTTTTGTCAGAATAATTTTTGGATCTTTATCCTTGTGAATTTTCTGTTGTGGTTTACTTAAGATTTCCAGGCCAGCTTGTGTGTTTTAGATTCTGTCAGCGGCTTCTGAATGAAATGGTAGCGAGGCGTTTAGATCTTCCAATTGCTCGTTTCTCCATTTTCGGCCCGGTTCAGAATGTCAAATGAAGTTACTGCAGATTCTTCAGGTATCATAAATTCCTGATTAGTATTCCGAACAATTCTCGGGTATCCGACCGGGTAGCGCCGTAATTTCTCCACAATATTTCGGCAGACGTTACCCCCTCCACCCCTCTCCTAGTGTCTTCGTTGGAGGGGGTAATGGCTAGTATATACAGGGTGTTTCAAAGATGACCGGTATATTTGAAATGGCAATAAAAACTAAACGAGCAGCGATAGAAATACACCGTTTGTTGCAATATGCTTGGGACAACAGTACATTTTCAGGCGGACAAACTTTCGAAATTACAGTAGTTACAATTTTCAACAACAGATGGCGCTGCAAGTGATGTGAAAGATATAGAAGACAACGCAGTCTGTGGGTGCGCCATTCTGTACGTCGTCTTTCTGCTGTAAGCGTGTGCTGTTCACAACGTGCAAGTGTGCTGTAGACAACATGGTTTATTCCTTAGAACAGAGGATTTTTCTGGTGTTGGAATTCCACCGCCTAGAACACAGTGTTGTTGCAACAAGACGAAGTTTTCAACGGAGGTTTAATGTAACCAAAGGACCGAAAAGCGATACAATAAAGGATCTGTTTGAAAAATTTCAACGGACTGGGAACGTGACGGATGAACGTGCTGGAAAGGTAGGGCGACCGCGTATGGCAACCACAGAGGGCAATGCGCAGCTAGTGCAGCAGGTGATCCAACAGCAGCCTCGGGTTTCCGTTCGCCATGTTGCAGCTGCGGTCCAAATGACGCCAACGTCCACGTATTGTCTCATGCGCCAGAGTTTACACCTCTATCCATACAAAATTCAAACGCGGCAACCCCTCAGCGCCGCTACCATGGCTGCACGAGAGACATTCGCTAACGATATAGTGCACAGGATTGATGACGGCGATATGCATGTGGGCAGCATTTGGTTTACTGACGAAGCTTATTTTTACCTGGACGGCTTCGTCAATAAACAGAACTGGCGCATATGGGGAACCGAAAAGCCCCATGTTGCAGTCCCATCGTCCCTGCATCCTCAAAAAGTACTGGTCTGGGCCGCCATTTCTTCTAAAGGAATCATTGGCCCATTTTTCAGATCCGAAACGATTACTGCAGCACGCTATCTGGACAGTCTTCGTGAATTTGTGGCGGTACAAACTGCCTTAGACGACACTGTGAACACCTCGTGGTTTATGCAAGATGGTGCCCGGCCACATCGCACGGCCGACGTCTTTAATTTCCTGAATGAATATTTCGATGATCGTGTGATTGCTTTGGGCTATACGAAACATACAGGAGGCGGCGTGGATTGGCCTCCCTATTCGCCAGACATGAACCCCTGTGACTTCTTTCTGTGGGGACACTTGAAAGACCAGGTGTACCGCCAGAATCCAGAAACAATTGAACAGCTGAAGCAGTACATCTCATCTGCATGTGAAGCCTTTCCGCCAGACACGTTGTCAAAGGTTTCGGGTAATTTCATTCAGAGACTACGCCATATTATTGCTACGCATGGTGGATATGTGGAAAATATCGTACTATAGAGTTTCCCAGACCGCAGCGCCATCTGTTGTTGAAAATTGTAACTACTGTAATTTCGAAAGTTTGTCTGCCTGAAAATGTACTGTTGTCCCAAGCACATTGCAACAAACGGTGTATTTCTATCGCTGCTCGTTTAGTTTTTATTGCCGTTTCAAATATACCGGTCATTTTTGAAACACCCTGTATAAGGCGCCGAGAGACACAGCACAGCATTCCTCAGGAACCACCTGAAGATGGCAGCGTGTACGTCTGCCGAAATATTGTGGAGAAGTTACGACGCTACCCAGTCGGATACCCGAGAACTGTTCAGATTGGAAATACGCCGGGAAAAGCTTCAGATCGCATATCCTGATTAGTATGCTGAACAGCCGTAGCATAATGTCAAGATTCGTATTTGGGACGCAGTTTGCGGAACAGTTTCATTTCGGCAACTCTGTGTGATTATGGACTGACGACTTTATGGCTGTCGTCAGCTTCAGATCATGGCCAGAACGCGAGAAAAACGACCTTGTGTACGTCAAATACGTCTCCTAGTTCTTCTCTTTATACTTGTAAAACCTTCCTGGAAGTATGGTAAAACCTATAGGTCCCCATATTCTATGCTGAACTCTCACTGTCGGCAGAGATAAGACTGCTTCCGTGTCCTGTTCTATTTCAGAACACAGGGAACACCCAAGTCAACCTTACAGAAAACTGGAAAGAAATGAAACCTTTGAATGTAGCTACACTTTAGAATGATTTCCGAGATGGAGGCAATATTCGATTACGGACACCATTTTTCGAAATCGCCTATAAATATCCATAAATCCTGGAGATATTCTGAAGTGTTACTTCAAATTTTAGTCAAACAAAATCAATCGGTAAACTGCGAAGCTACAGGGAACCGAATTAAACACGTTTTTCGTCCTGTGGGCTGAACTTGTGTAGCCGTTGATTACAGGACTAATCGTTGTTGTCCTGCGTTACACGTGACTTCTCTTTACTTTCACCGTGTGCGTAAGGAGGGCAATGACTTGACTGATGATGGTGTACATTAGCGGTTACAGGCGGCAGATGCTCGCGCGATTCCGGATTCAGTTCCCAGTAATCACAGCAGTGTTTTCCGACGTGAGATTATTTGATCTCGTATATCACGACCAAACCAAAAACTGAATGAATGCGTAAAGGTTATATACCCTGAAGAGCCAAAGAAACTGTTACACCTGCCTAATATCGTGTAGGATACCCTGAGCACGTAGAAGTGCCGCAACACGACGTGGCATGGACTCGACTAATATCTGAAGTAGTGCTGGAGGGAACTAACACCATGAATTCTGCAGGTCTGTCCATAAATCCTTAAGTAAGTAAATACGAGGGTGTGGAAATCTCTTCTGAACAGCACGTTGCAAGGCATCCCAGATATGCTCAATAGGGTTCATATCTGGGGAGTTTGGTAGCCAGCGGAAGTGTTTAAATTCAGAACAGTGTTCCTGGAGCCACTCTGTAGTCTTGTCCTGCCGGAAGTGCTCTAGTCTGAATGCACAATAGACACGAATGGATGCAGGTGATCGGGCAGGATGTTTACGTACGTGTCACCTGTCAGAGACGTATCTATACGTATCAGAGGTCCCATATCACTCCACCTGCACACGCCCCACACCATTACAGGGCCCCCACCACCGTCAATAGTCCCCTGCTGACAGAGTACATGGATTCATGAGGTTGTCTCCATACCCGCACGCGTCCATCCGCTCGATACAATTTGAAACGAGACTCGTCCGACCAGGCAACATGTTTCCAGTCGTCAACAGTCCAATGTCGGTGTTGACGGGCCCAGGCGAGGCGTAAAGCTTTGTGTCGTGCAGTCATCAAGGGTACACGAATGGACCTTCGGCTCCTAAAGCCCATATCGATGATGTTTCGCTGACTGGTTCGCACGCTGACGCTTGTTGATGGCCCAGCATTGAAATCTGCAGCCATTTGCAGAAGTGTTGCATTTCTGGTCACGTTGACCGATTCTCTTCAGTCCTCGTTGATCCTGTTCTTGCAGGACCTTTCTCCGACCGCAGCGGTGTCGGAGATTCGATGTTTTAGCGGATTCCTGATATTCACGATACACTCGTGAAATGGTCGTACGGGAATATCCCCACTTAATCGCTACGTCGGAGATGCTGTGTCCCATTGCTCGTGCGCCGATTATAACACCACGTTCAAACTCACTTCAATATTGATACATTGCCATTTTATCGATCTAACAACTGTGGCAGACAGTTGTTCTCTTACATAGGCGATGGCGGCTGCTGTGCCGTCTTCTGCCTGTGTACGTATCTCTGTATTTGAATACGCTTGCCTATACGAGTTTCTTTGTGGCTTCATTGTATATACAGGCAACAGTGACACGCTAGCCGCAGAACTTGCGAAGTGCTAAGGACTGTTCTAAGCTGAAACTCACTGTTTCACGCGGTTATTTTATTTTATTTTATTTTCGAGATTACTGCCCTGTCTATCGTAAAGTGGCTAAGGTGACGGCTTCCTGCGAGGTTTCAGGTGACAGATGGTCAGTTTGATAAAATCGTGTTTATCTCTCTTCTTTATTCCATTCCAGGCTTATCGATAATACCTCAAAAATGTGGAAACTCTCGTAGACTATAGTTTATTAGTCACAGATGCATTTACCAAACAACGTTTATTGACAAATGCAGGATTGTTTGGGTATGAAACATAATTCGAGATTCACATCAGAATTTTTTGATAGGAAGGATGCAATGTGTTAGCTTGGATGGGAAGTCATCCACAGAAATAGAAGTAACATCAGCTCTGCCCCCGAGAAGTGTGTTGGTACACCTGTTTTTCATGTTGGCTATTAATGACAGAATGAATAGCAACGTCAGATATTCTGCCGTTGACACAGTTATATGTAATGAAATACTGTATAAGTAAAATGCAGAAAGAATCACTCAGCTCCTGATCAGATTTCAGAGTGTTGCGAAGATTGGTAACTTTCTTCGAACGTACGGAAATATGCACTTCACCCAACAGATAAACGTTGTATCGAATGACTACAGTATCAGTGATTCATAAATTGAAATAAGTCAACTCGTATAAATATACTGACGTGACAAGTCATGGGAGAGCGATAAGTACATATACAGATGTTGGTAGTATCGCGTATACAAGGTATAAAATGGCGGTGCGTTGGCGGAGCTGCCAACTGTACTTACGTGATTCATGTGAAAACGACTAGGGCCGTACGAAGACATTGAACATAGAATGGCAGTTGGAGCTCGACGCATGGGACATTGCATTTCGGCAGTCGTTAGGGAAGTCATTTTTCCGAGAGCCATAGTGTCAAGAGTATGTCCAAGAGTATGCCGAGAATGAAACATTTCAGGCATTGCCTCTCACCATGGACAACGCAGTGGCCGATGGCCTTCACTTACGTTGAGTTGTCAGTACTAACAGACAAACAACACTGCGTAAAGTAACGGCAGAAATCAATATGAGTCGTACAACGGACTTATCTGTTAGGATAGTGCGACGAAATTTGGCGTTAGTGGCTACGGCAGCCGACGATCAACGCGAGTGCCTTTGCTAACAGCACTATATGGCTTGCAGCGCTTGTACTGAGATCGAGACCATACCGGTTGGACCCTAGACAACTGGCAAACAGTGGCCTGAACAGCTGAGTCCCGATTTCAGTTGGTAAGTGCTGATGGTAGGGTTCGAATGTGGCGCAGATCCCATGAAGCCATGGACCCAAGCTGTCAAAAAGGCACTGTGCAAACTGGGGGGGGGGGGGGGGGGCGCTCCATAACGGTGTGGTTTGTGTTTACGCGGAATGGACTGGGACCTCTGGTCCAACTGAACCGACCAGTGACTGGAAATGGTTATGTTCATTTGCAGCCATTTATGGACTTCATGTTCGCAAACAACGATGGAATTCTTATCTATGACAAAGTGTTGTGTCACCGGTCCACAACTGTTCGCGATTGGTTTGAAAACATTCTGGACAGTTCGAGCGAATGATTTGACCATCCAGATCGCCCGATATGTATCCTATCGAACTTGTATGGGAAATTATCGCGAGGTCAATTCGTGTACAACATGCTGCACCGGCAACAGTTTCGCAATTATGGACTCCTATAGAGGCAGCACGGCTAACTTCTCAGCAGGGGACTTCGAACGACTTGTGGAGTCCACGAAACATCGTGCTGTTGGAAGAGCAAAAGGAGGTCCGGAAGGATATTAAGATGTATCCCATGACTTTTGTCACCCCAGCGTACTTTGTTGTAAGAATTTGTGAGGATATGATATGGAACGATCACATATGGTCAGTCGTAGGTAATACTGAGATGTACTTCGCGTGATTAACAGGACAATGGGAAAATGCTGTCAGTCTATAAAAGTGACTGCTTACAAATCTCTTGTGCCTCCTATCCTAGAATATTGGCAGATTCTCGAACACAGACGCAAATTATCCCGTGAAAGCTCCCATAAGTAATTCCGATAACGAGCAGTATTAAATGAAGAATCCAGAGAATTCCTCAGCTTTCTACGTATCGTTTCCTTACAGACCGTGAAGACAAGGTTAGGATAATTACAGCACTATCAGAGGCGTTTACGCAGGTACTCTTCCCGCTTTCATTGGCGATTGGAGTGGGAAGAAGTAACAGTGGTATGATGCAGAGTACCCTCTGCCATGTACTTTCCAGTGGTCTGCAGATGTTGTATACTGATGTATATTAAGATCCACGTCTTGCGATACGTGCTACGATAGGACGACTGCATAACTGCAAGATTTGCCGATTATCTTCAGTTCTCCTTGATTTTCTGATTGTTGCATCTCGTGAAAAGGACATTTAACAAGGGACTATCACGAGAGAAATTACGACTTTGCAGTGGATAAAAGTATACTGAGACGACTAAAGTCCACGGATACCTCCTAATATCGTGTCTGATTTCCTTTTGCCCGGCAAAGTGCAGCAACTCAACGTGCCATGGACTCAACAAATCGTTGGAAATTCCTTACAGAAACATTGTGCTGTACTGCCTCCAGAGCAGTCCATATTTGCGAAATTGTTGCCGGTGTAGGGTTTTCTGCACGAATTTACCTCTCGATATGTCCAATAAACGTTCGATAGGATTCATATCGGTGGGCCTCGGCGTACTACTGTCCAGAATGTTCTTCAAACCAGTCACAAACAACTGTGGCCAAGTGACATGGCGCATTGTGACCCACAGGAATTCCACCATTGTTTGCGAACGTGAAGTCCATGAACGACTGCAGATGGTCTCCAAGCAGCCGAACATAACTATTTATAGTCAGTAATCGGTTCACTTGTACCAGAGAACCCAGCCCGTTCCATGTAAAGTCAAACCAGGCCACTATGCAGCCACCACCATAGTCACGAGCCCAGGACAGACGCTGGTTCAAATGGCTCTGAGCACTATGCGACTTAACTTCTGAGGTCATCAGTCGCCTAGAACTTAGAACTAATTAAACCTAACTAACTTAAAGACATCACACACATCCATGCCCGAGACAGGATTCGAACCTGCGACCGTAGCGGTCGCTCGGTTCCAGACTGAAGCGCCTAGAACCGCACGGCCACTCCGGCCAGCGACAGATGCTGCAGTCGATGTGCTGTTAGCGAAAGCACTAGGGTCGGTCGTCTGCTGCCCTAGCCCATTAACGCCAAATCTCACTACACTGTCCTAATGGATTCGTTCATCGCACTCCCATAGCGATTTCTCCGGTTATTTTATGCAGTGTTGTTTGTCTGGTAGCACTAACAACTTGGTTCAAATGGCTCTGAGCACTATGGGACTTAACATCTGTGGTCATCAGTCCCCTAGAACTTAGAACTACTTAAACCTAACTAGCCTAAGGACATCACACACATCCATGCCCGAGGCAGGATTCGAACCTGCGACCGTAGCAGTCGCGCGGTTCCGGACTGCGCGCCTAGGACCGCTAGACCACCGCGGCCGGCCACTGACAACTCTACACAAACACCCTCTGCTCTCGGTCGTTAAGTGAAGGCCGTCGGCCACTGCGTTGTCCGTGATTAGACTTTGAAACGTCCCCTTAGAAAAATTAATGAATTACTGTGCTGGTAAACCCCTTACGTTATTTGATTTTCAAACAGCTGAGCAAAACTGAACGTACTCAGACATTTCTCTCTTATTCTGATCATCACTAAACTGACACACAATATTTTTAGCGCAACGCAGTCTGACTTTCAATAATGCCTACAAAAGAATGGCCGTGACTAACAATAACATATACCTTTCACGAATCACTTACCTCACAAAAATCTTCGTTACTCGAACTACTGCAATACAGCGAGCGCCAATACTGCCACCTAAATAAAAGATTCTAACTACTGAAGACACTAACTACTGATAGGCATAGTTAGCAAATGAAAGATTTTGATAGAGATCAATCAATGTATTTACCTTAATAGTGTTCAAAAGTCATTATATATATATATATATATATATATATATATATATATATATATATATATATATATCAGTTCATGACATCCAATCTTACAAATTTACTGTCTCTGATGGACACACGTCCAGATCGTCCGTTCTCAAAACTCCGCCATCTCTCTCCCCACATCCACCACTGCTGACGACTCACCTCCAACTGCCTTTCGCTATGCGCTGTTTACATCCAATTGCTCAACACTACAATAGCGACTATTCCAACAATGCCAACCAGCCACAGACTGCACACAACACAGCCAGTGATTTTCAAACAGAATGCTGCGTGACGTTACCAACATAAAAACCTAAACAGCCTACTTAGAACTTAATGCCTGAAATGTGGTAGTCTCAGCACACTCTTGACGCTGTTGATCTCAGAGTACTGAATTCCCTAACGATTTCCGAAATGGAATGCCCCATGCGTCCACTTCCAACTACAATTCCGCATTCGGAGTGTGTTGATTGCCGCCGTGCGGCGAGAATCACGTCGAAGATCTTTTCGCATGAATCACTTGAGTATAAATGACAGCTCCGCCAATACACTGCGATTTTATACGCTGGGTACGCGTTATACCACCATCTGTACATGTGCATATCGCTTTCCGATGACTTACGTCATATCATTGTATTGTCGCTGAATTTCGTAGTGGAGAAACTTTGGCAGTTTCTTTTATACCAATTGTGTAGGTGTAATGTTGTGTTGCTAACAGATGTGATTCAGAGTTTTATTACAAACCTACTAAGATGGTGGTCTCGATTAAACGTCGTAGCCATGTAACAAATATGCTAGCTCAACGTTTATAAAAGCTTCGTTCGATCTTGCCTGCAGATCATTTGCATCTGCGTGTTCTTCATACATCTAGATGTTAGATTCAGCTATTCACGAGTGCAGTAGGATAGTTTTCGGATATCAGAGCTCGCGCCATATCCAGCTCCCTTGGGGTGGCTGGTAGGCACCACTGTCTGGCGGCAGGTCTCCGTCACGTGACACGAGGTTGCAGATTTCGCTGCATCTCGTTGCCGCTCGTATACGCGAGAGCTGAGCGCGTGGTACCATACGCCGCGAAACCTTTTGTGGTCTTGAGTGAAACAGCATCGGATGTGTTTGGACGTATTAATTCTGAAGAATTAGTCTGCGCCTGAGTAGATTTCCAACTTAATTACTGGAGACGTCTTCGTCGATTTTCGAGTTCAAAGAAATACACTGAATCCTGAGGTTTAAATCACATTTTATTATTCCAATTTTAGGAGATTTAAAATAGAAACGTGACAGGCTTCCATTTAGATTATACTTCGAGTATGCCACTGAATTAGCACCTTTCCTCCCTCAACTTTGTCAAGGATCGCCTGCCAGAGTCTGATGCGTGGGATTACGGACCAGTTCGCTGTTGTCCACCTGTCGCAGGATAGTACAGGGTGTTTTATCGCGGAGGAAATCAAACCGCTCTCAAAAAATCGACACAGATCCAGAAAAAATACACTCGCATGAAAGAAAGCTTCCTTTTATTGAAACACGACATTTTACCAAACTATAGACGCAGGTAGATTTCTATTCCTACATTTCCGTGAGGCTTTCCACACTCATCACAGAGTCCACTGCTAACCAAAATACCTCGACACGGAGTGTCTTCGCAAATACGTGACTGTCGCGAGGAATATTTGACTATCAGAACCCAGTATGTTATAGTAGATGGCGAATTTTCATTACAAACGAAAGTATCATCTGCTGTACCTCAAGGAAGGGCAACAGGCTTCTAATGTTTTCAGTATACTGGAACGATTTACCACACAACATCAGCAGCAATGTGAGACTGACGACGACAACGTTGCGTACATGAAGGTATCGTTGCTGGCCGACCGTATTTAACTATAGTAAGACCTGGACAATATTTCCATGTGATGTAGTAAATGACACCTCTCTTTAAATTTCAACAAATATAAGATAATGCCTCTGAATGGAAGAAATAACCGTATAGTACCTGATTCCAGTATTAGCGGTGAACATATTGAGAACCATACGTCTTATAAGTATTTAATGGTTACCGTAAGGAGCGATATGAAATGGATTACGATGATGACGATGATTGGTTTGTGGGGCGCTCAACTACGCGGTTATCTGCTCTCGAACAAATTCCCAACCTCTGCTCAGTCCAAACTCGCCACATTCATGAATGCTGATGAAATGATGAAGACAACACAAACGACCAGTCATCTCGAGGCAGGTGAAAATCCCTGACCCCGCCGGGAATCGAACCCGGGTCCCCGTGATCGTGAAGCGAGAACGCGACCGCGAGACCACGAGCTGCGGACGTATATATTTATATATATATGAAATGGAATGATCACATACAGTCAGTATTACGGAAGGAGACTGGAAGACTTAGATGTATCATAAGGCTTCTGGAAAAATCCAATATGTACGTCAAGGAAAACGCACACAAGAAGCTGGTGCGACCAATTCTATTGTTCTAGTGTTTAGGATCATCATGAAGTTTCTGTGACGAATTCAGTGTCGCGCTACTAGATTCGAAGCATATTAGTGCAGCCTGTGGGAAAGCGTAATAGAAATGCTTGTGGACTGTGCGACCATTATGCATATCTCGCGTTCGGATCATGCAAAAAAAGATAACTGCGATTATACGTATAGAAGGCATTTTTTCTCTCATCACTACGTCAATGGAAAAAAAGTAGGAGCATTGGTACTATGTACTCTCCAGCCCGCCCGGTTAGCCCTGCGGTCTAACGCTCTGCTTTCCGGCGGTTCTAGGCGCTACAGTCTGCAACCGCGCGACCCCTACGCTCGCAGGTTCGAATCCTGCCTCGGGCGTGGATGTGTGTGATGTCCTTATGTAAGGTTTAAGTAGTTCAACGTTCTAGCGGACTGATGACCTCAGAAGATAACACCCATAGCGCTCAGAGCCATTTGAACCATTTGAACCGCGCGGGAAGGCGTACCGGTCCCCGGCACGAATCCGCCCAGCAGTGTTCGAGGTCCGGTGTGCCGGCCAGGTTTTTAAGGCGGTTTTTCATCTGCCTCGGCGAATGGGGGCTGGTTCCCCTTTTTCCGCTTCAGTTACACTGTGTCGGCTAGTGCTGCGCACACACTTTCTCCACATACGCGTACACCATAATTACTCTACCACGCAAGCATTGGGGTTATACTCGTCTGATGTCAGACGTTCCCGGGGATCCATTGGGTTCGGTGTGAGGCGGCGGTGGGGTGAGTGGACTGCTGTAGCCTGTTGTGGGGTTGTGAACCACTGAGGGCTACGGCGGGGACGAACCCTCTCCGTCGTTTCTGGGTCCCCAGTTCCATACAATACAATACAATGTAACCTCCGCCGTGTGCCGCACAGTGTCTTGTGGACTATTGTTGTGATGTCGTTCGAACACGAGATACCGTGGGAAGGCTGGTACTTCGCCACGGAACCACAGATAACCGCAGTCGCCGCCAGAAACAACGGCGGATGAAAAACGATGGCGCAGACACGCCCAGGAGAGTTTCCAGATGCCACCGCGTCAGCTCGCTTACTTATGTGTGAGCGCAGACCGTCCGCCCTCAGTCAGCGATCGTCGCCAAAGAAGATACCTCTACCGAGCCAGCAGTGCGACACAGTCGGGTGAGACAGAACTCTTTTTTTTTGGTCATCAGTCTACTGACTGGTTTGATGCGGCCCGCCGCGAATTCCTTTCCTGTGCTAACCTCTTCATCTCAGAGTAGCACTTGCAACTTACGTCCTCAATTATTTGCTTGACGTATTCCAATCTCTGTCTTCCTCTACAGTTTTTGCCCTCTACAGCTCCCTCTAGTACCATGGAAGTCATTCCCTCATGTCTTAGCAGATGTCCTATCATCCTGTCCCTTCTCCTTATCAGTGTTTTCCACATATTCCTTTCCTCTCCGATTCTGCGTAGAACCTCCTCATTCCTTACCTTATCAGTCCACCTAATTTTCAACATTCGTCTATAGCACCACATCTCAAATGCTTCGATTCTCTTCTGTTCCGGTTTTCCCACAGTCCATGTTTCACTACCATACAATGCTGTACTCCAGACGTACATCCTCAGAAATTTCCTCCTCGAATTAAGGCCGGTATTTCATATTAGTAGATGTCGTATGCTGATGTAGATTGGCCAGAAATGCCTTTTTTGCCATAGCGAGTCTGCTTTTGATGTCCTCCTTGCTCCATCCGCCATTGGTTATTTTACTGCCTAGGTAGCAGAATTCCTTAACTTCATTGACTTCGTGACCATCAATCCTGACGTTAAGTTTCTCGCTGTTCTCATTTCTACTACTTCTCATTACCTTCGACTTTCTCCGATTTACTCTCAAACCATACTGTGTACTCATTAGACTGTTCATTCCGTTCAGCAGATCATTTAATTCTTCTTCACTTTCACTCAGGATAGCAATGTCATCAGCGAATCGTATCATTGATATCCTTTCACCTTGTATTTTAATTCCACTCCTGAACCTTTCTTTTACTTCCATCATTGCTTCCTCGATGTACAGATTGAAGAGTAGAGGCGAAAGGCTACAGCCTTGTCTTACACCCTTCTTAATACGAGCACTTCGATCTTGATTGTCCACTCTTATTATTCCCTCTTGGTTGTTGTACATATTGTATATGACCCGTCTCTCCCTATAGCTTACCCCTACTTTTTTCAGAATCTCGAACAGCTCGCACCATTTTATATTGTCGAACGCTTTTTCCAGGTCGCAAATCCTATGAAAGTGTCTTGATTTTTCTTTAGCCTTGCTTCCATTATTAGCCGTAACGTCAGATTTGCCTCTCTCGTCCCTTTACTTTTCCTAAAGCCAAACTGATCGTCACCTAGCGCATTCTCAATTTTCTTTTCCATTCTTCTGTATATTATTCTTGTAAGCAGCTTCGATGCATGAGCTGTTAAGCTGATTGTGCGATAATTCTCGCACTTGTCAGCTCTTGCCGTCTTCGGAATTGTGTGGATGATGCTTTTCCGAAAGTCAGATGGTATGTCGCCAGACTCATATATTCTACACACCAACGTGAATAGTCGTTTTGTTGCCACTTCCCCCAATGATTTTAGAAATCTGATGGAATATTATCTATCCCTTCTGCCTTATTTGACCGTAAGTCCTCAAAAGCTCTTTTAAATTCCGATTCTAATACTGGATCCCCTATCTCTTCTAAATCGACTCCTGTTTCTTCTTCTATCACATCAAACAAATCTTCATACTCATATAGGCTTTCAATGTATTCTTTCCACCTATCTGCTCTCTCCTCTGCATTTAACAGTGGAATTCCCGTTGCACTCTTTATGTTACCACCGTTGCTTTTAATGTCACCAAAGGTTGTTTTGACTTTCCTGTATGCTGAGTCTGTCCTTCCGACAATCATATCTTTTTCGATCTCTTCACATTTTTCCTGCAGCCATTTCTTCTTAGCTTCCCTGCACTTCCTATTTATTTCATTTCTTAGCGACTTGTACTTCTGTATTCCTGATTTTCCCGGAACATGTTTGTACTTCCTCCTTTCATCAATCAACTGAAGTATTTCTTCTATTACCCATGGTTTCTTCGCATCTACCTTCTTTGTACCTATGTTTTCCTTCCCAACTTCTGTGATGGCCCTTTTTAGAGATGTCCATTCCTCTTCAACTGTACTGCCTACTGCGCTATTCCTTATTGCTGTATCTAAAGCGTTAGAGAACTTCAAACGTATCTCGTCATTCCTTAGTACTTCCGTATCCCACTTCTTTGGGTATTGATTCTTCCTGACTAATGTCTTCAACTTCAGCCTACTCTTCATCACTACTATATTGTGATCTGAGTCTATATCTGCTCCTGGGTACGCCTTACAATCCAGTATCTGATTTCGGAATCTCTGTCTGACCATTATGTAATCTAATTGAAATCTTCCCGTATCTCCCGGCCTTTTCCAAGTATACCTCCTCCTTTTGTGATTCTTGAACAGGGTATTCGCTATTACTATCTGAAACTTGTTACAGAACTCAATTAGCCTTTCTCCTCTTTCATTCCTTGTCCCAAGCCCATATCTCCTGTAACCTTTTCTTCTACTCCTTCCCCTACAACTGCATTCCAGTCGCCCATGACTATTAGATTTTCGTCCCCCTTTAAATACTGCATTACCCCTTCAATATCCTCATACACTTTCTCTATCTGTTCATCTTCAGCTTGCGACGTCGGCATGTATACCTGAACTATCGTTGTCGGTGTTGGTCTGCTGTCGATTCTGATTAGAACGACCCGGTCACTGAACTGTTCACAGTAACACACCCTCTGCCTACCTTCCTATTCATAACGAATCCTACACCTGTTATAGCATTTTCTGCTGCTGTTGATATTACCCGATACTCATCTGACCAGCAATCCTTGTCTTCTTTCCACTTCACTTCACTGACCCCTACTATATCTAGATCGAGTCTTTGCATTTCCCTTTTCAGATTTTCTAGTTTCACTACCACGTTCAAGCTTCTGACATTCCACGCCCCGACTCGTAGAACGTTATCCTTTCGTTGATTATTCAGTCTTTTTCTCATGGTAACCTCCCCCTTGGCAGTCCCCTCCCGGAGATCCGAATGGGGGACTCTTCCGGAATCTTTTGCCAATGGAGAGATCATCATGACACTTCTTCAATTACAGGCCACATCTCCTGTGGATACACGTTACGTGTCTTTAATGCAGTGGTTTCATTGCCTTTTGCATCCTCATGTTATTGATCATTGCTGATTCTTCCGCCTTTAGGGGCAATTTCCCACCCCTAGGACAAGAAAGTGCCCTGAACCTCTATCCGCTCCTCCGCCCTCTTTGACAAGGCCGTTGGCAGAATGAGGCTGACTTCTTATGCCGGAAGTCTTCGGCCGCCAATGCTGATTATTTATGAAAATTTAGGCAGTGGCGGGGATCGAACCCGAGACCGAAGACGTTTTGATTATGAATCAAAGACGCTAACCCTAGACCACTTTTTTTTTTTTTTTTTTTTGCAAATCTGAACATGTCCTGGAACTTTGGAGAGCGAAGTTGATTGTGTGAGTGTGCCTGAACTTTGATAATTGTCTGAAAATAAAAAATTTAAAATTAAAATTTTCACTCGAGGGAAGACTTGAACCAAGGACCTCTTTTTTTTTTTTTTTTTTTAAGTCTTGCGGTTCCACACTGTAGCGCCTTTAACCGCACGGCCACTTTTTTTTATGTATTTGAACTCGCAACATGTTTTTTATATTTTTTATAGGTTTTACACTTTTTTTTAAAATTTTCCTGGACCTCTTCCACTTCAGGCGTTGGCCCCTATCATCTATATCACCCCCAAAATCCTATCTAACCTAAAAAAAAATCTTTTGCCACCGCCACTTTCACCCTAACTTAACCTACTTTTTTTTTATTTATTTTTCATTATTTTTTTCTAAATAATATATAAAGGAACTGAATAAATCTTCTTGCCGTGACAATCTGTCCAAAATGAGTTTTCCTGGGGCACTTTCACCTGCTGTACTATAAAAATCAATAAATGAATAAACGCCAACTTAATTATAATGAAGCACAATTAGTATCGACTCGCTGTAGTGTTGTGCACCAACCAAAAAAAAAAATTACCGCTTCATTATGGCAAAGTGTGAAGTAAGAAATTTTGAAACAAAGCTTTGTATTTCCGACTCGTTTTAAGGTTGTGGTGCTCTTCCATTATATACTGTATGTACTCGTCTATACTCGCATGTGTATTCGTAACTGCAAAATATGCAAACTGGCCGATAATCCAAGCATAGCTATTGTGCTTTGTTGCAGGAAAGAAATGCCAGTCTGGTTGAAGTACATCTTTAAGTGTTATAGCAGAGTCTGTGGTTCTAGTAATTATTGCGAGTTTTTTTCTAGTCCAGTTCCATATGTGGTATTGGTCGCGGCAGATGAGAATGTGTACCAAGGTATCTACAGTAAGGCAATGATCGCAGTACGGATTCTGCTTCATTTTGATATTGTGCAACTTTTCACCTGTGGGGACCTTCTCTTTCACAATGTCATACCACGTGGACACTACTTTGGAGTGGAGGATGGGATTGTTAATGTTTTTCCAGACGTTACTCCAGTTGACCGCTGGATATTTCGCTTCAATTGGGTTTTGCCTATGGTGTCTCGTGAGGTGGTAATAGGTCCTTCTGGTGTTAAGCAGCTGTGAAGTATCTTGAATATAGCTCATTTCCAGGCAATAAGTCCGGACGTGATCGAGTTGAGCGCTGATGCGACCAACATCGACTGGGGCCTTTTTGCTCGTTGGGGCTAACCTGTTGAATAACGTTTTCGTAATTGTCGGATGGGGTGACTGCAGTATTTTGCGGATTCGGTCCATATATACGGCAGTGCATTGGTTCTTGATGTCTTTGACGCCCAAACCACCAGCGGCGCGGGTTAACACTATGGTTGGCATGGCGACTTTAAAGATGTTTCCGCTCCATATGAACCAATACGCTGCAGCTAAAAGCTTTTGCGCTGTATCCTTGGGTACTGGTAACACTGCTGCGATGTGATATATTTTGCTTAGCGCATAGCTGTTAATCAATAGAGCTCTCTGTATCCGATTGAGCGTTCTAGTTTTGTGTTCACGGAGAGTAGCCCTGAATATATGTAGTTTATGGTCCCAGTTGGCTACTGTCATCTCTCTTGGGTTGGCCATTAGAATCATACCTAAGTGGTTCGTCTTCTCTGTTCTTTGTAGCCATGTTCTTTGAATGGTCTCCAAAAGGGGGCCGACAGGTAAAATTTTCGATTTTTGTTCATTGAGTTTGGCTCCGGAAGAAGTGGCGTAAGCGTGGATTATTTGTTGAACGACTTCCATTTCTGAGTACGTGTTAACTACTACACTGACGTCATCAGCATAAGCGTGACACACGGTTTTTGTACCCAACACCTGTAGACCTTGTAACCTGTGATGCAGGTTTAACAGTAACGGTTCTACGGCGATTGCGTATAGTGCCATAGAAAGGGGGCAGCCTTGTCTCACTGATTGCTTGATCGGGACTGGTGAACTTAGCTGACCATTAATTTTGATTCGAGAGGAAGTGCCGACTATACATTTGCGTATGATCTGAATAAAATGAGCACTGAATCCTATCCGTTGCATTTCAGTTAGTAGAAAGTGGTGGTTGATGCGGTCGAAAGCCTTATCGAAGTCTAAAAACATGAGACCAACATTGCATTTGCATAGCCACGACAAATATATTATGTCTCTATATTCATATAATGCATTCGACATTGATCTCCCTGGGACAGCACTCATTTGATAAGGGCCAAGTACTTTCGGCAGTACCGTCTTCAGTCTACAGTTTATGAGTCGGGTGAAGATTTTATAGTCGGTATTGAGGAGTGTTAGTGGTCGAAAATCCTTCAGCGTAGCGCTACGTGGTTATTTGGGGATCAGTACAATCATTCCTTCGGTAAATTGAGGTGGCATCTGCACGTCTCCCAATAATTCATTGCATATTTTGGTGAATTCCGGTCCTATGATGTGCCAAAAACAAGCATAAAATTCTATGGGTAGGCCATCTAAACCAGCAGATTTCTTTGTAGGCGAGTCTTTGATGATGGCACATACTTCTTCCTCAGTTATGTGGGCTACAAGGTCGGCGTTGTCAGTCGGATGGACCGTGGATTGAATGTTGGATAAAAGCGGCTCACTTGCCGTCGCGTCAGTCGCCGATGCGGAGTAAAAATCTGTATAATGTTGCACCACGTAGTTTTTTTTACTGTGACTTGTTGATCGTATTCGTTCCCCTGTTCATCACTGAGAGTGTGGATTAACTTTTGTTTACCTCTCTTGGCTTCCCGTATCACGTGATATACGGACGTATTCTCCTGCGTCAGTTCGATCGGAGGACGTGATCGAACTTTTTTCCCCTCTAGTGATTGTCGTACCAACGCCGTTATTCTTGCTTTAGTGCGTTTTATTCTAGAGCTGTTTGCTACTAATCCCATGGGGTCATCATATAGTTCGCGGAGGCAAAGAAAGTGATACTCCAAGGTGCGTTTTCGCCAGTACGCTCTCATGCGACCATATCGTGCGATACATTTTTTTATCTGCGGTTTCGCAGACTGTAGCCACCACATGATGCGTGTTGGATATCTGGATTGCATCCGAAGACAACGCTGCCATGTAGCATGGACCTCCTGTTTCAGTACTGCGTCCTCCAAAAGTGACACGTTTAGCTGCCATACGCCCCTTCCCAGGAATGTTTTTTGTTTAGTATGCTTCGCGGTTATATGAAATGGGCAGTGATCCGAGAAGTTAAGAGGCCAAATTTCACAGTCAGTTACATTATGGATAAAACCTTTCGTTACATACAGCCTGTCTAGTCTGCTTGCCGAAGTACTGGATACGTACGTGTATCCTCGGGTGTGCGGGCGAAGGTGGTACCAAGCATCTATCGTATCTAGCCCGTTAATTAACAGCAACAGCTCCTCACAAAAGTTGAAGTTCGGGATTTGATCTTCGGGACGCAATACGCAGTTAAAATCTCCACCCAAAATTATGTGCAGTCGAGGATCCGTTATTAATGGGACAATTTCGTCCCGGAACAGGTTGCCCCTTGCTCGTTTTCCGCTGGATCCAGAGGGAGCATATATATTAACGAGAAGCAGATCATATATTTGTGCAGTTATGCCTCGTCCAGATTCAAGTATTGCTTTTGCTGTACATGGTATGCCGTGTTTGAACAGTATTCCTGTTCCACATTCATTGCCTATGTTTAAGATCGCCTCATATCCGTACACATCCGCTATTTTGGTCGTAACTACCTCTTGTAACATCGCTATGTCAATGTCGGCGGCATATAAGTAGTCCTTCACAGATTGTAACTTTACGTCCGAAACTAGTCTGTTTACATTGAGCGTGGCGATTTTACACGCCTGCGTCATTCGGTAGTCCAACTAAGCGCATTCAGTGTCGTCAGACCATGCTGTCCCCGTATCAGTTCCGCAGCGGTCAGCAGTGTCCATTGGTTCTTCAATGGGAGGGGCGAGGTTCATCTGTACGTCCTCATTCGGGTTGGGGATGTCTGGTTTTCCGATGTCTACCACGCCTTGCATTCCGCTTCGATCTTTTTAAGAATTTTTTTGGTACGGGAGAGTTTTTTCTCCAGTTCTTGAATCTCTTCAGGGCTCTGTTTTCGTGTTTGCCGTTTAGGTTTCACCGGCTGCTGTCTGATGTTGTCTTCCTCAGCATTCTTCAAATCTTCTAAGCGGGTGGTGTTTAGAGCTAAATTGTCGACCGTGCTCTTGGTGGATGATGGTGTCAATAGAGAAATCGGTTCACTATGAGGTTGCTCATTCCGGGATGGTTCTTGCATGTCATTCTCAACAGCGGAGGAATCGGAGAATTTGCTGTGGCTCCCAGTATCTTTCGGTGTCTGTTGTGTTGAAACCGTTACAGCTGTCACGATTTCCTTAGGTTCGGGTGGTCTAGCGTCTGTTGTGTCAGTGGTGGCAATCTGGGCATCTTCTCGGGTTGGATGGTTCTCCGAATTCACATCAGGGCTTGGGGTCAGGACTTGGCCGCGGGCAGCCGTAGCGTAAGTCTCTGGCAGCGCAGTCATAGCCGGCGGTCGCGGCGCCTCGCCAGCCGGCAGCTGCGCCACTCGCCGCTGTAAACACTCCGTGCGGACGTGGCCGGGAGAGTTGCACGCCGCGCACGTCCTCGGCTGGCCGTCGTATATAACGATACCTCGGTATCCGCAGACGCTGATGTATGACGGTACATGTTTGTGCAAATCGACCTTTAATTGCCTCACTCCGTTGAGAACTTGGAATTTGCGCGCGTTGGACCACCGTTCGGCAACATTGCTGAGAACTTTACCGTACGGCGCTATCACGGCGTTTATTTGTTCTGCCGGTACTTCGAATGGTAGTTAGAATATCCTGATAGTTCGTATTCCAAACCCTGCATGCGTTACGGTGACTTCGCCTACGTTTCCATCACAATGTTTAAATTTCACAATTCCTCCGGAAGACTCAACTATTTTGTCACATAAGTTAGCATTCCTCAATTTCACAAATACAACGCTGCTCACTATCGAAAGATGCATTCCAGTGACATCCTCTGAATCAACTTTCACTTAGTATTCCAACCAATCTTCGATTTCGTGTAGTTTAGGTCGGGCGTAATTACGATCAAACGAGAATTTCAAAGTATCTTGTCTGTTCAAGTGGGCCATCACGGATTCATATTTCAAATTTCAATATGCGTAGAAGCTCTGCAACGATGCAAGAAGCACTGCGACTTACCACGCCGAAGCACAGCAGACCGCGGCGCACGAAACTCAGCACACGTCCGCACAGCACGGCTGACGCGGCGAGACTGCCGACCACGGGTGATTATCGCCAAATGTATTCACAAGGGAAACCCCCCATTGCACCGACGCCCCCCCTCCCCCCCTCCTACGCCCCGCCCCCCCGCCCCCTCCGAGATGTAGTGGTGAGACTGCCCAGTGGGCAGCCCGTCAAAAACTGAGCACACGTCAAGCATGAAAACCGGAAGAAGGTGTACTGGACCGTGAATAAAGAAGCAAACTTTAACAGTGAACTGTCCGAGAACAAGAAGTGCAATATAGAACAGCATGAAAGAGAAACGGCGCCTTGATTAAGTGGTCATGGTGGTCGATTGCCAAGCGGGCAAACTAGCGGCCTCCCTCGTTCGAAATTAATTTTTTTTCGGCTGTTCGCTGTATTCAGACTTGTGTCTGTATCGTGGTGTAAGTCCGTTTGCATCATCGAGTCGTAAGGTGGGGACCTATAATAACAGCTTTATTAGCAGCCGAAAGGAATGGGAACCGCAAACGTCTGATAACAAGGCGGGAAGACAACCGAATCCTTCACCGGTAAACACGTCTGGTGTGTCGTACACGGCATTAGTGACGGTACGTGTGTTGTATGTTAGGAATCGCTTATCGACGCACCTAATTTGTACGCCTTGTAAGTGAGTGAGATGTGTCTCCCTGCCTGATTTAAGTGTGAATGTGAATGTGATCACTCCTAAGGAAATGATGAAAACATAATAGTTTGTCACATAAGCTGCAAAAAATGAACGCAACAGTTTCACAATCATACAGTTTCTCTGTGCTCTGTCAAAACATATCTTTTTAACATTTGTGAAGTTGCGTTCTGTTTTGGAAGTTTGACTCGAATTCATTTGTTTTAACGTAGTGCACACCCGTTTATTTGTTGTTTTCACTTCTGTGAGACGTCTGTGTGCTATCTCGCTTGCTGCCACTGTTCACGTTTATTTGCGAAGGTAATGTAAGTAGTGGACTACGTGTGTGCGGCCCCACATTCCATTGTTGCCAGATGTATCAAAGATGGCGGCGATGACGTCATCCAAGATGGCGGGTATTGGCGGGAAGTTTGAATTTTGGAGGGAAGACAGGTCAATTGGGCTACCTCCACTAACCTTACCCTCCAGAAAAAAATTGGCGGAAAATTCAAATTCCAGTAGGATAATGTGTCACACCACGAAAATGGCGGAAAAATAGACCAGTTGGGCTACACCCATTAACCTAACCCCCCACCCCCTAGAAAATGGCGGGAAGTCCAAACTCCAACAGGATAATGTCTCAAAAACTGTACTTGCCTTTATTATTACCATTTATTATCGTTTATAATTTATTATTTATTATCATTTGTTATTATTATTTTTGGCCTACCTCCACTGTGGCGTCCTCTGATGACGAGGAAATGTACTAAGACAGTTGGGGTCTGGAGCTTATGGTGAACACACTAGGTGGCGCCATCCGAGATTACGGTATTTGCGTCACTACAGTGTCCTCTAGTTACATCAATATGAACTAAGTCAGTTGGGCTACGGACTCACTGGCGACTACACTTGTTGGCGGTGTTGCCTCTAATTGTTTAAATAAAGGCTTGCGTATGATTTCGACAGTTGACAGCAAGCAGAGTCTTTTACATGGATTATTATTATTTTGACAATTTAGGAGTTGTTTGGCTATATGGACGTAAATGCTGTGCATTGTTTACGAGTGGTTCGCATGTCTGTAGGCTGTGCAGTGTGTTATTTTTGGTGGTTTACAATTAGGAAGAGTGTGCGTAGAGTTTTATACATGAGTTATGTAGGAGTGGTTTGCAAGCCTGTATGCTGCGAGGCATGTCAGAGCGTGTGTTCTGTGATACATTTACTCCATCCCCAAATAAATTGCTCCCAAATAAATAAAGTACACTCCTTCCTGCCTCCATCAGCCTAGTGCGGCCCTAGGAAGTGGTGGTGGTGGTGGTGAGCTTCCTTTTGCAGCAATTTTCTTATGTTGGTAGTGAAAGCGCAAGTGGCCTTTCTTTACTGCCAGAATTCAAACTCGGCGAGGGTTGCTAGGAGGAGGTGGCGGTCAGGTGGCTGAGGTTAGTACAAGTGTCCTTTCTTTACGCACAATTTTCTTGGGTTGGTAGCGAAAGTGCAAGTGACCTTTATTTACTGCCAGAATTCACTCGACGAGGGTTCCTAGGAAGAGGTGGCGGTCTGGTCCTTGAAAAGTAGTTGAAAGTAGGTAGTTGAACACCTTTTCATACCTATATGAAATTGTAAATTGAATTATTTGATATTATTAAAATTGAACTGGAATCAAGTACTTAGGTAATTGATAGGTTAGATACGTGATGTGAGTGTTAGCATATTTACAGAAGACTATGTCTGGCGTGTGTGATGTAAGCGGTCAGACTCCCGCGGTGTGGCGGCGTGGTGAGTGTCCATTTATAATGCACACGTGCGATAGAGAGCAGATGATCTTTGTCAAGCAAGCCACGTGGTAGAGCGGCAGTTGTGTGACGTTGGGGAAGATTCCACTCTCGGGCTAACAATTTTGGCGCGAAACGTGTGGGAGGGATGAATACATGTGTTGGAATTTGAATTTGGCGCAATTTTCCAGTGGAGGTAGGCCAATAACAACAACAACAACAACAATAATAATAATAAATAATAAATAATAAATGATAATGAATAATAATAAAGACAAGTATGGTTTTACAGCCATTATCCTGTTGGATTTTGAATTTGGCGCCGATTTTTTCTGGCGGGTCAGGTTAGTGGACATAGCACAATTGACCTATTTTCCCGTGCTCTATCCCCACATTCATCTCAATTATCGAACACATGGCAATGGTTTGACAATGACAGCTCAGCAAAGAGTGAATGTGCAGGAGCATTTAAGGTCATAACGGTAGATCAGTGGATGTGGCCCAATTGGCTTTCTTCCTGCCAAAATCCGCCATCTTGAATAAATAATAATAAATGATAATAAATATAATAAATAAGAAATGATAGTTAATGATAATAAATGATAATAATAAAGGCAAGTACAGTTTTCGAGACATTATCCTGTTGGAGTTTGAGCTTCCCGCCATTTTCTAGGGGGTGGGGGGCTAGGTTAGTGGACGTAGCCCATTGGTCTATTTTCCCGCCATTTTCGTGGTGTGACACATTATCCTACTGGAATTTGAATTTCCCACCAATTTTTTTCTGGAGGGTTAGGTTAGTGGAGGTAGCCCAATTGACCTATCTTCCCACCAAAATTCAAACATCCCACCAAAGCTTGTTATCTTGAATGACATCATGTGCTGTTGCCAAGTCTACATGACGCCATCTTGGATGACATCATAGCCGCCATCTTGGATACATCTGGCAACAATGGAATGTGGGGCCACACACAGGTAGTCCCGGTGTTCAACTTTCCTTGACATTCCTCCCGTTGAGCTTCGACCGTTCACTGTTCAGTACACTTTCTACCTCCCTTCATGTTTGATCTGTGTTCAGTTTTTGATGAGCTATCTACCGGGCCATCTTACCACTAAATATGAGGGTGCAGTGGCGAGTTTGCCTTGCCAGTGAGAAGAGACTAGTATCTTGTTTTTATCAGATGACAGATTAATGTTCAGTGACAGTAATAAATACTTGTGGCATTCCTGTGGACATTAATTATTATGATGTTAAATATTTCATCTTGTTTGAGTTGCAATAAAGTGATCTGATATTTTATGAGTTGCAATATCATCTCGTCCCCTAAAAGAGTAAAGCAAAGAACCCATCACTGTACCGACGAGTGTTATTGTGTCCGGTACAACAATCGAACTAGATGTAAAGTGCTATAACAGGCAGTACCACGTCGGGGTAACGCTTTAATAGTAGATGGCATTCCCAAACCGTGTCTTCATGATCTGGTTACCTAAATAGTGTACTGCCTTTGACTCTGAACGTTATGCAGTCGTGCAGACAATAGGGTAGATGAAATGCGATCGAGCGTAGAAATTCTTCATCGTGCGTCGCTAAGTACCCCTCGGTCCATCCAACATTTGTAACTTGCAAACTAAGTTTCTCAGTACCTGCAGGCCTCCTCCCATTACCAGAGAAGACGGTGAAGTTTTGCTGCGTACGATCAAGTGTGAATCCAGGAGAGACAGATTTGGCTGTCCCCTGCAAGCCGTTACCACTCCGTGAGCTGTGAAGTCATGTTCCAGTGGGCAAACACCTGGCCAGGCCTGAGCGACGAACAGGCTCAGACATGTGAAGCCTGTAACCACGTCGCGTGCTACCGGAAATTATGCGAGAACAATAAATATTCTTGAAAGCTGCGTTTTGACTCGTTGAAAAATCGTGATTTCTGTCGTGTTAGGCTTTTTTAAACGTACTCGTCAAGAGAAAATCAAGGATATCTGAACATGGTCATTTAATTCTTCAACTATTGCTAACCACATCAAATGTATTCGGGATTCCATCCGAGTAACTGCGTCGAAATTCCGCGGCGTTTCGTCTTCTCCAGAAGATGATGAGAATGACACTCATCGAAACATCGCGGAATTTCTATGCAGACCCCCGGATGGAAGCCCTAGAAGATTTCATCGGTAGTATACACCAGGAAAGTCTACGTTCGCATACAGCATATTGATAAGCTAGCCGAGACCGCTAACCTAAAACTTCGTTGAAAGTTAACACCCGAGCACATTAACGATGCAGAGGGTCCGCTAGTTTTTAGTCCTTTTGACATGGTGTGTTTTACACTGTGCGGTAGATTGGCAATTGTTTTAAATAAGGACCAACATTTTATGTAATGGTTGAACGAATGTAATGCCATTTTTAATTATTGTTGCGTCTGCACTCCAACCTGAAATAATAAGTGTTTTCAATGTACCACAGAGGGGCTACATCATCCTTTGTGGTGCGGGATAAACCAACCAGATCTATCTGAATGTTAAACATTTACCGTAGGCCTTTAAGGGACACAGTGGCGAACAGGGCCGAAAAAAAAATCTTGTTGTTATTTGGCTACAAAGTGTCATTTGTTTCATTCAAATTTGATGATTAGATTCTGACTTATTAATTTTTTCGTGCCGCATGGTAACTATGTGCCACGCCCACTTTCGCATTGTGTTGCTGAGAATTGATCACAGTACAGCAACTATTTGTGTCTCACAGCTATTCTTATTTCGGTTGAAGAGGGAATTTTTCTTTCAATGTCTGCCAGCCTGTCTGCATTAGTGACTATGGATTCTCAACTTCTCATGTTTGTTTTTATGTTTCTGTGATACAACTGGAATGTTCTAAAGCGCTTTTGTGAAATGTTATAATCACACTAGGCAGAATAAGAAAGTCTGGTTGCAAGCCCAGGCTACGTGTAAATAAATATATGAAAATAAACAGCGAAACCGCTAATTATGAACAGAGGGAAGGGAATAATTCTGAAGGTAAAACTTCTGAAGGCTTTTGATTTTAAAAACACAATTAAGTACTCCAGCTACAGGCTACAAGCGACCCATCGGGACCATCCGACCGCCGTGTCTTCCTCAGAAGAGGATGCGGATAGGAGGGGCATGGGGTCAGCACACCGCTCTCCCGGTCATTATGATGGTATTCTTGACCGAAGCCGCTACTATTCGGTCGAGTAGCTCCTTAATTGGCATCACGAGGCTGAGTGCACCCCGAAAAACGGCAACAGCGCATGGGGGCCAGGATGGTCACCCATCGAAGAGCCGACCACGCCCGACAGCGCTTAACTTCGGTGATCTGACGGGAACCGGTGTAACCACTGCGGCAAGGCCATTGCCAAAAACACAATTACAAGCATACAAATTCCAACCATCGGCTATGAGCCATTAAAAATACACAATTCAACGCCAACAAGAAAGGCACTATAGGCAAGAAGCCGGCCCAACTATACTCGATCCGCCGGCAACACAACCAGCAGACACTCAGGGACCTATTGACAAAAGCTCCCACGTGCTCCGACACTACATAGGGACCGTCAGCGTGCCCGGCTGACTGCGCCGCGCGGAGACTTGCTTGCTGATCCACTCCAACCAACTGACTGGCTGCACACTGCCAGACCGAAGATATATGGTGCAAATATCGATACACACCGCTGCTGCCACAACTAGAAAGAGGAAGAGCTATGGCATAACATTAATAACCGTGGGAAACCAAACGCAGAGTAACAACCAAGTTTTAAAGCAACGCATATGCCAGGGTCAGTCTAGGTCTAAGCAGTCAAGGTGTGTCCTGTATGCGGACTATCTTGGCGGATGGTGATAATAAGGCTCATTGGAAAGTGATAGAAGAGAAGCTACATTGCCTTCAATAAAAATTAATAAACTTATGGCTATACCGAACGTACAGAAAATAATGGGATCATTACGTCTGAAGATATGTAAGGAAAAAAAAGTGTAGTAAAGGGGGCCTGATAAAGGTTGAAATTTACAGGATCTAGAATTATTATGGTATGGAAATTTGGAATAAGGTGGTAAAGGGGGCCTGACAAAATTTGAAATGGAAGGGCTTTGGAATTATTATGGTATGGTAATTAGTAATAACTGCAACAATGTGGAAGCAATGAGAAGACCTATCTAGTCTATGTTCTTTCATAAAATTTTAATTAATTAAAAACTACAGCATCACCTCTGCCCATGGATCCCCGACAGCTAGTGCAAATTCAATAACCCAGTTGCAGTTTCCAATTAAAAGAATAAGCATTGAATTCTAGAAACTATTCTACTTACTGTCAAACTCATTTTCTGAGATCTTAGCTAACAAGAGCTCTTGAAAAATTGTCATCATGATAAAACTCTGAATCCAAATTAAAGTTTGAATTCTGTCAGTAGGCACGGCCACCAAAAACTTTGTTGTTAGAAAAGAAATAATTAAGTTTCGGGTTGATAATGCAATGATGTGATTCAGTGTTGGTGCGTCAAAAAAGACTGACGTCTTATTGCTGATGGGAGCAAAGGATGGTAACGATATTAAAGGGAAATGAAATGCGTCGACTTGGTCCTATCTGGTATGCTGAAATTTCTGCAAGAAATGGTACCAAGGAGGCCAGGAAATCCAAAAGATCAAAGAAAAGAAAAAATAACGTAAAGAAAGTGAATCTCAGCCACAGTATAGTCCTGGAATGTTTTAATAGTGTGCCTGTATGGTAATGTACATTAGTTCCCTGTATGTAAAACTTTAATACAGCGTTTGTCAATACTACATTTTTAGTTATTCTGCCACACGTTACTGAGAAACTAAGACAGATAAAGATATCAAATTTTTCTGTACCTCTTGTTAGTAAATCGGTGATTAACCTGATAAAAAAGTGTGCTGTAGTGACACCAAGAAGTAATTTTTAAACTCCAAGGATTGTAAGGAAGTTATATTATTTTCTTTTAGGACAAAAAACATTACTGGTAGCATACAGCCACGATTTTTATGCCATTTGAAGTCGGTATTCTGTAACAGTTTCGGGCCTTCATCTCTACCAGTTTGTCCATAAAATGTACCTGACGTTTGCTCATTTTAACACATTCCTTATGGGAGTTCTTCGCGATCGTGTCTCCTTAAGTAACATTTTTGGCTGATATATATACTAGCAATCAGGCATGTACTCGAATATTTTTGCTTGGACAAGAGTGGGTGACTCTTTCCCTCCTTTTATATCAGTAGTGAGCCACTATGTCTGCCAGCGAAACTGTTTTGACTTCTTTTGTATTCTGATTCGATCGTCTGTCAATTGATAGCTGCTTCAACTCCTGTTATCAGCGTTGTGAAACGTTGAGACTGAATTTTGTAGGAATATTCAGTGGTACATGGGGATAAACTACGAATAAAGTTAGTAGTAAAGAAGTAATAAATTAAAACGTCATTCCCGATGCTGAGGCTATTACTACATGGAGAGGAAAAATGTCGTAGGAGTTAAACGTGTTTTCCGTTTTCCTTTCGTTATATTGTAAGGGGCACCAGCGAGGTAAACGTTCGAAAATGTTTAAAGTAACGGATAAAGTGTGGTGCATGTCGCTGAGTAGTCTCATCCTCAAATCTCTGTATGCAGGGTGAAGAAAAAATCCCGCACATACTGGTCGGAATATGATTCCCCATCCGAGTTGAAGAGAAAAGCGTATTTAGCAAAATCTAATCCCACCAATAGGTTAAATCGAAATGCGATTTATAAAAAGAGGCTCCGGCAGCGGTGTAGCTGCGTGCAGTGCGCCCAAGAACAAGGAGCATGATCTCGGTGCTGTGCCGTATCTGTGCCATTAACTCAGTGAAACGAGGCAGTGCCGTGGGGAATGACTATACAGACTATCCGATATTCGAATCACGTTCGCGCCGAACTTTTTGCTTCAGTTAAAATATCAGCCTGTTCCAATTTACACCTCCACAGTGCTTTCCTCGTGTACTTGTATCTGTTGCTGTTACCTATAGTTAAACATTAAGACATAACATGAATGGGGGACTTCTTACAGCCTTAAACAATCACTTTGCTTCGTCTAAACAAAAGCCAACAGAATGTAATACCGGATGTAGTAGCATCGTCTGTGTCCAGTACAGTAGAATAAATACAATACGTAGGCTACACTGGACTGCACAGTAATTGCAATCTGTGCGTTTGACGTCGAGGTTTATCGTCACAGAGCCAGTACGTACATGTTCTAGCAACGTTTGCTTTGGAGAAGATGTTCAAAGCGGCCACCTTGCATTTGCAATCACCTGACGAATCACTGGATCTTACTTTGCTCGACCTACGAAACACACCTGCGTCCACCATAGCCGAAGCGGCATGCACGCGAGCTGTTAGGTCGTGTACATCCATGGGTTGAGTAATATAAACTTGTTCCTTTAAGTATCCACACAAATAAAAATCTATTAGATTAAGGTCCGGGGAACGTGGAGGCCAGATCACTGAACCTCCACGACCAATCCATTTGCCTGGAAACACATCATTTAAATAGTTACGCACATTCCTTCCAAAGCGTAGTAGTCTACCATCATGGTGAAACTGTAGCTGTTGCCGAACACCAACTGGAACGTTTTCCAATATGTCAGGCATTGGCAGTAGTTGCCCGACAAAAGTTAAGGGGCCACAAGCACTCCTCCCAAGATTCCAGCTCACAGCTTTATTCCAAAGTCACTCTAACTGGTGACATGTGGGCTGTGTTCCCACCAGTAATGGATGTTGTGAAAGTTGAAAATAGTTTCAAGACTGAAGCTAGATTCGTCAGTCATATGGCGTGATTTATAAAATTGTTCGTTAACTTCCACTTGATGCAAAAGCCATTCACAAAAAGTACTCATCGTCTGGTTGCTGGTGTTAACATGTAATGAAATGGATGCAGTTCTTCGTCATGCAGTAGTTCAACAACCAGCCTGTGAGATATCTACAACTTCCTTGCAATACCGCCGAGGTGACTGCTGAAAGGTTTCAAGAAACGCGTCCTCTCTTTGTGGAGTACGTCTAGTCCTGCGACGACCTCTGTCCATTAGTTGCAGACGAAGGTTAGTTGTTTCCCGTTGCTCCAGGCAACGACAACATTCTTATCGGGAAGGCGCCTTTGAGGGTTCAGTCCAGCTTACGCAAGAACAGCAGAAGCAGCTTGATTATCAGATGCATCCACTTCCAAACGCATATCGACATATTCATTGTCTGCGTACTCCATCGGGAAGCCATCCTATATGAAGCTGACAGGAGCAATTAGGTTGTGCACTGCGCAGTTAGTAGACTTATGCAGGAAGTTCAATGTATCCCACTGTTGTGTGATAGGCTATTATCATGTGACACAATTACTTACAAACGGCGAGAACTAGGGAACGGGTGTGGAAAAAATTAAAAAAAAAAGCATGTCCATTATAAGTATCCGGGCTGTTATGCCGTGGTCGGTTGATGAATTCTGTGTCAATTCCCAACGTTTCGTCCCCGTCTGCGGAGGACATCTTCAAGGGGTCTGTAGCTCGATCGAAGGCCCAACACACCCACTGGCTCGCTACTGACTGCCGCTAAATTCCGTGTCCGCGCACTCCCTCGCCGAGGCGTGGCGTCACGTGTTTTGAAAACGTCAGTGCAATTGGCCGCTGTCCGCTCCCGTCGATCGCCGTTGCCATCACCCAGTGGTGGACGGGTGGTACACATCTTCTTCAACACCGGCATCCATATACCGTTTAATTTCACGCCCTCCTCCTTTCGACTGAAATTATTAGGGTGTTTGGCGATTTCGGTTGCCTCCCTGTAGAGCCTTTCGTAATATCCGCTTGTGGCAGCTAGTACTTGCGTCTCCTCGAAACGAATTTGGTGGTTACCTGGCTGGAAAGCATGCTCCGCAACAGCTGATCGTTCCGATTCTCCTCCTCTATAATTGCCCTTGTGCTCTTCCAAACGTTTTGAAACAGTTCTTTTAATGGTACCCACATAAAAAAGCAGCCTGAGAAGGATTCGAATCGTATCCTCCGTCGTTGACGTAAGTTTGATGTCCCATCAGACTACTCAGTGATGCACGACAGCTGGTACGGTAGGGTGGGGTGATACACTTTTCTCTCTACTTTCCGATGCGCTGCACCAGGGGACAGTGTTACCAGCTCCTAATTTTCCTACATGTATTTTCAAAATGAACCCGATCTGATTTTTCTAAATAATCTTTAGTCTTCAATCTGGATGAGGCGTCGTAAGCTCATCTTCAAGCGAGCTTTCTCATCCTTTATATAAAACTCAAGTCTGTATATGTACAGGGGACTGATGACCTCAGATGTTAAGCCCCATAGGGCTCAGAGCCATCAATATACGTGGAGGCTAATCTCAGAAGCCATATTTGACTAATAAATACATCAATTCACGAGGAAGGTGTTTTGACCAATTTATAAGTATTTATTGCAAACTGTATGAACTGTGATCTATTACAGTCAAGTCGTGAAAACGGCGCCGTTGTCACCTAGCGAGCAGCCGCCATAAATCGAGAGAGGAACAGAGAGAGAGAGTGGAAAGCGCGACGACATTCCCATCTGGTGTGGTGGTGGTCTTGTTGTACAGTCGACTCTACGCCGTGGTAGCGCGCGGAACAGCCCCACAGGCCGGCCAGCGCTTCGCTCTCATAGTTGTTTACTTCCTCGTCGCGGTGTTTGTGAGTCCACTAACAGCGTACCTCATGGCGCACTCAAAAAAAAAAAAGTGTGTGAAATCCTATGGCACTTAACTGCTAAGGTCATCAGCCCCTAAGCTTACACACTACTTAACCTAAATTGTCCCATGGCGCACTCTTACCGCGACGCGACGATCAAAGTAAGGTTTCAGGCCTAACATCCACGACCAAGAGCCTGTGAAGTTGAACAGTTCATACGAAAGGATCTGCGTTTGAACTCCCTGGACGTCATCGGAATACGTCTTTTCATCACAGGAAATGTATACATGAAGATGTCGACGGAGGCGCTATGCGCTGAAATTGTCCAACAACATGCCGCGGGACTAAAATTAAACACACTGCTGGACATGTAAGTGCAGTGGCTGTGGGCCATGCGGGATTCGGTCTCCGAACCTTGTGGGTGTTTGAACTCCCATTCGAGGTACCTCAAGAAGTGCTCACTGCTGCTTTCCAACCATATGCTAACGTCATGGGTCACCTTGCGTAGAAGTAGGCGAACATTTACGACCCACCAGTGTTAAATGGCCTCCAGCAGGTCGAAACTGAGCTGACGAAACACTTTCCATCGTGCCCGGTGAGTGGCGGTGTGCGGGCCACCGTCATGTATGACGGCCAGCCACGAAAGCTCCGGACGTGGCCAGGAAGGACACGTCCAGTCTGAATGTTTATGCCAACATTAGATACAGACACCGCTGCGTGAAGCGACCTCGGCATCGACGCTCACATCCCTACCTGTCACCTACGCGACGGTAGCATAGAATCCTGCCACGGCACTTCAGGATACGCCTGAAGCCTTGTCAAGGCCACCCACAGCACCACAACACGACGACGAGACCAGCATGGCATCACCCCAAGTGTTCGCATTGGGACCATCCACCGTGACGGAAGACGCTGCTCGAACAATGGATGTCGCACTAGATGTTGTGCCAGCTTTTGCCTTTATAGCGTCGGATGATGGACGACCACATTCTGATTCGGAAAATTACGTTAGTCGCCCAGGAAGCGAAAAGAAACGCCAACGAACACCCTCCGACAACGTCCTCCTTCAGATGGCCTCGCGAGATGACGACTGGATGTCTGATGTTGCCCTTCCACATTGTGTCCAATCATATGGTGCGACCACTCCTGACGCCCCACCTGTGACGAATCTTCTCTCAATCCAGAACACAAACTCAATGTTGCCAACACGTGACTACAGATCCCCCACAGCTATTGTCGCAGCGCTTGCTTCACCACCTCCGACAGTAAACAACTGTCACATGTTTTCGGTGTCAGTATCCTCGGCCTACGAACGACACTGCGTCCTAACACGTAATCGACGCTATCAGCAACACTTCTCCAATTTCTTAGGGAGTACCTTAAATGATCCGCCTCGCAGCTGGAACCTCCAGGCCGTGAGAAACTGAAAACTGATCTGTACCTACCCGAACCGAACAGAACCGATAACGGGAATCTACGCCTACTCAACAAGAAGAGAAGTTCGGACATGCTGGCCGACGCAGAACCCACTCCTCAAGGCAATCATTTACAAACATCAAAAAAAGTGTTACATCACCTCAGTTCCGAGAGTTCCGTAATCTGTACACAAATTTGGAATAGAGATCAACATAAACATTTACACACTTTTTATTGCTCAAGAAAACCACACACTGCGTGTTGTACCACCATACAGCGAGATCTTGAGAGGTGCTGGTCCAGACTGCTGTACACACCGGTATCTCTAATGCCCAGTAGCACGCCCTCTAGCTTTGATGCGTGCCTATATCCGTCGTGGCATACTATCCACATGTTCATCAAGGCACTGTTGGTCCAGATTGCCCCACTCCTCATCGGCGATTCGGCGTAGATCCCTCAGAGTGGTTGGTGGGTCACATCGTCCACAAACATCTATCCCAGGCATGTTCGATAGGGTTCGTGTCTGGAGAACATGCTGGCCATACTAGTCGAGCGATGTTGTTATCCTGAAGGAAGTTATTCACGATGGGGGCGCGAATTGTCGTCCATGAAGACGAATGTCTCGCCAATATGCTGCCGATATGGTTGCACTATCGGTCGGATGATGGCATTCACGTATCGTACAGCCGTTATGGCGCCTTCGATGACCGCCAGCGACGTACATTGGCCCCACGCCATGCCACCCCACATCTGCAGGGAACAGTCTAAGGCGTTCAGCCTGACCAGGTTGCCTCAAAACACGTCTCCGACGATTGTCTGGTTGAAGGCATATGCGACACTCATCGGTGAAGAGAACGTGATGCCAGTCCTGAGCAGTCCATTCGGCATGTTGTTGGGACCATATGTACCGCGCTGGATGGTGTCATGGTTGCAAAGATGGACCTCGCCATGGACGTCGGGAGTGAAGTTGCGCATCATGCAGCCTATTGCGCACAGTTTGAGTGGTAACACGACGTCCTGTGGCTGCACGAAAAGCATTATCCAACATGGTGGCGTTGCTGTCAGGGCTCCTCCGAGTCATAATCCGTAAGTAGCGGTCATCCACTGCAGTAGTAGCCCTTGGGCGGCCTGGGCGAGGCATGTCATCGACGGTTCCTGTCTCTCTGTATCTCCCCCATGTCCGAACAACATCGCTTTGATTCACTCCGAGACGCCTGGACACTTCCCTTGCTGAGAGGACGCGATAGAACCGTTGCATTGACCGTCTAGACATGGTTGAACTACAGACAACACAATGACTGGAACTGATTGGCTGTCGGACCCCCTCCGTCTAACAGGCGCTACTCATGCATGATTGTTTACTTCGTTGGGCGGGTTTATTGGCATCTCTGAACAGTCAAAAGGACTGTGTCTGTGATACAGTACTCACAGTCAACGTCTTTCTTCAGGAGTTTGGGAACTGGGGTGATGCAAAACTTTTTTGATGTGTGTATATAAAAAATAAAGATAAATGAACATTAAATAAAAATAAGTAAAAGAAACGAAATAAATAAATCAGTCAACGAATAAAAAAACTAAATATGTTTAATTTTCATGTCTGCCCTGTGGTTTCCATCCAGTTATCCTTTGTCGCCCCCTCATTGCTCTAAGGTCGGCCGGAGTGGCCGTGCGGTTCTAGGGGCTACAGTCTGGAACCGAGCGACCGCTACGTCCCAGGTTCGAGTCCTTCCTCGGGCATGGATGTGTGTGTTGTCCTTAGGTTAGTTAGGTTTAATTAGTTCTCAGTTCTAGGCGACTGATGACCTCAGAAGTTAAGTCGCATAGTGCTCACCGCCATTTGAACCATAGCTCAAAAGTTAGTCGTACTAGGAGTAGGATTAGATAGAGGCAACGTCTGAAGTGATGTTTTTTTATGTAGAGCAAAAGTGGCGGTGCCAATTTTCCATCTTTTTTAATCACTTTTCTACTCCCCAGGGAAAAAAAATACATACAGAAAAAAGTATTAAGGCATTTGCACAGAAACCAAAAGGTTGTAGGATCGAATCCCAGCTGGGTCACTTTTTTCGCTTTGCGTTTTAACCTAGCATCCACCTCTCAATGACGTGGACATTCGCCAGAAATGAAACGTAGCTTGGGTTCCACGTTACACTGTAGCTCTACTTCTCCAGGTTTGATAACTGGTTAGGGACTTGCAAATCGCCGAAGTGACATCCGGTTTCTTGAAATCGTTTCGAAATATCTGCATAGCGAAAAAATATGCATATCCAAAACCCGTGGTTTTCAATTCCTTATGTATAAAGTAAAACGGAGTATGGGATGCATCTTTGCTTTGTTTACGTAAAGAAAAGTTTTACAGCAGCACAGCATATGGCTCAAGTTTCAGCTGTGTCCTTTCCTTGTAATAAACCTAGATGTGGACGCGGTTCTTTGTGTGACTCGGCGAAGGAGTATGCCATAAAGAGTCCACGGCAAAGAATTGCGGCACTAAAACTCAATAATGCATCACAGTGCGTGCCACTACCCGTGGGGTGTACTAAGTTTCACAAGTATCCTCTAACACGACCAAAACAAATACATTTTGCGTGTTTTTTCTTTAATTTCTTTCTTTTATATGTGCCACCTCAGCCAGTCTTCTATACATATTGAATCACTCACATACACTACACCCATTGTTCGCATACAGCATTATCATTGGTTGCAAACAAATTATTTACTTTTCTTAAGGTTTGCTCGTTATTGTTCGTTGTATTTGATCGTAGGAGACGTCACATGACACTTGTTGAAGTTCGTTTTTGACTCCTTTACTCGAGTCAGGTGCGCATCCACACTGAAGAGATTACTGGCATTCTCGCCGTAATCAATATGTGTCATAAAAGTAAGTGTACAATGTGCGTGTCACCGGCGGGAGTGGTCGAGCGGTTCTAGGCGCTACAGTCTGGAACCGCGCGACCGCTGCGGTCGCCGGTTCGAGTCCTGCCTCGGGCATGGCTGTGTCTGATGTCCTTAGGTTAGTTAGGTTTAAGTAGTTCTAGGGGCCTGATGACCTCAGAAGTTAAGTCCCATAGTGCTCAGAGTCATTTCCTTTTTTTTTTTTTTCTTTTGTGTGTGTGTGTGTGTGTGTGTCGCTAAAATTCAGAAACGAGTCGCGGTACGATTAAGTTGTGTGGTATGGTGTGGTAGCCCTGTATCCCCCATCCATTAAGAAGTTTCGCGTTTTTATGTGATGGACGTGCTTTCCAAGATACAAGGGCTGGGAAGTATCGCCCTCTAGAAATTTCTAGAACGTGACACAACATTCTAGAGTATTCGAGAACATTCCAGAACATTCTAGTGTGTTCAGGAGCATTGCATAACATTCCAGAATGTTCCGGAATATTCCACAGTGCCTCCGGATGTTTTAGATTGTTGGGGAATAGTCTGAAACATTCGGGAAGGTTCCAGAATGTCGGGAGCATCCCGGTACATTCCAGATCATTGTGAAACATTCTAGAGCACTCTCGAATGTTGTGGAATGTTTTGGAACATTGTGGATCATTCGAACCCTTTTTGATACGTTCTGGAATTCGCCACTGTTGGGGCTACCTATTGGTAGGGATGTGTAAAACAAGACGCATCGTGGGGTCGAACGCCAGTTTCTTATTAGTGACGAAGGGAGGAATCCAGAAAATAGTGCAATGAGTGAATAAAAAAAAACAGTGAAGTATGAGTATAGTGATGCAGTGAAAATATAAACCGAAAATAAAGTGTGAAAAATGTGCAAAGTGTACTTAGTCTATTTGTTAGTAAAAAGTTGACTTGATTTATATTTTAGACAATGCCCATTCGTAAAAGAGTAGGAGATCTTGCCAGTTCTGAAGAAAAACGACGAAAACGAAAAGAACAGCGAAAAAAGGAAAGAGACGAACAGTGGGAAGCACGTTGAAGGTCCCAACGAATAAGAATGAGCACCGTGAGAAGCAGTGAAACCGAAGTACAACGAAATGGACGGACTGAAGAAAGCAGAATTGCGACACAATCGTATAATAAAAAGACTGCGACCTCAAGCCAACCGTGAATATATCACCTTACGAGAAGCTCGGACGAGGACAAGTAACCAGTACAACATAATAAATGAAGCGTTCGACTACGAGCCGCCGGAAGAATATAGCAAACACAAAACACATAGTAATCGGAAAAATGGACAGCATCTGCCAATTTTGCAACGCAAAAAATTCAGTAGAGAAGCACCAGAATTCTGTTGCGTGAACAGGAAAATTCGATTACCACCATTGGAAACACCTACGCAGGAATTTTTACATTACATGACCGTGAAACTCCAGAATCAAAATACTTTCTTCAAAATATAAAAGGGTACAACGCCTGCTTCCAGATAACTTCTTTCGGCGTCACTTCGATCAACAGCAACGGAGATGAAATCGCTTATGTTTCTTGCATCCGAGGACAAATCTGTCACAACATGGTATGATTACTACCACTACGCAGGATGACTATAAATTTCTGCAAGTATGCTTCATCAGAAATCAAGAAACAGAAATCGATCAACAATGCATAAATATCAGTGGACTGAGAGGAGAAGTAGTCCATGATGTACAGAGGATCGTACACAAATACCATCAGCTGATTTACATATTCAAAGCAGCACTAGACCGAATGATTTCTCACGACTATAGAGTTGTAATTTGAGCCGACAAAAGGACACCTGGAGAACACGAACGTCGATTTAATGCACCACAGATAGACGAAGTCGCTATCGTAAATGTGGACAATGAAAACACAGGCCGTGATATGACTGTACAACGAAGAAGAGGAGGACTACATGCATTGTACAGACATACCACTCATGTGACCCCCCTCCAGTATCCATTAATATTTCTGCACGGAGAGGACAGACGTCATTTCAATGTGAAACAAATCCAACCTGAAACAGGCGTACAAACAAACAAAAAAATCGCTTCCAAGGAGTTCTACGGTTACCGCTAAATGGTCAGAAACAATGAGACATATCTTAACAAGTAGTGTAAATAGTTAGTATATATTATCAATAAATCTTTTTACCTCGTATCCTTTTATTCGAACTACCACACAATTTCATATCAACTCCAGGGCGAAACTGGGTATCCCAGTTCAAAGTAATTACATACAGTGGCTGCGAGCGGGCATTGTTTGCAATCAGTGGGGAGAGTTGAAAATTTTTGCCGCACTGGAATTGGAACCCGGGACTCCCGCTCACTAGGCCATCTCACTGAGCCATCCAGACACGGTGATCATTGATGGGTTTGAATTTTTTGTGGGAAGAGAAGCAGGCCTTCAACAACAATTTGTCATAGTGCCTCCGTGTTGATTCCCACCGTTTGTGCAGCTCATCTGATCGATTTTGTGGAGCTGGTTTAAAACACAATGCGTGTCTTCTCGATGTTTTCAGGCATTTTGACTCTTCTTGGACTACCGACGTTGGGAAACACTGTCATCATGAACACTATCCGTTCTCTCGAACTTGCGAATCAAATTCTTGATTATTAGCACTTTTGGAGCGGTTGTCTTCAGCTTGAACTTGGTCGCGAACTTCCTCTGAACCGCAGTTGCGCTGTTATTATTGCTCGCATAGTAGGCTTCCCGGCGTACGGTGACATTTTCACGTGCAACGTGACACCGTTCCACACAAGCGACTTCTAATCAAGCTGCGGGCCTATGGGGTATCGTCTCAGTTGTGCGACTGGATTCGTGATTTCCTATCGTAGAAATAGACGGCAAATCATCGAGTAAAACTGAAGTGATATCAGGTGTTCGCCAGGGAAGCGCCCTGGGACCTCTGCTGTTTCTGATCTATATAAATGACCTGGGTGACAATCTGAGCAGTTCTCTTAGATTGTTCGCAGATGATGCTGTAATTTGCCGTCTAGTATCAGTTGCAAAGCGATTTAGAAAAGATTGCTGTATGGTGTGACAGGTGGCAGTTGACGCTAAATAACGAAAAGTGTGAGGTGATCCACTTAATTTCCAAAAGAAATCCGTTGGAATTCGATTGCTCGATAAATAGTACAATTCTCAAGGCTGTCAATTCAACTAAGTACCTGGGTGTTAAAATCACGAACAACTTCAGTTGGAAAGACCACATAGATAATATTGTGGGGAAGGCGAGCCAAAGGTTGCGTTTCATTGGCAGGACACTTAGAAGATGCAACAAGTCCACTAAAGAGACAGCTTACACTACACTCGTTCGACCTCTGTTAGAATATTGCTGCGCGGTGTGGGATCCTTAGCAGGTGGGATTGACAGAGGACATCGAAAGGATGCAAAAAAGGGCAGCTCGTTTTGTATTATCACGTAATAGGGGAGAAAGTGTGGCAGATATGATACGCGAGTTGGGATGGAAGTCATTAAAGCAAAGACGTTTTTCGTCGCGGCGAGATCTGTTTACGAAATTTCAGTCACCAAGTTTCTCTTCCGAATTCGAAAATATTTTGTTGAGCCCAAGCTACATACGTAGGAATGATCATCAAAATAAAATAAAAGAAATCAGAGGTCGAACAGAAAGGTTTTAGGTGTTCGTTTTTCCCGCGCGCTGTTCGGGAGTGGAATGGTAGAGAGATAGTATGATTGTGGTTCGATGAACCCTCTGCCAAGCACTTAAATGTGAATTGCAGAGTAATCATGTGGATGTAGATGTAGATGTATAAATAGCCGACAACAACAAGGCGCGTGCACATGCGCATACAAATTCGCATCATGCCCCGCGGCCAACGGTGCAGTCTGAACGTCCTCACGCAAACCGTTCAAAAGTTGTGACGATTTTATTTCATGCAGTTCAGTAATTGTCACCCAGTATGTTCAGAAATAATCCCTTGTGACCTGGTTCACACATTTCACATGGTCGGAGTATACAACCGATGTTGTTGTTGTTGTTGTTGTTGTTTGCGCTGGTGGCGCAGAGTCAGCCGACGTTGGCCATTCACCGCTCCCTGCTAACAAGGCTAATGCCGAGCTGTTAATTAGTGTCTGAGCACAGAATGACTCCGCAAGTCTTTTGTAAGAAAACTCTGCCTCCGCCGTTGATGGACCAGTGATATGCGTGAATCAAGGAGATGTGCGAATTTTGCGTGCTACATAGTTTGTGTGTAACAGCTGTTCATAACGGTGGTTGTCATAAAGGGCTTTGTCCCATTCCTGACATTACAAACGTTGTCAACGACGCTCACATAAATTCTTCTGGGCATATAACTTTATCAGATCACAGTGGATAAAGAAGGTCTCCATTCAGTGCCAGTTTGGGGGTAGAAGTCAGTTAACACGGTCCTTGTATCATTGACATCTGGATGATACCCCACTGACGGAAACAATTTTTCTAGCCAGGCTTTGTCCGACAAGAGGAGAAGAGAGTGTATTCAGGAAAGTCACATATGAACATACATCACTGCAACACTAAAAGTATTTTTTTTTTCATTTTGCTTTTTTTTATTAACGTACTCGTTCTCCTTAACTAACTGTTCCGATCGCATTGCAGCATGGTAACGTAGTGGATAAGTGATTAGTTTTGTATTTCTCCTACGGCTGTAGTTTGAGGTAAGGGCGTGTTTAAACAGTACCACATTGCCTTTCCCGAACATGCTGCTAATAAGTTCTAACGTGTCTTGTAGAGGCACTTACGTAAATAAGATTACTACGTCAAAGCTCACCAAAAGATACGATAGTTGTAGCTGAAGTTTCTTCCGGCATCCTGTGAAATTCTCTGAATCCCTAATATGACGATTACATCTGCGTGCGTGTGGTCGCAACAGCGAAGTAAGATGTATACCGAAACAATGGGTTCGCGCAGCGATGTTGCTTATTATGGTGGTCAACAGCGAGCGCGTCCTTGTGAGTCTTTGGCTGCCCATGCAGTTTTGGGGGAATAGCAGCGTGTTGGCGCAGGCCCTCCATTACGTTAGTCGGAATAGAGGAATGAAACCGCCTTCGATTAAGATTTCACACGAATTGAGCTGGTTGGGAAGGAGGCGGGGTGTGGAAAGCTGCTGAACATTCACTCAAGTTCTTAGACTTACCAACGCAAATTTTGTTACAGTAGAAGCTTTCATTCCTCGCTACTCAAAAAATATACATTATTCTTTAAAAAACAGAACACACAGAATCAAATGCGAGTAGAAATAACATTAATGTAAAACGGTGATACAGTCAAACGGGAAGTATTAACCTACAGTTATCTTTTAAATGAGAACAATTTCGTCCATCAAACACCATAAGATATTACAACGTTAAAACAAATCTCGATGGGTCCTTACCGTAACATGAAGCTATTAAAGAAATTCTGGAGTATTTACCAGAAATTTTGCAGTATTTACCAGAAATTTTTATCATTAACGATTACCATTAGGTGACAGCGTAAGGTAAGAGTTAATCACCTTTTTAGTAGTACATTACAGGAGGTAACAAAATCACGTAACTTCCAATTTAAGAACGATGTGCTGTCATCAACAAACGGGTGCTGTTCATTGGCAGTTGGATACAATAACACGAAGTAAGAACAAAGAAGTAAAATAACCTCGAAAACGTAAACCCGGGCCGGCCGGACTGGCCGTGCGGTTCTAGGCGATACAGTCTGGAACCGAGCGACCGCTACGGTCGCAGGTTCGAATCCTGCCGCGGGCATGGATGTGTGTGATGTCCTTAGGTTATTTAGGTTTAATTAGTTCTAAGTTCTAGGCGACTGATGACCTCAGAAGTTAAGTCGGATAGTGCTCAGAGCCATTTGAACCATTCGTAAACCTGGAAAATTCGTGTACCAGCATCCGACTCGTTTAAACATCACAAGTCCAGAGACAGAATATCCCATTGGCTGGCCAAGAGCAGACAAACCTGCTGCAGGTTGTTTACAATTACAAAACAATCCCGTGGGAGCACGGAAAACTAGTGCACAGAATATAAACAGGCTTCTAGAAGAAACGGAGAAGTGAAATGTGGTGTCACCGCCAGACACCACACTTGCTAGATGGTAGCCTTTAAATCGGCCGCTGTCCGTTAGTATACGTCGGACCCGCGTGTCGCCACTATCAGTAATTGCAAACCGAGCGCCGCCACACAGCAGGTCTAGTCTAGAGAGACTCCCTAGCACTCGCCCCAGTTGCACAGCCGACTTTGCTAGCGGTGGTTCACTGACTACAGATGCTCTCATTTACAGAGACGACAGTTTAGCGTAGCCTTCAGCTACGTCATTTGCTACGACCTAGCAAGGCACCATGTTCAGTTACTATTGATATTGTGAATCATGTACCATCAAGAGCGACGTTCATCATTAATGGATTAAAGTTAAGTATCAAACTAGCTACGTCCTTTCTGAATTCTAATTCCTTGTCATGTTCCAGACCTCACGTCAGTATAGTTCTTCCCTCCAGCCTGCGTGAGCTAAAACGCGTGCATTTCGGCCTCCTCTAGTAACAAGGTGTTAGTTCTTAAGCCAACACAACATGAAATTAGTTAACTCAAGTAAGATGTACTTCAGTACTGGCACGTTATAAACTGTTGCAACGTACACAGTGGACAAGAACACAGTAAACCAAAATGGTTCTTTCACCATATGTCATACTTCAGGGCAAAATACGCCAACCCTGCCAAAGTAGCTTCATTCACAATTTCAACGCCTAGCGGAGAAATGTACAAGCAACCAGTTGAACAGATCGTAATGTGAGATTAGCTCTACCAGTTACAGCTTTGAAACGTCCAGAAGGATCTAAAGTCAGAATCCATCGACTACAGCGAAGGCACTGCATAACATGTCTAACGAGCCACGACGCCAGCGCAGTCTCCCAAACGTCCTGCTCACCGTAGAAACAGCGATCCCAAACTGCTATCGAACCCCTCGCACCTCACAGCACGTCGAACGCTGCTTCCAACCAAAACAAGGGGTCTAGCCCGGCCCGCGGTGCTCGCTCGTCCACTCACGTCGTCCGTGACTTTCGCGCACAGAGCCTCTACCGGCACCAGAATTTTCCGGGCCGCCTCGCAGCTCTCTCGCCAGCTTCCCGTTCTGTCGCGCTGCTCAAAGAATCGTTCCTCGCTCCTTCCAGTAACCCACCAGCAATGTCGCTGGAATCGGTTGCGCCCACGGCAAAACCGATCGGATCGCCTCGAGGAGGTCTAGAGTTTTGCCAGTCGGATTTTGTGTTATCTTTCGATATGCAGATTCGTTGCACTCAGTTCGTGAGATGAGCACAGTCTCATTACTCTTGTAGACACGTAAAATGACGAGGTCCTTGTCTGTCTTCAGGTTTCGGCTGTACTGGAGCTCGAATTCAAATCGGCATGTGGCTCTCTTAATCTCTTCCGCAACATCACTGGGAAGTTACAAGAGTGGCAGCTCTGACCTGGCTAACACATGTCGGATTGGTGCTGTCTGAGGTGCTGGTACAAAATCCAGACCTTTCTCGAGCACAGAATAGGCTACAGCGTCCAAGTTCTTGGCCGCGTCGTCGTGGTTATTTTTCGGCGAAGCTTCGTTCGTTGTTCGGTTCAGGTAGTGCTGTGTACCCAGGCACGGGATCCAGCAAATAGGTTCGACGACATCTTCAGATGTAGCGATAGTAATTTCGTGGCCACCATTACGTATACCGTACACACTCTCTCACCAGGGCTGCAAATGCCCGTCGCTTGATTCTGTTAATTCTGACAGTGGCTGTAGAGCTCTTAAGTCTGACAGCAGCTGCAGAGTCTACGAGTATATGGTTGATTTTTCCTTTGATTGCTGAGTGCGTCACAACAGTGTGCATTAGAGATGGGCGAAGTCGTTCATCCTTGGGAACTAGTTCACTGCTGATCGCTCTTTTTTTGGGAACCATTCATTTTTAGTTCATTGAACTTGCTATAAGGTTCTTACGAAAAATTGAAAATTAGTAGCATAGGTGACTGAAGATGGAAGGCACCAAGAGGGGGCACTTGCCTCTCCCCTGGAGTGCAGTTTTTATTCATAAAAGAATTCTCACACTCTTGTAATTTTCGTGATTCTGCAAAACATCTCGTTTAGCCAACTCCAGCGTTATGTGACTGATCGCAGTGAAATAATATAAACTGGCGCACGAAAAACCGGCCACGAGTAGAAACTGCTCACCAATTACGCAGGATTTGTTGACCGCTACGAGCAGAATAGATAAACATGTAATAATCAGGCAGTGAAGAAATAACAAATAAGCTGATGCAAACAACTTCGAAACAATAGACGACGATTGGTAAGCGACAATGAGCAGTCTAGTACTCGGGGCCGATGTTTAGTGCGCCACCCTGTACCACTGAAATAATATTTTAGAAGTTATCATATTCTCTTTACAAAATGTGACACCATACACTCGATTACGAAGTGCGGGCTTCATTCGGTTGCAAGCCGGTCTGCCTTCCACAACAATGAATATGGTCTTTTACCTTGGATCAAAAAAAGACGGAAAATGGCCATTCGTGTGTGCCGTGCCGACGTCCTTTGCATGTATAATAACAAAAAATCTTGCCTTTTTACAAGTATTTCTTCTGCTGTTCATCGAAATAGTGTAGTAAGTTGATCCGTCGTTTTGTTACCTGAAAATATGTATGTATTACATACCACGTAATTTTTATGTACTTTACGTAATTAGAAAATACATTTTATTTACCGGTCGTGGTCGCTGAACAGAAAACGAAAAGAACCGGAAGTTCAGAATTCTGAGTTCAAACAGATCTAGAATGGGAGTGCGAAGCGAACGAAACGAACAACATAAAAATCGATACGAGTGGCCACGCGAAGAAGGACGAGTCCGGCCGAACGAGACCGAGACCGAGACAGGCGGGAACGGGACCGAGGTTGGAACGAGACCGGCCGACGTGCCGTTGTGGGAACGAGACCGACTGTTTGCTGTTACCGGGAACTGTAAGTAGAAAGCCGCGATCGAAGTGAACTGTGAAAGACCGTCCCTTAGAATTCGTTCCTCGCTCGTTGCGTTCATCTTGGTGAACCGTTCCTTTGGACCCGTTAGTTCGCGAACGACCCATCTCTAGTGCGCACGTCCGTGTGCGGTAGGAGCGCTCCACACGGCAGCTTCTTCTGTATTTATTCTCGCCAATAAGTTACTTAAAATAAATTTTACTTTGAATACTCTCTATTGTTGAAGTTTCTTAAACTAGATAACATTACAGAGAAGCACATCTTGGAAAGATTTTGTGTGTGATATATTTCGTGACAGGACACAACACACAGGCCCAGATCACATTGTTAACAGCAGTAACGCGATTCGTTTCGTTTCTTGTCCTTGCCGCATACACAGTGTGTCCCAGTCCTGTTAGGACTGCTTGCGTGAAATTCCAAACCACAATCTTATCTCGTGGCGAGTTGCGGCGTCACGATCCTCGAAATCTCAACAACAGCCTTGTAGAAGATCAAATAAGCAAGCAACCTGGCCACGAATGTAACAATAGGCGTCTCACACTCGTTGGAAAATGGCGGTGTAGCAGAGGCAAAAATAAGCTGTGTGTGAAGTTAGGCAAATAAACCAGCGAAATGTTCGATATGATGAAAAGTGTCTATGGCACAGATTGTTTCAGTCTTTAAAGTGGTTTCCTGTGAAATGCTCTACTTCGTGACAGGAAGGAAGAGCACTTGCCCGCGAAAGGCAAAGGTCCCGAGTTCGAGTCTCGGTCCGGCACACAGTTTTAATCTTCCAGCAAAAAGTTTCATTTCAGCGCACACTCCGCTGCAGAGTGAAAATCTCATTCTGGAAACATCCCCCCAGGCTGTGGCTAAGTCATGTCTCCGCAATATCCTTTCTTTCAGGAGTGCTAGTTCTGCAAGGTTCACAGGAGAGCTTCTGTAAAGTTTGGAAGGTAGGAGACGAGGTACTAGCAGAAGTAAAGCTGTGAGGACAGGACGTGAGTCGTGCTTGGGTAGCTCAGTTGGTAGAGCACTTGCCCGCGAAAGGCAAAGGTCCCGAGTTCGAGTCTCGGTCCGGCACACAATTTTAATCTGCCAGGAAGTTTCATATCAGCGCACACTCCGCCGCAGAGTGAAAATCTCATTCTGGATGGAAGACGTTGAGGACGCAGCACGAGCAACAAAGCCGTGAATATGTCGCACGGGCGCAAAAAATTGCCGAAATCTTTGTACTGGATAGATGTGTTTCTGCACGACTCATCGAAGAGCTGTCAGCAATACCGAAAACTACTGTGCGCAGAATTTTGACTGAGGATCTGAACAAAAGGAAAGTCTGTGCGTGGTTTGTGCTGCGCACAGTTTCAGGTGATAAAAAGCATGGAAGCACTGCATAGAACTGTTACAGGCAGTCCAAGGGGGTACCAATTTCACAAAACTGATTGTAAGTGGCGGTGATACCTCGTGTTTCCAGCGCGAGCCTCTTACAAAGCGGCAGAGTGTAGCGTGATTGAGTCCACAGAAGCCGAAAGGGCATATAATGTCTACGTCCCAAAGAAAATGTGCTCGCACAAGAGTCATGTGATGGCAGTCCTGACAGTTTCCTTCTATTCTAAAGGAATCATTCACGAGGAGTGTATTTGCCAGAAGGGCAAAGCGTTAATTCTGCATATTATCTCGGTGTCTTCCATAATTTGTGGACGAGAATTCTTCGAATTCGACCGGAATACCGAGGACAGGTTCCTGGTCGCTCCCCCACGACTGCGCTCCAGTCCACAAACCGAAGATCGTGCGCGAGTTTTTGTCCAGAAAGTGGATCACGCGGCATGTTCGCCAGACTTAGCCCCACCCAACTTCTGGTTGCTCCCCAAATTAAGGGTGATAATGAAAGGCCACCGTTACGATGCAATTGAAAATTTTACTGAAGTACTAAATGCAGTTCGTGAAAAGGACCACAATGACTCTTTCAAAACACTTTTAAAACAGCGAGAGACTATTGAATGAATACAGTGATTTTGTGAACATAATCCAAGACTTTTTCATAGCCACAGTCTTAGCGGAACTGGGACACGCTTTGTGTGGTTGTTTACTGACGATTCAAGGGTGCTTGTAAACTTCCTTTCTCGAAGCCGCAACGGATTTTCACCGTCTGAGAGACCTCCTTATGCTTTTGTTTTTTGGTGGTATGTCCATAATATCTCAGAAATGGGGCTGAGGTGACATTCGTTGACTGAAGTATTCTTCCTGATATGAACCTCGTAAATAACGTGAGAATTTAGCACGCACGTGTCTATGGAGTGAAAAAAGAGTTGTTTGTGCTATTTCAGTGTTTTGGGAACACATTCCGCTGAGATAAGTAACATGTTGTATCCGACTACCGCACCCATAGGCTCCTTGCAATCCAATACACATTTTCGATTAAATCTTTCGCTATTAGGTTAGCGGTCCATTTTAACAGCTGATTTCATTGCAGCTGTATGGTATGTCATCAACGTATATATCGCCGCAAATTTAATAATTCAAAAATTGTTCAAATGGCTATAAGCACTATGGGACCTAACATCTGAGGTCATCAGTTCCCTAGACTTAGAACTACTTAAACCTAATTAACCTAAGGACATCACACACATCCATGCCCGAGGCAGGATTCGAACCTGCGACCGTGGTAGCAGCACGGTTCTGGACTGAAGCGCTTAGAACCGCTCGTCCACAGCGGCTGGGATTTAGTAATTGCAACGCCTGATAGGCAACACGAATAAGTTTCCTAGAGAGAATCGAAAGGCGACGCCACAAGAAGGGCGATGGCCATAAATGCGTGAAGACCATAGCGTATGCGCGCTGTCAGCACCTAACGTTAGCGCAAAGGAGAGCCAGAGGAAAGCTAATCGCCCGAGGTGGCGGTGGCGGTGCGGTGCAGCGAAAAAAAAAAAAAAAGAAAAGAAAAAAGAGAGAGAGAGAGAGAGCCACGTGCGGGAAGCCAGGCCGGTCATACCAGGAAATTGTAAGAAAACGGGTGGATCGAGAGAACAGTGCAGGCAGAATACCGTGGCCGGCAGACTACTGCAGGGCTCGCGTGGGTAAACCGGTAGTGGTGGGGGTCGCGGGCAGGCGCTATAGGGGAAATGCGGAGTGCCGGAGGGGAAGTGCCGTTCTAAACGGAAGCCTACACTCACATTTTTTGTAAATATTAAGCGGTGCCTCTTTACGCTCGCACTTGCATGGTGACTATTCAAAAAGATCTGTCACCTGTTCTTTGGTTAGTACCTAAAAAAATTCTGCCGCGATTTATTTTCGCATGGTTTGTTAACCATTTGTAACTTTCAGAGATGTGTCATGAGAGGGGGGGGGGGGGGGGGGCAATTTTGAGTAGAACCTACGCAGTTCTCTAGTTGCCATGTTAAAATTTGCTTGTTTTGCGAAAACTGAGGGGAGTTTACACTGTCTCGCGTCACTGACACGTTGTGCGGACGGAAATGTGAGAGAATTCAGAAACAGTGCTTTTGAAACTTCTTTTTAAGATGATTTTACTTACTTGGACTGAAATAATTGAGAAGCTGGAACTTCTTAATTTATTTTTCAAACTGCTGAGTGAAATTGAACGTGCTGTCACTTTGCTATTCTTTATCGTCTCAACAGTGACCTACAGAATTTTCCCTGACAAACACAACTCAAACTTCTCCTATTCATTAATTACCCAGAATATTCAAGGATAACGCGATCTGACTGCTTTAAAATTAACTCAAAAGAAATGCCCAGAATAAAAAGAAATCCTAACAATAACCTATACATTGCGTAAGTCACTTACCTCGCAAAAATATTCATTACACGAACTACTGCAATACAGGAAGCGCCAATACAGCCAACTAAATAAAAGATTCTAACTATTGAAGGCTCTAACTATTAACAGGGATGTGGTTAGCAAAGGAAAGATTTTGTTGCAGAGCAAACAATGCATTTATCTTCATAATGTGACAACCAATTCAAAAATTATGTAATCGGCCGTGACATCCAGGTCCAAAAATTATATAATCATGAATAATATTTAACCTCCAAATCGGACACGTCCAGATCGTCCGCTTTCGCTAACACTTCAAATCTCTAACCTCCATCAATGCCAACTACTCACTTCCAGCCTCCATCACTGCTGGCTGTTCACCTCAAACTTCCATCACTGCTGACTGTTCACCTCCAACTGCAAGTCCGACCAGCCACAGAGCCTCTTACAGACTGCCACATAGCAGTCAGGGATTTAATACATAGCGCTACTTACAGTTTATTAAGTTTACTAAGTGGGAAAGTGCGGAAAAGTTAGTTCAGCATCTTATGGAAAAGCACGTCCTCGGTACAAAATAAACGTGTAATGACCTCACTTACGTTGCTTCAAAACACATAGCATTTCTTGTGTCACCAGCTATCGATGGCCCTTAAAAATTACATTCTGTAATCGGAAAAGTCTGTAGTTAGTGGAATAACACAGTAGATAATGAAGTTTTGCCTAATAGCCCTACGGCAAAATACTCTCCTCTTTGTGTACTATCATTTGCCAATATCTCATTTCGATGTCTCAAACCGTTTATCAAATATAAGGAATGCTGTGGATATTTCACTCTGGCTTTATCGCTGGGTCGGTGCGATCGTAAATGAGTGTGCTACGTCAGATCAATTTTCTCGAGATTGCCGGCAGATAGAGACCTGCATCAAAGCCTAAAGAAAAAATAAGGTGGCTAAAATTCATACGCAGCAACATATTATGTAATACGCACCAAGCGCAAAATCATAGTGACCCCTGTTTTTCATTGCAAACTTTTTCGAATTTCTCGCAGTGTCTTACTTCCACGTAAATATCACAATAACTATGACTATTAACGAAATGATAGGCACATCGTAATGAACCTGACATACAAAGCTACAAGTAAAGCAAAAAGATTTTTTTTTTACCGAATAGCTTCTGTAAAATCGTTTCGGAAACATTGCTGTGCGTGTGCAAGATTCTGTCATCGCCGACGAGAGACCGCCAAGAGAGCGTTTGCCAATGCACAGAATGTTTCAGGAAAAGTAAAAGCGAGGAAAACTAAGTAAGGGTGTAAGAAGGCAACCGCCTTGCGACTTGCCTGGAAATATGTAAGCAGGTGATTGCGAAAACATAAATGAGTCTATAGAATTGGAATGTCAGGGCGACACTAATAATCGCTTGAGATTTCTCGTGGATAGTGAAGCGCAAATAGTCGTAATTTGGAGAAGTGGTTGAGAGAAGCGCAAAATATAATTCTGTCGAACGTATTAAGATTTAGGGAATCACTGAAACGCTTGCAAGGACAGAGGGCATTGTGACCCTCGGATTACGAATAGGAAGCGGACTGCAAGTGAGGCATTGCATCCACGTAATTGGAGAAGATGTCGATCTTCCGTTTGAAGGTCTGGTGCCCCGACACTTTTTCAAGGAATATGGAGTCGTAGTCAGTTACATCACAGGAAACCTGTCGATTCGCGGGGAACGGATCGGAATGAAGACGGCGTAAGAGTGTGTGCACAGTGCAGAGCTGCCAGTACAGGAAAGAGGAAACTCTTCCAGAAAAAGCTCAGACGCTGAGCGAAAGACGTGCAGAGATTTGAAGACGGACTCACAGGGTGAGCTCCGCACAGTACGTTCAGGAGAAAGAGGAGGCTCTTGCGAGAAAGGATTGAGGGCGATACGAGAAACTCGTTGAAAGACGAGGGAGAGTACGTCAGAAGAACACAGCATTTGTCAAAATACGTCAGAGGCAGGCCACAGGAACTGCCGGAGACAAGCAATAAGGGCGCAAGCCAATTGTTAGCCGTGTTTCAACGCTAACAATAGGAGCCCGAAGGGAACGGCTGTGCCGAATACAAATAGGGGCACACAAAATGAGAGAGGCTATCATTCCGAAACACGGGACCACCAAGGGCGTTTATGTACCTGAGCTATTACAGACGCTCACGGTTAGCAGAAGAAGCAGTTCCAAGAGGGCTTCATTGCGAGAATCTTTCAGAGTGAATCGTATCAGTAAAAACGAGCCACAGCTCAGAGGGAGAATAAGTCGACTAACGGATAGTATTCGAGTAAGTCACCTGTATGCAGAAGAGAAAGTAGCAATTATAGAACCACGCACCATGATAAGTTATGTTATACAGGTAATATCATGTACGAAGTTAAACTGCTACCACAAACACAAAATGATGTGCTCCAGGAAGAAAAAAATACACAAATAAATAAAAAATGAGAAAAAAATAAAGAATTTATATACACATATAACTTGCATCAGCGCACATATAGGCATAGAAAAAAACATCTGGAAGTAAAGCCTGAGACAGTTGGCAACACTTACAGAAACTAATAACACTATACACACTGAAAATGGCAGTTAAAGTGCTATATGCTGAAAACAGTGACCAAAAGGGAAACTGCAAACTTTTAATCAGTTTGTCACCTGATAGAAAACTGTTTGGCTTAAAAATAACAAATTACACACTGATGTGTAAGTAACTTTCCATTTTAATATAAAAAGCTTGATGACCTGTTTTAAATCTGTAATGCATAGGTGCAAACGATAACCTGTCTGTGCAAACGAAAAAATAGTCTAATATTTCAGGACACACACTGAAGATGCGTTGTAACTAAAGCAAAACGCGTCTGGACGCTGAAGATAAATAAAGAAAATGTGATGTGCAGTATGCAAAAGGCGTGTTTATTTTGAACTACTGAAATTAATATACAGCTGCAGCGAAAAAGGCCAGCACAAGACTCTTGTTAACTGAAAATGTGTTAGAGGGCGGCACAGTAGCATGAAGCAAAACTGGATGGAGCTTTGCATTAATTTTGATTCTGAAAAAGATGGATTGCAGCAGCCAGATGGAAGTGGCAAATAGTTGCGTACTACAGTCGACTGAAAGGAAGCGTACTACAGGCGACTGAATGAGATATCTCTAAATTCAGTATATATGTGTTGCGAAGTTCTTCTCGATCCTCTGTTTAGCGAAGGGCTATTGTCAAGTCTTGTTAGAGGAACAGGATTTACAAAAGACGGCATTCAGTGCGCTGTATGGACATTATGAGTACAAATGAATGCTCATGGGTTTTAAAACAGCTCCACGTACGTTTCAGAGATCGATGAACTGCGTTTTGACGGGATTACAAAGTGAAAAGTTGCTCAGGTGGTAATATTTGACTGGCAGATGTATATGACAGACATAGATTTCACATTTTAAAGCTGCAGGTGAGCAAGCGTGAATTGTAGCAAAAGGAAGCGCGCTATTTGCGCCTTACATTATCGCCTGAGGCCAGACTCAAAGGAGGTCGAAGTGATGCAGGCGTATCCACAATCCAAAACAATGGAACAGTTAGAAGCGTATTAGCATTCTTGGGATGATACTCTTGGGATAATACCAGTGCTTTAGAAGCAACTTCAGCAAAATCAGGAAGGCTCTACACGAATTACTAAAAGAAAGACACCGGAGGTGTCGAGCAGGAAAACGCGTTTCAGCGTTTGAAGGAGGAGCTGATCAGCCCGCCTGTACTACAGAATACAGAATCTGAAAAGAACTTTATGATTACCACGGGCGCTAGCCAGCCGTGCATCAGGACGGCTTTAGAAAGCATCGCTCCTGCGAAACGCAAGTCGCCCTTTTTTCACATATCATCTTGCGAACCATGGATGAAGGATATCAGACGGATGCCATATTCATTGACTTCCGGAAAGCGTTTGACTCGGTGCCCCACTGCAGACTTCTAACTAAGGTACGAGCATATGGGATTGGTTCCCAAATATGTGAGTGGCTCGAAGACTTCTTAAGTAATAGAACCCAGTACGTTGTCCTCGATGGTGAGTGTTCATCGGAGGTGAGGGTATCATCTGGAGTGCCCCAGGGAAGTGTGGTAGGTCCGCTGTTGTTTTCTATCTACATAAATGATCTTTTGGATAGGGTGGATAGCAATGTGCGGCTGTTTGCTGATGATACTGTGGTGTACGGGAAGGTGTCGTCGTTGAGTGACTGTAGGAGGATACAAGATGACTTGGACAGGATTTGTGATTGGTGTAAAGAATGGCAGCTAACTCTAAATATAGATAAATTTAAATTAATGCAGATGAATAGGAAAAAGAATCCCTTAATGTTCGAATACTCCATTAGTAGTGTAGCGCTTGACACAGTCACGTCGATTAAATATTTGGGCGTTAACATTGCAGAGCGATATGAAGTGGGACAAGCTGTGGGGAAGGCGGATAGTCGTCTTCGGTTCATTGGTAGAATTTTGGGAAGATGTGGTTCATCTGTAAAGGAGACCGCTTATAAGACACTAATACGACCTATTCTTGAGTACTGCTCGAGCGTTTGGGATCCCTATCAGGTCGGATTGAGGGAGGACATAGAAGCAATTCAGAGGCGGGCTGTTAGGTTTGTTACTGGTAGGTTTGATCATCACACGAGTGTTACGGAAATGCTTCAGGAACTCGTGTGGGAGTCTCCGGAGGAAAGGAGGCATTCTTTTCGTGAATCGCTACTGAGGATATTTAGAGAACCAGCATTTGAGGCTGACTGCAGTACAATTTTACTGCCGCCAACTTACATTTCGCGGAAAGACCACGAAGATAAGGTAAGAGAGATTAGGGCTTGTACAGAGGCATTTTCCCTCGTTCTGTTTGGGAGTGGAACAGGGAGAGAAGATGATAGTTGTGGTACGAGGTACCCTCCGCCACGCACCGTATGGTGGATTGCGGAGTAGGTATGTAAATATAGATGTAGATGTAGAGTATCGGAGCAGTTTTGAGTCAGGGAAAAAACCAGAAGCCGCTTACCTGCCGCGCATGCCTCGAGGACATCGAACCGGGCAGAAAGGGGGTACAGAACGATTGAGAGGATGATGTCAGCCATTTGTTGGGCAATGTAATATTTTAGAGCATGTGTTTAGAAGTTGCTGATATGCAGAAAGTTCCTGATATGTACAGATCATAAATCCCTAAAATGGGTAATTTGTATATGAGATGTATGAAGTTTAAATTAAAGCTGGAAGAATAATGCTGCCAGATAATGTCCTAGAGTGGCAAAAGGAACGAAGTTACAGACACATTCTCGCGAGTGAGAGAGGTCAGGTCGGCTGGTGCGCGACTTGAAGGCGACAGCAGCTTACGTAAGGGCACAGTAGGAACAGAAGCAGAAACCGGAGCGAGGCCGGGGACCCACCAGCAGGCGGCGACAGCGGGGCTGTTGACCCACGAGGGCACGTGGCAACCGCTGCGACGAGGACTCGCTCGGTACGTGAGGCTGCTGAGCCGAGAACAGTAGACAATTGTGTTTGTGTCAGAGACAGATAAAAGCGAGAAAGCTGAGCCGATAACAACAGAAGAAATCGGGGAAAATAAAAAAGTCAAATTTAAAAGTTTCATGATTCACTCACTAGAGGACACCAGGCGATTAGGAAGAACCTGTGAGCAAATAATAAAGTACCGGTGTGGAACAGTATCAAGAGAAGTTGTCAAAAGAATAAGCTTATTACGGAACACACAAAGCTGCCTGTAGAGATCACATAGACGCCTGAACATGTTTTCGAAAGGCGTGATATTGAGCTAGTAGGTACATTAAATCAGACGGACAGAGGAAACCAGTACATCCTTAGATTTCATGATGCACGGACGAACTTTATGGTAACTGAAAATTACTGACGGGCAAAGTGCCGACACATTAGCGTGGATGCTAGTTGAGAAAATTATACTGACGTTCGGAATATTATCAGTATTGTCAAGTGAAATTGGAAGTATTTTCATGAACAAAACTGTGTAAAGAGTATGTAAACTTTTGCGTCCCGAGAAGGTACAGTCTACCAGCTACCATCCTGAAACCGACGGAGCGTTATAGATGTCACGTCGTTCTTTAACGGAGGCGTCGGGACACTATATGAGCAGACTTCAGACAGACGGGGGCAATCGGGTTCTATTTGATGTTTTTGCGTATAATACGACACAGTACAGTGAGACACGATGCAAGCCACATGAATCGTTCTTTAGAAGAACATTTAACATTCCAGAAATACTACAGGAAGATCTCGCTGGACTGAGGTATGATTTTGATGATTATGTGACAGAGCTAGAGGAGAGCATTCAAGACATGCATTGATGTGCGATAGAACAGAACGCACAACGTATCATAAAGAATAAGGAATACTGCGATAGGACACAGAATCGAAAGAAATTCTGTTGTACCAGCTAATGTGGGAGTCAGCAGTGACGCAAACAAGGACAGAGAAGTTGCGATGGCCAGTATCAGGAATCCAAAACGATCACTTGAAGATTAAAGAAACTCTTTATTTTTAGAAATAAAATTAAATTAACTGCTCTTGACTCCTGTGCTTCCTTTGCCCACTACATACAAGTGATTTAATTACTATTACTACTCGCAGAACGCAGGATAAGTAAAACGACTTCCTGTTACTCACAAGGGAACCTCCCCATCGCACCCGCCTCGGATTTAGTTATAAGTTGGCACAGTGGATAGGCCTTGAAAAACTGAGCACATATCAATCGAAAAAACAGGAAGAAGTTGTGTGGAACTATGAAAAAAGTAAGCAAAATATACAAACTGAGTAGTTCATCAGCAAGATAGGCAAGATCAAGGATAGTGTGAGCTCAGGAGCGCCGTGGTCCCGTGGTTAGCGTGAGCAGCTGCGGAACGAGAGATCCTTGGTTCAAGTCTTACATCCAGCGAAAAGTTTACTTTCTTTATTTTCGCAAAGTTATGATCTGTCCGTTCGTTCATTGACGTCTCTGTTCCCTGTAATAGGTTTAGTGTCTGTGTTTTGCGACCGCACCGCAAAACAGTGCGATTAGTAGACGAAAGGACGTGCCTCTCCAATGGGAACCGAAAACATTGGATCGCAAGGTCATAGGTCAACCGATTCCTCGACAGGAAAACACGTCTGATATATCCTATACGACACTGGTGACGGCATGTGCGTCACATGACAGGAATATGTTGTCGACCCGGCTAACTCGTACACTTGGCGAATGGGTAAAAAGGTTTTCTTGTGGATATGATAATCACTCCCCAAAAAGTGATGAAAACATAAGAGTTTGTCACATAAACTGCAACAAATGAATGTAACAGTTTCACAGTCGCACAGTTTCCCTGTGCTCTGTCAAAACATATGTTTTTTACGTTTTCAAATTTTCCCGTGTGTAGACCGTCAAATCTTGCATATGTCCAAGCAAATCTGAACATGTCCTGGAATTTTGGAGAGTGAAGTTGATTACGTGTGATTGGCTGGACTTTGATAATTGTCTGAAAATAAAAAATTAAACTTTTCACTCGAGGGAAGACTCGAACCAAGGACCTCTCGTTCCGCAGCTGCTCACGCTAACCACGGGACCACGGCGCTCCTGAGCGCACCCTATCCTTGATGCTGCCTATCTTGCGCATGGAGTATTCAGTTTGTATATTTTGCTTATTTTGCTTTTTTTTTTTCATAGTTCCACACAACTTTTTCCTGTTTTCTCGATTGATATGTGCTCAGTTTTTCAAGGCCTATCCACTGTGCCAATTATAACTAAGTCTGAGGGGGGTGCGGTGGGGAGGTTCCTCTGTCAGTACTGATGCTCTTGAAGACTACAACTGAACTGGGCGGACCAGCGGTGGGAGGTTGGTTAGGCCAGTGCTGACAGGCGGCGCTGGACTCTTGTCTTCCTGGAGGTGTGGCGCCTCTCGCTCTTTCCATTGGCGCACGGGTCAGCGCCTTCTTTATGCCGTTTCGCGTCCTTGCGCTGGTCGGTGTACAGCCGATGCTTCAGGACTGCACAAATTCCATTGCAGGGATAAGTTCTGTTTTATGATGAGAACGTATGACGAGGCAGATCGTAGAAGTTACATATGCGATGACTAGGCCTGTACACAGCAATATGAACAAAGGGAGCTGATGTTATAATCTGTTTGCGAAGAAATAAGTATCTTAAGGTTCATGTCAACAGGATGAAGGAATTTTTTAGTATCACAGTAATCGTACTTACAGATAACAAAGTGCATACGTTGCCATGCGCAAGTGGAAATGTACAGTGTAACTTGCAAAATTGCGAGTTATTCTAATTTAATGGAGCTGCCAGAGAAATTTCAGCACACTGAGGTTCTCACAAGACGAACAATCGGATATAGTAAAGACAGATTGGATTACTGAACATGACTGCGAAAGAGTGCAATATTGTAGAGCGTGCGCTAAAGTAGGAAAACGTGAAAAGCCACAGGAGACATATGGCACGGCATGAGGCCCATATAAAGACACGAGGGATTTTAGATTTTGTGGGCAAGTACGGTAAGAGTTTATGATTCAAATGGCTCTGAGCACTATGGGACTTAACTGCTGAGGTCATCAGTCCCCTAGAACTTAGAACTACTTAAACCTAACTAACCTAAGGACGTCACACACATCCAATCCATGCCCGAGGCAGGATTCGAACCTGCGACCGTAGCGGTCGCGCGGTTCTAGACTGTAGCGCCTTGAACCGCTCGGCCACCCCGGCCAGCGGTAAGAGTTTATCCAGAATACTGGAGCAAGATGACGCTACTTATTTAAGGCGCAGGTAGGCGAAGGTAGATGTCTTAGAAGAGAAACAGAAATAGTACCTTGAGTAGTCAAGCGATAAGCTCCATAACGAAAAACGAAGATACTATCACGCATGGAATGAAACAATTGAGCCGCCACATAGTAGAAACTGAGATCATACTGACAAACGTTGCAGAGAACAATAATTTTGATCACTTTTAACGAACAGGTAATGCAACTCACGGGCATTTCCAACGAGTTAGAGCGGAAATATGATAAGAACAGCAATCGCCAACGCTCAGAAAGGCATCCTGGAGCGGCATCTGATCAATCCATTTCAGATCGTAAAGTATCTAGAACTGATGTAAGACGTCATCAAGGACAAGCGGTCCTCTGATATCCCTGCGGTCGACAGCGGTTAGCAATTGATCAAAATTATTGATCTGGATGTTTTCATTGCTGGAAATATCTTAAGTTACGCCTTAACTGTCTCGCTAGTAGAGGACAATATGCAAAACCCCTGTCGTCAGCAGTGAACGGAATGAAGCATCTATTCAAGTGTATTGCTCCTGCAAAGGAACTACTGCTAATTGATGACAGAAGACGGCAGCATGCGAAGTTAAGTAATGATCAGCTACTGTTTAAAAAGGCAGATGAGAGCCTGAGGATGTGCAAGCAGGTGTTTATATACTTCACGTCTGACCATGACAGGTTTGAGGCTGTGATGTTGCAACTAGTCCGAGAAGTTCCGAAAGACTGCATGCAGAAGCAGTGTTGAAGTCTGTGAACACTGTTAAGTAATACATTTGTTGGCCTGCTGGACAAAAGCATTACCGTCATGTCACGAAGGAAGACCCGTAGGTATTGTGCACTAAGCCGGAGAGTAAATAATGGGAGGAAAAAATGTAAGTGAACATAAGCTACATTCTGCAATACAGCCTGCTACAGTTAGGCGATCTAACAGCTGTAGGACATGATGTGGATGAGTTGTAAAGCGAGACTGAGTATCAGGAGAAAGTGTCTTCAGAAACTTTTCATTAAATCATTTCTCTTTCCGGAGTTTCATGCGCTCGGGTGTAGTGTTTGTAATAATTATATGTTGTCTATTCAAATACTGCAAAGACTTTTAAATTTGTGTTCAAAACAATGGGTGACTATTGTTCTAAGAAAATATGCGTTACTACAGTATATCAGTAACCAGAGAGGTATGCAGTCAGGTATTGTCCTACTACTTGTAGAATGACATCTCAAGACAGTCAAGAGATATTTTTTGTTAGATCTTTAGTGCCTGCTAGACATGAACAAACTCATGTTAGAGGTTGTGCTTATCAAAGTATTAAAATAAAAACTGACAAACGACGAAGAGAGGAGTATTACTGGTAAGAGGTGTCAAAATTAGCGGAAGTGGTTTTTTTTCAAGTATTAAAGAAGTTATGTGTTCAAAAATGGTTTAAATGGCTCTAAGCACTATCGGACTTAACATCTGAGGTCATCAGTCCCCTAGACGTAGAACTACTTAAACCTAACTAACCTAAGGACATCACACACACACCCATGCCCGAGGCAGGATTCGAACCTGCTATCGTAGCAGCAGCGCGGTTCCGGACTGAAGCGACTAGAACCGCTCGGTCACAACCGGCCGGCTTATTATGTGTACATCAAATTATGAAGTGTACAGCGACTGACAGTAAAATGAATAAAAATCCTACCCGAAAAGAGAATTGTAATAACGACATGAAATGTCACATATTGTAGAATAAAATGTGTATTTCTTCCAGGTATCAAAATCTAAGTACGATATAAAGTGTGACAAAGCAGCCAAAGCTAAATCTTTCTGTCCACAGCTGGTGGTCTAGTGGCTAGTTGCCGCCTCTGGTTCACGGGGTCCCGGGTTCGATTCATTGAGGGGTTGGGGGTTTTCTCTAACTGGATGTTTGTGTTGTCCTCATCATTTCATCATCATCATTTGTGACAGTGGGTAGATAGTACTGTGTAAAAATTGGACTATGTAAAAATTGGGACTTTGTACAGGCGCTGATGACCGCGCAGTTGAGTGCCCCACAAATCAAACATCATCATCATCATCATCATCTACATCTTTGAACTGTGGTGTACGTGTGTGTACCAACTACTTGCACGGCATTATATCATTATCTGACTGTCGAATCTTGCATCAGTGGGCAACTGAGCCGGCCGGAGTGGCCGTGCGGTTCTAGGCGCTACATTCTGGAGCCGAGCGACCGCTACGGTCGCAGGTTCGAATCCTGCCTCGGGCATGGATGTGTGTGATGTCCTTAGGTTAGTTAATTAGTTCTAAGTTCTAGGCGACTGATGACCTCAGAAGTTAAGTCGCATAGTGCTCAGAGCCATTTCAACCATTTGGGAAATTGAATGGTTGGAGGTGGCGGAAAACCCACTGTGGTTACTCAGATCTGCCACACAGGCATAGCGAAATTTTTGTCAGTTTCAACGATGGGAGAAAGTACTGCTCACCAGACTGCACACAGGACATGGCCCGTTGACAGTTTCCTCCACCGGCAGGAGGAAGTTTGTGGTGTGCCACTTTCTGTTCAGCGTATGTTGCCTACGTGTGTCTTGCAGACTGACATCCTTTCCTATACTGTTACCAATGTTACACGCGTGCTGAAATTTTCTGAACTTTTGGACATCATCCGTAAAGTGCTGGGGAGGGGTGGCGGACTTTAATGCAATATAAACTACGCTGCATGTGGTAACAGCCTTCAATCCTCCGCATCTTCCCCAATCCCCCCCTCCCCACGAGAATGTTGACATTACCTCAGGTCGCTGATGACCAAGATGTTGAGCACCCCGCACCGGGGGTTCGCTTTCGTCGCCTCCTTCAGCACCTTGATTTTTCACTCCCTGCAACCTTTAGCGTGGCCGAGAGCCAAACGCCACCTTGGCTCGAGGGTGAGTTTCGCGTTCACCTTGACCTCAGCTCGCTCCCAAAGGAGGTTACCCCAGCTTCGGTATACCGCTACCGGTTTTTCGAACTTCGTTCGAAGTTCATTAATACGATGTTCATTTATACAGATGGCTCTAAGACCAATGACGGTGTCGGGTGTTCTGTTATTGACGGGGCACACAGTTTCAAATACCGGCTCCATGGCCATTGTTCGGTCTTCACAGCTGAGCTGTTTGCCCTCTACCAGGCTGTTCTTTACATCTGCCACCACCGACGTTCTGCTTACGTCATCTGCTCTGATTCCCTGAGCGCCATCCAGAGTCTCAGTGATCCGTATCCGGTTCAGCCTTTCGTGCACCGGATCCAGCGCCCTTTTCAGCAGCTGGCGCACGACGGTTCTCCGGTTACCGTTATGTGGGTTCCTGCCCATGTCAGTATCCCTGGGAACGAAGCTGCAGATGCCGCGGCCAAGGCTGCGGTCCTCCAGCCTCGGACAGCTTCTTGTTGTGTGCCTTCATCTGATTTTAGCAGGGTCATTTGTCAGCGCATTTTATCGCTGTGGCATGCCGACTGGTCTACACTTACTGAAAACAAGCTTCGGGCCTTGAAACCTCTCCCCACGGCTTGGACGACCTCTTCACGTCCTTCTCGGCGGGAGGAGGTCGTTTTGGCCAGGTTACGGATTGGACACTGCCTGTTCAGCTATCGCCACCTGCTGACGGCTGCGCCGGCATCATTCTGCCCATGTGGGCAATAGCTGACCGTACGCCACATTTTAACGTCCTGTCCGAATTTTAATACACCGCGCATTGATCTTGGCCTGGCATGTACTCTGGATGCCATTTTAGCGAATGACCCAGGAGCAGCTGCTCGCGTTCTTCGTTTTATCCACCTGACAAACCTGTCTGAGGACATTTGATTATGCTGTTTTCTTTTAATACCTGGCCTGTTAATGTGCCTTTTATAGTGTTGTCCTTTTTAGTTGCTGTTTTAACCTTGTGCCTCGCAGTGCATTCATAACTTAGTCTGGGCGCTAATGACCACTGCAGTTGTGCGCCCTAAAACCACAAAGAAAGAAACACCCCGCACCAAAAATCATCACCATCACTGGAGGCAAGACAACTGTGTACATATATATTCGTTGCTAGCAATTAAACGTTTAAGTGCTAAGCCTTTGGAAACGTTACGAGCTGTCCGCATAACATTTCTGTTTCAGACTTCGCCTGCGCCTGCCAGACGGGAGATGGGGCTACTGCACGTGGCGCTTTTGTGCCTGCTGGCGCTGGTGGGCGGGTCCTCAGCGTCCAGCATCCTGTTTATCGTGCCGTCGCCCTCCGTCAGCCACACGTACCCCATCAACAAAGTGGTGGAGGCGCTGCTCGACCGCGGCCACCACGTCACGCACCTCACTGCAGATCCAGTCCAGGCGAGCGGGTTGACTTTCCCATTTTCTGTGTTCTGTGTTCTCTTTTTGTTTATTTTAGACTCATTTTTAGAAGGATGAGCGAACGTAATTAGTATTGCGGGGTGTGAGCCCATAATAATCCCGTATTTAAATGCTGGACCAAATAACGAGTTTTAGTGCGTTTTCCGAAACAAGAGTTACTGCGGTGTTTCTTCAGTTTTCATTGTAAAACAAATTTCCATAGGAGGCTACCCGGATGCCTACCTTCATTATACGTGCAGTTCTCATAGCTTTATTCTGACGTTACTCTACCACATAGTGCTGGTCATTTCGCCGCAATCGTGAAGCGAGTAGCAGTTTTCAGTTTATTGATTGCCTTTGTAGGCTTCTACCCCTACCTTTTTACACTACTGGCCGTTAAAATTGTTACACCAAGAAGATGACGTGCTACAGACGTGAAATTTAACCGACAGGAAGAAGATGCTGTGATACGTAAATGATTAGCTTTTCTTCGCATTCACAAAAAGTTGGCGCCGGTGGCGACACCTACAACGTGCTGATACGAGGAAGGGTTCCAACCGATTTCTCATACACAAACAGCAGTTGACGGGCGTTGCCTGGTGAAACGTTGTTGTGATGCCTCGTGTAAGGAGGAGAAATGCGTACCATCACGTTTCCGACTTTGATAAAGGTCGGATTGTAGCCTATCGCGATTGCGGTTTATCGTGACACTGCTGCTCGCATTGGTCGAGATCCAATGACTGTTAGCAGAATGCCGGCCGCGGTGGTCTCGCGGTTAAGGCGCTCAGTCCGGAACCGCGCGACTGCTACGGTCGCAGGTTCGAATCCTGCCTCGGGCATGGATGTGTGTGATGTCCTTAGGTTAGTTAGGTTTAAGTAGTTCTAAGTTCTAGGGGACTGATGACCACAGAAGTTAAGTCCCATAGTGCTCAGAGCCATTTTTTTTTTTTTTTTTTTGTTAGCAGAATATGGAATCGGTGGGTTCAGGAGGGTAATACGGATCGCCGTGCTGGATCCCAACTGCTTCGTATCACTAGCAGTCGAGATGACAGACATGTTATCAGCATGGCTGTAACGGATCATGCAGCCACGTCTCGATCCCTGAGTCAACAGACGGGGACGTTTGCAAGACAACAACCATCTGCACGAACAGTTCGACGACGTTTGCAGCAGCATGGACTATCAGCTCGGAGACCATGGCTGCGGTTACCCTTGACGCTGCATCGCAGACAGGAGCGCCTGCGATGGTGTACTCAACGACGAACCTGGGCGCACGAATGGCAAAACGTCATTTTCTCGGATGAATCCAGATTCTGTTTACAGCATCATGATGTTCGCATCCGTGTTTGGCGACATCGCGGTGAACGCACATTGGAAGCGTGTATTCGTCATCGCCGTACTGGCGTATCACCCGGCGTGATGGTATGGGGTGCCATTGGTTACACGTCTCAGTCACTTCTTGTTCGCATTAACGGCACTTTGAATAGTGGACGTTACATTTCAGATGTGTTACGACCTGTGGCTCTACCCTTCTTTCGATCCCTGTGAAACCCTACATTTTAGTAGGATAATGCACGACCGCACGTTGCAGGTCCTGTACGGGCCTTTCTGGATACAGAAAATGTTCGACTGCTACCCTGGCCAGCACATTCTCCAAATCTCTCACCAATTGAAAACGCCTGGTCAATGGTGGCCGAGCAACTGCCTCGTTACGTGCACAAGCAATCCAAGCTCTGTTTGACTCAATGCCCAGGCGTATCAAGGCCGTTATTACGGCCAGAGGTGGTTGTTCTGGGTACTGATTTCTCAGGATCTATGCATCCAAATTGTGTGAAAATGTAATCACATGTCAGTTCTAGTATAATATATTTGTCCAATGAAAACCCGTTTATCATCTGCATTTCTTCTTGGTGTAGCAATTTTAATGGCGAGTAGTGTAGATTTAAGTGGATAAAAACCATAGCAAATTTAACTAAAATGATCGGAAAGTACAGTGTGCAACAGAACTGAAGGACCGTTTTTGCGAAACGCTGTAATTTCCACACACTGCGATGCAAGTTTGACTCTTGGCTCGAAGGCGCGTACATCCTTCCTGTGTAATGACGCAAGAACGAGGCGCCATGGGACGCCACTCTCGTGAAATCAAGGCCGCAGTTTAGAGGTACATGTGACCCGTCATGGGGGTTAATGATGTCACATTGGCACCAACTTCCACCACAATTCTGCAAACGCAGTCGTGGACATGTCACACGACGAGAAGGTCGTCAGAGCCCCTCTCACGAACATTTCACCTCTTCTTTGGTCGCCTCTGCGGTGGAAGTTAGAACTGCGACGCACAGTGTTGAAATATCGCAGTTATCTTGTGAGTGGGCGATTCCAGATCCACCGCCGCTCAGAACCCTGGCGATATGTGTCACGGATCTACACTACTGGCCATTAAAATTGCTACACCAACAATACATGCGGATGATAAACGGGTTTTCATTGGACAAATATATTATACTAGAACTGACATGTGATTACAATATCAAGCAATTTGGGTCCATAGGTCTTGAGAAATTAGTACCCAGAACAACCAACTCTGGCCGTAATAACGGCCTTGATACGCCTGGGCATTGAGTCAAACAGAGCTTGGATTGCTTGTGCACGTACTGCTGCCCATGCAGCTTCAACACGATACCACAGTTCATCAAGAATAGTGACTGGCGTATTGTGACGAGCCAGTTGCTCGGCCACCAATGTTCAGACGTTTTCAATTAGAGAGAGATCTGGAGAATGTGCTGGCCAGGGCAGCAGTCGAATAATCTCTGTGTGCAGAAAGGCCCGTACAGGACCTGCAACATGCGATCGTCCATTATCCTGCTGAAATGTACGGTTTCGAAGGGCTCAAATGGAGGGTAGAGCCACGGGTCGGAACACATCTGAAATGTAACGTCCCCTATTCAATGTGCCGTCAGTGCGAACAAGAGGTGACCGAGACTTGTAACCAGTGGCACCCCATACCATCACGCCGGGTGATACGCCAGTACGGCGATGACGAATACACGCTTCCAATGTGCGTTCACCGCGATGTCGCCAGACACGGATGCGACCATTATTATGCTGTAAACAGAACCTGGATTCATCCGAAGAAATGACGTTTTGCCATTCGTGCACCCAGGTTCGACGTTGAGTACACCATCGCAGGCGCTCCTGTTTGTGATGCAATGTCAAGGGTAACCACAGCCATGGTCTCCGAGCTGATAGTCCATGCTGCTGCAAACGTCGTCGAACTGTTCGTGCAGTTGGTTGTTGTCTTGCAAACGTCCCCATCTGTTGACTCAGGGATCGAGACGTGGCTGCACGATCCGTTACAGCCATGCGGATAAGATGCCTGGCATCTCGACTGATAGTGATACGAGGCCGTTGGGATCCAGGACGGCGTTCCTTATTACCCTCCTGAACACACCGATTCTATATTCTGCTAACACTCATTGGATCTCGATCAAAGCGAGCAGCAGTGTCGCAATACGATAAATCGGAATCGCGATAGGCTACAATCCGACCATTATCAAAGTCGGATACGTGATGGTACGCATTTCTCCTCCTTACACGAGGCATCACAACAACGTTTCACCAGGCAACGCCCGTCAGCTGCTATTTGTGTACGAGAAATCGATTGGAAACTTTCCTCACGTCAGAACGATGTAGATGTCGCCAGCTGGGCCAACCTTGTGTGAGTGCTCTGAAAAGCTAATCATTTGCATATCATAGCGTATTCTTCCTGTCGGTTAAATTACGCGTCTGCAGCACGTCATCTTCGTGGTGTAGCAATTTTAGTGGCCAGTAGTGTAACATCCATGGTAGAGGCGTCAAAAGAAGGGGTGAAAAGTGGGTAAAACGGGCTATGACGACCTTCGCATCGTGTGACACGTCCGCGGCGGCGTTGGGCGGAATTGTAGTGGAAATTAGAGCCAACGTGACATCGTTAACCCACCTTAATGTCGCGTTGACTTCGGAGCAGTGGCTTTTTCTTCACATGTGTCGACACCTCACCAACTGAAGCGTCCCAGGGCGCCACGCTTTTGCTCCGATACGGAGGAACGTTTGTGTACACTTTTGAGCGAAATGTCTAATTTAAACGTCGCAATAGGTGGGAGTTACGTGGTTTCTAAAACGTGGTCCTTCACGTCTGTCGCGCAGTGCATTTACTTTGGTGTGAAGAACCTGCGCACGGGTAAACAAAGGAACGATAGCACCTGTTACCGATTGTCTGCCAGTAACCCCATAACCTTGTTTCCATTTTCTTAATATAGATTCTTTAATTTTTGTTGCAGTTTCGTAGAAGGCAGAATGAAATTAAAACATCCAGTATCCAAAAAGAAGCAAAGAACATTGCTATAGTCACTGTTGACTCCGGTAGATGTGGTTACGCATACGCCCTCGACCATCTTCTTCGTTTTAAATCTTCATATGTCTGTAGAGAAAGGAACTAGAAGGTGGCAGATAAGGACTCGCCGCGTCGCCGCCGTGGTGCAGTCTTATTCAATTTGTAAACTTCGAGTAATATTAGTAAAGGTCACAAGTAGTTACGGAACATTAATATCTGTCAATTGAAAGAAAAACAGCCCTCGGACACGATTTTTAACAAATTAACCTGGTTTCAACACTGCTAGGAGTGTCTTCCTCAGAATTTAAATCATAGGATGGTCTATATTCTATAACATGGTCACAGAATTATGGCTAAAAACGTATGATAGGGTGTAAGTACGGAATTATCGTAAAAGACTGGCAGTACTTATATGTCATTTATAAAACAATAAATATGCCAAAAGCGCATTAGTCACAAAGATATTTAAGATAATTAAAAACTGTGATAGCGAGCCACTAAGGGCTGCTCGTTACTTGCGTGGTGCAGGTGCAGTGTTGAATCCAGGTTAATTTGTTAAAAATAGTGACCGACGGCTGTTTTTCTTTAAATTGTAACTATTCACGGTCTCTGAACGTGCATCCATGTACAAAATTAATGTCTATCATGCTTCCTCCTGTATGAGGCTATGACACCAAAATTTGCTTTAGAAATGGCGATTAAACATTTCAATTGAAAATGCGATCTTGTATCTGCTTGGAGAATATATTGTGGCAAGTAGTAAAAATTAAATTTATTTACGCCACTGTATAACTGGAAGTTGCCTCCATATGATCACATGTAGAGAGACTCGAGGACTAGGGGAAAAAAGTTGACAAAATTGTCGACACACGAGGAGCATTTAACGGAGCAGCTCTCTATGACTCACAACACAAGAAATAAATCCTTGTGAAATACCATTGGCCTGACTGGAGAAATTGTATCGACTGTGCCCATCTCTCCAACAAAGATGAGGCTTTTTTCGTGTCTGTTTGAAATTAAATGGGTAGACGTTTCGCGGACTGGGTTGCGGAGGTAATCAGGAACCTGCGTTGTTGCGGCCAACAACTACGCCCATCAGGTAATGCATGAAAACGTATAGTCTTGTATAACGAACTCCAGTTGGGCCTATTTATCTAGAATGGAATGAAAGCATTGTAAGAGGCTGAAAATGTCCTTGTTAGTAGCATCTATCAAAAGTACACAACAGAAATGGAAGACCAAAAGGACAAGAGCAATAAGTAACCAAGTGCTGTGTTAAACTATGAGTTAAACAGAGGCAAACCCACATAATTATTGAGTGTGTTGTGCGATATTTTGATCTCTATAGCTTCGTCTATACCACCGTCCCCGCAGCCGTCGGTCCGTTTGATAATGCAAGTCTCATCGAATGCAGTTCGGTGTCCGTTTTCCAGTGCATTCTCCGGTACAGCTGATTTTCCGGGGCAGCCTAAGGCGAAAACATCTTTCATATTCTACGCGGCGCTGTTCAGTAGCGCGGGCGTCTCCAGACACGTGCTCGCCCTGGAATCTCATTAAGTGGAGTAGAACTGTCTTCAGTGATGGGTCACACATGGGGCTGAGCCGACACCCCCGGGATAACAAGGCCGCCCAGCAGTGTTAGTGACGTCACACTAAGCGGCTCATAGTGGACGCAGCAGTCCACGGACACCTCCGTACAGACGCGCCTGGTGCTAACCATTCTGTTCGTCATACAGAAAGGAGCGAACTAATCGACAATTCGAACGAAAGACCAAATTATATATATATTCTTGTAAACAGTATAAAGGTTCATAACGAAATACCGATTACATATACGGGCAGGAATAGGTTCTAGAACTCCTCTGAAAAGTGTTTATCTTCAGTACCAGAATGAACATCAAATTGTCAGGTTTTCTAAATAGAAAAGCACTTTGTTAGTAACAGACAGCAATAATGAGACTTGCGGTTGGTGATTTCTACGTGGAAAAGGAAATAAGCTGTAGAGAGATTGAAAATGGTAAGTAAAGAGAGCCTCAGCCTTTTGCTCACATTCTTACATGTAATGCAATTGGTTGTTTTTCATTTCCTTACCTTTCATAACATTTTAATATTGTTTCAAGAAGTGTATCTTCAATAGCAGAGTGAACTTCAAATTGTCAAGCTTTTCTTAAAGGAAAGAGCAGTCCCTTAGTATCACAGTGCAAGACATAATCTTGTGTTCAGTGATGTCTATGTTAAAAGGAGAATATTTGATATCTATCTTTTGTTTCCATTCTTTATTACTGGGGATACACTTGTAAAAATTCTTGAAAAGAGCTGTCACCATGAACATATGTGTAAATTCACAATAGTCAGGTGTTTTATGAGATAAAGCGAACTCTTGTTACCTTATTGTAAACGAAAGTTGTGAGGGTTTTGCTATGTATGACAGTGTTTAAGATAATTTACTTTCCGTGTAATACCTTGAAAATGTTAAGTCCTGCTGTCAGTTGGCACTTGTCACCACCTGTATGCGAGTTTTAAAGCTAAATAGTGTTCTGACAATTATAAAATAGTGGCAAAGTTCCTCAATCGATTAAACTTATTCCTGCCCGTATATGTAATCGGTATTTCGTTATGAACCTTTATACTGTTTACAAGAATATATATATAATTTGGTCTTTGGTTCGAATTATAGTTCGCTCCTTTCTGTATGGCGGACAGAAGATCGTTAGCACCAGGCGCGTCTGTACGGAGGTGTCCGTGGACTGCTGCGTCGGCTATGGGCCGCTTAGTGTGACGTCACTAACACTGCTGGGCGGCCTTGTTATCCCGGGGGTGTCGGCTGAGCCCTCACGACCAGCGAAGGCGTGTCTGGAGGCACCCCGCAGAGCCGTGGTACAGCAACACGACTGTCGCCCGCCGTACGGCCAAATAGACAGGAGTGATGGTCTGGGCTGCCATTTTCTTTTTTTTTTTTTTGGTAGCAGAACCGCTTTGTGTGTCACACACGGCATCCTTACAACACAGCGGTACGTCAACTACATTCTACACCCCGTTTAATTGCCCTTCATGGCATGCCATTATGGGCTTACATTTCAGCAAGATAGTGCCCGCCTACATACGGCGAGAGTTTCTACTGTTTGTCTTCGTACTTTCGTGCTTGCAGGATCTCTCCCCAACTGAGACTGATTGGACCGTTATAGACGGAGACCGGCAACCATCTCGGGATTTTGATGACCTGATGCGACAATTGGAGAGAATTTGACACGGTATCCCCCAAGAGGAGATCCCACAACTGGGTCAATCAATGCGAAGCCGAATAACTGCTTGCAAAAGGGACAGACGGGGGGCCCAACGCGGTATTGACGTGCTCATTCTGTGAAGCCTTTTCTCTTGAATAAAACATTCAATTTCCTAAAATTGTGGTAATCTGGACTGAGATTTTCACTCTGCAGCGGGCTGTGCGCTGATATGAAACTTCCTGCCAGATTAAAACTGTGTGCCGGACCGAGATTCGAACTCGGGACCTTTGCCTTTCGCGGGCAAGTGCTCTACCAACTGAGCTACCCAAGCACGACTCACGTCCCCTCCTCACAGCTTTATTTCTGCCAGTATCTCGTCTCCTACCTTCCAAACTTTACAGAAGCTCTCCTGCGAACCTTGCAGAACTAGCACTCCTGAAAGAAAGAGCACTTGCCTGCGAAAGGCAAAGGTCCCGAGTTCGAGTCTCGGTCCAGCACACAGTTACAATCTGCCAGGAAGTTTCTTGTAGTAATCTGTCCGTACATGTACATAACATTTACCCATTTTCATCGCATTCGGATAATTCCTCCGTGGTGCATCGCTGTTTTTTACCTGACTGTTTTCTGAGGCGTCACGGAATCGTCGGTATATTAATGTGCGTGTGACTGTGTGGGGAGGGGGGGGGGGGGGGGAGAGGGGGAGGCAGGGAGGAGGTGGAGGGGGATAAAAATTGTAGAGGGACGCCAAGGCTTCACTGCATTAAGCAGGTAGAAATGCATTCGCAGAGATTAGGAGGCTTGGAAACGACAGACTAAATTGCAGAGCTGTATGAAACCAGTCTTCTAACTGAAGAGCACAACAGCAACAAGCATTACGAACGCTGGTAAACCGAATGACTGGGATAGAGGCAGACACTTTTCACTTTGTTATCCTAAACTACAGTAATACTCTATTCACAAATAGTTCGTACACAAGTTAAATGAGGGGCTACGATTTATTGGCTCCGTTTTGCCATATCTTAATCCGTTTGATCATACTTTTACTGACCACTCGACCGCCACCCTCCGCTCAACTGGCTTTTACAGCAGCTACTCATTACGTCTTCTGACCGTCTACCGATTGTGCATTTTGTTTGACCACCCCCCTTTTGTGGCAGTCATATACTGTTCTCTTCTCCCATCCGTAACTACGAAGGTAATCCCAAAAGTAAGGTCTCCTGTTTTTTATAAGTACAGAACTCTGTTTATGTAGCAGTTGGTCACACTGTTATGAAGAGTACTTCATGTCCTACGTGTAAACATGCGCACGCCTCGCTGAGGCGCTCAGTCTTGGCTTGGCAGCCGTCGAGGATGGAGCTCCCGTTGGATATTACAGCCACCAAGTGCCAATTGCGCGCAGTTATTCGGTTTTTGAATGAAAAGCGCACTGCGCCGATTGAAATCCATCGCCAATTGACGGAAGTGTATGGTGGGTCGTGCATGGATGTCAAAAATGTTTGTAAATAGTGCAGAGAATTTGCAGCTGGTCGGACCGAAATTCACGACGAACAAAGGAGCGGGAGACCGTCAATTTCTGAGGAGACAGTGTTGAAGGATGAGAAAAGCATGCGTGAAGATCAGCGAATCACCTTGGATGATATCTGCGCGTTGGTTCCTGAGGTTTCCCGAAGCACCGCTCACAGAATTTTAACGGAAACGTTGAACTACTGGAAGGTGTGCGCAAGATGGGTGCCACGCATGCTGACTGAGGACCACATGCGGCAACGAGTTGATCCTTCCCGTGCGTTTCTTCACCGCCTTGCAGCCGAACAGGACAACTTTCTGGACTCAATTGTCACGGGTCAGGAAACCTGAGCATACCACTTTACACCTGAGACCAAGCAATAATCACGCCAGTGGCGGCATCCTTCTTCGCCAAAGCCGCGGAAATTCACACAAACGCAGTCTGCCGGTAAAGTCATGACAACCGTTTCTTGGGATAGGAAAGGGGTCTTGTTGGTCGACTTTATGCCCACTGGGACCACACTTAACGCTGACAGGTACTGTGAGACTCCGAAAAAACTCGAACGGCAATTCAGTACCGGAGAAGAGGAATGTTGAGCAAGGGCGTACACATTCTCCATGACAACGCTCGCCCACACATCGCTCGGCAAACAGTTGCTCTTCTGCAACAGTTTCAGTGGAACATAATCATCCACCCACCCTGTAGTCCTGACTTAGCGCCCAGTCACTATCACCTGTTCCCTGGGTTAAAAGAACATTTGGCCGGAAAGCGATTCAGCTCCGACGACGACGTGAAAGAAGAGGTTCATAACTTTCTGAACAGCATGGCGGCGAGCTGGTATGACATGGGCAAACAAAAACTGCCACAGCGTCTACAAAAATGCATCGACAGAAATGGTGATTATGTCGAAAAGTAGCTAAATGGTCAAGCTGTAAACTGATGTAAACCATTGCAGAAATAAACAGGTCTGTGTAGTTAAAAAAAGAATAGGAGACCTTACTTTTGGGATTACCCTCGTATTAATTTACGAAACTAAATTCCTTATTTCCTCACCTACTTCCTTTTGCTTTGTAAGATATTTAAAATTACTTAACCGACGCTACGAGATGAGTTATTTGTGCAAGTTCACATAAATAACCGTTACTGTATCACTTTGTGCAGGTAAGCAATGAAAACTACACGCTGTTGGACGTCTCTTCTGCTTACTCCCTCATGAGAGGGGTCAACGCGTCGCTGATCGCTGACTCCTCGCCTATAGTGAGGGCGCAGATGTACCACGGAATCGGCGTCGAGTTCTGTCACCATGAATTGAATTTGCCTCGGGTGAAGGAATGGGTAAGGTGAGTTCACGCCTATGTAATGCTACAACCGTCTCTCGAGCTTTAAAATTTCGGGAAAGTAACATCAGCAACATCTCACGGCACTGACAGTGAAGCAACGTACGTTGTGATGTAGTCAGTAGCGACAGCTGTGCCTGATGACGAATGCAACCCCACTCCCAGCCGCTAGATGCAGCTTGTATGGACTAAGTAGTTTATTGTTTCCGAATCTCTGCATCTTATATTGAAATTAAGTTGGAAATGATAACCTCCTAACTAAAATCGTGTCTTGCACACGGACCGAACTGTGTGCAGATGTCACAATATATTCGTTTTGGAGCCAGTTGCAGATTTGTTCTCTTAGGGCCCCTCTGCTTTCCACTCGCTGTTCAGAACATCTCTTACGAGGAGAACAGAGCAAGTGCCATAATCCGATTTCTCAGAAACTTCGCCCAATGGAAGAGGAATCAAAATAAACCAACACGTGTCTCGGCTTATCCGTAATACTCGGCCATTTCACAGAAAACCACGATCAAAGTGTTATACGTAATTTGTATACCTTATAGAGCGCGAAAGTGTCAGCTCAAACTGTACCGCAGTGGTTGGTGTTGTGGTCTCTCACTTCTGCACGTCATGTTCGAAACCTGATCATTTTATTTATTTAATTTCGTTTCATTTATCTCTCCATGACCTTAGAAGGTTATTACATGAATGTTTGTTATCAAGTTAGAGGATACAAGGATGTTATGTTAACTGTAAAATTACGACAATGTTTCACAGTAAGTGTCATACGTTTATTACAACCCGCGTCCAGTCATCATTATTTAGGTTCTCGGTGATTTCCCTAAATCGCTTTAGGAAAATGCTGGGAGGCTCCTTTGAAAGGGCACGGCCGACTTCCTTCCCCATCCTTCCATAATCCGATTGGACCGATGACCTCGCTGTTTGATCCCGACCCACCAAATCAACCAACCATTTATCACATATGTGTGTCTATGATATTTTCAAGAGTTACAAAGCTTTTCAATTCTCCTATTCTTGTATTTCATTCTTGTATCAGATCCTATTATTAATTCTTAATTTTTATTCTTGTGTCTATTCTTCAGGAAGATTCGATGCATTCCCTTGCATTATACCGATCGTGGAAACATTCGAAACATAGAAGTTCCAAACATCACGAGCATCGGTAGAAGGCAGGTTACCCACAGTGACATTTCTTCGCATGTATCGCACTAGAGAAAAAAACCTCGCGAAAAACCACGCATAACGGACAAATTTTACCGACAACTGGCGCTTGCAACTGATCGTGAATCAAGGCTCACTACAGGAATTTCACCAAAAACAATTTCAAATAATTTTTTCATTCGTTTATTGTGATCTTACTTTTTCAAAATTTACATATTTATCAGATATACAACTAGTGGACAAATAAGGACAAAGTTATTTCAATATGTATTAGAAAACATCCGTGGAGTAATCTTCTACGGACTTGGGTAGACAGATGAAAAACTTAAGTAAAAATCGTAACCGGCTTTCGAAAACGGACCGCAAAAACTTGAGGCTGTGACACTAGTCTCCATGATAGCGCTTCCGTTGAGCCATGCACATGCTAAAAGGCACAAACAGTACCTCGAAAACTTTGACCTTCATTTTCTCAGAAACTGCCGAGTATCCACGGAAAGTCCGAGACAGGTGTTCGCTTATTTTGACCCCTCTTCCACTGATTTAAGTTACTGGCAAATTGGTGATGACACTTGCTGTGTTTTCCACGTTACTTAAACACTCTTCAGTACCAACCAGTCAGTCTTCCGTTTACTTCTGTTACTAAGGCTGTTAAGTTTATCAATGAATGGCTTTCCATTAGATGTTACCAATATCGAATTTTGCTGTAGAAATTAGAACATCGTGAGTTATATAGTGCAACACTTTAATAAAATCACTAAATTTGTACGCAATCAAATGCTTATCAAGGTAGGTAGTAAAGGCGCGCCTTGAGACCATACTAATGTTCGGAAGAGACAGACAAGAATATGGATCACTACCAAATAAGCGAAATAAGAAACTACACAACAAGCATATGAAAGTCGCTTAAGAGAAAAATGGGCTCCCTTGGACACATTAGAAGCATGTCGTCAGGGCTGCTACTGAAGAGAACTCAGGGTTATGGCTATGTTGAGAGAGAGGAAATAAAAACTAATGTACATGAGGAAGGATTTAGAAGAACGTAATATTACTCGGGGAAAGATTCTGCGGTATACAGGCTTATAGGAAGCCCATCAAAGAAATCGAGTGACTGGACTGTGCGAATTTGAGCGTTGGTAATGTCCGCAGATTTCGTTTCGCGAGGAGCCTGGTTGATATCTCCGTCAGGAATCCAGAGATCAGTTGAAGCGAATGCCGCGGCAGCAAAAACAGGAGGACAAGGGCTAATTTCTTCTTCACTCTTGTTCCACCCCATATTGTGCCCGGTCTCTAACGAAATCATCCCCGACGTGATGATGAGCTTAATATTTCTTTTTCTTTTCAAAGAAACTCGAAGAGTATTTCAACTAGTTTCTTTTTCTTTTTATTTTCTTGAACACTGTTCCAACTTGATTTACTTAGTGGAAATTTTCCTTAAATGTTAGTGAGCACTGGCCGGAGCAATTTATGATTATAAGTTTCAAGCAATGTCAATAAACAAGAGTCCGGTTACAACGTGTATGGTAAAATACTGGGGTTTATGGTGTCGTTTAAAGTAGTGAGGCGTTTCTAAGAAGCAATATGAAGTGGACAAGCCGGCCGGAGTGGCCGAGCGGTTCTAGGCGCTTCAGTTTGGAACTGCGCGACCGCTACGGTCGCAGATTCGAATCCTGCCTCGGGCATGGATGTGTATGAAGTCCGTAGGTTGGTTAGGTTTAAGTAGTTCTAAGTTGTAGGGGACTGATAACCTCAGCTGTTAAGTCCCATAGTGCTCAGACCAATTTGAACCATTTTTGAAGTGGACAAAACACCTTAAATCAGTAGCAGGGAAAGCGAATGAAAGACTATGATTTCTCAGTAGGATTCTCGGAATGTGCAGTCCATCTGTAAAGGGAACACGATATAAGACGCAAATGTGTCCTGATCTAGGGCACTGCTCCAATATTTGGTATCCTTATCAGTTTTGTTTAACTCCAGGCGTTGTATCAGTGTAGGTAATATTAAAATGTAGCCTTGATGTTCATTGAATCCCAGGAAAGTGAGCTGTTCTCTTGAAACCTTGTTGGATAAATGCTGACTGTAGGCTGACGAAGTCAAATAATTTACTGCCTCCATTGTAATTCACACGTAGAATAATATTAGATGTGTACTGTGACATGTTGACAGTCATTTCTCCCTGCTCCAACGTACAGTAGATGGCTCTGAGCACTATGGGACTTAACATCTGCGGTTATCAGTCCCCTAGAACTTAGAACTACTTAAACCTAACTAACCTAAGGACATCACACACATCCATGCCCGAGGCAGGATTCGAATCTGTGACTGTAGCGGTCGCTCGGTTCCAGACTGTAGTGCCTAAAACGGCTCGGTCACAACGGCCGGCTCCAACGTACAACACTCCCCTTGTGTTACATGTTACTTGCACCAGTGTCTATTTGTAATAGACAGACCGTACACGAGAGAATAACTTTCTCAAAAGAACACGCAACTAATATCTTGTAAAGACGCCCCTCTCGCAGCAGACGATAGCACGAGGTCATGGCCTCGTTGACATGTTGTAGCGCTGTTAAGTTTAAACTGTGGCAAAGTGCGGAGCTAATCTGTGGTAAACAGCCCGCCATGTCTTTTAAGGGAAGCCATGTTTTATTACGGTCTGTAAGTTGTGCCACAGAATCGTTTTCAGACAAAATTATTTCTGTACTTTGTTTATAGTCCCACGTTTCACTTGCTGGTACATTAATCGAGTAGTGGCTAATATTTGCATCCGGTCACGGCATGTTTAATAATGTGAAGTTTTCATATCGGTTGGTTGGTCGCGATCATTTACTTTGTCCGTCACCCAGATATTCTCACTAATAAACAATACTATTTCACACCAGTTGTTAGTTTCTACAACACTATTGTTTAGTGCGGTTGCCTCCACCGAACCGTGAACCAGCAGTATTTCCCACGACATTTAACACAGCTGAAAAGAGCAGCCCTGGATACCACTGCCCGCCGTGGTTCCAGCTGCCAAACTGACGCTACCAGTTAAGATACCGGAGTTCGTGCCAACACGACTGAGCTTCTGGTTGGAGCGTTTCTGCCAATCGCAGGAGAGGAAATTTCCGTGCTACATGTACAGGGTTATTACAAATGACTGAAGCGATTTCACAACTCTACAATAACTTTATTATTTGAGATATTTTCAGAATGCTTTGCATACACATACAAAAACTCAAAAAGTTTTTTTAGGCATTCACAAATGTTCGATAGGTGCCCCTTTAGTGATTCGGCAGACATCAAGCCGATAATCAAGTTCCTCCCACACTCGGCGCAGCATGTCCCCATCAATGAGTTCGAAAGCATCGTTGATGCGAGCTCGCAGTTCTGGCACGTTTCTTGGTAGAGGAGGTTTAAACACTGAATCTTTCACATAACCCCACAGAAAGAAATCGCATGGGGTTAAGTCGGGAGAGCGTGGAGGCCATGACATGAATTGCTGATCATGATCTCCACCACGACCGATCCATCGGTTTTCCAATCTCCTGTTTAAGAAATGCCGAACATCATGATGGAAGTGCGGTGGAGCCCCATCCTGTTGAAAGATGAAGTCGGCGCTGTCGGTCTCCAGTTGTGGCATGAGCCAATTTTCCAGCATGTCCAGATACACGTGTCCTGTAACGTTTTTTTCGCAGAAGAAAAAGGGGCCGTAAACTTTAAACCGTGAGATTGCACAAAACACGTTAACTTTTGGTGAATTGCGAATTTGCTGCACGAATGCGTGAGGATTCTCTACCGCCCAGATTCGCACATTGTGTCTGTTCACTTCACCATTAAGAAAAAATGTTACTTCATCACTGAAAACAAGTTTCGCACTGAACGCATCCTCTTCCATGAGCTGTTGCAACCGCGCCGAAAATTCAAAGCGTTTGACTTTGTCATTGGGTGTCAGGGCTTGTAGCAATTGTAAACGGTAAGGCTTGTGCTTTAGCCTTTTCCGTAAGATTTTCCAAACCGTCGGCTGTGGTACGTTTAGCTCCCTGCTTGCTTTATTCGTCGACTTCCGCGGGCTACGCGTGAAACTAGCCTGCACGCGTGCAACCGTTTCTTCGCTCACTGCAGGCCGACCCGTTGATTTCCCCTTACAGAGGCATCCAGAAGCTTTAAACTGCGCATACCATCGCCGAATGGAGTTAGCAGTTGGTGGATCTTTGTTGAACTTCGTCCCGAAGTGTCGTTGCACTGTCATGACTGACTGATGTGAGTGCATTTCAAGCACGACATACGCTTTCTCGGCTCCTGTCGCCATTTTGTCTCACTGCCCTCTCGAGAGCTCTGGCGGCAGAAACCTGAAGTGCGGCTTCAGCCGAACAAAACTTTGAGTTTTTCTACGTATCTGTAGTGTGTTGTGACCATATGTCAATGAATGGAGCTACAGTGAATTTATGAAATCGCTTCAATCATTTGTAATAGCCCTGTATATAGTGGAGCCTTGCTTATCTAATAGCAAGCGAGAATGTTGTTCCACGTGGGGGACACCGCACCATGTCAGCAAAACGCCGTGTTGCAACTGCCACGTGTGCTGCCTAGACCTTAGGGTTTGTGACATATTGCACCGTATTACTAACATTCGATATCCATTTTTACAAAAGTGTTACACATCTTCTCTTCCTCACTCTCTCCGCCACCCTTCATTTTTTGTCAAAATTGCGATTTCTCACAGACAATAAAAATTTGTACAGAAACCAGATGGCAGTTATAAGAGTCGAGGGACATGAAAGGAAAGCAGTGGTTGGGAAGGGAGTAAGACAGGGTTGTAGCCTCTCCCCGATGTTGTTCAATCTGTATATTGAGCAAGCAGTAAAGGAAACAAAAGAAAAATTCGGAGTAGGTATTAAAATTCATGGCGAAGAAATAAAAACTTTGAGGTTCGCCGATGACATTGTAATTCTGTCAGAGACAGCAAAGGACTTGGAAGAGCAGTTGAACGGAATGGACAGTGTCTTGAAAGGGGGATATAAGATGAACATCAACAAAAGCAAAACAAGGATAATGGAATGTAGTCTAATTAAGTCGGGTGATGCTGAGGGAATTAGATTAGGAAATGAGGCACTTAAAGTAGTAAAGGAGTTTTGCTATTTGGGGAGCAAAATAACTGATGATGGTCGAAGTAGAGAGGATATAAAATGTAGGCTGGCAATGGCAAGGAAAGCGTTTCTGAAGAAGAGAAATTTGTTAACATCGAGTATAGATTTAAGTGTCAGGAAGTCATTTCTGAAAGTATTCGTATGGAGTGTAGCCATGTATGGAAGTGAAACATGGACGATAAATAGTTTGGACAAGAAGAGAATAGAAGCTTTCGAAATGTGGTGCTACAGAAGAATGCTGAAGATTAGATGGGTAGATCACATAACTAATGAGGAAGTCTTGAATAGGATTGGGGAGAAGAGAAGTTTGTGGCACAACTTGACCAGAAGAAGGGATCGGTTGGTAGGACATGTTCTGAGGCATGAAGGGATCACCAATTTAGTATTGGAGGGCAGCGTGGAGGGTAAAAATCGTAGAGGGAGACCAAGAGATGAATACACTAAGCAGATTCAGAAGGATGTAGGTTGCAGTAGGTACTGGGAGATGAAAAAGCTTGCGCAGGATAGAGTAGCATGGAGAGCTGCATCAAACCAGTCTCAGGACAGAAGACCACAACAACAACAACAACAATAAAAATTTTGAAAAATTAATGAGCCAGGAAGTCTTTTAATCAACATCTTTATAAGTGTTCTCAATTTCAATCCCATCACTACACTACATAATTTGGTTTCTTATGCTACCATATTACGGCCTTGCCGCAGTGGATACACTGGTTCCCGTGAGATCACCGAAGGTAAGCGCTGTCGGGCGTGGTCGGCACTTGGATGGGTGACCATCCAGGCTGCCCTGCGCTGTTGCCATTTTTCGGGGTGCACTCAGCCTCGTGATGCCAATTGAGGAGCTACTCGACCGAATAGTAACGGCTTCGGTCAATAATACCATCATAACGACCGGGAGAGCGGTGTGCTGACCCCACGCCCCTCCTGTCCGCATCCTCCTCAGGATGACACGGCGGTCGGATGGTCCTGGTAGACATTTCGTGGCCTGAAGACGGAGTGCTATGCTACCATATCAGTTCGATTTTTCAATAATTATTCTATCAGTTTTCAGGACAATGTCGTCCATGTCATTTCTCGAGGCATCGTCGTTCTTTTTCTACCACTGTTTCAACACATAAAGTAATAAATCTTCTCTCTTGGGGCAGATGTCTCTTCTCTTATCAGATAGTAGTTTTATAGATGTAAGTCATCTGGAGTGAAACTCCAGTTGAGGTTTAGTTGGTACTGGTTCTATTGATATCATCTGTCATTAACACTGGGCGACTTAGCGATATTCACTAACTGCCTTGCACGCAGGCAAGCACTTTGATGGGTGACCGTCCTGTCTGCTGAGCTCTGTTGGCAAGTGGGGTGCAGTCAGCCCTTGTGAGGCACACTGAGACGTAGCAGCACCAGTCACGAAAACTGACAACAGCAGGTAGAGCGGTGTGCTGGGCACGCGTCCCTCCATATCCACATCCAGTGACGTCTCTAGGCTGGATAGCGCAATGGTCAGTCAGTACCACTGGATCTTCCAAGACATTTTCGGACGGAGTTTTGTAATATTCTCTCCAGTCCCAATCAGATGCATCAATTAGCATTTTATCGTGCAAATGGAAGACTTTAACATTGATTTGTTACACATCATACTAAACTAAACCTGAAAATGGTTGCGAAATTGGTTAGGCATTCATTTATCTTATCGCTTACGAAGTATCAATTTAATCTTGCTCCATCTCTTCTCCATTGGTCGTTACTAGAAACTGTGAAACTGTCTGCACTTGTATCTGCACATCAAGTGGACTAATGTGTGCAAACTTAGCTTACCACTTAGCACACAAATGGACAAAACATCTGAACTGTCTTCTCAAGCCCAGGGTGTTAAACACATATTCTATATAAATATGGCCCTATACGGCAGCTAATATCAGATGCAGATCATAACAAAATTAATTGGAAATGCTGCTGTCATGTAACCAGAATGCTTGAATTAATAAAAGTGAAAGTTTTGGATCTCTTACAGAAGACAAAACAGCTACTCCGTTTTTATTTTCTGTGCTTTCAAGGGTCAAGCGATACACATGTTCAATTACTTTCAACACTCAGTAGCAAAATATTTAATTCTTGGACATATTGAATTGACGATTATTAAAATGCTTATCTCTACATATGAAAAAAATTTTATCACAGGAAAGAATGGTTAAATCTTCATTAGCTCATTTACATCTACATTGTCGTAGCTGGTTAATGCACTTAGTTGGTGGAGAATAAATTTACTTTTTGAACCAATGAAAAAAGTCTCATGTACTCAATGTGAGTGTAGGTTATATCCTACCTTTTCATATTCAATGGTCAAAGCGTACGCAAGTTGGAGTGAGCAGAATCTAGACTAGTGTGCAGTCGTACTTTACCAAGCGGCATCTGCAACAGCGTTGTCTCCGTGCTGGTTCAAATGGTTCAAATGTCTCTGAGCACTATGCGACTTAACTTCTGACGTCATCAGTCGCCTAGAACTTAGAACTACTTAAACCTAACTAACCTAAGGACACCACACACATCGATGCCCGAGGCAGGATTCGAACCTGCGACCGTAGCAGTCACTCGGTTCCAGACTGCAGCGCCTGGAACCGCGCGGCCACTCCGGCCGGCTCTCCGTGCTGGGTCTGAAACACTAATTCCCTACTCTGGCCTTGACTGAATTCACTCAGTCTCAACTTTCCTGCGTTCTTTAAAACTTTAATCTTTCCCTAGGCGAAGTAATGGCTATTGCACACTCGCTAAGGGTTGGAGTAACGTGCACAATTTCTTTGCCTGCAAAAATTCCCACGGGAATAATTAAAAACCTTTTTGCTTTCTGTCGCCACGATATGTGAAGCATATCGTCCACACTTCGCAGAAAACAAAGCTGTCAATGCTCGCGCTATATTCCACACACTTGTACAGTCCGCCGCGCGATGAGAGAGGTATCTAGAAGTTTTAGTTCTCAAAATGCTTTTACATAATGGGGATCTCCCCACTGTGTCGCGTCTGCGTCGTCCAGTATGGCTTCAGCCAATCGCCGTCAGAGGTGAATTTTATTGTTCTTACCAGTCACAGCCTAGCCCTGTTAAAACCATCCAGCCACCTACCCTCAGTCCTGGCCGTATTTACGTTAAAAAGAATAATGTATTGTTCTGGCCTTATCCCGTTCTGCTCTGAAGCTCGCCTTTCTCTTGTTAAATGGGGTTTTCCGATGCCATTAACCACCTGCTTGGTTCATCTCCAAAATGTGTTTCCCTTTAACTTATTTATTCATGTTCCTCCCCATGTTGTTGTTGTTGTGGTCTTCAGTCCTGAGACTGGTTTGATGCAGCTCTCCATGCTACTCTATCCTGTGCAAGCTTCTTCATCTCCCAGTACCTACTGCAACCTACATCCTTCTGAATCTGCTTAGTGTATTCATCTCTTGGTCTCCCTCTACGATTTTTACCCTCCACGCTGCCCTCCAATGCTAAATTTGTGATCCCTTGATGCCTCAAAACATGTCCTACCAACCGATCCCTTCTTCTAGTCAAGTTGTGCCACAAACTTCTCTTCGCCCCAATCCTATTCAATACCTCCTCATTAGTTACGTGATGTACCCACCTTATCTTCAGCATTCTTCTGTAGCACCACATTTCGAAAGCTTCTATTCTCTTCTTGTCCAAACTAGTTATCGTCCATGTTTCACTTCCATACATCGCTACACTCCATACAAATACTTTCAGAAACGACTTCCTGACACTTAAATCTATACTCGATGTTAACAAATTTCTCTTCTTCAGAAACGATTTCCTTGCCATTGCCAGCCTACATTTTATATCCTCTCTACTTCGACCATCATCAGTTATTTTACTCCCTAAATAGCAAAACTCCTTTACTACTTTAAGTGTCTCATTTCCTAATCTAATTCCCTCAGGATCACCCGATTTAATTTGACTACATTCCATTATCCTCGTTTTGCTTTTGTTGATGTTCATCTTATATCCTCCTTTCAAGACACTGTCCGTTCCGTTCAACTGCTCTTCCAAGTCCTTTGCTGTCTCTGACAGAATTACAATGTCATCAGCGAACCTCAAAGTTTTTACTTCTTCTCCATGAATTTTAATACCTACTCCGAATTTTTCTTTTGTTTCCTTTACTGCTTTCTCAATATACAGATTGAATAACATCGGGGAGAGGCTACAACCCTGTCTCACTCCTTTCCCAACCACTGCTTCCCTTTCATGCCCCTCGACTCTTATAACTGCCATCTGGTTTCTGTACAAATTGTAAATAGCCTTTCGCTCCCTGTATTTTACCCCTGCCACCTTCAGAATTTTAAAGAGAGTATTCCAGTTAACATTCTCAAAAGCTTTCTCTAAGTCTACAAATGCTAGAAACGTAGGTTTGCCTTTTCTTAATCTTTCGTCTAAGATAAGTCGTAAGGTTAGTATTGCCTCACGTGTTCCAACATTTCTACGGAATCCAAACTGATCTTCCCCGAGGTCCGCTTCTACCAGTTTTTCCATTCGTCTGTAAAGAATTCGCGTTAGTATTTTGCAGCTGTGACTTATTAAACTGATAGTTCGGTAATTTTCACATCTGTCAACACCTGCTTTCGTTGGGATTGGAATTATTATATTCTTCTTGAAGTCTCTCCATATTGGTAGATATTGTTTTGTTAGTTTTAGTTACTACATGAGATTACTACAATTGGCTTTTGTTGATATAATTATTATTTTCTGAGGATGTCATACTGTGTCATACTGTCGTTATGCATCAAGCTCATGTAAGGTCCGTAAAATCCAGACACCTTACAGAATGTTGTAAGTTTGTTCTCTCTTACTAAAACTGAGTCCGAATTCGCTGCCAAGCTTGACTGAGTTTCTCTCTCACACACATTTTTGTGAGCCGTGTATCTGACGAGTCCTCTATCTATTGTGGCCCAGTAAAAATCCACTTCCGTTAGCTAATCACGATCATGAACGTCATCTTAATTATTCTCATCACAGACGTCTTATATTTAACTTGTATATCTTACTGTACCCTCTATTGCAACTATTATAATGCAGACAGTGCTGTATTCTTTTATTTTAGAATTCATTCTACACTCCACCTGAGAGATTTTGTTCCTTTGATACTCATCTCATATTTTATACCCTTATAACTACCACTTCTTTGATTTCAGTCCATACTCAGACCAGTACATGCTGCCTGCATTCATCGAGATAGTGTCTGTGTGAAAGCAACGATTCCTATAGTGGTGCTTTAGTTGTTACATCATCAGTAATTGCCTGTATGATTTATTACACCTCTTATGATACCTAATACTTACTTTCGACCTGATGAACATCCGTTCAACGGTTACTCATCTCTGTGTATTATACCTGTATTATATAGTCATTCATTATGCTTGCCACCTTACTCTAATCATTAGTGGAATTGTTCGTGGTATATTACCGTTTCCCTTCCATCAGTACTGTTAGTGGAGGAACTACTTATCCTGTACTGAATAGTCTCTAAATTTTCCCTCTGGTGACAGAGTACTCACTGGCCACTGAGTAACCTATTCATCGAATAGCTATTATAATGTAGCACACCGATGTCCACTTACATTATTTAATCTCCTCTACCTCTTAAAAATGCACGCTGTTTACACATACTTGTTGTATCTTCAACTGAATGACTTACCTTATACTTTCGTTCTGAAACCTCTTCCCTTATTTTGTTAACCACTTCCTCATATTCGTTAGCTCTATCTGATAAAGTTGTTCGTTCATTTGTTGATTGTTGGAGTATATGTATAAGTCGACCACAGTGTCATTGCATCTGGGAGACAGTGACTGGAACAAATTCTTTTCCAAACAAGACACACACTGCATGCCAGTATATGCACAACTGACCTGAAAGTGATGATAGTGCGATGAGTTTTTCCTAAGTCACCACTGTACTTGTTTACTGCAACGTCATCGCGTGTTTCCGACAATGGCCCAAGCGCAATAATATCATAGTTGGGTAGTACCTCTCGTTGTTTGTCTGTATACCTATCATTCGTTACTATAATGAGTTAGTATTTTATTCACAACATATCAAGACAATTGTTTACCATCTGTTATTCGTTTTCCCCACTCTAAAACTGTTCTTCGCTCCTCCTCTACTTACATTAATACTGTGTTCCTGCCGGCCGATGTGACCGAGTGGTTCTAGGCACTTCAGTCTGCAACCGCGCGACCGCTACGGTCGTAGGTTCGAATCCTGCCTCGAGCATGGATGTGTGTGATGTCCTTAGGTTAGTTAGGTTTAAGTAGTTCTAAGTTCTGGGGGACTGATGACCTCAGATGTTAAGTCCCATAGTGCTCAGAGCCATTTGAACTGTGTTTCTCGTTCTGTTGACTATATTTTCGTGTTATTAATGGTTTTATTTTAATTTTGTATATCATGTTCAATACTCACACTGCTGGCGAGAGCGTTGCTTTGTAATAGTTTCTTGTGTGCGGAGATAGAGAAAGACTAGCTTGCCCTTTAAAATTGATGACTAGTGGTAGACTCATTGCCCATACATGAAATGAAAGGTAAGAAATACGAACCAGTAGCTCCTGTTCGCTGTAGTTCTCATCCACATATCTTGCATAATTACAAGATTTTCTAGATTTAATCGTCGACCACTGTAATATCTTTTCAAGTCGACAACGTTGTAGACGCTCCTTACTCTGATTTGTTTTTATTCTTGAGTCAGATCTAATTTCAATTGTAACCAATAAGCTTCTTGTAGCAAGCAAGTAAAATTAACGTAAATTCCAAAAAGATAGATGTCAGTGCCATTGTGCAGGTGCTGGACAAATTCGGCTCTTTGACAGGAAATAATAAAATATTTGGAAGTACGTCGGAGGAATAAATGGAAAGGTAAAAGGCAGAATGGTGTACCAAGAAGGAAAGAATTATCGCCCCATAGACTTAATATGATACCAGTACAGATAGCCCCGACACAAGGAGGAGGAGAGATTACAACATGACGCACAAAATGGCGTAATTTCTGTTACAATCCTTCGGGAAGAGGAAGGAGTGGATTTAATGCAGGAAGATGAAACTGTCACGGAAAATCTAAAAAATACCGGTATTATGATCTCACCTCAGGGAAACTCACAAGACGTTCGGATAGGGTCCGTTCGCGAACGGCAATGAATAAGAGACCACTACAGATAAATTTCTTGTATCTGCCACAAAGAATAAGACGACGGTGGCCTAAAAAAGTAGAATTGGCTTTACTAAAACAAGAGGAAGTAAATTTAAAGTCGTTGGTATGGCCAAGAAACGAGATCAGTTCAGAAGAGGAGATAGAGACGGCAAGTAATTTGATGGAATTTATAAAGCAGAAAAACGTGAGCGATAAACCAGATCCTGAAGCCAATAAAGTCTGCGTACAACAATGTGGCGCAGGATGCGGACTCCATGCAACATGCTCGCTTTGGTAAAACAGGTGTAGATCCGTGGCACAGTGAGTCATCAAATATTGTGCACTGGAAACTGCTGACTACAAAATCCAATACCTTCCATTCTGCGTCCTGTTCGGTTTGATGTTTCCGACTTCATCTATAATTAACCCTATACTCATTTGTGTCGTTTATTAATACGCTGTCGTAGTTCCTTAGATCGCATCAGCTCTAGCACCTCTGATGTCTGCAACACATCTACAAATCATGTTCCTTCGGAACCTTCATACACTTTTGTAACCACTTCCGTTGCTGATTTTCAGCTAATGTGTGCCGCACACAGTCTCCGTTCGATCTCCTCCAGTATTCCCTACCTGTTCTATTTCATCAACTCTCAACTTTCCCTATACAGTTCTTCTGTCCTTTATATATGTGTAGCGCTTGTCCTTCCAAACATGTCCGAAAGGACAGACACCATTCTTGATCAAAAATGGTTAAAATGGCTCTGAGCACTATGCGACTTAACTTCTAGAACTTAGAACTACTTAAATCTAACTAACCTAAGGACATCACACACATCCATGCCCGAGGCAGGATTCGAACCTGCGACCGTAGCGGTCACGCGGTTCCAGACTAGCGCCTAGAACCACACGGCCACCTCGGCCGGCTCATTCTTGATCCCGCAGCCGTACATACACAGGGTGTTCGGAAATTTCTGTTATAGACTTCCAGGGCTTGTAGAAGGGAATGAGTACACAATATTTTGAATAGGAACCCACGTCCGGAAATTTGTGGCAAGGACTACGGGACCACACTGCTGAGCTCATCGTTTCCTAGGCTTACGCACTACTTAATCTAACTCTAACTTACGCTAAGGACAACACACACATACCCATGTCCGAGGGAGGACTCGAACCTTCGATGGGGGGGGGGGGGGGGGGGAGCCGCGCGAACCGTGACAAGACGCCTGAGACCGCACGGCTACCCCTCGCGGGCCCACGTATGGAAACGTACCGTTACCGTTTCCTTTCTATGTCGGTTTCAATTCAGATGTTTAACTTTTCCACTCCTGCTTGAGGAACTGAATTAGGCATGACGCAGTACAGTTATTAGGTAAAAATTCAAAAGGGAACATGACGAAATATCCAATTATCAAAAGCGTATTTGTATGTATTAACACTCAAACATTACGTGTTTATGTTATTCCAAAACAAAAATGAAGCCATCGTACTGTACGTACAGAAAATTACCGATGCGTTACAACAACAGCTCGATGTGGAGACACAAATATTGTTACAATCACTGTACATACGAAGAATGTTCTGCTGAGCGCTCTCCATCCAACCTGGTCTCTTCAGTTTATAGTGCAGCGGCCAGAAATGGTGCTCGCAGATCTTCCTCAGTCTCTACAGAACTCTTAAATTAAACTTTGCATACCATCCCATAGGAAATATTCCATAGGTGTCAAATCCGGGGATGGCGGCGACCACGAGCTTGGACCACATCGGCCTGCCCATGTTTCACCGTGCCGTCTGTTGAGACGTCTCCTTACCGAAAGTGAGCAGTGAGCTGGTGCACCATCATATTGGAACCACAGTTCCTGACAGCTATTCAGTGGCACAGCTTCCAAGAACGGGTCAGATACGTTTTGTGGGCAGATCAAATGTTCAGGACTAGTTAGCTTGAGTGGAAGGAGGTCTGGCCCAGTCATACGACCGTCCAAAAGGCCTGCCAAGACGTTAACAACAAACTGGTGTTGAAATTCCTGAACATGCATGGCACGAGGGCTTTTGTCTGCCCAGACATGGCTGTTTCGCTAATTCAGAACACTGTCCCTAGTGAGCTTACATTCACCTGTGAGCAGAACTCGACGTGGAAACAGGGGTGTGTCGATGTAGCGGTGGAGGAACCTCGTGTAGTAGGCAACGCACTGTGGACCCATAGTGTGTAAGTGGTAAGGATGTAATTGTTGCTCGCACAGATCGTCGCAGACGATACTGTGACTGCAGGCGCAATGGGCACCACAGTCCTGCATCTTGGCGGTGAAGGTACCTGTTACTCGCATCTTCTGCGTAACTTTCGCAAAACGTTTGTGAGATGGCGTGCTACGTTTTGCGGAAAACGTTCTTAATACAGCCGACTAGCAGCTCTTCCGTTACCTCGAACTGCGCCGTACGCAAGGAGCATGTCTGAGTATTCGGACAACATGTCCCGAACCATGTTTACTGTAACGCAGGCGCACAGACATTGAACAGGTCTCACAGAAAGGCCTTCATTAAGTGACCGTCTGACGTACTCGAAGTAAGTGCCATCCTGTCTGTTCTACTGCATACCAATAAAAACAACTCTGGGACTTTTCTCATTCTCTTTCGCTAGGAACTGAAACCGTCGTAGAATGGACATGGGTTCCTAAAAATGTTATGTACTCATTCCCCTCTACAAGTCCTAAAATTTTGTAATGGGAATTTCCGAATGTCCTGTATATGATGAAATGAAATTAACTCTGCCAGCGGTAGCAACTGGATACTGAAATGAATTCAGTGGCAACAGGTAAAAGTTTGTGCCGCACCGGGAATCAAACTCCGATTTTCCACTTTACGCGAGCTGTCTGCTTAAGTGCTTCGGGAATCAGAGTACGCTTTCCGTCCTACCCAAGTTACCACCCTGTCGCACACTAGTTAACATAACGCCCCCTGTCCAACTTGCTCACTGCTCTCCGCATCATACTGCATTCCCAGAAGAGTTCAGACTGAGAATGCATCCGCACTGAAATGAACTTAATGGCCATCAGACATACATATTCATATGTTTGTGGTGTTTGTTCCATCGGACTTGTCCGACGGAACATACCGATACATATGCAAAGATATACGCAATGACTGTGTCATGAGGTCAACAGACTGTTTCGTAAGGCAGAGCGACCACCGACGTGTCTTCACAACTGATATGACGCATGACGTTGCGCTGTAGCACCAACAGACAACGTAGTTTGGATTTAATGGATATTTACAATTTTATATGTGATACTGTGTATTCTAAGTCATTTTGGCAGCACAGTGCAAAGCACTCTGTTGAGAACACCGCACAAAAACCCAGGAAACCAACAGGGACTCACAAATAATGCTGCTGAGTCGACAAACGTCTGTGTAGTTTCTTTCTTAGCCCACGTGCAGCAATATCTTGGTATAATAATGTGTGTAGCTACCTACCAAAAGGATTTGGTATTATGAAACATCCTGCAAATCGCTAAGAAAGAAATTGCATATATGTTTTTTAGAAAACTTTATTAAATAGCCGGCCGAAGTGGCCGTGCGGTTAAAGGCGCTGCAGTCTGGAACCGCAAGACCGCTACGGTCGCAGGTTCGAATCCTGCCTCGGGCATGGATGTTTGTGATGTCCTAAGGTTAGTTAGGTTTAACTAGTTCTAAGTTCTTGGGGACTAATGACCTCAGCAGTTGAGTCCCATAGTGCTCAGAGCCATTTGAACCATTTTATTAAATATTTCTGTTTAGTTCTATATTCTCTTACTCTTCCATAAAGAAACTAAACAGAATTTAAATTTCTGTACCCCTCCGTGACATTTCACGTGCAATCCCTTCCCACACTTTGCCTAGGCCGGTCCTGTTGCTGCAATCAGCAGTGCTTTGATGGCAGGTACACGGCTATTTCTCCACAGGGGTAGTGAAAAAAATACGGAACTCAGGATCGTCTCTAATTTTCGTAGGTACAGAGAAGATTCGAACAAACGAAACTAAAAAAAATGTTGAAATGTGTGTGAATTCTTAAGGGACCAAACTGCTGAGGTCATCGGTCCCTAGACTTACACACTACTTACAAGTGACTTAGCCCGCCCGGTTAGCCGTGCGGTCTAACGCACTGCTTTCCAGGCGGGAAGGCGTGTCGGTCCACGGCACGAATCCGCCCGGTCGATTCGTATCGAGGTCCGGAGTGGCGGCCAGTCTGTGGATTGTTTTTAAGGCGGTTTTCCATCTGCCTCGGCGAATGCGGGCTGGTTCCCCTTATTCCGCCTCAGTTACACTATGTCGGCAATTGCTGCGCAAACACTTTCTCCGTGTATGCGTAAGCCATAATTACTCTACCACGCAAGCAATGGGGCTACACTCGTCTGGATTGAGACGTTCCCAAGGGGTTCCACTGGGGGCCGAACCGCACAATCAGCCCGGGTTCGGTGTGGGGCAGCGGTGGGGTGAGTGGACTGCTGTAGCCTGTTGTGGGATTGTGTACCACTGCAGCTACGGCGGGGACGAAACCTCTCCGTCGTTTCTACGTCTCCAGTTCCATTCAATACAGTAAATTAAAGTAACTTATGTTAAGAAAAACACACACATCCATACCCAAGGGAGGACTCGAGTCTCCGGCGGGAGGGGCTGCGCAGTCCGTCACACGGTGCATCAATCCACGCGGCCACTCCGCACGGCGGAACTAAAACATCCGTAAACATTCCTAAACAGATCTACATCTACATCCATACGCCGCAAGCCACCTGACGGTGTGTGGCGGAGGGTACCTTGAGTACCTCTATCGGTTCTCCCTTCTATTCCAGTCTCGTTCGTGGAAAGAAGGATTGTCGGTATGCCTCTGTGTGGGCTCTAATCTCTCTGATTTTATCCTCATGGTCTCTTCGCGAGATATATGTAGGAGGGAGCAATATACTGCTTGACTCTTCGGTGAAGGTATGTTCTCGAAACTTTAACAAAAGCCCGTACCGAGCTACTGAGCGTCTCTCCTGCAGAGTCTTCCACTGGAGTTTATCTATCATCTCCGTAACGCTTTCGCGATTACTAAATGATTCTGTAACGAAGCGCGCTGCTCTCCGTTGGATCTTCTCTATCTCTTCTATCAACCCTATCTGGTACGGATCCCACACTGCTGAGCAGTATTCAAGCAGTGGGCGAACAAACGTACTGTAACCTACTTCCTTTGTTTTCGGATTGCATTTCCTTAGGATTCTTCCAGTGAATCTCAGTCTGGCATCTGCTTTACCGACGATCAACTTTATATGATCATTCCATTTTAAATCACTCCTAATGCGTACTCCCAGATAATTTATGGAATTAACTGCTTCCAGTTGCTGACCTGCTATTTTGTAGCTAAATGATAATGGATCTATTTTTGAGATTCAATTGCCATTCCCTGCACCATGCGTCAATTCGCTGCAGATCCTCCTGCATTTCAGTAAAATTTTCCATTGTTGCCGGCCGGTGTGGCCGTGCGGTTAAAGGCGCTTCAGTCTGGAACCGCGTGGCCGCTACGGTCGCAGGTTCGAATCCTGCTTCGGGCATGGATGTGTGTGATGTCCTTAGGTTAGTTAGGTTTAATTAGTTCTAAGTTCTAGGGGACTGATGACCACAGATGTTAAGTCCCATAGTGCTCAGAGCCATTTGAACCATTTTTTTCCATTGTTACAACCTCTCGATACACCACAGCATCATCTGCAAAAAGCCTCAGTGAACTTCCGATGTCATCCACAAGGTCATTTATGTATATTGTGAATAGCAACGGTCCTATGACACTCCCCTGCGGAACACCTGAAATCACTCTTACTTCAGAAGACTTCTCTCCATTGAGAATGACATGCTGCGTTCTGTTATCTAGGAACTCCTCAATCCAATCACACAATTGGTCTGATTGTCCATATGCTCTTACTTTGCTCATTAAACGACTGTGGGGAACTGTATCGAACGCCTTGCGGAAGTCAAGAAACACGGCATCTACCTGTGAACCCGTGTCTATGGCCCTCTGAGTCTCGTGGACGAATAGCGCGAGCTGGGTTTCACACGACCGCCTTTTTCGAAACCCATGCTGATTCCTACACAGTAGATTTCTAGTCTCCAGAAAAGTCATTATACTCGAACATAATACGTGTTCCAGAATTCTACAACTGATCGACGTTAGAGTTATAGGTCTATAGTTCTGCACATTTGTTCGACGTCCTTTCTTGAAAACGGGGATGACCTGTGCCCTTTTCCAATCCTTTGGAACGCTACGTTCTTCTAGAGACCTACGGTACACCGCTGCAAGAAGGGGGGCAAGTTCCTTCGCGTAATCTGTGTAAAGTCGAACTGGTATCCCATCAGGTCCAGGCCTTTCCTCTTTTAAGCGATTTTAATTAAGCGATTTTAATTAAGCGATTTTAATTGTTTCTCTATCCCTCTGTCGTCTATTTCGATATCCACCATTTTGTCATCTGTACGACAATCTAGAGAAGGAACTACAGTGCAGTCTTCCTCTGTGAAACAGCTTTGGAAAAAGACATTTAGTATTTCGACCTTTAGTCTGTCATCCTCTGTTTCAGTACCACTTTGGTCACAGAGTGTCTGGACATTTTGTTTTGGTCCACCTACCGCTTTGACATAAGACCAAAATTTCTTAGGATTTTCTGCCAAGTCAGTACATAGAACTTTACATGTGGCGCTTGAAAAAAGTGGAGCACGCAGCATTCATATGGCCCTGACGTAGTATACCGTAGTGACTCAGTTCGATTCAGTCTGGTAGGTGCTGCTCCAATAGAGTGTGTTTGTTGTATCTGAAGGTGCAAGCATACCTTGTGCCACGTCAGATCGCTTGTCACATCATTCCACTGGCGCGTCCTATCCAATTACAGAGCCGCGCTGACGTATGTTATGGAGGCTCTAGTGTGGAGAAGTTGGCACTGTTTGTCTTCTATATCACTTACACATGTAGCTGTTCTAATTACAGTCCTCCTCCTATTCTTTGAAAGGTGTGTTAATGCTTCTTTTAGTAACTATAGTGTCCACTTGACAGCATGTACAAGGGATTTTGTATACTACACCTGTGGCAATAAGAGCGCACAAGTCCTTAATAGTGTTGAGGTATTCACACAGTTTCTTGTCAGTTAAATACTCTGTCAGTACCGTATTTCTTAGCACCTCGCTGATGCAGTCTTTGTGAATGAGAATAAAACTCTCCGTTTAGCTGGTTTCTTTTCACTAGAAGTTCCATATCTTTTACGATGTAGAGCCCTATTTATTTATTTGTCAGAGATATGAAAATCTACTAACTTAGCCAACATAGCCTCTGATCAAGTACCAGGAGATGGAAGTTTAAGTACACAAACATGTGAACATTTTACGTTAGGCTTTACCATGATCGTTATTGTTATCGAATGAAACAACAAGTTTACGGTTACCAGTCACTGTTTATTTATATCTGCGACACGTTTCCAAGGTTTAAATCTGAATCGTATGGTGGATTTATATGTGTTAGGCGGGTAGGATGTCAAACGGACAGACTTGGAGCAGGAGACGCACCACAGGACATTTTAATTTCTATTGTCTATACTATTCGAAATAAATTCATAAAACTTTCTCAGCATGACCAAGAAGGATTCAGGATTCACACTCATAGCAGTGGAAATTCAAAAAAGGAACAAAATAACCTTTTTACAAGTGAAATTTTATCATTTTTGCACTTACTATTGGCTGCATTTGTCGCTATAGGTACTTTTCTTCATATGTAAGAGAGATTCTTCGATGAATGTTGCACAGCGTACAAACAGTACTTACCGGTATATGAAACTCTAGAATTCTCCACATCTATTAAAAACTGTTGTAAAAATTGAGATAATTACTATAAAATTTGAGTTTCTTGTAAACATGGAGTTTAAAATGTTACAGGTCATCCATTTTTTCAAAAATTACATAAATTCTAGAGTTCCATAAACCTGTAAGTACGGTTTGTGTGCTGTGCAAAATTCACCGAAGAATGTCCCTTACTTATGAAGAAAAGTGTACATATAGCAAAAAATGCAGCCAATAGTAAGTGAAAAATGATGAAATTTCACATGAAAAAAAAATTATTTTGCTGTTTTTGAACTACGACTGCTATGAGTGTGCATCATGAATCCTTCCTGATCATGCTGACAAAGTTTTATGAATTTACTTGGAAAAGTATAGACAGTGGAAATTAAAATGTCCTGTGGTGCCTCTACCGTTCCAAGTCGACCCGTTTGACGTCCTACCATCCTTAATATGACATATGTTACGATTTTGGGGTAGCTTGCACTCTCTCCAGTGGTCACAGGCTCCTTTCTCTATCGTAACACATCACATGTAAACTGTCATATTTGATGATGGAGGTTTAAACTTTCGAAACACGTTGTGGATATAAACAGTGACTGGTAACAGTAAACTTGTTGTCTCATTCGATACAGAAACATGCCTTAGACCTTTGCCTAATGCGTACATAGCAAAATTCAACAGGGGTTAAACAGGAATCTAGCCACTCAGAATGTACGCCCATTAGACGTAAATGTCTTCCTGTATGTCCACCTGCCTTTCCGACTGCCTACACGGCACTGCTGTTCCACTGTGCAGCGAGAAGCACGAGTTCGACCTGGTGGTGATGGAGCGGCTGCCCTACCAGTGCTTCTACGGGCTGCTGCACAGCGCCGGCTACCCCCCGCTGGTGGGGATCCTCACGCTGCCGGCCATGGTGCCGGCCTACTACACCATCGGCAACCCGACCAACCCCGCCTACCTGACAGACATCTTCGTCAGGTACTCGGACCACATGAGCTTCTGGGAGAGGCTCTGCAACACCCTCTTCCACGTGCGCTTCCTGCACTACTGGTTCTACACGGTGCTGCCGGAGCACGAGGCCCTCATGAGGAAGTACCTGGGCCCTGAACCCAAGTCTGTGTACGAGGTGGAGCGCAACTTCAGCATGATCCTGATGACTGTCCACTTCAGCGGAGACTACCCGCGGCCCCATCTGCCTAGCATCGTCGAAGTCACTGGACTGCACGTCTCCAACAAAACCAAGCCACTACCAAAGGTAAGTTGTGAGGCTAGTTTTTACACGGAGAATCATAACTTCCTTAACACAATTGAAAACATTTAGAGGTATGCAGAATAACGAAGATGCTAAGCCCGCATCTCGTGGTCGTGCGGTAGCGTTCTCGCTTCCCACGCCCGGGTTCCCGGATTCGATTCCCGGCGGGGTCAGGGATTTTCTCTGTCTCGTGATGGCTGGGTGTTGTGTGATGTCCTTAGGTTAGTTAGGTTTAAGTAGTTCCAAGTTCTAGGGAGCTGATGACCATAGATGTTAAGTCCCATAGTGCTCAGAGCCATTTGAACCATTTTTGAAGATGCTAAAGTACGCAGCATTGCTACGAATTTTCACAAGATTTTGAGATATGCTCACTGAGTGATTCAAGGTCCCGTTATCATACTTAATAGAATGGGTGTAGGCAACAGCGCCTCTGATGCGCTGCAGTTCTTAGTACAGGGCTTGGCTGCGTGCATCCACGATACTGTTACGTCAAATACGGAGTAGACTGTTACGCTGGCCGAGAGACATGCCAAACACTTGTATCAGCGTCAGTCAGTATACAGTGACAACGGAAATGAGCGTGTGGCCTTGTTGGCCGGGAGGTCCCATCCGGGGAAGTTCGGCCGCCGCACGCAAGTCTTATTGCAGTCGACACCACATTGGGCGACTTCCGTGCCGGTGATGAGCATGAAATGCTGAAAAGGACAACGCAACACCCACTCTACGGGCGGGGAAAATCTCCAACCCGGCTGGGAATCGAACCCAGGCCCGCTTGCACGGGAGGCTAGCGCGTTACCACCCAGCTAAGCAGGCAGACATACAGTGGCAATAAGAGATCCACAGTGAAGTCCACCCACAAAGGAGGTATCCTATAAAACCTCCTTCCACCAGTTCATTATTCGTAGGTCTGGAATCGGTATCAGACAGGATCGACAGACGAAGTAGGGAAGATCCAGGGAAGGGCAGCGTCGACCTCAGACACACCCTTACCAACAATCGCACTTCCTGCACTTCCTGCGAATCAAGTAAGTGGTACACAAACCGCCCTTCGCCGCACTCCGTACTGTGGCTTGCGGAGTACAGATGTACCACGTAGATCAAGTTTTATTCATATACATTGAAGCGCCAAAGGAACTGATAAAGGCACGCATATTGAAATACAGAGATATGTAAACACACAGAATACGGCGCAACGGTCGCAAACGCCTATGTAAGACAAGTGTCTGGCGCAGTTGTTAGATGGGTCACTGCTGCTACACTACTTGCCATTAAAATTCCTACACCACGAAGATGACGTGATACAGACGCGATATTGAACCGACAGGAAGAAGATGCTGTGATACGCAAATGATTAGCTTATAAGAGCATTCACAAAAGGTTGGCGCCGGTGGCGACACCTACAACGTGCTGACATGAGGAACGTTTCCAACCGATTTCTCATACACAAACAGCAGTTGACCGGCGTTGCCTGGTGAAACGTTGTTGTCATGCCTCGTGTAAGGAGGAGAAATGCGTACCATCACGTGTCCGACTATGATAACGGTCGGATTGTAGCCTATTGCGATAGCGGTTTATCGTATCGCGTCATTGCTTCTCGCGTTGGTTGAGATCCAATGACTTAGCAGAATATGCAATCGGTGGGTTCAGGAGGGTAATGCCGAACGCCGTGCTGGATCCCAACGGCTTCGTATCACTATCAGTCGAGATGACAGGCATCTTATCCGCATGGCTGTAACGGATCGTACAGCCACGTCTCGATCCCTGAGTCAAGAGATGGGGACGTTTGCAAGACAACAACCAACTGCACGAACAGTTCGACGACGTTGCTAGCAGCTCGGAGACCATGGCTGCGGTTACCCTTGACGCTGCATTACAGACAGGAGCGCCTGCGATGGTGTACTCGACGACGAACCTGGGTGCACGATTGGCAAAAAGCCATTTTTTCGGATGAATCCAGGTTCTGTTTACAGCATCATGATGGTCGCATCCGTGTTTGGCGATATCGTGGTGAACGCGCAATGGAAGCGTGTATTCGTCATCACCCGGCGTGATGGTATGGCATGCCATTGTTTACACGTCTCGGTCACCTCTTGTTCGCATTGACGGCACTCTGAACAGTGGACATTACATTTCAGATGTGTTACGACCCGTGGCTCTACCCTTCATTCGATCCCTGCGAAATCCTACATTTCAGCAGAATAATGCACGACCGCACGTTGCAGGTCCTGTACGGCCTTTCTGGATACAGAACATGTTCGACTGCTGCCCTGGCCAGCACATTCTCCAGATCTCTCACCAACTGAAAACGTCTGGTCAATGGTGGCCGAGCAACTGGCTCGTCACAGTACGCCAGTCACTACTCTTGATGATGTGTGGTATCGTGTTGAAGCTGCATGGGCAGCTGAACCTGTGCACGCCATCCAAGCTCTGTTTGACTCAATGCCCAGGCGTATCAAGGCCATTATTACGGCCAGAGGTGGTTGTTCTAGGTACTGATTTCTCAGGATCTATGCACCCAAATTGCGTGAAAATGTAATCACATGTCATTTCTAGTATAATATATTTGTCCAATGAATACCCGTTTATCATCTGCATTTCTTCTTGGTGTAGCAATTTTAACGGCCAGTACTGTACAATGACAGATTATCAAGATTGAAGTGAGTTTGAACATGGTGTTATAGTCGGCGCACTAGCGATGGGGCACAGTATCTGCGAGGTAGTGATGAAGTGGGGATTTTCCCGTACGACCACTTCACGAGTGTAAGGTCAATTTCAGGAATCCGGTAAAACATCAAATCTCCGACATCGCTGAGGTCGGAAAAAGATCCTGCAAGAACGGGACCAACGACGACTGAAGAGAATCGTTCAACGTGACAGAAGTGCAACCTTCAGCTAGTTGCTGCAGATTTCAGTGCTGGGTCATCAACAAGTGTGAGTGTGCGAACCATCCAACGAAACATCATCGATATTGGCTTTCGGAGCCGAAGGCTACTCATGTATCCTTGATGACTTCACGACATAAGGCTTTACGCCTCGCCTGGGCCCGGCAACACCGACATTGGACTGTAGATCACTGGAAACATGTTGCCTGGTCGGACGAGTCTCGTTTCAAACTGTATCGAGCAGATGGACGTGTACGGATATGGAGACAACATCATGAATCCCTGCACCCTGAAGGTCAGCAGGGGACTGTTCAAGCTGGTGGAGGCTCTGTAATTGTGTGTGGCGTGTGCAGCTGGAGTGATATGGGTCCCCTGATACGTCTAGATACCACTCTGACAGGTGACACGTACATAGGAATCCTGTCTGATCACCTGCATCCATTCTTGTCCATTGTGCATCCGACGGACTTGGGCAATTCCAACAGGCAATGCGACACCCCACATGTCAAGAATTGCTACAGAGTGGCTCCTGGAACACTCTTGCGAGTTTAAGCACTTCCGCTGGTCACCAAACTCCCCAGACATGAACATTATTGAGCATACCTGGGATTTCTTGCAACGAGCCTTCAGAAGAGATCTCTACCCCGTCGTACTCTTACGGATTTATGGACAGCCCTGCAGGATTCATGGTGTTAATTCCCTCCAGCACTACTTCAAACATTAGTAGAGTTCATGCCACGTCGTGTTGCGGCATTTCTACGTGCTCGCGGAGGCCCTACACGATATTATGCAGGTGTACCAGTTTCTTTGGCTCTTCACTGTAAATGACTCAAGGTTATACAGTATAGAAAGATAGTCTCGGACAATATATTGCCGTTAAGTGTTTAGCCTCCTCTACTTGCAGTACAAAAAAAAAAATGGTTCAAATGGCTCTGAGCACTATGGGACTCAACTGCTGAGGTCATTAGTCCCCTAGAACTTAGAACTAGTTAAACCTAACTAACCTAAGGACATCACAAACATCCATGCCCGAGGCAGGATTCGAACCTGCGACCGTAGCGGTCTTACGGTTCCAGACTGCAGCGCCTTTAACCGCACGGCCACTTCGGCCGGCCACTTGCAGTACACTCCAGTAAATATTGCGAAGGTTAAACGTTTGTAACGACGCAGTCTGTTAACGGTAAATACGGGTTTTGAACAACTTCCCGCATATATAAAATCTGGTTCTTAATATAGTGGAGTCCAATGATGTTGAAGACTATATTTTAAGCAGTCTTTGTTTCAAATGAAAAGAAGTAAACTTTTGGTGCACAGGTTCTGTTGGCAATTTTACTTTACAATACTTCATAACATTTTAGACGTCTTCAAGATCTTAGCGACTTTTCTTCATCAAATGTGTGATACATGTTAATTAAATCTAGTGTTGCATTCATATAGTCTAATGACACTTCTAGTCTTTCCAAGTAGTTTGGTCTAACTAAAGACCAGTGAACCATTCTACATCATGACAAGTTCAAAGAAATACTCTTCATCCATTATTACCACATAGTAATCACATGATATTCTAGTACTAATTTGAGTCAGTTACGTAAAAGTCAGTATTTTTACGATTGTCAATAAATTACTTAAATTATTGTTTCCGCTTGCCACTGTGCTTCAACGGTGTTTCATGTCATTATAATCAGATGGATTGTTCAAGCAGTGCACACACACACACACACACACACACACACACACTTGTGGATTTGCAGTAGTTTGGTGTTTCGACAGGCATAGTCATGCAGAAAACTTTTCCTCTCCGGGTTAGATGTAGCAAAGTCACACTGATGATGGTACCACCTCCACTGCTAGATGGTGCTACAGTTGCTTCCCCTCCCCCTTTTGTGAAGTGGGGAAAAAACGCTGGAGCGGAAGGCACTGCCATTATTTTCAGTGGGGAATGTGTTCAACTGACATGGTATTGGTGTTGGCCAGAGAGGAGTATTACATGTATGTATACAGCTGAGGACTGTATCCATAACATCCTGCGTGGGGAATGGAAGGTGAGAATAGATGAGTATGGGGGCAATATCTTACAGCAGTTAATGGTGATGCAGCAGGCTGGACTGAAGATGGATTTTGCAACTCATGGAGACTACTGTTTTTTGAAATGGATGGTCAATCCACAGCACAGGAGACAGTTTCATCCTTTTCCACTATGCCACACTGAATGAATCTGAGGTGCTCTCCGTAGTGTGTGTGTGTGTGTGTGTGTGTGTGTGTGTGTGTGTGTGTGTGTGTGTGTTCACCTTACTGTGTGCCCTAATCCACAATAACACTCGAAATTGGTGGGAAACTGTCCTACAGCTGATGTAGATTGGTAGTAGGCAATTCCACCTGCAAGTGTATAGGTGCTGAGAAACTTGTACACACACATACATACATAATAAGAAGGAATCGGGCAGCAAACTATCACTGAAGTGTAGGAAGGCCGATACACGCTACCACAACTGACGGAAATGCTTCACAGCTGTAATTACACAAAGAAATTGACGTGGAAAAAACACCTCTCGTAAACAACACATGCATTGGAAATTGAGGATGGTTCAAGAGGTTCAAATGGCTCTGAGCACTATGCGACTTAACTTCTGAGGTCATTAGTCGCCTAGAACTTAGAACTAATTAAACCTAAGTAACCTAAGAACATTACACACATCCATGCCCGAGGCAGGATTCGAACCTGCGACCGGAGCGGTCGCTCGGCTCCAGACTGTAGCGCCTAGAACCGCACGGCCACTCCGGCCGGCAAATTGAGGAAAATCACTGTAGTAACACAACTACCACAAAAACTGACCCCAGGAGATCTCGCCAGGAGAGAGAGGAGACGACTGCACATGTATTGCAGGTCGACCTGCTATCAGTGATATACTGTTTCCAACCAGCAGAAATAACAGATGGAGAAACAACGACTTGAGAACAGAATGCTTCCTGCAAGCTGTTAAACATATCTCTTGGAAAGGGTGGCCATTACGTATCAAGAATTGAATGGTCAACAGCGGCGAGCTTTCAAACGTCCTCGATGTGCTGACACTGAAAGTGGTCCTCAGCTAACTAAAATCAGTCTCATGTAGGTTAAGCTTTGAAATAATACATCCTACGTAAATGAGACAGACACAAATTCACCTCACACGGTATTGTCTTCATCACTGTAATTTTGTAACCTCCGCCTAAGTAAAATGCTCTAGGTACATCCGTGAGCGATTGAAACCTGAATAGACACACACACACACACACACCACACACACACACACACAACACACACACACACACACACACACACACACACACACACACACAGCCATGAGGGATGTTGGTGTTGAAACAGAGGCATTGTTGCTGTACGGGCAGTGAATGAACAGATGATGGAGGAATACTGCACAGGTCACAAGCTCCTCAAGGAGTAACGCTCTGTGTGTCTGCCTAAAGTGTTGCCATTCTTAACAGCTCATCTGCTATGTTAGCTCATTTATTTAAAAAATTTGCTGCATGAATATTAGCATCGTGTATTCTCCAGGTGTGATTCTTATGGCTGCTATAACGAATACTGTACCGACAGACCACACCTCAACTCGTGTACAGGGTGCATTTAAAATGAATACTGTGGCAGTAACAGTGCAAATAGCGGATATAGTACTAACATCATTGAGATCTCCAGGTAAATAAGTGTAAGCTTACTCTCGTGGTATGAACTTATGCGTGCTATAATGAATATTGAACTGCGAACATTGAATCTTACATTAAATATACTAAAAAATAAATACATCCAACAGTCCTTAGACATACTGTAATCTGGATTTGCAGGACACAGCGGATCAGGTTATAGTTGTGGAAAGGGGCCAAAATCAGTTACTGTCAGTTGCCCAAATCATACAAACTTTATTTTCCTAAAACACTTAATCACACATGCCCTTAAAAACATTCAAAACAATATGAGTGAAGGCCCAAACACAATTTATTAAAATTGCCTTAAGGAATACACACGGCTGAAGGCCTTAGTTACAAAATTTTATATAAAAACTCGACTGAGGACCACACACTGGAGATAGAAGAACTGAGGGCTTAAGGGCTGGAAACAAGAATTTCAGATAGAGAAAAATATTTTCAAAGTTTTAAACAAGTGATTTTTCAAATTTTAATTTAAGAACGGCTGAAGGCCTTATCTTAACATTGAAACAAACTAAATTAATAGATGGCTGAGGGCCTCGCACAGTACTTGAGACTAAAAGAAAATCACAATTTAAAACACCAGAGCAGTGGCGTTCAGATGCGCTCCAAAGGTCGGCCTGAGGAGGTAACTCTAAGTTTAGTTGAGACAGGCAGCCAAGCGTAATACTAAATAATCGGATGGTAACCCGATTCAGGGGCGGCTGAAGGACCGACCAACAACCTAATCAACTTCCTTCCACCCAAGCAACAGCACGACAACGGAAAAATCAGCAAGGACGAAGATACCAGCAGCACTAAGTCTTGAAAACTGGCGTCCAAATAGAGTCTAGACACAGTAACCACTCAAAAATATGAACAACACCAAAGGCTGTCGAGCTACATGCCGTGCCGGACAGCATCAACATCGTGAGGAAAAACACACTGCCGGAAAACTAGGCTAACGACCAGGGCAGGTAACTGGTATGTTAACGGCCACAAGGCAGAAGATACCGCTGGTGCACTTCATTAATAAGTATCAACCAATAGTTAAACACCATACAGGAAGACGGCTGCAAAATTTCGCCAACTCCAACACACCATACGTTACTGCTTGCAGGAACGGCCGAGAAAGCAACAACCGGCAATGAACGAAGAGACATCACAGCAGTTGAGGTTTCATGACAGGTTAACTGATCACTCAACTTCAGTGTACAGGTTCGGTGGGCGACGAACTTTGTAGCTCTCGCAGCTAGCGCCTCACAAATCCGACGACGTGTGCAAGCCGCCAGTGGCCCTGGCCTGACCTCATACCACGGAGACTTCCTCGCTGCTCTGTCCCAACCGACCGACTGCCTGCTCCAGTATGCAAACAGTATTAACATAAGTGCTGAGTCGAAATTACACAAGCTAACACAGTTCCACAAGAACACTAACAATTGTAAAAGCAATCATTGTGGAACAACAGGGACGAATGACAAGTCGACACACAGAGAGAACCCGAAGTAGTCGGCGACCAAATATAAGTCGTCCGATGAAACGACCGACGGAACGACCAACCAACGGTTATCCCCACTCAAGTCTCCTGCCGTCGGACAGTGCATGTGTCTGGCCAGCGGTCGGGCGAGTAATGGCTGTGCAGACCTCACTGGAGCTGCATCCTGACTCCCTTGGACACACGACGACCCAGAGACACTGGCTCGGACCCAACCCATGCCCATTGGCCACCTGACATCTCTGTACAAGGAAGGAACCAACCCACGTCCCGCAAGATGACCAGTTGAAGGCGCCTAGAAGCGGTCGGAAGACCAAATACACGTCGCCCGATGAGACGACCGACCGAAAGACCTACCAACACTCGCCCCTGCTCAAGTCTCCTTCCATCGGACTGTGCATGTGTCTCACCAGCGGTCGGACGAGTACTGGCTGTGCAGACCGGACTCACCGCACACCAGGACCCGGAAATACTAGCGGTGGCTCCGAAGATAGTACGGCAGTGCTCTTATCGATAGCGCTGCTGCTGCCACTCACAGGCAGGCAGGCCAGCAACTTAGTGACGCCAGTAAATAGAATAAGAAACGGGACGGCGGTACCGAAAAGACAAGATGTCAACTAATAAACGGCACAAACAAGAGTCGCAAACGACTGACATATATTCAGCCAACAAGTTCAACACACTGCGATCAGTAGAAAACATTGCCAATGCTTGTAGGACCAAACAACAACATAATAACCAATACTAATGAATATTCCGGGCTAGACAGAGGTGTTATTCTTGTGAATGGTACCAGTGAATCTTACAGGGTGTTTCAAAAATGACCGGTATATTTGAAACGGCAATAAAAACTAAACGAGCAGCGATAGAAATACACCGTTTGTTGCAATATGCTTGGGATAACAGTACATTTTCAGGCGGACAAACTTTCGAAATTACAGTAGTTACAATTCTCAACAACAGATGGCGCTGCAAGTGATGTGAAAGATATAGAAGACAATGCAGTCTGTGTGTGCGCCATTCTGTACGTCGTCTTTCTGCTGTAAGCGTGTGCTGTTGACAACGAGCAAGTGTGCTGTAGACAACATGGTTTATTCCTTAGAACAGAGGATTTTTCTGGTGTTGGAATTCCACCGCCTAGAACACAGTGTTGTTGCATCAAGACGAAGTTTTCAACGGAGGTTTAATGTAACCAAAGGACCGAAAAGCGATACAATAAAGGATATGTTTGAAACATTTAAACGGACTGGGAACGTGACGGATGAACGTGCTGGAAAGGTAGGGCGACCGCGTACGGCAACCACAGAGGGCAATGCGCAGCTAGTGCAGCGGGTGATCCAACAGCGGCCTCGGGTTTCCGTTCGCCGTGTTGCAGCTGCGGTCCAAATGACGCCAACGTCCACGTATCGTCTCATGCGCCAGAGTTTACACCTCTATCCATACAAAATTCAAACGCGGCAACCCCTCAGTGCCGCTACCATTGCTGCATGAGAGACATTCGCTAACGATATAGTGCACAGGATTGATGACGGCGATATGCATGTGGGCAGCATTTGGTTTACTGACGAAGCTTATTTTTACCTGGACGGCTTCGTCAATAAACAGAACTAGCGCATATGGGGAACCGAAAAGCCCCATGTTGCAGTCCCGTCGTCCCTGCATCCTCAAAAAGTACTGGTCTGGGCCGCCATTTCTTCCAAAGGAATCATTGGCCCATTTTTCAGATCCGAAACGATTACTGCATCACGCTATCTGGACATTCTTCGTGAATTTGTGGCGCTACAAACTGCCTTAGACGACACTGCGAACACCTCGTGGCTTATGCAAGATGGTGCCCGGCCACATCGCACGGCCGACGTCTTTAATTTCCTAAATGAATATTTCGATGATCGTGTGATTGCTTTGGGCTATCCGAAACATACAGGAGGCGGCGTGGATTGGCCTCCCTATTCGCCAGACATGAACCCCTGTGACTTCTTTCTGTGGGGACACTTGAAAGACCAGGTGTCCCGCCAGAAACAATTGAACAGCTGAAGCAGTACATCTCATCTGCATGTGAAGCCATTCCGCCAGACACGTTGTCAAAGGTTTCGGGTAATTTCATTCAGAGACTACGCCATATTATTGCTACGCATGGTAGATATGTGGAAAATATCGTACTATAGAGTTTCCCAGACCGCAGCGCCATCTGTTGTTGAAAATTGTAACTATTGTAATTTCGAAAGTTTGTCTGCCTGAAAATGTACTGTTGTCCCAAGCATATTGCAACAAACGGTGTATTTCTATCGCTGCTCGTTTAGTTTTTATTGCCGTTTCAAATATACCGGTCATTTTTGAAACACCCTGTAGGAGATGACAGACCTAATCCTCTTACAAGCAAGCAACTATTTAACTAAAACACAGTATCATGAGTATGTTACACGACGAGTGCATGACGGACTTGCTTGTATTGGAAAACGAAACATTGTAACAACATCACACGACTATTGAAAAAGAATCCTTTCACCAGAACTGTCTTCACCTTGGTGTGTGCATAAAAACAAAGCAGCTTAGAAGAACCAGTCATGCCTCCGCTCCTACCCCCCCCTCCCCTCCTCCCTACGTCTCCTCGCCCTGTAGGTAGGGATACTGTTTTCCCAGGTCTGTTCTGACATTTCGCTGATGGTACACAAAGAGGTACATCCACTGCAGGTGCCCTTCTTTACTGAGTATAGGGTCGACAAGAACATTCCGTTTCAGGTTTGCTGAAATCGAACGTATATCTAGGTAATGCCGACAAGGAAAAAGAGCGAAATATTATTTATCGTGGATGGGGAATAACAACTCTCTGGAAAAAGAACGGCCAACAGCAGGCCTCGGCCCTTGGCTACGTCTTGCAGTGGGAAGAGGCAGCTTCGGGGGCTGCACTCGCCAGAGGGTCTAGCGCCGTGACCGGCGGCTGCTGAGTTCGCTGCGGGCGGCCGCCGACTGCTCGCCTAGCCTCTGAGTAGCCAAAATTAGTGTCTGTGTAAGTCTTGTAAATAAACTGTTATGGCTGTGGGTGTTACATGCATTTCAGATTCCCAAATATCAATACAGAACAGCAGCTTTCACGTTATCTATTTGCATGTCTGTGGGGAGGGGGTGCTGGGGAAAAAAAAACACAGTTAGTTTTACACCTGACAGCAAGCTACAACTTGCGTTACTCCCTCCTCGTTGTTTTGTAACTGAGTAAAACCACGAACTCGGTCTGCAGCACTGTTGTCGACGACAGATGTGCAAACTGCTGAGGTGTGAGTTCTATAATAATGCGTCTGATACGTCTATTAACCTATCAGATATCTCATGTACATTTCTAGCGTGTATAAAATCGATAACACATCCAAAATGCATCGAAAATTTCCATTATTGTGGTGTGGAAACTGCTGATCACTGCAGAATAGCTTTGTTATTTCAGAATATCAATTTGAGTAAAATTGAGAACTTTAATCTCCGAAAACATTCATTTTACATCTGTGTTATAAGCTGTTGTGTGATACCACGTGGAGTGGCGGCGCGGTTTGAGGCGCCATGTCACGGATTGTGCGACCCCTCCTGCCGGAGGCTCGAGTCCTCCCTCGGGCATAGGTATGAGTGTTGTTCTTAGCTTAAGTTAGTTTAAGTTAGTTTATGTAGTGTGTAAGTCTAGGAACGGATAACCTGAGCAGTTTGGTTGCTTAGAAATTCACACACCTTTGAACATTTTGTTGTGTGACGGAATTTTTCAGAGGAACAGTTGTATCTAACGCTGACTTGCCTCTTATAAGCGACCAGCCATAAAAAAGAAAAATTCGTGATAATAAAGCAGTCAGTCATGAGACAAGATGCAACCGATTTCTTTCAGTTTGGTGAGCAAACTGGTATACTTGAGAGCGTTCCTCACCTACAAGATCAGTGTGTTTGGATGTCTTGTAAATAAATTGTCATACACATGAGTATTACATGAATTTCGCATGCGTGAAATATCAGTAAACAACAGTATCTTTCACGCTGTCTATTCACATGTCGAAAAAAAAAACTCGTATTTTTGTCTCCCGTCGTTATTTTGTAACATACGACGGAGTAAACCAGTAGAGAACTCGAAAAGATTTTCGAGGGAATCTCTCTCTGCTGATATATCGAAAACAAATACCGCCCACATGTTGATACTGAACATATTTGGCGACCCCTTAAATATACACGAATTGATCCACTGGAGCAGGCGGGCAGTGATCGAAGTCACCTCCACAGTTTTGTTGCCTGTACTGGAAGAAGACCATGCCCCACAGATTATCACAATAGAGGATTCCTGTGTTGTAGTTTTCAAAGCAGTTTCATACATTGTTTTTGCTGTAAGACACCCAAGTGGTGTAAGACTGCAGCTTTGTACAATGCCATATATTCTCTTTTCATATCACAACATAGAGATCAAAATCTTGTGCTAAACGGACATCAACACGTTTCGATCCATTGGCTCTCCCAGAAAGCTGGACATCTCATGGTATAAGGTGTGCTGCTCCCATTATACACATGGATTGGTGGAAATGGAGGTAGGAGGCGATGTTTCTTATCGACAAAAATGTGGAAGACATACAATATATGGTTGGAAGAGTTTGCAGCTTTGTGAAGCGTCTCCAAACAGCTCTGCAAAGGTGATGACCTCTACATGTTCCACAGTAATGCGATAGCAGATGTCTCGTTGTTCCATTTTCGAAGGGACAAAGACCATTGATTTCTCATACTGCTCCTAGGTACATGCTAAACGTCGAATCGGTCTGTATGTGTGATCCTAAAGATGTACGTATACCGAAAAGTGAGACATCATCCTAAAAGTGTTTCAGTGTCCTACGTGTCGATCAGTATGAAGCCCAAATCTTTAGGCACTGTGTGTTTCATTTTTATGCTTTATAATGCATACCTGCATGTGGAAAAATGTCATTTTGCTGGACTGAAACCTGTAGAACAGAGATAGTATGCACCATCAGTTGTCAATTGCAGCATTGGAGGAATTCAATAATTCTCATATACCCAGGTGAACCTGTAGGTACCCTCATTTTTGCTCTATTTTCCTCATTTATACGAATTTTCCATTAAGTTCACCAGGTACTCCATATTTTCAACGCAGTTTACCCAATTACTCGAGCTCCAAACCACTGTTTTCGACGACTTGTCTCACTGCGTTGATTCCGTGATGCTCTTAACCAGTGACATTGCAGCATTGTTCTCAATTTTTGTACCACTGGCAAACCACCCCTCCATTACTAATGTGTGAGAGATGTTGATGAAATAATACAAGGAGCAAATATCTCTCACACAAACTGCTAAACGTCGAATAGTTTTGCATATGTGGTCCTAAAGATGTGCGTATACCGAAAAGTGAGACATCATCCCAAAAGTGTTTGTGCTTGCAAACCTATAGCGGTGACTTCAGTGGCACATAAATGTCACTCAGGACTACCCCAGAATCTTTGGACACACTCAACATTACTACAACACTCTGTGTCTTTCAGGGTGCATTCATTTTTATGACTTACAATATGTAACAGCATGTGGAGGGAGCTCTTGGTAAGATAGCAGACGTCTTCTTAGATAGTACTGCTCATACATAGGGAATTGACACCGTGCCTCTATAATGTACCCTCCTTCCAATATTAAGATGTATATACAGGGTGTTTCAATAATGACCGGTATATTTGAAACGGCAATAAAAACTAAACGAGCAGCGATAGAAATACACCATTTGTTGCAATATGCTTGGGACAACAGTACATTTTCAGGCAGACAAACTTTCGAAATTACAATAGTTACAATTTTCAACAACAGATGGCGCTGCGGTGTGGGAAACTCTATAGTACGATATTTTCCACACATCCACCATGCGTAGCAATAATATGGCGTAGTCTCTGAATGAAATTACCCGAAACCTTTTACAACGTGTCTGGCGGAATGGCTTCACATGCAGATGAGATGTACTGCTTCAGCTGTTCAATTGTTTCTGGATTCTGGCGGTACACCTGGTCTTTCAAGTGTCCCCACAGAAAGAAGTCACAGGGGTTCATGTCTGGCGAATAGGGAGGCCAATCCACGCCGCCTCCTGTATGTTTTGGATAGACCAAAGCAATCACACGATCATCGAAATATTCATTCAGGAAATTAAAGACGTCGGCCGTGCGATGTGGCCGGGCACCATCTTGCATAAACCACGAGGTGTTCGCAGTGTCGTCTAAGGCGGTTTGTACCGCCACAAATTCACGAAGAATGTCCAGATAGCGTGATGCAGTGATCGTTTCGGATCTGAAAAATGGGCCAATGATTCCTTTGGAAGAAATGGCGACCCAGACCAGTACTTTTTGAGGATGCAGGGACGATGGGACTGCAACATGGGGCTTTTCGGTTCCCCATATGCGCCAGTTCTGTTTATTGACGAAGCCGTTCAGGTAAAAATAAGCTTCGTCGGTAAACCAAATGCTGCCCACATGCATATCGCCGTCATCAATCCTGTGCACTATATCGTTAGCGAATGTCTCTCGTGCAGCAATGGTAGTGGCGCTGAGGGGTTGCCGCGTTTGAATTTTGTATGTATAGAGGTGTAAACTCTGGCGCATGAGACGATACGTCGACGTTGGCGTCATTTGGACCGCAGCTGCAACACGGCGAACGGAAACCCGAGGCCGCTGTTGGATCACCTGCTGCACTAGCTGCGCGTTGCCCTCTGTGGTTGCCGTACGCGGTCGCCCTACCTTTCCAGCACGTTCATCCGTCACGTTCCCAGTCCGTTGAAATTTTTCAAACAGATCCTTTATTGTATCGCTTTTCGGTCCTTTGGTTACATTAAACCTCCGTTGAAAACTTCGTCTTGTTGCAACAACACTGTGTTCTAGGCGGTGGAATTCTAACACCAGAAAAATCCTCTGTTCTAAGGAATAAACCATGTTGTCTACAGCACACTTGAACGTTGTGAACAGCACACGTTTACAGCAGAAAGACGACGTACAGAATGGCGCACCCACAGACTGCATTGTCTTCTATATCTTTCACATCACTCGCAGCGCCATCTGTTGTTGAAAATTGTAACTACTGTAATTTCGAAAGTTTGTCCGCCTGAAAATGTACTGTTGTCCCAAGCATATTGCAACAAACGGTGTATTTCTATCGCTGCTGGTTTAGTTTTTATTGCTGTTTCAAATATACCGGTCATTTTTGAAACACCCTGTATGTACCATCATGCCACTTCCCCCCTCCCCCAAACAAGCAGTTGTACTGATTTCGCCCAGTATTGTAACACATGCCCAGTTTCCATTACTGTTTACTGTAAATGCTAATAGTGCCTCTCTTGCAACCACATTTCCCCATACATGATGTTTAAAACCATACGTAAACCCTGCTCACACATCTGCAATTGCATGTTCTTCAGTTACACTTGTCTTCACCATATGCCCCAGTTCTCGTTTCATTTTTTCCATTTTACGTAGCTCCAGATTTCTTTTCTGTACACATAGCACATTAACTGTACTTAGATGAGTATTTTTCTTAATAGGGAACATTTTATGTCTGTTAGATACATTGGTTCCTCTCCTTAATACTTGTGGGATGAATGTTCTTTGTGAGAACCAGATCTAAATTGGTAATATTAGTATTCGACTGTATGGCAGAGAACACTGTCCTGGACAGGGGAAAATGTAGTTCACCTGCTTTAAATAACGCTCCTGTGTTACACTTGTATCGTCTTTGTTATAGCCGGCCGGTGTAACATATCCCCACATAGTTTACTGGTGAGTAAATGAAATTAAATACAGACACAGCATAATTTATAAGTTTTTCTCAGTTTTAAGTGTTGGGAGCTAGACATTGCATCAAAAATGTGTACCAAAATACGTCCAAACTGCAATAAACTTTTTCTGAAAGCACAGCATCCACAATCACAACTCTCAGCTCCTCCACCACTATGATAACCCAATTTATAGTGACTTGGATTTTTTCTAGTACAGGTGACAAAACTTTAAACATACATGAAATGTATTCTCAGTCGCAAATTATGGTCATGCATAAGTTGTATAATGGAAAGACGACAATGAAAATCCGTGCCAGAGAATGACTCGAACACAGCTTTCCTGCGTATTGCGAGCGTTTGCCCTACCGTTAGGCTATCCAAACAACACACACAGCTAGACTCAGATTTTCATATGCCACCAACCATGTGTCTATAACCTGTATTCATACATCTGTAATGCATATTCCTGTACAGGTGAAACATTTTGCTTATATGTCGCTTGCCCGGTGTCAGCAATAAATACGATATTGCAGTATCTGTGTTATTCTGAATTATGATGCAATGTTCCTTTGGAGATGGATGTATGTGCAAAGGTATAGCGCAATATCAAAAACTTTACACTGGTCTTCAATTTGTCAATGGAATCAACTTCAATCACAGATCTATATATGTAGCATGGTAGGTAAAATCCCAAGCAATTATTCTGTGAACTGACGCATTACCACAGCATTCTAAGTATAAATACAGATATCCATGTTTCCATACTTCCAATACTTATAGAAACAGCAAGTCACATCTGGTAAGCTATCACAAAAACACTCACCTACATAAATGGATTACTGCGGTGAGGTGGTTTGTTGACTTTATTCTGTTGTAGACACAGAGTCATTGCATAGCACAGGTACGCCATTTTGTGTGTTGGATCCCCCAGCTGGGACCTCCATCACGCTCTCTCCCTCACTCCATTAACACATGAGGCAACATTGTCGTCAGCAGCGGTAGTTCTTGGAACATGAAACCTAAAGTAAAAAGATTTGCCTTTTGGACAAAACCTCATATCACACGTGGGGTTGATCTATACTAAATATTGTCCATGAATAATCATACAGATGGATCCACCCAAGACATTACTCAGAGTGTGGATGGGAAGATCCAACTCAGTAATTATTTCCAAGCGCATAACACTAGTGGATCCACCTTCTGGGCAATGTCTCACATCATATGCGGGTCGGATCAGTACTAAACATTATCCATGAATTATTATGCAGACAGATCCACTCCAGCCAATACCCTGGACTACACACGGTTCGATCGGCCTGATAAAACGTATATGAACACATAATTACTGGCAGATCCACCTTTGGATGTCATCTCAGTATTCATCCGCAAAGTGCATGCACCGCTGCCACAGACGATACCTCATGTGTCAGTGGGGCGAGGGAGAGAAGGTGTGGGAGGTTCCAGCATGGGGATCCAACACACAAAATAGCGTAACTCTTGCTCTGCAATGTGTGTATTGAAAACAGAATAATGTCACAAAGTTTTTGCAATACATTGTAGATACCATGACTGGGTTGGAGAAGATGTATCTGAATTAGATAGTCTTATCAGAAACAGCGAGCCACATCCCATAAGCAAAAAGTGTGTATACATACGGATAAATATCGAAAGTAGCCTATGGAAAAAGTCACAAAATCATTAAAATTCTGTTATTACATGTTCTTGCTAGATATCTGTATTTATACTTTGAGTGTAGTGGAAAAGCGCCAGTTCCCAGAGTAACCGCTTGTGGTTTTACCTATCACGCTACATGTATGGGTCTGTGATTGAACACATTTCTATAGAAGTAACGAAGACCTGTGAAAAGTTGTGTCACATGCACAAAAGAACAGCCAAGTCAGTAGGGGGATTTCTTGTGGTGATGGTGGAGGAGCTGATAGCTGTTATGTTGGATGTAGTTTTGGAGACATTTTAAAGCTGTTTAGATGTATTTCGATAGACATTTTGAAGTGGTTTGGGACTGGTTTGAAACAATCTCAACTTCCCAAACACTAATGACCATAAAAAGCTTATAAGCTTATAAATTAGGCTCTGACTGAAGTCAGTTCTAATTACCCATCTGCAAACTACGTGGGATTTCGTAATCACATGTTATGGGGCGGGGGTGCGGGGGGGGGGGGGCTGGAAGTAGACTGATAGTACATGTATACGTCTTAATAGAGGAAGGAGAGTGCGTTGTAGAGATGTGGTATCAAGACGAAACTGCCGTATTCCCTACACATGGGCAGTACTACCTAATATCGGACCATGACTGCTGTCATACCAAGAGCTCTACCCCACATGCGATTACGCATTGTAAGACATAGAAATGAATGCACCCTGAAAAATACAGACTGTTGGAGAAATACTGACCGTATCCAAAGATCCTGGTGTCAGGATAATCAATGGTGCTAGCATTTCCGGTCATCCTGAGTGACATTAAGTGCCGAATCCTTCCAAGAAAGCCACTGAAGTTGCCACTGAAGGTTTACAAGCACAAGCACGTTTGGGGTGAGGTCTGACCTTCTGATATTCACACATGTTGTATTATTTCAGTCAGAACCACATTAGTAAAATGGTTCAAATGGCTCTGAGCACTATGGGACTTAACATCTGTGGTCATCAGTCCCCTAGAACTTAGAACTACTTAAACCTAACTAACCTAAGGACATCACACACATCCATGCCCGAGGCAGGATTCGAACCTGCGACCGGAGCGGTCACGCGGTTCCAGACTGAAGCGCCTAGACCGCGCGGCCACACTGGCCGGCCACACATTAGTAATCGATCGGTGGTTTAGCAATGATACAGAAATTGAGAACCATGCTACAGTGTCATTGGCTTAGAGCATCACATGGTCGTTGTGATGAGACATATTTGCAGCTGTAACGTCATATAGAGCAGTGGTTTGCAGCTGAAGTACTTGACTAAAGTGCATTGAAATTATGGAGAACCTGGTGAAATTAATGAGAAATTGGTATAAATGAGTAAAATACAACAAAACTGAAGGTGCTCACAGATTGACCTGGGTACATGAAAATCATTCCATTCCTCCAATGGTGCAATTGAGAACTGATGGTATATACTGTCCGTGCTCTATGGGTTTAAGTCCTGCAGAATGACCCTGTTCCACGTGCAGTTATGCATTGTAAGCCAAAAAATGAAAACTGCAGTGTCCAAAGATTTGGAGGTCAGGATGACAAATACCTAGGACACCAAAACAGTGATCATGTACCTGGGAGCAATATGAGAAATCAGTGCTCTTTGTCTCTTCGAATACGGCACAATGAGACATCTGTTACTCCAACACTGTGGCATGTGAGATTAAATATAGAGGTCATAACCTTCAGACAGCTATTTGGAAACGTTCCACAATGTTGCAAACTCTTCCAGTTTCCACATGTTGCGATGTCCTCCTCATTTTTTCAGTAAGAAACAACCCCACTGTCTTTTATTTCCACAACTCAATGTGTGTAGTGGGAGCAGCACAGCCTATATCATGTGGTTTCCAGTTTCCTTGAGAGACAATGAATCTAAAGGTGTTAATGTCGATATAAACCTCAAAGTCGTGGTATGAGAAGAGAAAGTATGATGGGGCACAAAGCTGTAGTCCTACACCACATGGAATGTCCTACATAGAATGTCGAAGCGATTTCGATCACATACCACCTGCTCCAGTGGACCGGTATGTTTATACTTAATGGGATCGCCACATATGCCCATGTGGACGGTATTTGTTTTCAGTACATATATCAGAAGAGAGAGATGTGGTAAAACTCTTATCAGGCTCTCTACCAGCTGACATTAGCGAAGTTTTTATGGTTCATAGTTTTATTCCATTGGATGTCACAAAATAATGAGGGAGGAGAGAGAGAGATGCAAACTGTAGCTTGCTGTTGAATGTAAAAATGACTTTTTTTTCGGTCATGTGGATAGTTAGTGTGAAGATACTGTTCCATAGCGGTGTTTCATGCACTTGAAACACGTGTTACACCCACGAGCATGACAATTTATGTACAAGGCTTCCACTTACACTGATTCTGAACGTGGGGAACGTCTCAACTATGATGATTTGTCCATCAAACTGAAAGAAATCGGTTGTATCTGTTCTCGTGACTAATTTATTTATTATCATCACGAATGTGTTTTTCTTTCTTTTTTGATGGATGTTCGCCTAAATAGATAAGCTGACGTTAGGTGCAACTGTTCTACTGATAATTTCAATCCGCAACAGCTTATAACATAGATGTTTTAGTTGACTGAATGTTTTTGGAGATTAGAGCTCTCGCTTTTACTCAAATGGATGTTCAAAAATATTCTGCAGTGATTGGTAGTTTTCACACCAAAACTGCGGATGCGATCTATTCGTATCTATTTTATATGTGATAGACATGTACAAGAGATGTGTGATTGGCTAAACGTGTGTCAGACGTATTGTTAAAAAGCTCTGACCTCGGCAATTTGCTCAACCATCGCCGACAACTGTACCGTGCTCAGTTTGTAGTTTTACTTAGTTGAAAGTTAAGAAATAACGAGGAGGTGGGGGGGGGGGGGGATGCGAATTGTAACTTGCTGTCAGTGTAAAACTGATGGTGCTTTTTTTCTTTTTTCTCCAACATACAAATAAATAGCATGAAAGCCATCTGAAATGTATGTAATACCCACATCCGTAACAATTTGCTTACAAGACTTAGACAGACCCTAATTTTGTCCACTCAGGCTAGCAGAGCGTGTGGACTACCAGAGGCTGCTGGAAGGCGTTGTCAGCAGCGGGTGTGAGGTGCGGCCGACGACTGCAAATTGGATAATGACCGCCTGCAGCGTGCTCAACTGCCCCTGGTCACACTTCCTGCCCCTCATGCCTGTGCAGCTCCTGAAGCTGCCTTTTCCCACCAGGAGACATAGCCGAGGACCGTAACATGCTCTTGGCCGTCCTCCTTCCCGAGAGCTGCCTTTCCCCATCCGTGATGCTATTGTTCCAGGGGTTGATTTTACCTAGAAATACGTTCATTTTCTGCAGTATGTCATTTTCAACACAACACCGAGCAAAGCAGGGCACCTGTGGTGGATGTATCTCTTTGTGTACCGACAGCAACAGGTTGGAACAAGTCTGGAAAACCAGCATCGCTATAGTGGGAGGAGACGGAGGAAGGAGGGAAGGTAAGAGGGGATGTAAGACTAGTTCTAAATCGCCTAGTCCGTATTCACACGTCGAGATGAGTACTGCTCTGGTGGAATGTTTCTTTTTTATGGTTGTGTGATGTTATTACAGTATTTCGCCTTTCTGTAGGCTGAAGACCGGGTCACACTCGTAGCGTAATATAGTAGTTGATGCTGTTTTTTTTTTTTTTTTTTTTTTTTTTTTTAAAAGGTTGCTCCGTTATAAGAGTATTATGTCGCTGTCCTCCTGAGCCACACTGGTACTATTCACAAGAATAATACATCTATGCATCCCGGAATGTTCGCTCAATGTTGATTATTGTGTTATTCATTGGTTCCAGAAACGTTACAGTAATGGCAAACTGTCATATGGAACGTGCTATCTGAATGTATGTTTAAGGACTGCTGGGTACCCGTGGTCTAGGAGTGGCGTCTTTGATTCATACTCAGAAACGTCTTCGGTCCCGGGTTCGATCCCCGCCATTGCCTGAATTTTGATAAATAATCAGCATTGGCGGCCGAAGACTTCCGGCATAAGAAGTCAGCCTCATTCTGCCAACGGCCTTGTCAAAGAGGGCGGAGGAGCGGATAGAGGTTCAGGGCACTCTCTTGTCCTAGGGGTGGGAAATTGCCCCAAAGGCGGAAGAATCAGCAATGATCAACGACATGAGGATGCAGAAGGCAATGGAAACCACTGCATTAAAGACACGTAACGTGTATCCACAGGACATGTGGCCTGTAATTGAAGAAGTGTCATGATGATCTCTCCATTGGCAAAAGATTCCGGAATAGTCCCCCATTCAGATCTCCGGGAGGGTACTGCCAAGGGGGAGGTTACCATGAGGAAAAGATTGAATAATCAACAAAAGGATAACGTTCTACGAGACGGGGCGTGGAAAGTCAGAAGCTTGAACGTGGTAGTGAAAGTAGAAAATCTGAAAAGGGAAATGCAAAGGCTCAATCTAGATATAGTAGGGGTCAGTGAAGTGAAGTGGAAAGAAGACAAGGATTTCTGGCCAGATGAGTATCGGGTAATATCAACAGCAGCAGAAAATGGTATAACAGGTGTAGGATTCGTTATGAATAGGAAGGTAGGGCAGAGGGTGTGTTACTGTGAACAGTTCAGTGACCGGGTTGTTCAAATCAGAATCGACAGCAGACCAACACCGACAACGATAGTTCAGGTATACATGCCGACGTCGCAAGCTGAAGATCAACAGATAGAGAAAGTGTATGAGGATATTGAAGGGGTAATGCAGTATGTAAAGGGGGACGAAAATCTAATAGTCATGGGCGACTGGAATGCAGTTGTAGGGGAAGGAGTAGAAGAAAAAGTTACAGGAGAATATGGGCTTGGGACAAGGAATGAAAGAGGAGAAAGACTAATTGAGTTCTGTAACAAGTTTCAGATAGTAATAGCGAATACCTTGTTCAAGAATCACAAGAGGAGGAGGTATACTTGGAAAAGGCCGGGAGATACTGGAAGATTTCAGTTAGATTACATCATGGTCAGACAGAGATTCCGAAATCAGATACTGGATTGTAAGGCGTACCCAGGAGCAGATATAGACTCAGATCACAATGTAGTAGTGATAAAGAGTAGACTGAAGTTCAAGACATTAGTCAGGAAGAATCAATACGCAAAGAAGTGGGATACGGAAGTACTAAGGAATGACGAGATACGTTTGAAGTTCCCTAACGCTATAGATACAGCATTAAGGAATAGCGCAGTAGGCAGTACAGTTGAAGAGGAATGGACATCTCTAAAAAGGGCCATCACAGAAGTTGGGAAGGAAAACATAGGTACAAAGAAGGTAGCTGCGAAGAAACCATGGGTAACAGAAGAAATACTTCAGTTGATTGATGAAAGGAGGAAGTACAAACATGTTCCGGGAAAATCCGGAATACAGAAATACAAGTCGCTGAGGAATGAAATAAATAGGAAGTGCAGGGAAGCTGAGAAGAAATGGCTGCAGGAAAAATGTGAAGACATCGAAAAAGATATGATTGTCGGAAGGACAGACTCAGCATACAGGAAAGTCAAAACAACCTTTGGTGACAGTAAAAGCAACGGTGGTAACATTAAGAGTGCAACGGGAATTCCACTGTTAAATGCAGAGGAGAGAGCAGATAGGTGGAAAGAATACATTGAAAGCCTCTATGAGGGTGAAGATTTGTTTGATGTGATAGAAGAAGAAACAGGAGTCGATTTAGAAGAGATAGGGGATCCAGTATTAGAATCGGAATTTAAAAGAGCTTTGGAGGACTTACGGTCAAATAAGGCAGAAGGGATAGATAACATTCCATCAGAATTTCTAAAATCATTGGGGGAAGTGGCAACAAAACGACTATTCACGTTGGTGTGTAGAATATATGAGTCTGGCGACATACCATCTGACTTTCGGAAAAGCATCATCCACACAATTCCGAAGACGGCAAGAGCTGACAAGTGCGAGAATTATCGCACAATCAGCTTAACAGCTCATGCATCGAAGCTGCTTACAAGAATAATACACAGAAGAATGGAAAAGAAAATTGAGAATGCGCTAGGTGACGATCAGTTTGGCTTTAGGAAAAGTAAAGGGACGAGAGAGGCAATTCTGACGTTTCGGCTAATAATGGAAGCAAGGCTAAAGAAAAATCAAGACACTTTCATAGGATTTGTCGACTTGGAAAAAGCGTTCGATAATATAAAATGGTGCAAGCTGTTCGAGATTCTGAAAAAAGTAGGGCTAAGCTACAGGGAGAGACGGGTCATATGCAATATGTACAACAACCAAGAGGGAATAATAAGAGTAGACGATCAAGAACGAAGTGCTCGTATTAAGAAGGGTGTAAGACAAGGCTGTAGCCTTTCGCCCCTACTCTTCAATCTGTACATCGAGGAAGCAATGATGGAAATAAAAGAAAGGTTCAGGAGTGGAATTAAAATACAAGGTGAAAGGATATCAATGATACGATTCGCTGATGACATTGCTATCCTGAGTGAAAGTGAAGAAGAATTAAATGATCTGCTGAACGGAATGAACAGTCTAATGAGTACACAGTACGGTTTGAGAGTAAATCGGAGAAAGACGAAGCTAATGAGAAGTAGTAGAAATGATATCAGCGAGAAACTTAACATCAGAATTGATGGTCAAGAAGTCAATGAAGTTAAGGAATTCTGCTACCTAAGCAGTAAAATAACCAATGACGGACGGAGCAAGGAGGACATCAAAAGCAGACTCGCTATGGCAAAAAAGGCATTTCTGGCCAAGAGAAGTCTACTAATATCAAATACCGGCCTTAATTTGAGGAAGAAATTTCTGGAGTACAGCATTGTATGGTAGTGAAACATGGACTGTGGGAAAACCGGAACAGAAGAGAATCGAAGCATTTGAGATGTGGTGCTATAGACGAATGTTGAAAATTAGGTGGACTGATAAGGTAAGGAATGAGGAGGGTCTACGCAGAATCGGAGAGGAAAGGAATATGTGGAAAACACTGACAAGGAGAAGGGACAGGATGATAGGACATCTGCTAAGACATGAGGGAATGACTTTCATGGTACTAGAGGGAGCTGTAGAGGGCAAAAACTGTAGAGGAAATTGAAATACGTCAAGCAAATAATTGAGGACGTAGGTTGCAAGTGCTACTCTGAGATGAAGAGGTTAGCACAGGAAAGGAATTCGTGGCGGGCCGCATCAATCCAGTCAGTAGACTGATGACAAAAAAAAAGGGTGGTGGTAAGTGCCTGTTTTGTAGTATATTGAATGCAGGATTCAATGTTCACGGTTCAATACTTATTGAAGCAAGCAAAAAGTCGTACCACGAGAACGAGTTTGCACTTATTTAGATGGAGATTTCATTGTTTTTGTACAACGCACCTTTGTCATCACAGTACTCGTTTTAAAAGCGTGATACTATACCCTGTACAAGATGTGAGGTGAGGTCTGTCGGTACAGCGTTCGTCGTAGCAAGCAGAAGAATGCACGATAATGCCACTGCAGAAAATGATTGATTGTGTTTATCCAGTCACTTTTTTAAATAAATAAGCTGACATTACAGCAGCTGAGCTGCTAAGAATGGCAACACGCAATACTTTTGGCGGAAATGCTGTGTGTTACTATGTGCGGAGCAAGGCAGCTGTGTAAAATTCCTTCTCCATCTATTCCTCCAGATCTGTGCTCTTTGAAAACCGTCATCCCTCAATGATTGTGTGCTCATATTCTGTCCAGAGCAAGTTTTAGCCACCCACAAATGTAAGTGAATGCTGCTAAATTACAAAGACGACATTTTGTGAGGCGAGCAGAATGTCTTATCGTTCGACAGTATTACGAGAACACACACACACACACACACACACACACACAAACACACACAGAAAAATCTTTTACTGGGCGTCTGAAACCTTTACCACATAGCTTTTGGGCAGTTTACATGAAAAAGCAGAATAAACGCGAATGATGACGATCAAACGGCCGTAAATTCGACTAAATACACACCTCAAGTAAAGTTTATCTTCACCTCGGTTCCGAGAGTTCCGGAACCTGAACAGAAAATTGGAATAGAGATCAACATAAACACCGTTTCCGCCCTTTTTATTGCTCATGAAAACCACATATTACATGCAGTACCACCGTATAGAGGTGGTGGTCAAGACTGTTGTACACACCGGTACCTCTAATACCCAGCAGCACGTCGTCTTCCATCGATGCATGCCTGTGTTCGTCATGGCATAATATCGACAAATTTATCAAGGCACTGTTGGTCCAGATTGTCCCACTGCTCAACGGCGATTCGGCGTAGATGTCTCAGAGTGACTGGTGGGTCACGTCATCCATAAACAGCCCTTTTCAATCTATCCCAGGCATGTTCGATGTGGTTCATGTCTGGAGAACATGCTGGTCACTCTAGTCGAGCGATGTTGTTATCCTGAAGGAAGTCATTCACAAGATGTGCACGATGGGGGCTCGAATTGTCGTCCATGAAGACGAATGCCTCGCCAGTATGCTGCGGATATGGTTGCGGTCGATGGCATAAACGTATCGTACAGCCGTTACCGCGCCTTCTATGACCACCAGCGGCGTACGTCGTCCCCACATAATGCCACTGTAAAACAGCAGGGAACCTCCGCCTTGCTGCACCCGCTGGACAATATGTCTAAGGCGATCTGCCTGACTGGGTTGCCTCCATACGCGCCTCAGACGATTGATTGAAGGCATATGGGACACTCATCGGTGAAGGGAACGTGATGCCAATCCTGAGCGGTCCATTCGGCATGTTGCTGGGTCCATCTGTACCTCTCTGCATGGTGTCGTGGTTGCAAAGACGGACCTCGCCATGGACGTCGGGAGTGAAGTTGCGCATCATGGAGCCCAATGCGCACAGTTTGATTCGTAACACGACGTCCTGTGGCTGCACGAAAGCATTATTCAACATGGTGGCGTTGCTGCCAGGGTTCCTCCGAGCAATAATCCTTAGGTAGCAGTCATCCACTGCAGTAGTAGCCCTTGGGCGGCCTGAGCGAGGCATGTCATCGACAGTACCTGTCTCTCTCTGCATCTCCTCCATATCCGAACAACATCGCTTTGGTTCGCTCCGAGACGCCTGGACTCTTCCCTTGTTGAGAGGCCTTCCTGGCACAAAGTAACAATGCCGACGCGATCGAACTGCGGTATTGACCGTCTAGGCATGGTTGAACTATAGACAAAACGAGCCTTGTACCTCGTTCCTGGTGGAATAACTGGAACCGATCGGATATCGGAACCCCTCCATGTATTAGGTGCTGCTCATGCATGGTTTTTCACTTCTTTGGGCGGGATTGGTGACATCTCTGAACAGTCAAAGGTACTGTGTCTGTGATACAATACGGTTCTGGGCGCTACAGTCTGGAACCGAGCGACCGCTACGGTCGCAGGTTCGAATCCTGCCTCGGGCATGGATGTGTGTGATGTCCTTAGGTTAGTTAGGTTTAATTAGTTCTAAGTTCTAGGCGACTGATGACCTCAGAAGTTAACTCGCATAGTGCTCAGAGCCATTTGAACCATTTTTGTGATACAATATCTACAGTTAACGTCTATCTTCAGGAGTTCTGGAAACCGGGGTGATGCAAAACTTATTTTGATGTGTGTGGTTAGCAATAACAATCACGAACAATTTAAATTGGAAAGAACACGTAGAAAATGTTGTGGAGTAGGCGAACCAAATCGTTTTACTGGAAAAACGTTTAGAAAATGTACCAGATCTACTAAAAAGACTGCCTACAGTACGCTTGTCCGTCCCACTGTTGAGTACTGCTGCGCTGTCTGGGATCCTTACCGGATAGGAGTAACGGAGTACATCGAGAAAGTTCAACAAGCAGCAGCACGTTTTGTCGGACATGATACAGCATTTGGGATGGACACCACTAAAACAAAGACGTTTCTTGTTGCGGCGGGAACTTTTTACAAAATTTCAGTCACCAACTTTCTACTCCAAATATTTTGTTGACGCCGACCTGTATATGGAGAAATGGTCATCATAATAAAATAAGGGAAAGATTTAAGTGTTCGTTTTTTTCCGCGTACTGTTTGGGAGTGGAATAATAAAGAATTATTGTAAAGGTGGTTCGATGAACCCTCTGCTGGGCACTTAAATGTCATTTGCGGAGTACCCATGTAGATGTAGATGTAGATATAGCTGCATGCAGCACAGGAGGCTAGGGAGTGTGGACACTGCCCTCAACGCGTCGGGGCGGCGGGGGCGTAGCGGGCGGATCGGTGCACGGTGAGACGACTGGTATGAAGGCTCTTGTGTATCTCGTTTTCATGGGACGTATGATTTCAAAGTTTTTCCTACAAGAGACTGATTTTACGTAACCAAGGACCACTTTCAGGCCGTGCCAGCACATCCAGAACCTTTGAAAGCGTGCTGCTGTTGGCTATTCAGTTACATATTTTGCTGTTGTTCCAGAGGGACCAGATATTCTGAGAACTATCTTTAATGGCCTGCAGGAGTTTTTTGTCCTTTTGTGTCTGATTTATGCAGAGCGGAAACAGTACATCACTTCCAGCATATGGATCTGTCTATGTACTATCAGCGGTGGGTTAGAACAGGCCTGGAATGCCGGTATCCCTACCTGCGGGGCGACAGAGGAGAGGTAGGAGGGGACATAAGACTGGTTCTAAACGCTTAGTCTATCCACACATCAAGTTAAGAGTAGGTGTTGCTGCCTTCACTCTCTCCTAGCGAGATCCTTTGCGGTCGGTTTTTGTGGTAGTTCTGTTATTAGAGTGATTTTTCTCAGTTGCCAGAGCATGTGGGGTTGTATTATGATCCATTTTTTTATGAGATTCTTTCACGACAATTTCGATGCGTAGTTGGAGCAGGGAACCATTTTCCGTGAGTAGTGGTAGCGTTGTCTTGGCCTTGTTATACTGCATTCATGGTTTGCTATCGTATCCCTTCTTACCATGTATCTGTGTACTTATTTCTCGGCAACTATACACTTGTAGATCGGTAGGAGGCAACTCTTCCTACACTTCAGTGATAGCTTGCTGTCCTGTTTCTTCTTACCAAGTATATGTCAGCATGTTTCTCTGCAGATATAAACTTGGGGATCGGTCGGTGGCAGTTCTTCCGGTAGCGTCTGTAGGACAGTTTCTCACTAATTTTACGTGGTATTATGCACTAGGACACACACACAAACACACACACACACACACACACACACACACACACACACACACACACACACGCACGACTGTAGAGCGGAACAAAACCCGTTTCAGGCAACCTCAGTCAAGCCCCGTGTACCATACAGCGTGGGGTAGTCGAATAGGACGAAGTTCTCTTTTGCACTGTGGATTGACCAATCATTCCAAAAGAGCATGAACAGCTCCAGCACAAGCTGTAGTCTCTATGAGTTGCAACATGCATGTTCAGCCCGTCCCGTTGCATCACCATTATTTTCTGAAAAGCATTCCCCCTAATCTCATCCACTGTCACCTCCTTCCATTCCTCATGTTGGAGGCTATAGACGCATACCTCAACCTGTATGCTTACAAGTAGTACTCTTATTAAACACTCACTAAACTCCTTTCAGGCCAGCACCAACATCTCGTCAATTGAACAATTTTCCCACCAAAAATAAAGACAGGACCTTACACTCTTAACATTAATTTTGGCACTTATCTTGAATGGATTCCCACGTAGATTTCGTCGAAGTTGTTATGGCTCATGTTGTTGATTCTAGGGTGATTCCACTTTGACTGCTAGGAGGTCCAGATCTGTATTTTTGCAGTATTTGAAGACCTAACAAATGCGTTTTTCAGGAAATTCTTAATGATGAAACAATCCCAGATCAGAACAATGGTATGGTAGAAATAATTTTTGACTTGGTGTTCACGATCCACATTTTTATTAAACTTCTTGTAAATTCACATATACTACTTCTTAATTGTCACATCATCAAGAAAACAGTTTTGTATCAATCTTCATATATTTAATTTCCACTTTAACCAAAGACAAGACTTGACTGTTCTTTTACAAAGCGAAATAACAACTTAACTTCTGCAAAGTGAAACAAAGACTGCTCTGTGTGCATTTGCGCGAAAACGGTTACAAGTAAGTCAAAGATTATAACATTCTCACAGAAATGAATACACACAAGGACCATATCACTGTAATATATCGATACATCGGAGTACCTATACATTAATAAAACCAAATGTGAATATTGTCACAAAAATATGTCTGCTGCTTCGCAGAAAAGTAGTACGATATTACTGGTATCGAGAACTGGGGTTGGAGTGCCGTAATGGTCACGTAAATAAAGAACCATTACACACTCCAGCCTTTTTCTCCAGTTCACAAGCGTGGGAGGGGATGCAGCGGGACTTGCATTCAGGAGGATGACGGTTCAAACCTGCGTCCGGCAATCCTGATTTAGATTCTCCGTGATTTCCCTGAATCACTTACGGCAAATACCGGGATGGTTCCTTTGAAAGAGCATGGCCGACCTCCTCCTCCATCCTTCCCTAATTTTTGTGCTCCGTCTCTAATGACCTCGTTGACAAAATGTTAAACACTAATCTCCTCCATAGATTTCTTTCCTCTTGAATCCGGCAGAAAACCTCAATATTTCTTATAATTGCGTAGGCTTCCGCGGCCAGAGTCAGTCGATGCGCCGTTTTGCCTATTTTCAAATGGGGTGATGTGTCGAGTGCCTAATGAGGCGTTTAACCCACAGTGTGTGGAGCGTGTAATTCAGATCGGAGGTGACTGTGAGGTGTTTTATGGACGTTCTCATATCATCACTTGGGTCCACTCATTCAAGTTACCTCATTCGGTAAAAACAGAACCTTACAGGATCACATTACTCTCTGTCTGTCTGTCTGTCTGTTTGACTGTTCAAAACCCTTTTTCCCAGGAACAGGTAGTGTGTTGAAATTTAGGTCACATATTAAGGTCAGCGGTCTCTTCGTGTTACAAAAAGAATCTAAATCAGTGCAATCGGGCTATACGGACATTTATGTCACATATTTTCGTATTCGCAAATACGCTCATCAGAACCTACAGGGTACGTTCCGTTGACCTAGAATCACCAAATTTGCCAAGAAGCAATGTTTCACCCTGCAACCAATGAAAAATCGGAAACTGTAAATCTGTAGTTGTATCATGCAAAAAAAAGATCATTTGTTATCATACTGTCTACTGTCCATCTGTCAGGTAAGACGCTTTTCCCTCAGGAATGGATTGATGTATCAACCTGAAACTTATGTCACGTACTAAGATTTACGATACCTTGGCAGTGTAATAAATGTTAGTTTCTAAGTCAATGTAATCAAAACTATTTCGAGCAGTTAGTTCATGAGCCCACGCGAATAGTAAACTGTTGTGAAAACACATTTGACGTCTTAGCCACAAATAATCCTTAGCTAATGACGAGCATCAAAACGATTACAGGGATTAGTGAATGCAAGGTTGTCGTAGCGAGACTAAATATTGCAACCCCGAAATCTTCCAAAAATAAACCTAAGATATACCTATTGAAAAAAGCAAATAAAAATTCGCTTGATGCCTTCCTGAGAGACAATCTCCACTCCTTCCAAATTAAAAATGTAAGTGTAGACCAGATGTGGCCTGCATTCTAAGAAATAGTATCGACAGCAATTGAGAGATTTATAACAAATAAATTAGAAAACGACATAGCTGATCCTCCTTGGTACACAAAACGGGTTAGATGCAGAAACAACGAAACAAACATGCCAAATTTAAATGGACGCATAATCTCCAAGACTGGGGATGTTTTACAGAAGCTCGAAATTTAGCGCGGACTTCAATGCGAGATGCTTAAAATAGTTTGCACAACGAAACTCTGTCTCTAAACCAGACAGAAAATCCAAAAAGGTTCTGGTCGTATATAAAGTACGCCAGGCAATGAATGCCTTCTCTGCGCAATAGCAATCGAAATATTATCGACAACAGAGCAGCCAAAGCAGAGTTACTAAACACAGCCTTCCAAAATTCCTTCACCAACTAAGTAAATATTCCAGAGTTCGAATCAAAACCAGCTGACAACATGAGTAACTTAGGAGTTGATATCCCCGGAGTAGTGAAACAACTTAAACCACTTAATAGAGGCAAGCCTTCCGGTCCACATTGTGTACCAATTAGGTTCCTTTCAGAGTAAACTGATCGAATAGGTTGGTACTTATCAATCGTATGCAACCGCTCGCTCGGTGAAAGATCCGTACCAAGAGACTATAAAGTTGCACATGTCACACCAATATTCAAGAAAGGTAGTAGGCGTAATCCACTAAATTACAGGCCCAAATCATTAATGTCGATATGCAGCAGCATTCTGGAACGTATATTGTGTTCGAACATTATGAATTACCTCGAAGAGAACGGTATATTGATACACAGTGAAAACGGATTTGGAAACGATCGTACTTGTGAAACACAACTTAGCTCTTTGCGCACACGAAGTGCTGAGTGCTATTGATGCTGGTGACAAGGGAGTTCAAATTGATTCCGTACTTGTAGATTTCCAGAAGGCCGTTGACACTGCACCACATAAGCAGTTTGTAATCAACTTGAGTGCTTATAGAACAGCGTCTCTGTTATGTGACTGGATTCGTGATTTCTTGTCACAGAGGTCACAGTTCGTAGTAACTGACGAGAAGTCATCCTGTAAGACAGAAGTGATTTCTGGCGTTCCTCAAGGTAATGTGATGCGCCATCTGCTGTTCCTTATCTATATAAATTATTTGGGAGACGATCTGAGCAGCCGTCTTAGGTTGTTTATAGATGATGCTGTCGTTTATCGTCTAGTAAAGTCATCAGAAGATCAAAACAAATTGCAAAACAATTTATAAAAGATATATGTATGCTGTGAAGATTGACAATTGACCATAAATAATGAAAAGCGTGAGGTCATCCACATGAGTGCTAAAAGGAATCCCTTAAACTTCGGTTACACGGCAAACCAGTCAAACGTAAAGGCCGTAAATTCAACTAAATACCAGCCGGCCGAGGTGGCCGAGCGGTTCTAGGTGCTTCAGTCCGAACCTTCGCAAGAGAGCTTCTGTAAAGTTTGGAAGGTAGGAGACGAGGTACTGGCAGAAGTAAAGCTGTGAGTACCGGGCGTGAGTCGTGCTTCGGTAGCTCAGATGGCAGAGCACTTGCCCGCGAAAAGCAAAGGTCCCGAGTTCGAGTCTCGGTCGGGCACACAGTTTTAATCTGCCAGGAAGTTTCAAACATAATCATCATCATAATCATCTTGCCAGTATCAATCTCAGTAATGTGCTTAATTTCAATTTTGAAACAGACAGCAAAGATTTCTTCTTCTTCTTCCCTTCTTCTTCTTCTTCTTCATTTGAAGGATGATGCTCCTGCCTGTTCGACAGTTACACTGTGACGTCTGTTGTTGTGCAGGACATTAAGGACTTCTTGGATGGGGCGAAGCACGGAGTGATCTACTTCAGCCTGGGCTCGAACGTCAGGAGTGCGACGCTGCCTGAGCACAAGAAGCAGGCGTTCATCGACGCTTTTCGTGAGCTGCCTCAGCGAGTCATATGGAAGTTCGAGGAGGACACTCTTACCAACCTGCCTCCCAATGTCCTCGTACGGAAGTGGCTGCCGCAGCAAGACATCCTCGGTAAGACACACTCAGATGTTAACTACCTGTAGTGCTACAGTCAGTGCCCTTCTGTTCCCTGAAGTAGGCTTCTAGTGGCTTTTGAACACAGGCTCACATTTAAGAAAAATGACGTGTGACGACTATTTACGTGTCATATAACCATTTCAACACACACAGTTCGCCTCACATCTCTAGTGATGTTGACATGCACGATAGTATAAGCGACATCTGTTTTGAATACAAGTGAAAAGACACTCTTGTAACAGTTCCATGTCCTGCAGCTAACAAAACATTGTGAACCTTCAGTGACAACAGCATACAATTTAAATTAATATTAAGCAATAGAAAATCTTTACATCAACAATGAAAAGGATGCAAGAGGAATTCAAATGAAGATAAGTCATAAAATCCTTGAAATTTTCTTTCCTGTTTCACAGGTATCAGTGCGCAGAACGAGTGACGGTATTCTAGGGAAGCAGCTGTGACAGATTTGGTATGAACTACGAGAGGCGTTGGAAAGTCCTTGCAAAAATAAAAACTACTTACGTGTTTGGGGTAAACCATTTTTTTATTTTTCGACATAGTCTCCTTTTACACTTAGACACTTTGTCCAACACTGTTCTAATTTGTTGGTCCCTTCCAAATAATAGGAACTGTGCAAGTTTGCAATATCGCTATTAGTTGCTGCAATCACCTTCTCGTTTGAATAAAATCTTTGTCCCGCCAGCCATTTCTTCAAATTGGGCAACAAATAATAGTCCGAGGGAGCTAAAGTGGAGCACAGGGGGGATGTGAAACGAGTTGGAATCCTATTTCCATTAATTTTTCGAGCACAACTGCTGAGGTGTGTGCTGGTGCATTGTCGTGACGGTAAATGACTATTTGGCGGTCTAATCGCCGACGCTTTTCTTGCAGCTCGCTTTTCAGTCGGCCCAATAACGATGAATAATATTCACCTGTAATAGTTGTACCCTTTTCCAGATAGTCGATGAGGATTATCCCTTGCGAATCGCAAAAGACAGTCGCCATAAGGAATGGTCTTCGCCTTTTTTGGTGTAGATTCTCCCATGGTGACCCATTGTTTAGATTGTTGTTTGGTCTCAGGAGTATAGTAATGTATCCATGTTTCATCAACAGTGACGAAACGACGCTTGAAACCCTGCGGGTTCTTCCTGAAAAGCTGCAAACCATCCTTGCAACACTTCGCATGATTCTGTTTTTGGTCAAGCGTGAGCAATCGCGGAACCCATCTTGCGGATAGCTTTCTCATGTCCAAATGTTTATGTAAAATATTATGTACCCGTTCATTCGAGATTCCCACAGCACTAGCAATCTCATGCACCTTAACTCTTCTGTCATCCATCACCATATCATGGATTTTATCAATGATTTCTGGAGTCGTAACCTTCACAGGGCGTCCAGAACGTTCACCATCACTTGTGCTCTTATGGCCACTCCGAAAATTTTGAAACCACTTATAAACTGTTCTTATCGAAGGTGCAGAGTCACCATAATGTTTTCAAGTTTCTCTTTAGTCTCCTGACGTGTTTTGCCTTTCAGAAAGTAATGTTTAATCCCACACGAAATTCTTTTTCGCCCATTTTTTTTTTTTTTTTACAGTCACTCGACTTCCTTGATTCACGCGAATGCCAAACACAAAGAAATAGATCAACATAGCTGAAACATGGTATGCGTTCTGTCCAAAGATGCTACTAACTAAACATGACCTTGATACGCGCTGGTGGTGCCATCTCTCGAACTTTGCACAGACTTTTCATACGCGTCTCGTACACTTGGCCCACACATGACAGTCTAAGGATTGCACAAACAGGCAGGTGGTTTGCTGGAATTTTTTGGCGAATAGTGAACAAGATGACAATGTGCCAAATAATTTGAATGGTGAAAGGATAATCTTCTGAAGAAAGAAAATCTAGCACAGTGTCTGAATTTAGTGTTATGAGTACGTCAGTGGTTTCATTGAGATCGAAAGTGCCAATAAAAGTTTTGTTTTGGTTTGTTTCTAAGCGAAGCATGTATGCGTTTCAGTGTTTTGTTGCAGCTCTTACTACGTGCATTGCTTATCTGAGAAAACCTAGCTTCCCACACAGGTAAAATCACAGGGGCGGAAACATCAGGTGATCAGGGCAGCCAGGAGATTTTACTGAATGAAATCGTGCTAGACGCTCATAGTCAATGTATGCTTTCATGTTACCTAACTGAAAATTTTCGTATGATCGATAATTTTATGTGAACTAGCCCACAAATCAGTTAACCATATTCCTCCTTCGGTAGGCCAGTCTCACGATATGTGTACACCGTAGTAAAAGAATTATTATGAAGCACCAGCAGCAGAGTTAGCCTACTTAAAAAGTGGTACTAAATATCACTTTAATTGCATGAAATTCGAATGAACACATGGTCCTACTGACTGAGTGATCATAAGTTAATGATGACATGACATTTTATGTAAGTACTTCGACGTATGACACCCTCCTTCCCCCTGCTCCCGCCACCCCACACCCACCAATTGCTGTTTATGACTTTAGACTAATTTGTTACGTTTTTGGCTAATTCCCACGCCCCACCCCACCCCCGTCAGTATTCCAAAAACCCATTTTTGAAGATCGTAATCCAAAGACACACATAAATACCAGACTTCAAATGTTAAACAATTTCCACAATGTTGTACTTTAAACTCAAACACCAATATCCCATGTTAAACAATGAGCGCAGGATGCACTTGCAACATATACTCTGATATCACAAGTTTAGAAATTAGAAAACTGAAAAAATATGCTCTTGCCATGTAGCAAGTGTACATTCCACTTTAAGGAACTTACCCCTGTACTATTAGTGTGTTAAAAACAATGATGCCACTGTAAGACGGCCTGAGAGGAGTCTGTCGCTATAGGATTGTTGCAGACTTGTTAACGATGGCGGAAAATACAAGTATGTACACACACGCACACGCACACACACACACACACACACACACACACACACACACACAAACTAAGTTTACACTACAAAAGATTGCGTGCAACACACCTGTGCTGCTAATGACCAACACAATCATAAAAAAGATTTTATAGTGGGTTAAAATGAAGATGTCACTAACATGATGCCTTAGAGCAGAGCCAGACAGTATAATATTATAGTATACCTGTATATAACAGTGGGAAAATCCGTGTAGGAGTGTTTCTAGAGACACGTATTTTATGTTAAAAAGACACACACTAAATTTTATTGTAAACAATTTACCCCACTTCTGCTGTTAAAACCACCACTAGCACTGGACAGTAATGGTGGAGGTGTGTGCTTTATTTAAAACAAACAAAAATCTTTCATTTCCTATGCATGGAGTGGATGGAGCCTTGTGAAACTGTTTCGTTATAGACGATTCTCGGTGAGGTGGTTGATGGGCAAAGGCAGTTCTCAATTGGAAGAGAAAAAAACCAAATGTACGCATACCTTTGTTAAGTAGTGATACGCCTACAGCTCAAGTTGCGTGGTATTATTCATCAGTATTTTGACTGTGCTTACTTTCTCATAATTTCTCGCAACCTGCTGTATTACTTTACAAAGTCACATCACACTGAACGGTGTCCGAAATTGTGTTGCCTACCTAAGTGGTTACAACTGGCACAGTAACAATGTTTTTTTAGATACTTTCGGAGGTGTCCCCCGACTTGATCTCACCATGAGATGCTGTGCGGATCGTGCATTACGCTAATTCTGCAAAGAAGCCCCCTCCCCAGCAATGACTCCTGTGCGCAATGTCTGACTTTTAATCCTTTTTCCATGTTTAAGAATCACTCCAGGTGATGACTAAACCGCACATGTTATAAGTATCAATTCAATAAAACACGAAAATAATCCCGCAAAAGAATGACTGGATTGTGGGAACAGGCGGGGAATTTTAACTGAAACCCAGAAATACTGAGCAGAATGATAGAGATTTTTATTACTACTCGGTTTTTACATCTCAAAATGATGATGACGTGATGTTTGTTGTTTAATTATGGCACAATGTGCATAAATAAAACTGAGAACTAACACAAAAATACTATTTTTTTATCAGTTTTCGATACGGATTGGCACCTCTCCCGTCACTGTCAGAGCGCACGAAATTCTAGCAGATTTACGTGGTTTGTTTTACATTTGATGTATCCTCCTGAACCTATCTCTGCAAAAGCGATTTGAATATGGCCGGAGCTGCGGATATTTACCCTGTGATATTCTTTGCAATGCCGACACGACAGCATGCGGCCCCCACGTGGTGTCAAGATGTGGGGAGTATCTTGTTGCAGCTGCGACCTCCCCACATGATTGCGTGTGCGCGCAACTAATGTCCGTGCTAAAGGACAAAAAAAAAAAACTTGGCTATCCTTCCTTCGTACGGACCGGAACAAATGCAACTGCTTCTCTTCGAATCCGAAATGTACACTCCTGGAAATTGAAATAAGAACACCGTGAATTCATTGTTCCAGGAAGGGGAAACTTTATTGACACATTCCTGGGGTCAGATACATCACATGATCACACTGACAGAACCACAGGCACATGGACACAGGCAACAGAGCATGCACAATGTCGGCACTAGTACAGTGTATATCCACCTTTCGCAGCAATGCAGGCTGCTATTCTCCCATGGAGACGATCGTAGAGATGCTGGATGTAGTCCTGTGGAACGGCTTGCCATGCCATTTCCACATGGCGCCTCAGTTGGACCAGCGTTCGTGCTGGACGTGCAGACCGCGTCAGACGACGCTTCATCCAGTCCCAAACATGCTCAATGGGGGACAGATCCGGAGATCTTGCTGGCCAGGGTAGTTGACTTACACCTTCTAGAGCACGTTGGGTGGCACGGGATACATGCGGACGTGCATTGTCCTGTTGGAACAGCAAGTTCCCTTGCCGGTCTAGGAATGGTAGAACGATGGGTTCGATGACGGTTTGGATGTACCGTGCACTATTCAGTGTCCCCTCGACGATCACCAGTGGTGTACGGCCAGTGTAGGAGATCGCTCCCCACACCATGATGCCGGGTGTTGGCCCTGTGTGCCTCGGTCGTATGCAGTCCTGATTGTGGCGCTCACCTGCACGGCGCCAAACACGCATACGACCATCATTGGCACCAAGGCAGAAGCGACTCTCATCGCTGAAGACGACACGTCTCCATTCGTCCCTCCATTCACGCCTGTCGCGACACCACTGGAGGCGGGCTGCACGATGTTGGGGCGTGAGCGGAAGACGGCCTAACGGTGTGCGGGACCGTAGCCCAGCTTCATGGAGACGGTTGCGAATGGTCCTCGCCGATACCCCAGGAGCAACAGTGTCCCTAATTTGCTGGGAAGTGACGGTGCGGTCCCCTACGGCACTGCGTAGGATCCTACGGTCTTGGCGTGCATCCGTGCGTCGCTGCGGTCCGGTCCCAGGTCGACGGGCACGTGCACCTTCCGCCGACCACTGGCGACAACATCGATGTACTGTGGAGACCTCAGGTCCCACGTGTTGAGCAATTCGGCGGTACGTCCACCCGGCCTCCCGCATGCCCACTATACGCCCTCGCTCAAAGTCCGTCAGCTGCACATACGGTTCACGTCCACGCTGTCGCGGCATGCTACCAGTGTTAAAGACTGCGATGGAGCTCCGTATGCCACGGCAAACTGGCTGACACTGACGGCGGCGGTGCACAAATGCTGCGCAGCTAGCGCCATTCGACGGCCAACACCGCGGTTCCTGGTGTGTCCGCTGTGCCGTGCGTGTGATCATTGCTTGTACAGCCCTCTCGCAGTGTCCGGAGCAAGTATGGTGGGTCTGACACACCGGTGTCAATGTGTTCTTTTTTCCATTTCCAGGAGTGTAGCTATCAGAGGACTTGGCACTCCGCGCCAGGGACCGTGCAATAGTAACGATTTTCTTACGAACTGCCCAACCACCGTGACTGCCGCTCGCTGTCTGGACGCCAGCGGCTGTCCAAGTGGGCGTTGCTTTTGGGAGGCGCCCTTGTCTGAGGCCACTGGCTCTAGTGGCACAACGCCGCCATTTTCAGAATTCACGGATCTCCCTCTGCCACTCGGCGACGGGCGCCGCCATTTTCTGGTACGGGCTTCCGGTGTAGGTTAAGAACAAAGCAACGCTTCCACACAGAATGCCAACTTGGGCAGCCCTCTCTGTGGGTGTTATAAAATCTCCTCCCGACTGCTCAGCCCCGACTTGCAGTGGTTTCTAACAGTGAACTCTGCCATGGAAAAGTTCTTCGTAATATGTGATTTTTACTGAATGCAGCTTTGCTCATTGTGCACGTAATAGACCTGTGATAGCTATAACTGTGCGCGTGGAACCCTTAACTTGATCTCCTCACTTTAGTGGTTGCCATGGGAACCCTCGATTCAGTAATAAAAATGCAAATTAGCGAATACTGTGGGCCTTGCACTCCATGGTTTTGTAAACTGTCTTGTTTAGAACGGCGACGAATTCTCCTGTAAGGCATCGTGGCGGCGTTCAATGCAGTTGCCTGTGCAGCAGCAGCAGCGGCAGCGCGAATGAGCCTCTGCGCGGCTCTCGCTCGCTTATATAGTATATGCAGTAGCTTGGACATTCAGAATGCCATCGGAGCGTTATCCCGGACGCGCACACTGGGTGTTCTAGATGTGCGCGTACGCTGGCGCGCCGCCATATAGGATGCATCCCATATAGGATGCAACCTTCCTATCCTTGCTACCAGAATTTTATGTGGTTATGTGCACAGCTTGTGTGTCGAGGAAGTGTGCGCAGAGCAAAAGAAATTCCACAAAAATGGGCATGTGCAAAGGACTAGCCAAAGAATACTTCCTGGCCCTGAACAACAGAAAAAAAATGGTTCAAATTGCTCTAAGCACTATGGGACTTAACATCTGAGGTCATCAGTCACACACATCCACGACCGAGGCAGGATTCGAACCCGCGACCGTAGCAGCAGCGCGGTTCCAGACTGAAGCTCCTAGAACGCTCGGCCACAGTGGCCGTCTGAACAACAGAGCAAGATGAAAATAAATGAGGTACCAACCCGCGTATCGTGACAACGTAAACCCATCCTAAATAATAGACATGAAATAAACACTTAACGAAACACTAAAAGTACGACACATAAATATGTCTCAGTTTCAATTGAGTATCATCGTGGGAGTAGAGACAGTGATGTCTCTTGTCAATCTAGATACTGTAGTACTATTGTAAGTACACAAAATGAATTGTGAAACTAGTGAACAGAGAAAAAAAGATATGTGAACTTACTATACAAACATTTGCGTTCAGAAGTATGTGAGAAAAATTATTATAAGTATATACGCAGTGTACATAATAATATGTGATTTTTGAAAAGAATATGAAATAGTCTTAATCAATATGACCAGCCATCTGTTATAAAAATTGAGAAAAAAAACAAGTAAAATATGTCAATGGACACAAGCATTAAAAGTGTCGGAAGGATTGTGGCACTCTGTTTTTTGGTTACCTACTCATTCAAAGATACACTTCACACGACCTCAACACTAGCTTGTTGGCTCACATGTGCGAAGTGGTGTTGTTGCACACGGTTTGCGGCGGGGTGTGGTTACGGCGTGTAGCCACGAAGTTTCATATCAGCGCACACTCCGCTGCAGAGTGAAAATCTCATTCTGGAAACATCCCCCAGGCTGTGGCTAAGCCATGTCTCCGCAATATTCTTTCTTTCAGGAGTGCTAGTTCTGCAAGGTTCGCAGGAGAGCTTCTGTCAAGTTTGGAAGGCAGGAGCCGAGGTACTGGCGGAATTAAAGCTGTGGGGACGGGGCGTGAGTCGTGCTTGGGTAGCTCAGTTGGTAGAGCACTTGCCCGCGAAAGGCAAAGGTCTCCAGTTCGAGTTTCGGTCCGACACACAGTTTTAATCTGACAGGAAGTTTCAAGTATAGCAGTCATCAAAGCTGGTGCGGCACAGAGTCGCTAAGCCGTTAGCCCCTCACACGGCGGGACAGCGGGTCCAAAGCAGGGCCGGCTGCGCTGCCCACACCTTTTCAGCAGCCTGTTGTGGAGGCAGCTGTGTCGGCGTGCAAGTTCTACCAGTGAAATATCTCATACAATCTAAACTCCTTTTCGAAATGATTTCTGGCCTTATAATTTGTTATAAAGAGACAGAAGTTACATAAAATTATTCTTCACATATATTTTAGGAAGGACAGTGTGTATAAATAACGTGGACATGTGCAGACATAGAGTCAACAAGATACTTCTTCTACTATTACGTTAGTAGTGTATCATTGCCATCGTAAACATCAATTATTTACAAAAACTTACGGATGAAATGAGAATATTGGGAAAAGACAACATCTGAATAAATTTAGTTTGGTTCAGATGACTCGAAGCACTATGGTACTTAACATCTGAGGTCATCAGTCCCCTAGACTTAGAACTACTTAAACCTAACTAAACCTAAGGACATCGCACACATCCATGACCGAGGCAGGATTCGAACCAGCGACCGTAGCAGCCACGTGGTTCCGGACTGAAGCGCCTAGAGCCGCTCGACTGAATAAATTTAGATTACATACTGGTAACGTATCATTATCATTACAAAAATCAATTATTTACTAAAGCCATATGGTTCAAATGGCTCTGAGCACTATGCGACTTAACTTCTGAGGTCATCAGTCGCCTAGAACTAATTAAACCTAACTAACCTAAGGACATCACACACATCCATGCCCGAGGCAGGATTTGAACCTGCGACCGTAGCGGTCGCTCGGCTCCAGACTGTAGCGCCTAGAACCGCACGGCTACTCCGGCCGTAAAGCCATATGGATTAAATGAGAATATTAGAACAGTACACTACACGAATAAATACATACTCATATCATTAGCATAATAAAGATCAGTTATTTACAGAATACCAATGGATTGAAAGAGAATGTTAGTACAATACACGAATTAATTTAGAGTGCGTACTCCATCATGAGTAGTGACAGAAAGATAAGAAAAGAACTTAAGCTGTTATTGGTAAGCTGGGATAGCACATGTGTACTGTGACAGCGGAGAAGTTCTTACGTCGTCGTGATTATGGCCAAAGCTAAGGAAGAAACGTGGCCAACACCAAATGACTCACCCACTGAATGAGTAAGTATGCAATTTTGACGTTAAGTTATGCATGCCATAAAGTAACATGCAAGCTTATCTTAGCGGACAGATCGAGTTCTAGCATGCTAGTATTCATTATAGGATGCGTGTAGTAGTCTTATCATGCAAATCATGGCTAACGTTAACTCTTGATAAGCATAACGGATTGAGTGGCCTGTTAATGTGCTGCCGTTGATGTGTGAGTTTCTTCTGAGTGAAAAATAAACATGGGGTTAAGCAGCCACAAAATATGGAAAATTGTAAAAACAAAAAACTTTTGCAGAGAAAGTCCACGTTGAGCAAGGTTCCTTCCATAGGTTATAACGGAACTGTGGAACACTGTCTGTAATCAATTTTTCTACATGGCCTACTTGAGGCAAGAAGTCCCGTTGAAACGCCTTTGACACAAGGTTAATGCCATTGCGCGTTTCAGTGGTGTCAAAGTGACGAGTTTAGAGGTCAGCTCCAGAAATACCAGTATGTGGCAGTACCCTCTTTTTGTGTGAGGGAGTAGTCCAATGAGGTCTGCTACAGCCAAGTGTTTAAGTTTATTGGGTATGCCTGCAGGCTCTTGGTGATATGTTTGGATTTCCGGCATGATTTGCATACTGAAAGTACACGTCTAATCCATGCCACTGAAACGAACAAGGATTCTCAGCTAAAGAAAGCACTTCCTTGCCACAGAGTAGCCATAGTCGATATGGGTGTGCCAAATGACTTGATCGACTGAGTGTCCACGTCACGTCATCGATGCACCCGCGGTGGATTAGAGTTCCTTTCGTCTGTTGGTAACACTGGCTTATCTTTGTACTTTTGCTTTGTAACTCTCCCCTAGAGAAATTCGCCGAGAGTACTGCGTAGGCCACGAATGTGTGCGGCTGATGAGATGTTAAGGCCGAAGGGATGTCGTCGAAACTCACAGCACTTCCCAAAGGCTAAAAAGGCTGTATTTTAGGATCGCCGTCCTGTTGACAGCGGGTGTCTTTCATATTCCTCATATACTACGTTCTTCACGTGGTAGAGGCTAAAGTGGTCCCCTTCAAGATCATTTTCGATGGTTTCTTGGAAGCCTATCGAAGACCGAGACAAGGAGTTTGATAATATGTTGTCGCTGCCTTTTATACTCTATGTACAATATGAAAGGAGTACTCTTGTAAAAGTAGCACCCAGCGGGAAAGACGTTTGTATGTGTCAGCAAAAACTCAAGCACCTTGTAGTCTATATATACTATTTTCTACCTTACATAAAGGATGTATCGGAACTTTTTGAAATGCCCAGATCACGGCGAGTGCCTCCAACTCTGTAACTGAGTAGTTACGCTCACTTTTTGTGAGTACACGCCTTTCTGGCGCACGTCCCACCCTCTTCGTACTGCTGGAAAACTATAACACCTAGAGCCGTTAACGAGCTACCTGTTACGATTCAAAAATCGTGCGCCAGGCTAGATTGTGAAAGTTTCGACTCGCTGATCAGCGCTTCTTCGGGCGCTAAAAACTGGCTCTCAGCGTCCTTATCCCATTGCCACGGGTATTCTTGCCCGTGAGAGAGTATTCAGGCGTCAGGTGCCAAAGGAGGAAGTGTGCAGAAATTTTTGGTAAGAAATTTACGATTCCTAAGAAGCCACGTAGCTACAGCGCTTGATTGTGGGACGCGATAATTGCGCAATAGCTGCGATCTTGTGGGGATCGGGAGAAATTCCGTCCCTAGTAATTACGTGCCCCAGGAAGTGCACTGATGTAGCACCGAAACATGACTTTTCAATGTTCACAGTGACGCCGTGCTGTGTGTACGACCGAAATAGTTCTTGGTGCACAAAGTTATGGTCTTCCCATGGCCTTTCAGCTATCAAAAGGTTGTCAACGTATTTTGTAACTCTAAATCGCTGTATATTTCCTGCATTCCGGGTGGGGCTCTATTTGCCAGAAGCTGATAGATGTAAATATCGACCATGTAAGTTCTGCAGGAGCTCCTCTCGTGTATCAGTCTCGGTGTCAATAACTGTGTTTACCTTACGTGGATCTAGCACCAGCCTGGTAGAACTGTCCTTTTTCTACACGGCTTTTGTGTGCTGGGTTGTTGTAGGTGGAACGGACGGGTTCAATTCCTCCGTCGGCTAACATACGTGCAATTTAATTTTCCACTTCGTCCGGGTACACGTGCGGAATGACGTACTGTGCCACGGAGCATGTGTTGTATTGTCTGACCTCGAATTTGTACTTGAAGTTTTTAATAGTGCCCGTTTTAGCCAAGAAGCCTTCATCGTTGTCCCTTACGACGGTGTGCAACTGTTGCCGTCCCGTTCGTGCGTGTGCTGTGGTGTGTTCACTTTTTGCTCGGTTACCTGGCGTATGACTTCACTCGTTCCATCTGATCACTATCGTCGTTGCTTGACTGCTCGGAAGGCTGTGGTGTCAATTCAGATACGTCACTCATGTAGCACAATTTTGTGCTGTTTGTGGACAGTTGTGCTTTAATGTTCGAATCGTGTTGTGATTTCGCGCTCTTTTCTTACAGTTACAGTACCTCTGCCAGTGTCTGTCAGGGCCAGGTGGTCACGTAGGAAGTTCACTCCTATGACCATTTGCAATGAGAGATTAAGCACCAGTAGGAAATTTGCTTCCAGTTGATGCCGCTGGCAGAGGGAATTGTAGACGAGTTTGCAGGCTCCTCTTCGGAAGTCATTCCGCACCTTTGACGCGTGCCTTTTTCATGGCCAAGGGCCAAGCTTTGTCCGTGCTACACAGCTGAAAATCGCTTTCTGAGATGGCAGTGGCATGGCTGCGGCTGTCCACTACAGCACGTACCTGAACGGAGCCGGCTATGAGTGGCGGCGGTGGGTGAAAACTGAACGTCGGCGATAAATCAGCTTTGCGAGGCTCCTTTTGCTTTCCATTCAGAAAGAAAATGTTCAGTTTAATGAGCTGAATGTGCATCGATAATAACTATACACAAATTTTATTATTATAATATACAAGGATTACTGCAATAACAAAAACGACATTAAACAGGTGCACATTAAAATAAACGAAACTTCCGGCTTTTCGCCTCACTGAATTTTTGTGTGATTGCGTCGTAGTTAATACCAGCAGCTGTTTCCGCTTCAGTTCACAACGCAGATAGTCTTTCTTGGCACATCGTGTCTGAATCAATTCTTCTCTCGGCAGAATCTGTGCTGACCGAAACTGTGAGCATTATTCTGATTGTTACGTAAAGATTTCGATATACCTCTTCCAAATTATTTTCTAATTTATACTGAGTAAGTTGTTTTGCGTCTTGGATTGAGTCCTGTAGTTTGGATTTTAAAAGTTGCAGTTTCTCATAAAGTTCAAAAGCCTGTATGTCGCTGTTTTCGCCTTCTCGGAGTATTCTACCTAAATCATTACAATGTTTGCGAATGACATCCTTGGATAACGATTTCAAATAATTCATATCGTAAATAAAACCAAATCCTTCGAAATATTCGTTCAGCACTTTGAATCGGCATTCATTGTCGACTATTATAGCGTCTATCGTTATTGATTGGCGACTCCATTAAGTGCTGTGTGCACAACGACCATATACGTGAAATTAGAAAGGTTAGCGTTGGCCGTAATATCGATGGTTTATTGACAGCAAAATCAATTTTCAGTCACATAGCGATCATCTTCAGTGCTGTCGTGTACAAAGGCACTCATAGGCACTGGTGTCAAGTTATTATCAGTAACCAAAGCTATGAAGCGATCACAACAACTCTTAGCTTTGGTGATTGTGTAATAGCTTTGGTTACTGATAATAACTTGACACCAGAGGCTAGGAGTTTAATTTGTACACCACAGCACTGAAGATGATCACTATGTGATTGAAAATCGATTTTTCTGTCAATAAACCATCAATATTTCGGTCAACGCTAACCTTCTTTCTAATGTATATCATTATGTTAAAAAAGCTAACTCTGTACTGCGTTTCACCAGATTATATAGGCTCATCAGTTTGTTCATAACAGAACATTCGTTTTGTCTGTGCTTTTTTTTTAATCAGAGACTTAATTTCGTAACTACCTACAAACAACCAAGCTTCAGCAACGCTTGTTTCAAATCCTGTGTTACGGAATTTTTGAATCCATTCATCAATAGCAACTTTCAAGTTCATTTGAACCGATTGCCATAGTTTACTTATATTGTTGACACATAGTAAAATCTCATACCATATGTGTATTGCAACAATAAACTCTCTAACATGGCAAGAACCATGCCCCTTACATGAAGTCATTAAAGATCACCTAACTCATGTTGAGCGAAAAATAGGGCTGAACAAAATGACTGACAAGCCACAATGCATCTTGTAGATCGTATAGTATGGACATATTGGAATAATCACTGTCGGGTGATGGTTTTAAAGTAATTCACACGACATGAAAACTTTGTGGAAATGCGTCGATTTACTGGAGGCTAGTTTATCCCAGGGAAGTAGCCAGAAATGACCGCGGCGCGCGGCTGGGGAGCGGCGAAGGGAAGCGACAATAGGCAGCTTAGGGCGGCTGAAGCTCTGAGAAAGCGGTAGCGGGGCGCGGCCTCCAGCCGCCTTAAGATGAGTGACAGCATGGGTGGTTGACCCCGACCCCATGTTGGTGTACTGGGAAGCAGACGGAGAACTTGTACGTCTGTTGATAAATGTCTGTCGTCCTGTTTTCAGTGAAATATGCGAGAAAGCTGCGGAAAGCTACGGTGGAGCAGTCAACAGAGGTCAAAATATGCGTGTTCGTAACTATAGTAACTTCACGCTGAATTCACGGTCCGCAGAGTCCGAAGTAAATCAGGTGAAGAGCGACAGAGGACCGAGGAATTTGAAGTACTCTCCTGGGAGTCAGAATTCGGGAAAAATTGGTGTTTGTGCAGACGCTAACCTTGATGGGTGCCCTGGGAGGAGCTAAATAACGGAAGTTGAGAGGAATGGAAATTTTGTGGGAATTTGTTCACTTCCCAGAGCAGGCATTGGTTGGTGCTGCGAAGCGACGCATAATTAACGCGACTTGCGCTGCAATTGGCGTAAGTGATTTTGCTGGAGAGGAAACCGAGGTGAAGAGCAGACTGTGAGAAGTCTCCGTAGAGGTCTTTCGTTCCCAGCTTGCCTAGAGTGCGGACGTGGTGTTCTTGACTTAGCTTGCCTGAGAAAGAGTGAGCATCTCTGCAGTTTAGGACTTAGCAAATGGAACGATTGAGCTTGGAGATAGGAAGTTTTGGTTCAGCTATGTACTGAGCAAGATAGCTAGGAGTGAGTAGACGAGCACAGCCTTGCAGCACCATGAGGTCGGCCGACGTCCACACAACAACGCCGATCCGCCACGCTGAATTCGGTGATATTGCGCCCGCTCTGGCCACTGATTAACTTGTTTCATGGGGCGTGTATTGCAGAATTCTTCTCACATTTCGCATTACGCCTGGGTCAGTCGATAGGAATTATTTTTGATTTATCGCGCTTTACTCCACGCAAACGCAATTTATTACCACTGCGTGTTAGGAGAGTCATGTAATGTGATGATTGAAGGTTGTGAGTTAAAATAAATCTGTGCTAATCGACTGCATCTGTTTTCAATCAAGTAGTTGAAATCCCAAGTCACTTTCTTAATTTATTTTATGTTCAACATTTGCATCTGGTGTTCAATAGCTGAATATAACATCAATGTCCACCCCTTTTTAATTAAAAGGGATCAATTCTGAATCAATTAATGTCAACACTGCCACCGCAGTTCAATCAGGAGTCACAGGGCCTTATTACTTTCTTTGCGTTATCCGAAATTGCGGCAGTTTTGCACTCTCTGTTGATCTGTTAGTTAATTACCTGGGGTGAACACACACCAAAACCAGATAAGTGATGGGTGGGGTGTTACAACTCAAAAGTTAAGATTTACTTCAAGACCGATTCACAGTCGCTAAGACTTTCGCAGTCATCAGTTCTATTTTTCAGGTCACTCACACTTTCGATGACATCATAAAATTGCATAAATATTGATTTTACATCTTCGATTCTACTTTCCCATCGTGTTTCAAACAGCGGTTTCAATATCAATTTCAGTTTAGTTTTTATAAGATCCCAACGCTTGCTTGATTTTGTAAAAAGCACGTAAACTTTACTGATAAAACCGAAAAACGTTTTAGCTGTTGTCGAGGTGTTGGCAGCATCTAGAAAAAGGAAATTGCAACGATGGCATCCGCACGGCATGAACAAAGCTTGTGCATTAGTGCTCAATATTCTTCTTCTAACACTGTTAGAACTCTTGTTCTAACTCCAACCATATTGGCATCATTGTCATATCACTGTCCCCGACAGCTTTGGATGTCTAGGCCATTATTTACTAGTTTCTTATAAATGGCACTTTTTAAATACTCTCCCGTTGTTTCTGCGACAGCAGTAAACCCAACGAAATGTTCCTCTACCTCTCTAGTTGAGGAAATCCTAAATCTTAATATTATTTACATTTGTTCCACATGGCTCGAATCCCTGGTACAATCGAGAATGAAGGCATAATAGTTTGCTTGTTTGACTCTATTTATAATTTCTTTGATAACAGATTTAGAGATTAATTTAATTAATTCATTTTGTATGTCGTGGCTCAGATAATGCTGACCAAGTTTCTTTTCGTTAATACGTTGCAAGTGCTCTTTTAGCATCATATTTAGATTACAGTTTAAATAGGTCTATAAAATTTTTCACTGTTTCCGGTATCATTCAGGTTAAGGGATTCGCGATGCCCTCGAAACACCAGATTGTGTGAGACTAAGTATTTTATAATGTCGATCAATCTTTCGAACAAGTTATCAATACTTTTGTGATTCCCTAATCAGTCTCTCGTTTTCCTTTCCTATTGTTTTTCCATATTTGCTTCCTTTACAGAATTCCATCCATCTAATCGTGCACTCCATGTGTCCTTGACGTTGTTCATGCCTTTGCAATATCCTGCTCAGATCTTTCTAGTCACATCGTCCTCCTTTTACCATCTCTGTCTACAAATGTGAAAAAAAGTTAACACGGAAAGCAATAAACTTTGTCTTGTGATATGGAGTAAGCTAACCATCTGCGATGTTGCTTTTCATCGTTACTCAATTTTCTAGTAAAATGTCTTTTACTTGCATCTTTCGGGTATCTTTCTTCAGGTTTCTATAGGTTTTGTTGGGGACAATTTTGAATTAAATCATGATGCTGCATATCCATATACCCACTTTCCCGGATCTAATTCTATAAATGACTCTCTTATATGAACGGTTTGCTCTTGATTATCGCTTTTGAAGTCTTTATTGCTCAAAATCTCGGATCACAGCAGTTTCACCCAACTCTGGTGCTGTATCAGAAAGGGTAACAGATTCATTCGACCCTGAAGCCGATTCTGTTACAGAAACTAAAAACACTTGGATAAGAGCTCTATTTTTTTTCTTTTCGATGCACCGGATTCCCATTTTCTCCCTATGTGTCTGTCTCTTTAGGGTCCTCTAGACACGATGATCTAAAACATAGTTTGTACTAAGTACGCTGATAAGTACAGTAGGGTACTTAAAGTACTCAGTGTCATAGTATAAGGGTCACAAGTGTAAAGTAGCGGTAACGGATTTATTAACTCAAAAATGTTGTTGTACACAGTTCAAATATTCAAAAATAGTCGCCAAAACTGTTGGCACATTTATCCCTTGGAGACACTAGCCGGTCGACTCTACGCTTGAAGTAGCTAGTAGGCTGCTGTTGGATCCAGCCCTGGACCCAGTCGCACACTTCGTCGTCCGTTGCGAATCTATGTCTGCAAATAGCTTGTTTTAGAGGTCGAAACACATGAAAGCCACACGGTGTATGGTCGGGACTGTACGGTGGATGTTCCAGCGTTTCCCACCGAAACTGCTGCGTCTTCACCGCATTGGCCGTGTGGGGCGCGCATTATTATGCAGGAGGATAACGCCATTGGACAACATGCTTCGGCGTTTCGACTTGGTGGCTCGTCTAAGGTTCTGTAAAGTGGCTTGATAACGATGAGCATTGATGGTGATTCTCCATACCAGCAACTCGACAGGCAGTGGGACATTGTGGTCAGAAAGGATGGACATCATGGCCTTAGCAGAACTGGTGTGCATGGCCTTTGATTTCTTTCGAGGTGGTGAAGTCGCACGTTTCCACTGCTTGGTTTTGACGCTTGCTTTCCGTTTCAAAATGGTGACAACTTGTTTCGTAATCTGTGACGATGCGCGACAGAAGGCCATATTCCTTCTCATGTTAACGTTCAGGGACGCCGACTTATAAAAAATAAAATATTGGGAGGGGGCATACTGAGGGTCTTGCCCCAGGAAGTTTTCTAAATTTTAGATGAAAAATAGTGAGTTTTAAAGTTTTTTAAGCATTTTAGAGTCATATGATCAACATTACAACCCGGAAAACTGGACTCTCCATAACTCTCAGTCCGGGAAACTCGACAAGCCTGACTCATTTTTTGGCTTTGAAAAAAGAAACAAAAGATAAACACGCACGGTATTTCTGTAAAAAGCTAATTTAATTTACAGCAATAATCATGTATTAGCGTCGAATATATAGCTCTGAAAAAAACTGAGTCGCACTGTAATAGCACTTTGATTAATAAGTGAAGTAGCTAATTTAAGCTTACTTTGAATAAGGCTCAGGGTTCATTAAATAAAAACAATATCTCAAAGTTAATGCTTTAATATAGTTAATAAAGTTAATACAGTATGCCTAACACTTTCAGTCAAAAATTGTGTAAATAGCGGGTTGTAATGGAGTCTTACACCCTAAAAATATTTAAGTATTTGAAAATAACTAATACAGTGCTATAGTAATATAATAATACAGTACTAAACTAGCACTAATATTTCGAGACTGAAAATTTAACATTGTGTATGTATTTAATTCTCTGTTTTATAAAGATTTTTTAATTTTGCTCTAAATACCATTATTAGGGCTAGAGTGTCCTTAGAAAGACCGGATTACTGAATATGGATTCGTTGATGAGTGGTCGGATATCCATTTCATCCAAAACATCTCGGTGGGCATGAAGAACAGCCAAGTTGTTCAACCGCTTCTGTCCCATTGTTGATTGGAGATACGACTTCAGTCGTCTAAGGGTGCTAAATGACCGTTGAGCTGTTGTTGTTGTGATTGGAACTACTTGCAGAACCTTCATGCTCTTCACTACTTCACATAACATTTCTCCAACTGCAGGCTCTTGAGTAATGTACGTCCTTACATCAAAATGGTTCAAATGGCTCTGAGCACTATGGGACTTAACACCTATGGTCATCAGTCCCCTAGAACTTAGAACTACTTAAACCTAACTAACCTAAGGACATCACACACATCCATGCCCGAGGCAGGATTCGAACCTGCGACCGTAGCAGTCGCGCGGCTCCGGACTGAGCGCCTAGAACCGCTAGACCACCGCGGCCGGCCTTACATCACGCATGTTTTTTAAGACCAGTTGTTTTTTATTAGGGATTACGGCTAACACATTCAGGTGTAGGCGCAGACTCTCAATGTCTAGATCATTTTTGAAAAACTCATTTTATTTTTCCAAATTTGTTTCACCTCTCTTTACCAAAAGCAAGCACTCTTGTTCAACTGCAGTGACCTGTGTGAGTCCAGTTGAAGCAAACCACTCAGTAATGCAAGATTGCACTGTTTCACAAACTGCAATGTAAATAGCTTTGTAGCATTCCTTTGGGGTTTTGAAAGTGTGCAGCGAGATGGCTTCGTTGTTTTCATACTTCTTTGGTATACTTCCATTCCGAGGAAGCGAAGGATCATCAACTTGTGAAGATTTTTCTTTTAAACACAATTCCCAAAAGTGTTCAAAACTACCACGCCTTCCTTTCAACATACAAATCAAGCTCTCATATATTTTTTCCAGATCAGCAACACTTAGATGAGGGCATTGAATTTTTTCATTGACATCCTCTGCTGGGTTCATTGCATCGCAATAAAGACGTAAAAAGAAATAATTCCTGAATTGTAACGTTGACTCGGGTAGCCTGCACATTTGTAACCTGCCTCTGTCTTGTCCTCTGCAGAAAATGTTTCAAAAAAGTGTAGAAGTTTTCCAAAGTTTCACAGTATTCTTAAGATACTAGAAAATCGCATAGTCCATCGAGTCGGGCAAAGAGGTCGTAGACCAGTTTGGTGGTTGGCGCTCTCATAGCGTATGCTTCTGAAAAGTCCCATCCTTTTATTGGATTCCCTTACGGTGTTTATTAAGTCCTTGGCTAAAGCCATAATATCCCTCATAAACGTAAGATGGCGAGGACTGTCTACAACTAACTTTTTTTGTCCTTTGAACTTCGAGGCACCAACATAGAGCACTGTCCTCTTAAGTTATCCATTGACAAATCAAGACGAGCAAAAGCGTCTTTTAAAATACTAAACAGAGTTCGTGATTAAGTGTTGGGGGTCTCGTATAAGCCAATAAAATCTTCGTTGATGATTAAGGAATCATCGACAGTACAAATAGAAAATGACACTCGTTCGTGAATCGAAAAATCGCTTGTTTCGTCGACCATAATAGATAAATATTCAGTCTTCTTGATTGAAGCCAATACCTTTCTCAACACAGACTTTCCTAATAGATCAATGACCTCGTTTTGAATATCGTGGGACGTCCACTTATACCCCGAACGCCCAAACCAAACTTTAAACTAAGGTAAGTCATTCTTTGAGAGTTCCAACAACTGAAAAAAAAAATTGAGCTTACATCTTCGTGCCCTCTAATTGCTAGTCCTTGTCGGCATAGAAATCGCACGGTAGTAAAAATTATCTCAAGAGCTAAACGGCCTTTCTTCATATCACTATCTAACTGTTCATTCAGTTGGGTGCCCAGACTTCCGTTAGTGATAGAATTTAGTTTCATAACACCTTCTTTATGCGTAAACGTATTTTCATGAAGACGGAATTTTTCCAAATCCTTTTCCTAGTTAGAAAACCCTACGGAAGTAAATGGATCTTATTTTTTGAAGAAAATTGTAATAGGTTTTTAGTATCTGCCTCTTTGCAGGCTTTGCAAAAACCTTTCGGTAGATGCTTCATATTCTAGCCATGTATACTTGATCAACGAAGGCTTCTGAAATGATCTTCCCTTACCAGATTGTCCAGCGCGCCTTTTTGGTAACAAATTTATCCATTGCAAACTTAATTCACACTACACTAAGAGACTAAAGTAACCGAATAAAATATAGTCATATAAAAGAGTCCACTAGACACTGAAGTCGGAACACTAAACACGTCTGCAGCGTGTACTGAACGAAACCATCCACACTGAATGACTGCGACGGCAGGGTGAGCTTTATATAGCCGCAGCGTCGTAATGTCTCAAAGCGTCAGGGCAGCGTGAAGCGGAGGCTTCCAGGAGCTTCTGCTGCAGTCCTTTGGATGTCGCCGTGGTCGCAGCGCTGGCCCGCCGGCGCCGGACCTTAAACAAAGGTTCGCGTACCGGGCCAAATTGTAAGTGTTCCCGCAGCACCGGAACACTATCATGATTCACACCACTCGTTTTCAGTCAACCTGCTTACTACCATAATAATTATTTGTTTCAACTAATTACTAAATGTATTTTAAAAGGTAACTAATGTCTAACAAGGAAAATATAAAATTCCAACATAATTTTGTAATTTTACAAAAGCCGCCCAAACGAATGTTTGAGGTGGCTCGGGCCCCCTCAGGCCCCATGGAGTCGGCACCTGTGATAACGTTTCGGCGGTCAGTTGGTGAGGAACCCAATGCGCACAGATTTTTCGGAGGGTCAGGTATTGTTGCATTATGGGTCGCGCAGTGCCCACGCTAATACCCAGTATCCGATGGATCTCGTCCACAGCGATTCTGAGGTTGTCGAAGACTAAAGCATTCGCTTCCGCAACCATTTCGAGTGTGATGACACGATGAGCCTGCCCAGGACGAGCATCGTCTTCCAGTGACTCGCGCCGCTCCAGGAATCGTTTGCGCCATTCCACTACACTTGAAAGAGTGTACTCACCGTACACAGCCTTCATCCGTCGGTACAATTCACGGCCTCCAACTCCCTCCACCGCCAAAAACCGAATCATTCCTCGTTGTTCCTGCTTACTCGCCTGTTCGGTAGTGGACGATAAGGTGTGTGACCACCTTCTCTTCGACGTGAAACCACACTGGCTCTATGCAACATCAAACGGTACGCACCAATAAATGGCGCCGCCATACCCGCAGTTACGTTGTGCCACCTTACGTGTAAGGCAAAGGTAGACTCACTGACCAGGTTTCATTTCAATGAACCTCATAAATAGCGAATAGGCTGTGCGATTATCATACACGGCGGAATATTTTTTTTTTTTCATTCTGTCATGTATGATAGCATCCAAATAAATACGCCAAGAAATGTATTTGTATGCTGACTTACCGTAGGACTGGGTTCCTTTAGTATGAATTGCTGAAATTGGTACAACCACACCTTCAGAGAAAAGACTTGTTCACTAGTACCAGTTCAATAACTTGAAAAAAGAATGAAGTGTCAGTTGGTAGAACTGATTTCAGAGATAGAACTGATTATTGGCCAAGACAATGCTACCGCCCGTATTGTCTCTTCCTTTGAACACTGTTGCATTTGCTTGTTGTTGGATCGAAGTATCAGTTCGGAAAAACTGTGCATACCAAGCAGGCTGTGAAAATGACATAAGGAAAAGTAAGTGTACTTTCCGTTTAACATGCATCTTTCTTTAATATGGCGATCAGCTTCCTCTCTAAGTATATAATTTAATAATTTATTTTACAACATATTTTAGCCTGTGTGAACGACTTCACAACCAAACAGTCTCTTTCAGTCCCATGCGTTACTGTGCTCTAGTGCGCATTCGCTGACTCGCGACAGGTGTACCCCGCGCGAATCGTGTAATGTAATAGGCCTACCAGAACAAGTGTACAGGCCCAGACTTGTCACGCTTGGCGTGTTGCCGCATAGGTGTACACCAAGATACGCCTTGTAATGTTGCTTACCTGTCATAGTGTTGCCGTTACATTCATACGGAAATAAGAGACGGACAACTGAATAGCTAAAACTGTAACAGCTTCAACAACTTTTTTGCGAGGCCCTAACAGGCGTGAGGCCATCAGCAGTCGCCGGCGCCGGGCGCCGCCACAGGCGACTGTGATTGGGATGGCGGGTGGAGGGCAGGATTACTGTCCTTCTCCTCCTCATTCGCGAGCACATCCCGTATGTCCTCACAGCTGATGAGACTCGCTAACTCTTGTTCTTGTTTGTTGTGTCGCGAATTACGGGATGGTCTAGCGCGCCTTTGCCGTCAACTGCGGTTGTTTGCGTTGTTGTCAGAATGCGGGGTCGAGTTAGGACCCCGCAATTCGATGAGCTCGCCATTCCGTTCAATGAAGCGCTGGCTGTTAGTTTCTTTGTTCGGTTATGAACTTTGTCCCTGGTTGCGCCAGTTCCTTTCGTCTTGCTGACTGCTGTGGTAACCACCGTTGTTACGTGTTTACCATTGTTGTCGTTGTACTCGTTATTGTATTTTGAGTAGTTATCTCGCCCGTTGTTTCCGCACGACTGAGTGTTATTCTGTCCGTTTTGTTTTTGCCTTTGGTTTTCTTGCGATGGTCAATCACCACGGCTGCCTCTTGCGAAAGGTGCAGGAATGCGGCAACATCTTCCTGGCAACGCCCTACCGAGGCCTGTTGATAGGTGAAAGGCAGTTTCAAATAATAGATTCCTTTGATGTCCCGCTCCGAATATGGAGAATCAAGAAACTGTTTTTTCCGCATTAGTGCTTCTAGCATCTTCGTGGAGCTCATATCGGGTAACTTCAAGATCGGGGCACATTATAATCTCGTGTTTTACACGTGATTGTTGTATTGGTGACGAGTAGAGTGCCTTGACCTTTGCTATGAATGATTCGTATCAATCGCAGTACTCGCGACGCATCTTATCGTCCGTATACGTGTACACAAACACTAATTTTGCATGAAACGGCCAGGGCGTTGGGAATGCTTTTCGGAACTGTCTTTGCCACGCGAATTTCCAAGTAGACAGGTAGTGCTTGAAGTCAAATGCAACATCCGCTGATGCAATCTGTACTTCTGCCTGTTGTTGGAAGTGCGTGTTTTCAAAAATGGTTCAAATGGCTCTGAGCACTATGGGACTTAACTGCTGTGGTCATCAGTCCCCTAGAACTTGGAACTACTTAAACCTAACTAACCTAAGGACATCACACACATCCATGCCCGAGGCAGGATTCGAACCTGTGACCGTAGCGGTCGCGCGGTTCCAGACTGAAGCGCCTAGAACCGCTCGGTCACAGAGGCCGGCTGCGTGTTTTCAACCTGGAATAGTGCTGCCGCTGAGATTCATTTGTAGTGCGGGGAGGAAGCAGTTCACAGCGTTCGTATGTTTGTGTCCGACGGTGCGGAAATACAGGGTGACAACGGTGTATAATTTATTGACGAGCTGTCGATACGCTGACTTTGAGTGTTGATCTTCTGTTCCAAGCCTTTGTTCCTTCGACCAATTAACTCGAATTTTTGCGTATTGTTTTCCTGATGAATGGAGATCCGTTCAGAAATTTTCTGTTCTCCTGCAGCAAACCTATCGTTGCCTGCCTTAGATGTCATCGTAGTCGTCGAAACTGCAAGTTTCGCTTTGTTTCTGGCGACATGTGACGTTCTACTAGCAGTGGCGACTCTTTTGGCAGAAGTGGATGTTGGGTTTACTTCCGCGACTTCCGCGCGTAGGGTATCTATTTCTTCGTTCTGTTTACGTACTGTGTCGTTAACAGTTTCTGTCGACGTTTTGTAACTTATCAAACTGAGCCCGGAGTTCTGCCTTGTCCGCAATGCGTTTTTGTTCTTTCTCTAACATAAGAAGATGGTATCTGTTCTTTCGGACATTGACCTTCTTCTTCTGTGCAGATGCACACGTATTGGACGAACTCTCACAGGACTCGGTAAGATTTTCTGCCGCGAGTAATGAGTGTAATGGGCAGGGGCACTACGAATGTAGTGTGTGGACATTAAGTTGGGAAGCCTGCAAGGGATAAATCCCTGCACTCGCACTGTCCTCTGTGCCCTCGGTGGCTCAGATGGATAGAGCGTCTTCCATGTAAGCAGGAGATCTCAGGGTCGAGTGCCGGTCGGGGCACGAATTTTCAACTGTCCCCGTTGATGTCGACAGCATGGGGTCTTGATTTAATTATCATTTCTTTCTTTAAGAGTTCTTGTTCGCGTTCTTTCGCATCTTCTGCGCGTTCTTGTTCGCGCATTGCTTGAAATCATTTCCAGAATGCAGACATTATGTCATCGTCTACGTCACGTCGTTCACCAAATATGGATGTCCGCCCCGGTAGCTGAGTGGTCAGCGTGACAGACTGTCAATCCTAAGGGCCCGGGTTCGATTCCCGGCTGGGTCGGAAATTTTCTCCGCTCAGGGACCGGGTGTTGTGTTGTCCTAATCATCATCATTTCATCCCCATCGACGCGCAGGTCGCCGAAGTGGCGTCAAATCGAAAGACCTGCACCAGGCGAACGGTCTACCCGACGGGAGACCCTAGCCACACGACATTTCCATTTACCAAATATGGAAGGAGAATCTACTCGTGATTCGGGTGCGATGTGAACAAGACGTGAGTGTTGCTCACTGTTTTGCGCCGATTCACGTGTGGTATTGTCACTGACTGAGTTTGAACTACGCGATTGCATGCGTTGTTAGGCTTGCACACCCGTGTGTGAATAACTGTGAGTTGCGTCGGTGACGTCATTTTGAAAAACCGTACTCTTGTGCGACTGTACCGACTGTGATGCCAATTCTGTAAGTTCCATCTCGCTATTTACCAAACCAGCGTGCCCTATACTGTCACTTTCATGTGTGTCTGCCATGTCCACTTGATTGTTCTGACCCAACAGTTTGGTCACGCGTAACGTTGGAACACTGAATCACGAACTACAGTATGCAAATTACCCTAATGAAGTTCCTAGAAAGTAATACATTCACATTTAAACCAGTCAAAAACGTGTGAACAACGCTGGCGAGCTACCGCACTCAAACAAATGTCACGCAGAGGTCACGAAAACAACCTCGTGGTGCCGAGATGTGGATCAACGTCTTGTCGTAGCTGTGGCTGCCCCACGTGATAGTCTACGTGCAAAACTAGTGTCCGGGCTGCTGGACGAAATACAAAACTTCGCTATCGCTCTGTCGCACAGAGCGGAGCAAAAGCGAGTGTTTCCCCTCGAACCTGCCGCGCGGGATAGCCGCGCGGTCTCGGGCGCCTTCCCACGGTTCGCGCGGCTAACCCCGTGGGAGGTTCGAGTCCTCCCTCGGGCATGGTTGTGTATGTTGTCCATAACGTAAGTTATTTTAAGTTAGATTAAGTAGTGTGTAAGCCTACGGACCGATGACCTCAGCAGTTTGGTCCCATACGAACTTACACAAATTTCCAATTTTTGCTTCGAACCCGAAACGTGAGAGTGTCTAATTTCTGTAACTATCATGACGGGCTTGACGCTCTGCGACAGGACCCGTTCAGTAGCAATAATTTTCTTATGAACTGTCCAACCACCGTCAGACCCGCGCGCCGTCTGGACGCCCAGCGGCTGCCCAATCACCGTTGTTTATGGGAGGCGCCCGTTGTCTGAGGTGAGAGGCCCGAGCGCCAGGCACACCGGCGCCATTTTCAGTGTTCGCGGAGCGTCCCTCTGCCGCCCGGCAGCGGCGCCGCCATTGTCTGGTACGGGCGTCCAGTCCAGGGTCAGACCAGAGGGACACTCCTGCACAGCATGCCGACTAGGGCGGCTCTCTCTGTGGGCGTTATAAAATCTCTCGCCGGCTGCTCAGCACCGAGACCACTTGCAATGGTTCCTGGCAGAGAACTCTGCCACGGGGAAGTTCTTCATAATACGAGATTTTTACTGCAATGCAGCTTGTGCTCATTGTGCGTTAAACAGACCTGTTATAGCTATAATTAGACGTGTAGAACCCTTAACATGGTCTCCGCGCTTTGCCTGTTGCCATGGCAACCCTCAACTCAGTAATAAAAATGAGAATTGTCCGATACTGAGGGCCTTTAACTTGCAGTGCATGGCCCAGATAGGACGCCACCTTGCAACTTTTTGACCTCTTGGAATTACGATATTTCCATCTTACAGCCAGTGACAGCGTTCCGTGACGATTTAGGTCAACAGCTCTGTTGTTGGTCTATGAATCACATACTGAGATTTTTGGACATTAACGAAATTTCGTGTAGTGGACAAGAAACTAAAATGATGTCGAAAGTTAAAAGTGGCCGAGAAGGATTTCTTTTTCAACATCATTAGATATTTGCACGCTATTTTGCGCCACGAGTGAATGGACACCTGAACTCAGTGTAGGTGTGAGAATATCTCAAAAGTAACATTACATTTTGTAAAATTCAGCATTACTCTGATACACAGTGATCGTTTCGCTTAAGTGAGCGAAGACAAAATCAGTCACTCATTGTAATGTGACTGGCAATGGACACTGTTTTGAGGGAGGGATAAAACCAGTAGGAAAGAATGAAAGTCAACATTCAATCTGTCACAAAGTCATTGAGGACGAAGCACAGAGCAGCTAATATCCGTTTGTAACATCAAATTTAGGATAGTTTACCGTACACCCCCATCCATCTGCTTCAGGAATCAAAGCCGGCCGCGGTGGTCTAGCGGTTCTAGGCGCTCAGTCCGGAACCGCGCGACTGCTACTGTCGCAGGTTCGAATCCTGCCTCGGGCATGGATGTGTGTGATGTCCTTAGGTTAGTTAGGTTTAAGTAGTTGTAAGTTCTAGAGGACTGATTACCACAGATGTTAAGTCCCATAGTGCTCAGAGCCATTTGAACCAGGCCAGGAATCAAAAACTACTTCCTCAATAGCAACCTGTCTAAGTATTTCGATGCATTTCATCATTTTCTTAAGATCAGTGCAAAAATAATATTCGTGGAACAGTTGCAGCGTAAGGCATCTTGACTTCTCAAAACCCATAGCGTAACAATGATAACCTGTCCACCACATGCTGATACAATACATATACAGGGTGTTACAAAAAGGTACGGCCAAACTTTCAGGACACATTCCTCACACTCAAAGAAAGAAAATATGTTGTGTGGAATGTGTCCGGAAACGCTTACTTTCCATGTTAGAGCTCATTTTATTAGTTCTCTTCAAATCACATTAATCATGGAGTGGAAACACACAGCAACAGAACGTACCAGCGTGACGTCAAACACTTTGTTACAGGAAATGTTCAAAACGTCCTCCGTTAGCGAGGATACATGCATCCACCCTCCGTCGCATGGAATCCCTGATGCGCTGATGCAGCCCTGGAGAATGGCGTATTGTATCACAGCCGCCCACAATACGAGCACGAAGAGTCTCTACATTTGGTACCGGCGTTGCGCAGACAAGAGCTTTCAAATGCCCCCATAAATGAAAGTAAAGAGGGTTAGTTCAGGAGAGCGTGGAGGCCATGGAATTGGTCCGCCTCTACCAATCCATCGGTCACCGAATCTGTTGTTGAGAAGCGTACAAATACTTCGACTGAAATGTGCAGGAGCTCCATCGTGCATGAACCACATGTTGTGTCGTACTTGTAAAGGCACATGTTCTAGCAGTACAGGTCGAGTATCCCGTATGAAATCATGATAACGTGCTCCATTGAGCGTAGGTGGAAAAACGTGGGGCCCAATCAAGACATCACCAACAATGCCTGCCCAAGCCGTCACAGAAAATCTGTGTTGATGACGTGATTGAACAATTGCGTGCCGATTCTCGTCAGCCCACACATGTTGATTGTGAAAATTTTCAATTTGATCACGTTGGAATGAAGCCTCATCCGCAAAGAGAACATTTGCACTAAAATGAGGATTGACACATTGTTGGATGAACCATTCGCAGAAGTGTACCCGTGGAGGCCAATCTGCTGCTGATAGTGCCTGCACACGCTGTACATGGTACGGAAACAACTGGTTCTCCCGTAGCACTCTCCATACAGTGACGTGGTCAACGTTACCTTGTACAGCAGCAACTTCTCTGACGCTGACATTAGGGTTATCGTCAACTGCACGAAGAATTGCCTCGTCCATTGCAGTTGTCCTCGTCGTTCTAGGTCTTCCCCAGTCGCGAGTCATAGGCTGGAATGTTCCGAGCTCCCTAAGACGGCGATCAATTGCTTCGAACGTCTTCCTGTCGGGACACCTTCGTTCTGGAAATCTGTCTCGATACAAACGTACCGCGCCACGGCTATTGCCCCGTGCTAATCCATACATCAAATGAGCATCTGCCAACTCTGCATTTGTAAACATTGCATTGACTGCAAAACCACGTTCGTGATGAACACTAACCTGTTGATGCTACGTACTGATGTGCTTGATGCTAGTACTGTAGAGCAATGAGTCGCATGTCAACCCAAGCACCGAAGTCAACATTACCTTCCTTCAATTGGGCCAACTGGCGGTGAATCGAGGAAGTACAGTACATACTGACGAAACTAAAATGAGCTCTAACATGAAATTAAGCGTTTCCGGACACACTCCACATAACATCTTTTCTTTATTTGTGTGTGAGCAATGTTTCCTGAAAGTTTGGCCGTACTTTTTTGTAACACCCTGTAGATGTAACTGCAATATCTCGAGCCGTGTGTGCGAAGATTTAATTGGTCGAGAAGATATTTTGCTGACTGCCTACTCCTTGGGTGATGAGTTGCTTTTTTTAAGATCCTGCCAAACGAAAATTGATAGATAACTTTGGTTCTTTATGGACACAATATGTTACGTTTATTTATGTCATATCTTGTATATCAATCATCGACTCTATGAAGTTCTTACAAGCATTTTGCAACTAATCTTCTGACATTGCACCCCTCCTACAGCATCGTCTTCATCCACATCATCTACACACGTACTCTACAAGCCACTGTGCAGTGCAAGTCAGAGGGTGTATTGTAGCAGTGTCATCGATTTTCATTCCTCTTACACTTTTACATACTGAGCAAAGAAAAGAAGATAGTTATATATCCTAGTATTCGTACATGCTTTAATTCATATTATAACCGCTATTCCAGATATACAGGAGTAACTGGTATAAGTGCAGACATTACTGTGGGTGACAGTGGACAGTGTAGCGGACATGACATCAGTATTTACTTCATTTACATACTTATGATTATAGCTATTAGGAGTAGTATGTTATTTGGTTGGTCGGTATCTCCAGGCAAATGTGGCAAGAGTAGGTCATTAACACTTATTTTCTGTTGGGCAGCAGGTCAAGTGTTGAAATGTGGATGCACGGACACAAAACATGCAGTCTATACCGACATGTATTGTACACTTAGTGGTGAAGTTATCATTGTGCAGAAAACATCAGATCATAAAGTTTGTAACCTGTTTGTGGGAAGACTGTTTGACGCAGAGGGCGAACAATTAACACGCTGGTATGTGTGCACATTCCGCTACCATCTATAAAAATATCTGAATTTAGAACCGTCACACCCTGTATAATTGTAGAGACAATGGAAACACAGTTCTCTTTGAAAGCATCTTCTCTCAATAGTTTTTCGCTTCTTTAATAGCTATTCGTCTTTTTCCTGGCATTTTTTCATTGCATATTCGTGACGTTTACATCATTGTGCAGTAGAAGGTAATACCGACAGCACAGTGCCATCTACCTGCAATTTTCTTTTGACGATTGTAATTTGCCTTGTGCCGTGTGTCAAACGCATAGGACACACGTTGTGTATGTCTGTGTGTGTGTGTGTGTGTGTGTGTGTGTGTGTGTGTGTGTGTGTGTGTGTGTGTGTGTGTGTATCTACGCTGTTGGAAAAAAAATGGTATGTCTGGAAAGACGACGTCGATTTTGATCTAAAGACCGCATATGCCACCTGGGGGATAATATATCTACTGGTAATGGTCTCAACAGCTTCTTCGAGCAGACAGTAAAATGTCAAAGTTACCACAACGCTATCTGTGTCTACCCTTTAAAAGGTAATACTAACAGCCAGAAGTCTCAGTATGGTGAAAATGGAGCAGCAAGCAGGTAACCGTGCCACGGTGATATAATCGTGCTTGCAACAGCCAACTGAACGAGTTTGAAAGGGTCCAAATTGTGGCTTTCCAAGTTGTGAGATGGTACTTTTGGAGAATTGCCACACAAGCTGGATGTGCTGTGTCAGTTGTGAAATAACGTTGGTATGATTGGTCACACGAACATCGTCACACCTGTAGAGGCAGCCCTGGACATGCATGCAGAACGTACACCCACCAGGATTGTCGTGTTGTAAAGGCAGCGGAGGCAGATCGTACAGCTACCACAGCACAGATGGCTTGTGAGCCCAGGTGTATCAACACGAACTGTTCAGAAACCAGTTATTAGAAGTGGAACTACAGGTATGCACAACTCTAGCCTGTCTTCCACTCAGATCATTGACATGCAGGCTCGCCTGGTGCCTTTACAGGATCACTTGAAAGACTGAATGGCGCACCGTGGCCGTTAGCTATGACAACAGGATATTCTGCCTGTACGCAAGTGATGGTCTTTCGAATGCATGACTTGGACTTGGTGAGTACTATCTCGTAGTGTGCATTCGTGCAAAACACAGTGACCCCATCCCAGGCCCTATGGCCTGGTATGCGATAAACTACAACTCTCGTTCACCTTTGGTGTTTCTGGAGACCACCGTAATCAGCGCTCAGCATATGCGGAATGGTGTTAGACCTTTTAGACCTTTTAGACCTGTTCTTGCTACAGGAACGTGATGTGTTACTCCAACAGTGTAATGCTTGCCGATACTCTGCCCATGAAACTCAACGTGCTCTTCAAGAAGTGCAGCAACATCCTTGACCACCATGATCCCTGGACTTGTCTCCAGTCGAACAGGTGTGGGATATGACGGGACAAGAAACAACTTGTGCAGCTTGCCAACCAATAACTCTTACAGTGCTAGGTGAGGAAGTTGAGTAGGCATGGCGTACCATGACCCGGGACAGTATTCGCCATGTGTTCGATTGACTAGATACCAGAGTCAGCGATTGCATTGCCGCCCACGGGAGCTGCACCACATACTAGTACGGGTGTTTCAGTATGGCGCGACACGTGCTACCACAGAAGCACTCTGTAAAAGTGAACATTTCATGTAATACACATGCACTGTTTCAACAGTGAATCTTAAGTGACTTTGAAACCTCTAAAAGGGCATACTCATATCTTTGCCAGCAGAGTGTGTGTGTCTTAGCCATGTGGAAGAGCAAACACGTAGAATACGTATTGGACTACCAATACTGTCTTTCCTTGCCCAGTGTATTGCTGTGCGATATCGGATCCTCCTCAGATAGGTTTCTTACAGAATGACAAAGCCCTAACCGTACGTGGTTGTTACAGTCCGGTTGTCACCATGAAACAACTCTTTGTGTAATTGTCATTGCCAATGTCGCAGAACGTTTTTAGTACGGTCAAGATAAAAGAAAAGTTTATTGTACACTAGATGTTTGTAACTACAACTGTAGCAGGTCGAATGTGACGCTGTTTATATGGTGCCAACAGACAGTGCAGAGGCCATGTGCACTTATGGAGTGGATGATGGAGATTTACTGTTTGTTTTAAATAAAGGGCAGTCCTGTACCATTACTATCCAGCTACAGTCGTTGCTGTAACCGTAGAAGAGGGGTAAATTCTTTTGTAGTTCTGTTTAGTGCTGTCTTGTTTGTGTTTTTTAACATAAAATATTTTCCTGCAGAAACGCTCCTACACGGATTTTACCACAGTTATTTATAAGTATACTGTAATCTTTTAGTGCCTCACTCCTCTAAGGCATCTTGTTAGTGATGTCATTATCGTATCGCACTACAAAGTTAATTTTTTGCAGGTGGTGAAAGTTAGCAGCACGGATAGGTTGGAATAATTCTTTACTGTGTAAACGTAGTTTACTGTGGGATATTGGTGTATTATTTAAAATATCGGCCTGTGCTAATTGTTTAACATGGGATATTGGTGCACTTGTTTAAAACATCACACTATGGAAAGTAGTTAACATTTGAAGTCTGGTATTTATGTGCATCTTTGGGTTAAGGCCTTGAAAGTGGGTATTTGGAATGCTGGGGAGGGGAATCAACCAAAAAATGTACCAAATTATTTTAAAATTGTAAATAGCAGTGCGAAGTAGTTATGCATTGGAATGCTTACAGGAAATGCCATGATGTCACTACACTATAGTAATTCAACCAATGAGAAGAGGACGACTTTGATTATGGTACCAGAACCCATTCAGTGATCTTAATTTTGCTCCATTTTTAGTAGTACAATTGGCTGTGTGAGTGTTGGAGGGGGAGGTTATTTTGGCACGTGATAGGTATCAAGATATGTAGGGACCTTGAATTTACCACGGACAGTTGCCCTAGAAATGTGGCCCTGTTTCGAATTACATAGTTACCTTGAGATTAAATTATTGCTTACCCATGTTGTCTCATATCTTCAGTAGTCATGTCAGAATTCAGTAATAGTAATTGCTGGAGGATAGTGGCGTGCAAGTCACTTGCGACCCATGACCAAATATTTTCAGTGGATGAGAGATCTCGAGATGTTCCTGTCCAAGCTAATGGTCGAACACCCTCTCTATCGAAGCGGGTTAGGACATCATGGGAATGGAATCCTGTGCGGTTTGTAAGGAGCAAGGGTCAAGAACAGCTTTTTTGAACATAGTGTGTCATTCAGAATGGACACGTTTTTAACACTGATAGGGCAACGGCCTTGCCGCAGTGGATACATCGGTTCACGTCAGAGCACTGAAGTTAAGCGCTGTCGGGCGTGTCCGACACTTGGATGGATAACCATCTGGGCCGCCATGCGCTGTTTCCATTTTTCGCGGTGCACTCAGTCTCGTGATCCCAATTGAGAAGCTACTCGACCGAATAGTAGCGGCTCCGGTCAAAGAAAACCATCATAAAGACCGGGAGAGTGGTGTGCTAATCACACGCCCCTCCTATCCGCATCCTCAGCCGAGGGTGACACAGCGGTCGGACGGTCCCGATGGGCCACTTGTGGCCTGATGACGGAGTGCTTTTTAACACTGATAGATGAACAAATTGCTTCGATGAAAGAAAGAAGACTGGAAGACTGGATAAATGAAATTGAAGAGCACGATATTTCAAGTGAAGATTTACTGGAACAAATGCTGGAAACCACCACAAATTTGGGAAGTGGTGTATACTCAAATAGTGACAGCCACACTGATGGGAACAATTATAATTCTGCAAGAGAAGACGAAAGTGAATTAGTTGACACTACCAGGGAAAGTCCCCCCAAGAAACATGGACCTTGCCGTTGGTGGGGAGGCTTGTGTGCCTCAGCGATACAGATAGGCCTACCGTAGGTGCAACCACAATGGAGGGGTATCTGTTGAGAGGCCAGACAAACGTGTGGTTCCTGAAGAGGGGCAGCACCCTTTTCAGTAGTTGCAGGGGCAACAGTCTGCATGATTGACTGATCTGGCCGTGTAACACTAACCAAAACGGCCTTGCTGTGCTGGTACTGCACGGCTGAAAGCAAGGGGAAACTACGGCCGTAATTTTTCCCGAGGGCATGCAGCTTTACTGTATGGTTAAATGATGATGGCGTCCTCTTGGGTAAAATATTCCGGAGGTAAAATAGTCCCTCATTCGGATCTCCGGGCGGGGACTACTCAAGAGGATGTCGTTATCAGGAGAAAGAAAACTGGCATTCTACGGATCGGAGCGTGGAGTGTCAGATCCCTTAATCGGGCAGGTAGGTTAGAAAATTTAAAAAGGGAAATGGATAGGTTAAAGAAAGATATAGTAGGAATTAGCGAAGTTCGGTGGCAGGAGGAACAAGACTTCCGGTCAGGTGACTACAAGGTTATAAACACAAAATCAAATAGGGGTAATGCAGGAGTAGGTTTAATAATGAATAAAAAAATAGGAGTGCGGGTAAGCTACTACAAACAGCATAGTGAAAGCATTATTGTGGCCAATACAGACACGAAGCCCATGCCAACTACAGTAGTACAAGTTTATATGCCTACCAGCTCTGCAGATGACGAAGAAATAAAAGAAATTATTCAGATATTGAAGGGAGACGAACATTTAATAGTCATGGGTGACTGGAATTCGGCAGAAGGAAAAGGGAGAGAAGGAAACGTAGTAGGTGAATATGGATTGGGGGTAAGAAATGAAAGAGGGAGCAGCCTGGTAGAATTTTGCACAGAGCACAACACGGTTTAAGAATCATGAAAGAAGGTTGTATACATGGAAGAAGCCTGGAGATACTGACAGGTTTCAGATAGATTATATAATGCTAAGACAGAGATTTAGGAACCAGGTTTTAAATTGTAAGACATTTCCAGGGGCAGATGTGGACTCTGACCTAAATCTATTGGTTATGAACTGTAGATTAAAACTGAAGAAACTGCAAAAAGGTGGGAATTTAAGGAGATGGGACCTGGATAAACTGACTAAACCAGAGGTTGTACAGAGTTTCAGGGAGAGCATAAGAGAACAATTGACAGGAATGGGGGAAAGAAATACAGTAGAAGAAGAATGGGTAACTTTGAGGGATGAAGTAGTGAAGGCAGCAGAGGAGCAAGTAGGTAAAAAGACGAGGGCTAGTAAAAATCCTTGGGTAACAGAAGAAATATTGAATTTAATTGATGAAAGCAGAAAAATAAAAATGCAGTAAATGAAGCAGGCAAAAAGGAATACAAACGTCTCAAAAATGATATCGACAGGAAGTGCAAAATGGCTAAGCAGGGATGGCTAGAGGACAAATGTAAGGATGTAGAGGCTTATATCAGTAGGGGTAAGATAGATACTGCCTACAGGGAAATTAAAGAGACCTTTGGAGAAAAGAAAACCACTTGTGTGAATATCAAGAGCTCAGTTCTAAGCAAAGAAGGGAAAGCAGAAAGGTGGAAGGAGTATGTAGAGGGTCTATACAAGGGCGATGTACTTGAGGACAATATTATGGAAATGGAAGAGGATGTAGATGAAGATGAAAAGGGAGATATGATACTGCGTGAAGAGTTTGACAGAGCACTGAAAGACCTGAGTCGAAACAAGGCCCTGGGAGTAGACAACATTCCATTAGAACTACTGACGGCCTTGGGAGAGCCAGTCCTGACAAACTCTACCATCTGGTGAACAATATGTATGAGACAGACGAAATACCCTCAGACTTCAAGAAGAATATAATAATTCTAATCCCAAAGAAATCAGGTGTTGACAGATGTGAAAATTACCGAACTATCAGTTTAATATTCTTTACAGACGAATGGAAAAACTAGTAGAAGCCGACCTCCGAGAAGATCAGTTTGGATTTCGTAGAAATATCGGTACACGTGAGGCAGTACTGACCCTACGACCTATCTTCGACGCTAGATTAAGAAAAGGCAAAACTACCTTTCTAGCATTTGTAGACTTAGAGAAAGCTTTTGACAATGTTGACTGGAATACTTTCTTTCAAATTGTGAAGGTGGCAGGGGTAAAATACAGGGAGCGAAAGGCTATTTACAATTGTACAGAAACCTGATGGCAATTATAAGGGTCGAGGGAGATGAAAGGGAAGCAGTGGTTGGGAAGGGAGTGAGACAGGGTTGTAGCCTCTCCCCAATGTTGTTAGATCTGTATATTGAGCAAGCAGTGAAGGAAACAAAAGAAAAATTTGGAGTAGGTATCAAAATCCATGTAGAAGAAATAAAAACTTTGAGGATCGCTGATGAGATTGTAATTCTGTCTTAGACAGCAAAGGACTTGGAAGAGCAGTTGAACGGAATGGATAGTGTCTTGAAAGGAGGATATAAAATGAACATCAAGAAAAGCAAAACGAGGATAATGGAATGTAGTCGAATTAAATCGGGTGATGCTGAGGGAATTAGATTAGGAAATGAAACACTTAAAGTAGTAATGGAGTTTTACTATTTGCGGAGCAAAATAACTGACGATGGTAGAAGTAGAGATGATATAAAATGTAGACTGGCAGTGTCAATGAAAGCGTTTCTGAAGAAGAGAAATTTGTTAACATCGTGTATAGATTTAAGTGTGAGGAAGTCGTTTCTAAAAGTATTTGTATCGAGTGTAGCCATGTATGGAAGTGAAAAATGGACGATAAATAGTTTGGACAAGAAGAGAATAGAAGCTTCCGAAATGTGGTGCTACAGAAGAATTCTGAAGATTAGATGGGTAGATCACATAACTAATGAGGAGGTATTGAATAGGATTGGGGAGAAGAGGAGTTTGTGGCACAACTTGACTAGAAGAAGGGATCGGTTGGTAGGACATGTTCTGAAGCATCAAGGGATCACCAATTTAGTATTGGAGGGCAGCGTGGAGGGTAAAAATCGTAGAGGGAGACCAAGAGATGAATACACTAAGCAGATTCAGATGGATGTAGGTTGCAGTACGTACTGGGAGATGAAGAAGTTTGCACAGGATAGCGTAGCGTGGAGAGCTGCATCAAACCAGTCTCAGGACTGAAGACCACAACAACAACAACAACAACAACAAGGGGGAAAGTGAAACGGACACGGCTACGTAAAATGAGGAATAGCGGGTTGGAGCATTTTCTTAGTACGTATTGTATTTGGAAATAGTGACAACGAAAGATCCATTGTATTATGCCAAACGATGAACTATTATTTTCAATGTGGTATTGTGTCTTTTACTCTAATGATCTGTAAACCCCTCTACTGTTTACGGCCAAATTGTATGTTTCACGTGGATACCCATGTAAAATAAAGACGCTTGCAATTTCTTACGTACGGTCGTGCCGTCTCCAGTCCCTTTGCTCGTTTGCTACACTGGAACCCATTTTCCTCTCCCTCGTATTTCCCCTCCTCCTCACAGGAGTGTCGTCCATGTGCACGAAGTGTGGCAGTATAGCACAGAGTTTAAAAAATACGACTTGCGCAGTATAACAGAATGTAAAATCATGTATGTCTGTAATTTCTTTACGTGTAATATGTTATGTAAATATAGCCTTTGACTGTGAGTTTAGCAACTAAGAGATTGCTATCTTTGGTCATGTGGGAAGGAGGTGGATCTTTGGAAGAGGTGGTTGGCGGTCTTTTGATCGGGAGTGTGGATTGGAGGAGGTGGTGATACAGATGTGGTGGAAAACAATGTCTTATATTAGTGTAGAAGTGTTAAATGTGAATAAATAAATTAAATAGTGATGTGCAAAACTAATGTAACGCTTGCTCTCTAAAAATCAAAATACATCGTCGCCCTACAAACCAGTTAGTCTCATCCAAACGCAAAGAAAACATCGGGGACCTCGCAGTGGAATCACCTCTACACTTGACGAAGACGACTACGCAGCCATCGATATAAGAGTTAAGTACCAGGCTGGTCGTACTTGTTAACGACTTCTGACTATAAATTTGTATCTCCTGTAGTTTCTGAAGTCATCGTGTGGACAAAGGAGTTGGACAACTTATAGACTGCGGAAATTTTAGGAAGAGGTCTGTTAAAACAGGTTTCAGCGAAATAACGTTGAGAAGCCAGTAGCTAGTATTAAAGGGCGGTCATTGTTTACTGACAGGTATGGAACTTTCCGCGGACGCAGCACGAGCAACAGTCACGGCCGTGCTCTCCGGGCAGAAACCTCCCACGCACCAGGGGAGGACCGCCCGGCCTGTGCCCTCTGCATTCGCCACCTGCTCTCTATTTTCAGTCTTCCGATTGTCGTGGCTCCAACACCCAGCTGTTGTGCTACTCGCAGCAAGATTCCTTCACGGTCGCTCGCTTGTCGACACCGGTGCTTTTGTCAGCAGCTTCTTCGATGTTCTGACTCCCATCCTGCTGCAGCGAGCAATCACCTCCACCTGTGGCGCCGCATGCCGAGTGGGGAGGGACTCGCTCCGTGCTACGAAATCACGACGAGTGCCCTTAAGTTGGCGTGCATTACTGTTTCAGCGCACCGCAACGTGAAGCTGTTCGTGATGCAGGGCGGGCTGCAGAGCCTGAACGAGGCGGCGCTGCGAGCCATCCCGCTGGTCGGCATCCCCTTCTTCTCGGACCAGGAGCACAACTGCGGCAAGATCGTGTCCGCCGGCATCGGCGTGCGCCTGCGCCACCGACACATCACCAAGGAGGCCGTGCTGCGCGCCGTGCGGACCGTACTCGAGGACCGCGCGTGAGCTCCCCGCCCTCTCTCCATTCCCCTCAGCAAAGCGCACACGTATCTCGTATCGACCTCACAGTAACTGCATGCTCTCGCGTCCGTCGGCCGTCGTAATTTAATATATTATTTATTGGTAACGTTGATTGTTGCCGACTTACGTAATGGCCCTTAATCAAAATTATATTTCCTCCAATTTTGATTTACAATTAAATGTTTTTGTGAAGTTCTCTTTTTTTTAACGATACTAAACTAGAGTGGAAATTATTTTTTACGTTAATGAACATTAGACTCACTGAATCTTAAAGCATGAACATACAGGGTATTACAAAAAGGTACGACCAAACTTCCAGGAAACATTCCTCACACACAAAGAAAGAAAATATGTTATGTGGACATGTGTCCGGAAACTCTTACTTTCCATGTTAGAGCTCATTTTATAAGTTCTCTTCAAATCACATTAAACATGGAATGGAAGCACACAGCAACAGAACGTACCAGCGTGACTTCAAACACTTTCTTACAGGAAATGTTCAAAATGTCCTCCGTTAGTGAGGATACATGCATCCACCCTCCGTCGCATGGAATCCCTGATGCGCTGATGCAGCCCTGGAGAATGGCGTATTGTATCACAGCACTCCACAATACGAGCACGAAGAGTCTCTACATTTGGTACCGGGGTTGGGTAGACAAGAGCTTTCAAATGCCCCCATAAATGAAAGTAAAGAGGGTTAGTTCAGGAGAGCGTGGAGGCCATGGAATTGGTCCGCCTCTACCAATCCATCGGTCACCGAATCTGTTGTTGAGAAGCGTACGAACACTTCGACTGAAATGTGCAGGAGCTCCATCGTGCATGAACCACATGTTGTGTCGTACTTGTAAAGGCACATGTTCTAGCAGCACAGGTAGAGTATCCCGTATGAAATCATGATAACGTGCTCCATTGAGCGTAGGTGGAAGAACATGGGGCCCAATCAAGACATCACCAACAATGCCTGCCCAAGCGGTCACAGAAAACCTGTGTTGATTACGTGACTGCACAACTGCGTGCGGAATCTTGTCAGCCCACACATGTTGATTGTGAAAACTTTCAATTTGATCACGTTGGAATGAAGCCTCATCCGCAAAGAGAACATTTGCACCGAAATGAGGGTTGACACATTGTTGGATGAACCATTCGCAGAAGTGTACCAGTGGAGGCCAATCAGCTGCTGATAGTGCCTGCACACGCTGTGCCTGGTACGGAAACAACTGGTTCTCCCTAGCACTCTCCAAACAGTGACGTGGTCAACGTTACCTTGTACAGCAGCAACTTCTCTGACGCTGACATTAGGGTTATCGTCAACTGCACGAAGAATTGCCTCGTCCATTGCAGTTGTCCTCGTCGTTCTAGGTCTTCCCCAGTCGCGAGTCGTAGGCTGGAATGTTCCGTGCTCCCTAAGACGGCGATCAATTGCTTCGAACGTCTTCCTGTCGGGACACCTTTGTTCTGGAAATCTGTCTCGATACAAACGTACCGCGCCACGGCTATTGCCCCGTGCTAATCCATACATCAAATGGGCATCTGCCAACTCCGCATTTGTAAACATTGTATTGACTGTAAAACCACGTTCGTGATGATGCTACGTACTGATGTGCTTGATGCTAGTACTATAGAGCAATGAGTCGCATGTCAACACAAGCACCGAAGTCAACATTACCTTCCTTCAATTGGGCCAACTGGCGGTGAATCGAGGAAGTACAGTACATACTGACGAAACTAAAATGAGCTCTAACATGGAAATTAAGCGTTTCCGGACACATGTCCACATAAAATCTTTTCTTTATTTGTGTGTGAGGAATGTTTCCTCAAGGTTTGGGCGTACCTTTTTGTAACACCCTGTATAAGTTGAACAATGGAATAAACTTTTCATATTAATTTCCTCGGCTAGTCAGTTCACTTTAAAGCAAAAAATATTTAGTTATTAATTAGAATTGCGGCCTACACACGCGCGAGCGTATTTCTTCTTACCTCCGTTAACCATTGCATTGTAGTCGGAGTCCTGGCTCTGGCTCTCGGCTGTGGTACTGAAAATGAGAATCTTAAAGCTACGTATTTTCTGCAACGTCGGGCGGCTGTGGGGAAAAATGCATATTATGTCAATAGCGGGCGAGTTTTTCGCGTCCGCTAATTTTATATGTTAATATCGGCACGTATTGGCGTCGTTGGCTGCATCGACCGGCTGCATTGACCGCTGCTATTGTTGCAATGTAAATTACTCGAATGCAGGTTAATTGAAGGAAAGCGGACATGAAATCGGGATCACCTCTTACAAATTACAAGTGGACAATAATATAAAATCAATATATTATCTGTTTAATTAGTACAAATATGCTTACATTTGCCAGCGCTCGCAAGATGTCCGTCTACACGCAATCAAGGCAAGAGAAGAAGTGAAGACGACTAAAAAATTAACAAAAGAGCGTATCTTGTCGTCTCTTTAGATCATTTTGTTATACTTCTTTGCCCTCGAAACTTACAAAGAGAAATTGTTATAATACGGATACATGAGAAAAATGTATATTATTCAATTTTTACATGTCTCCTCTTTATAAATACTGTTTTTAAGTCTTTTCTTATTATTTCACTGGGGACGCTATAATACGTACTCAATTCTCGATAGCTTGGCCCATACTTTCCATTCTTTCTCCACATTACGACATTTTCTCTGAGATGCTCTTCCACTGCCAAGCCAAGTAGACAGAGCTTCGTGTAAACTGCAGTACTCTCGATAGTTTCAGTTTTAGTTTCAAGTGTTCTCAGAAAATGTTGCATTACTTGACAGTCTGAAGTGACGAAAGGTTGACTGAGTAAATGTAATCAGCTAAAAGCCGCAATAAGAGTATCCTGTACAAACTAAAAGCTAAAACATACTACTGCAATTTCAATAACATTTCTATTTCTTTACAAAGCGAACCAGAAAGTGACAGCTAGAACGCAACCGGTTTTTTTTATTAATTTTTGTTTTTAAATATTTCTAACAGAACATACTTACAAATTTCACGAAATACGTAACGGAACTTCACTATTATTTTCCAAAGCCATTATCTCCTTCAGTGACCTTCAACGTGTTTGGTAGTTTGCGTTTTGTGTTGTGTCCAGAGCCAAAAATACGTCATTATCTACTTCTGTTCTAAGCAGTGTGCGATTTGCAGGGGGGGGGGGGGATGGGGGGATTTCCCCCCCTCTGCATCAGACCACCACCCCCCCCCCTCTGGTTTTAGTTTAAGCATCCCAACCTCGGATGTTTATTTCCCATGCACTGGAGTAAAACTTTACATATAGTTTAAATTTGTGGAGCTGAACACTGAAAGTTTTTAGTAAGTCTTACTATTAATATGTTTCAGTTTTCTAACATCAGAATAAGTACAGCTTTTCACAAATGTGCCTCTACTTTTTGAATTCCTCTCGTATAGCTGTCTGTAGATTATTTTGTAAATAAGCTTTACCTATAATGTACCTTTAAAGATATAACAAGGGATGGCTTTTCTGATAGTGCATACGCGCGAATAGTGAGTTTCGGCATTAACATATATTTATAAATAGCTGTTTAACCATGCATAACGCCACGGTCCAAGATAAAAATGTGTATTTAATGAAAGAAACATAATACACTCCTGGAAATTGAAATAAGAACACCGTGAATTCATTGTCCCAGGAAGGGGAAACTTTATTGACACATTCCTGGGGTCAGATACTTCACATGATCACACTGACAGAACCACAGGCACATAGACACAGGCAACAGAGCATGCACAATGTCGGCACTAGTACAGTGTATATCCACCTTTCGCAGCAATGCAGGCTGCTATTCTCCCATGGAGACGATCGTAGAGATGCTGGATGTAGTCCTGTGGAACGGCTTGCCATGCCATTTCCACCTGGCGCCTCAGTTGAACCAGCGTTCGTGCTGGACGTGCAGACCGCGTGAGACGACGCTTCATCCAGTCCCAAACATGCTCAATGGGGGACAGATCCGGAGATCTTGCTGGCCAGGGTAGTTGACTTACACCTTCTAGAGCACGTTGGGTGGCACGGGATACATGCGGACGTGCATTGTCCTGTTGGAACAGCAAGTTCCCTTGCCGGTCTAGGAATGGTAGAACGATGGGTTCGATGACGGTTTGGATGTACCGTGCACTATTCAGTGTCCCCTCGACGATCACCAGTGGTGTACGGCCAGTGTAGGAGATTGCTCCCCACACCATGATGCCGGGTGTTGGCCCTGTGTGCCTCAGTCGTATGCAGTCCTGATTGTGGCGCTCACGTGCACGGCGCCAAACACGCATACGACCATCATTGGCACCAAGGCAGAAGCGACTCTCATCGCTGAAGACGACACGTCTCCATTCGTCCCTCCATTCACGCCTGTCGCGACACCACTGGAGGCGGGCTGCACGATGTTGGGGCGTGAGCGGAAGACGGCCTAACGGTGTGCGGGACCGTAGCCCAGCTTCATGGAGACGGTTGCGAATGGTCCTCGCCGATACCCCAGGAGCAACAGTGTCCCTAATTTGCTGGGAAGTGGCGGTGCGGTTCCCTACGGCACTGCGTAGGATCCTACGGTCTTGGCGTGCATCCGTGCGTCGCTGCGGTCCGGTTCCAGGTCGACGGGCACGTGCACCTTCCGCCGACCACTGGCGACAACATCGATGTACTGTGGAGACCTCACGCCCCACGTGTTGAGCAATTCGGCGGTACGTCCACCCGGGCTCCCGCATGCCCACTATACGCCCTCGCTCAAAGTCCGTCAGCTGCACATACGGTTCACGTCCACGCTGTCGCGGCATGCTACCAGTGTTAAAGACTGCGATGGTGCTCCGTATGCCACGGCAAACTGGCTGACACTGATGGCGGCGGTGCACAAATGCTGCGCAGCTAGCGCCATTCGACGGCCAACACCGCGGTTCCTGGTGTGTCCGCTGTGCCGTGCGTGTGATCATTGCTTGTACAGCCCTCTCGCAGTGTCCGGAGCAGGTATGGTGGGTCTGACACACCGGTGTCAATGTGTTCTTTTTTCCATTTCCAGGAGTGTATAACCTTCTGTTATACATCATTACAAAGAGTATTTAAAAAGGTTTTTTTTCACTCAAAAACCAGTTCAGAGATGTTCAATATGCCCCCTCCAGACACTCGAGCAATATCAACCCGATACTCCAACTCGTTCCACACTCTCTGTAGCATATCAGGCGTAACAGTTTGGATAGCTGCTGTTATTTCTCGTTTCAAATCATCAATGATGGCTGGGAGAGGTGGCCGAAACACCATGTCCTTAACATACCCCCATAAGAAAAAATCGCAGGGGGTAAGATCAGGGCTTCTTTGAGGCCAGTGATGAAGTGCTCTATCACGGGCTGCCTGGCGGCCGATCCATCGCCTCGGGTAGTTGACGTTCAGGTAGTTACGGACAGATAAGTGCCAATGTGGTGGCGCTCCATCCTCTCTCCTAGCTCTGCGAGTCGATTTTTCTGGGCTGCGAACAAATGCTTGCTGGATGCGTGCTACATTTTTATCACTCGTTCTCGGCCGTCCAAAACTTTTCCCTTTGCACAAACACCCATTCTCTGTAAACTGTTTATACCAACGTTTAATACACCACCTATAAGGAGGTTTAACACCATACTTCGTTCGAAATGCACGCTGAACAACTGTCGTCGATTCACTTCTGCTGTACTCAATAACACAAAAAACTTTCTGTTGAGAGGTCGCCATCTTAGCATCAACTGACGCTGATGCCTAGTCAACAGCGCTCAAGCGAACAAATGTACAACTAAATGAAACTTTATAGCTCCCTTAATTCGCCGACAGATAGTGCTTAGCTCTGCCTTTTGTCGTTGCAGAGTTTTAAATTTCTAAAGTTGTGGTATTCTTTTTGAATCACCCTGTATAATTCTACTAACCCCCTAAGACATCCCCCCCACTGGTAAAAGCAAAAATCGCACCCTGGTTCTAAGGATGTGCGTGCAACTGAAAGCACAAAAAATGGCCAGCGGAAATCGCAGCCGGAGTTTGCGGTACACCGCTGACGTGAATGAAATGCAGCATACCATATTTTTGTGTTTACCTTGCGAACATGCACACGAGAAAATACTACATCAAAAATTACAGAATCTGCCCTTGTCAGTACTCCAGATCGATTCCGAGAAGGCACAAAATCTTTTATCGAAATACGAAATGATGCTTTTATGTATACACAAAGTGCGTTTTAACTGAAAAGATTTAGCGTATAACTTTCCACTCGGTCATTTCCAGACCAGCATCCCTTACCTAATTACATTTACTCCTCTCCATCAACGCCGAAAGTTTGCAACATCATCACGGAATCAACCCCCCCCCCCCCTCCCCTACGTTCGAAAACGGTCACTGTTTAAAGTCCCCTTAGAAAAATTAATGAATTACTGTGCTGATAAACCTCTACGTTATTTGATTTTCAAACAGCTGAGCAAAACTGAACGTGCTCAGACATTACTCTCTTTACTTATTCTGATCAACACTAAACTGACACACAATATTTTTAGCGCAACCCAATCAGACTTTCAAAAATCCCTTCAAAAGAATGGCCCTGGCTAACAATAACCTATACCTTTCATGAATCGCTTGCCTCACAAAAATCTTCGTCACTCTGACTACTGCAATATAGCGAGCGCCACTACTGCCAGCTAAATAAAAGATTCTAACTACTGAAGGAACTAACTACTGACAGGCATAGTCAGCAAATGAAAGATTGTGATAGAGAACAAACAATGTACTTACCTTAATAATTTTCAAAAGTCATAATGTATATATCAGTTCATGATATCCAGTATTACAAATTTACTCTTTCTGATGGACACACGTCCAGATCGTCCGCTCTCAAAATTCTGCCATCTCTCTCCCCACATCCGCCACTGCTGGCGGCTCACCTCCTACTGCGCAACGCTACGCGCTGTTCACATCCAACCGCCCAACACTACAATAGCAAATATTGCAACAATGCCGACCACCCTCAGACTGCACACAGCACAGTCAGTGATTTTCATACAGAGCGCTATGTGGCATTACCAACATAAAAACCTTAACACCCTACTTACAACTGTACCTGAGTAAACAGCGTGCTGGCTTTATACGTGAATGTGACTCCAGTTATGTGCATCTAATTTCCCACAGAAGATGCGACGGAGATTATCTATATCTACATGACTGCTCTGCAATTCTTACTCAAGTGTCTGGCAGAGGGTTATTCGAAGCAGCTTCGGACTCTTTCTCCAACAGCGCTTGGAAAAAAATGAACCCTTAAATCTTGCTGAATGACCTCTGATTTCTCTTATTTTATTAAGATGGTCATTTCTTCCTTCGATGGTTGTCGACAGTAAAATATTTTCACTTTCAGAGGAGAAAGCTGGTGTCTGAAACTTCGTGAAAAGATCTCGCCGCAACGAACACACTTTCGTTTTAATGACTGCCATCCAAAGTCTCTTATCATATCCGTGACACTTCCTCCCCATTCTGCGATGCTACAGAACGAGTTACCCTTCTTGAACTTTTTCGACGCCCTCCATCGACCATATCTGGTAAAGTTGCCATGCAGCACAGCAACACTCTAGCAAAGGACCCACAAGCATGGTGGAGTACACTTGTTTGCATCATCTTAGTGCTCTGCCAGTAAAACGTAGTCTTTGGATTGCTCTCCCAACAACAGTAGCTATGTAATCTCCAACTTAAGTTATTCATAACTGTAATTGCTAGGCATTTAGTCAAACTGACAGCCTTTAAATTTTTGTGATTTATCGTGTAATCTAAATTTAACCGATTCCTTTTTGTACTAATGTAGATGACGTCACGCTTATTGAGAGAGAATTATCACTTATCAAACCATTTACACATCATGCGTAAGTACGTTTACAATTGGTTTTGATCTTCTGATGACTTTACTAAGCGATAAATGACAGCATCATCTGCAAACAGTCCCAGTTGAGTGTTCAGATCATCACCTATATCATTTATGTAATTAGGAACAGTAGGTGGCCTATAACACTTCCTTGGGGAATGCCGGATACCATTTCTGTTTTATTTTATGACTATCAGTCGATTATTACGTACTGTGACGTTTCTGAGAGGAAATCATGGATCCTGTGGCAAAACTGAAGCAGTATTCCATAGACACACAGTTTGATTAGAAGTCTCTCGTGAGGAACGATGTCAAAATCCTTCTGGAAATTCAGAGATGTGGAATCAATTTGCTGTCGATACCACTCATTGCTTCGTTTGAATAAAGAGATAGTTGTGTTTCTCAAGAATGAATATTTTTTTGAATCCGTGTTGACTGTGTGTCAACGTCTGGTGGAGAATGACCTCCCTGGAGTAGAAAAATTAGATTTTCTACCTCCAGTTGACGTAATACGTCAGAATTATTCACACAGTTTCACTAACATTACCACGTAATAGGCTGACTGTCTGTCACGGCCAGTTATGTCAAGAAATGTCGTTCTATTATGTAATACCCAATGGCGGTACACGAGGAGGCCAAATATTTATACCACATCGCTTTTCGGTTATTCATTATAGACTAAACAAAGAAGTGTCACAAATAGTTGAAAGTGGAAAGATGTACCGAAATATTCAAATTACTGAATGCTAGGTTGGCGCCAACTGCGATTTTTAGTGTTTGTGCTCGGTCTGTCATGATGATCATTTCGATTTATGGAGTGTGGGAGTGTGTCAAAACACTTAGGATTTAAGATTTATTGACTTTTTTCGAAGGGACAAGAGTAACTCCGTTTATCGAGAAATTTAATTTATCGAGGTACGAATAAGCAATAGATTGCTGTATAGATGAGATAAAAATGACATAAATGAATTACTTTAATTAAGTGGATGCATTGGACGTGGTAGCGTTTCGGTATTATCAAGTGAGAAACAATACAGAGAAAAAATTCGCACAGGATGAAAGATTTTGTTTGTTTTTATACTGCAGCTGGAGCAATAACTCTCTGTTCCAAATGAACTATACAGATTTCATATGAACTGATGTTTCGTCCACCAAAACATCGTGTGGCATTTCATACTGAACCCATGCACTGACAACTGTTGGCTTATCTCAGGATTTAAAAACGAACATTACTGGTCGCTGAAGCACTAAGAATCCCTGGTCCCCGTTCTCCAAGTGCCACATGAAATTTAAATATAAATAACACATATTGCCAGTCAGTTTCACAAGACTGAGCAATAATACATCCTAGTAAATACACTGCCTGACGAAAGAAGTAATCACTTCAATGGTTGAGAGGATATATGATGTTTTTTCAGTGATTAAAAACTCGAATGATATTAACAAAAAAAAAAAAAAATTGGTTCAAATGGCTCTGAGCACTATGGGACTCAACTTCTGAGGTCATCAGTCCCGTAGAACTTAGAACTACTTAAACCTAAGGACATCACACACATCCATGCCCGAGGCAGGATTCGAACCTGCGACCATAGCGGTCGCGCGGTTCCAAACTGTAGCGCCTAGAACCGCTCGGCCACCACGGCCGGCGACATTAACAAAGAACTTTACTGTGTGGGTCCGCTTATCGGTATGACGTTGCACATTTCTATCCTGGATGCCTGCCCAGATCTGGTAGGGAAGGACGTGATAAGGCCACTGTATCCCTTTCTGAATTAGATGGCCCGGAAGTGTTGCAGCTGATCCTCAATATCCTGCATATTGGCATTGGGGCGAAAGTCCTAGGCAGTTCCACTGATGTTAGATCAGGAAAACATTCAGGGTGTTGCTGACTACGTGAATACCTTGAGAACACAGTCAATTTATAGTGTGATGTGCCATGTGAGGTTGAGCATTGTCCCCTTGAAAAGTGGCACCATTCCATGGTCGCATGAGAGGAACACGCGAGGACACGGGATGTGTGTGTTGTACCGTAGTGCCGTCAGAGTTGCCTCGATCTCTGTCAGCCGTAAGCTGATGGCTCCCTATAGCGTCACACCAAACCACTGGCTCAGTGGAAGTTCTCCCCAGGACGCAAGCAAATGCGCCATCGACGGTCATCCAGTTTAGTGCAGAACTGAACACAGTGCAATGGCACCGATCAGCAGTCCATGCTTCCCAATCATGCCACGACTCCAAATGCAGCCGTTTATGTTGGGTTCACAGCACGTAAGCGTGGGAAGGTAATTACTTAATCCGATTGCTGCTAGTCTCGGAGTAATGGTACGTGATGATACATTATTGCAGGGAGTCCGTAACCTGTTCTCAGGTGGCAGGTGCACATGAGTTTCGTACAAAATATAGAGGCTTCCCTTGTGGCGACCTCTGAGTCCTTCACAGTGACCAGTCAGCATCTAACGCTGTTTGTGGCCATTATAATCCTATCTGTCATGGTAACTGTGGTGTGTATACTGTGAGACCTTCGGTACACACACCATCAGATTATTTGACTTGTCGCTCTAACGAAGTAGGCGAGTGTCAGCAATATGTCTCGTGGTCTTATCGTGGCGTGTTAATCTCCTGCTGTTAGGTCAGACGATAGAAACGCCACTTGCACGCTTAGAGTAGCAGACTGATGGTGACCAACTTTAAACAGAACTTGATTAATTTTCACACACATTTTATTAAAATAATAAAAAGCGTAGACATTACGTAACTTGATTCTGGATTCTGTTTACAATTGACAATCTGAAGTTCCTTTGGTCTTGGTACGTTAATCTTATTCTCACATATCTCTGATACTTGACAAAGTGTCTATACATTTCTCTTCATGGCTATGTACAGGAATACGATAATCTGATTAGGTGCAGACTGAAACATGACCATAGACTGATACAGACAAATGTAGACTGGTACAGACTGTTGTAGACAAATGCAGAGTGACTCATCGGAGGTCTGTACACTCGTTATAATACCTCGCGCATTCAGGTATCACTGCGCGAGTGTGATCTGTGAGGAGAAATGGTTCTATGTTAGCAGCAATCTCATTGGCTGCGTTACATATTAATACACGATTCGGCGGAAGCAGAATTTGGTCCGTCTCTAAGGCAGCGCCGTCTCTAAGGCAGAATTTGGTCCGTCTCGTAGTGCTGAGACAGACGTGCGCTGCGCCTGCGCTGTTGTGCTTGGCGGTGCGCGGTCTAGTGGGAAAGTTGTGTACGCGCTGACTACACGGAATTATGTACACAACAGTAACAACATTAAACACGAACAGCACTGATGAACTCAGATGTGTTAACATTTAATGAAAAGATAAAGTGATGTGATAATATAGCAGCAGATGTACCGTGAGCATGCGAGATAAATTGTTGCTGGTCTTCCCTTCCGTAGGTACTCCGAGAACATGAAGCAGTACTCGAAGCTGTTCCGCGAGCACTGGGAGACATCCCTGGACAAGGCGGTGTGGTGGTTGGAGTACATGATCCGCCATAAGGGAGCGCCGCACCTGCGCAGCGCCGCCCTGGACCTCCACTGGTGGCAGCTGCTGCTGTTGGACGTCATCGGCTTCGTCCTGCTCGTGGCCGTAGTTGCAGTCACTGTCGTGTGCTTTGTCCTGCGGTGGACAGTCGCCCTCATATTCAGGTCAAAACGAGATAAAGTGAAGACGCAGTGAGTAAAAGATGCGGACTCGTTTCTAGGTCACTGTGTGTCGGTGTGATATCTGTAACACAACGACTTTGTGTTTTGAAACTCTTGGCCCTAGTTTACACTATTGTGAGTGGTACTGTTTACCGAACTGGTCATGTTTAATTCACGTTTCCACATTGTCTGAATCAATGCTGTTGCGAGCTAGTATTCATTTTATGGTAATAATTAATACTGAAATTTATCGTATTAATATTTTTAGTTACTACTCTGTTGACAAAGAAAGGTACCAGACATCAATTTCTTTAGGTAAATGTTTGGATCGTTTTGGCAGACTGTAGTGGGTGCCCCCTTCAATGCACAAATATCCTCCATCAGAGATTGGCAAGAGATGTTTTGTGGTCCACAGTTTGTAAATATTCGTGTCTAGACGTGAATTATCTCTCTCAGTGATAGCAAGAGTCCTGTAATGTAAGACTCGTTGCTCTGAGTGTAAGTTTCATATTTTCATCCTACAAAAGTAATGTCCAATGTTGCCAAGAAGTATGGCTCTTCAGCTTTAGCCAGTTGTAACTTCCACACATGATGAGCTGTGTACCTCAGAGGTACAGATGTGGACCCTATCGTGATTACATAGACATTGTTATGATTAGATTTTAAATATGCAAAGGATGCTGTTTTCTCTAGGCTCACATCAATTTTAAAATCACAAAGATTTTACAGTTGACACATGCACATCATTGACATAATGCATACAATATGTAAGTAACTTTACATATCAACTGCAATATGTACAGGATGTTCTTATGTTGCTGACATCAATGTGCATACATTCATTTGTTTGTCCTCTGTATCAAATGTCACTGGAGTATATGCTTGAATGTTGGTCTCGCAATTAAATATTTTTACATGCAGCTTATAGTGTACAGCAAGATGTCTTTTCACTTGTAAGAGACTTCACTGCACATCAGTTTCAAAATAATAGTATTTCTTGCATTCTGTACACTGGTATTGCAGCTGACTGATGTGTCAGATATTACTTGAATTATAACTCTGTAAGAAATGGTACTACATGGTATGCTCAATTGCTAGTTCTTGCATTTGTTTGTCTGTTCCCTTTCAGTTTCACTTCTAGGCTACCATCGTGGGTGTAAAATTGTCGTCCTGAGATGTACCTGTTTATTGCAGTATGCTATGATTTGTTTGTATTGACCTGCTATCCTTTAGATTTGAATATACTTCCTGACAAAGGTGTTATTACTTGTAAATTAAAAGATGGAAATATTTGTAGTGTGTAATGAGTTCCTACTGCCTAGTCAAAAGATGCATTGAAAGGTACGGCAGTATTGTGATTTGTAGGTTTAAAATGCTCTTAACAATGTAAAACTTTTAAGCTGTGATATCTTTTTCATAATAAGTACTGTAAATTAGCAAATGTGAAATAAAATTCGTGGTTATTATTATTTATTTATTTTGATTTCTAATGATTCCATATACAGGGTGAACTTTAATAAAATCAAGTGTCTGCTCTGACGGATTTCTGAGTGGAAATGGAGGATGCCCACTTGAGTGAATCTATTTTCTGTCAATGTTTTAGAAGATTCTTAATTTAGAAGACATTTATTTTTTGTCGGAAATCATTTGTCAGCTCATACATATGGTAGTAAAACAGACGTGCAGTATTGGCCATAGTATAAAAGCAGGTGCGGTGTAATGTGCCGCTTGTAATTTTTTTATCAGAGAAGCAGTAACGGGAGTGCGAGTCAGTCAGGAGAGGTCAGTGGGTTCAAATATGGACTAGGTGTTGGAGTACCAAATCCGTCAGCGACATTTCGACCCTTCTATGACTGTCAAATTCAACTACTGAAGTGACTGTGAAGTGGAAACGTGAAGGAACAGCTAGTGCTAAATCTACACCAGGCACACACAGACTGTCCTGCGTTGCGAAGAGTGGTTGCAAACGTCGCACAAAAATAAGTGAACAGAATCACCTGTGTTACAGAAATGTTACCAGCAGAGCAGTTAACGTAATGACCGTGCACAGGGACTTAAAAGGAATGGGATACGATGGTCGAGCAGATCATCGTAATCTATCGAATTCTGTAATCAGTTTTAACTGGCACTTGAGGTGGAGTAAAGAGCGGCACAACTGGGAGACTGGAAACGAGTGGTTCTGAGTGGTGACTCATACCATATCTGCATTTCCCACATACTGCCAGTCGCAATAGCCATCAGTGTATTGAGAAAAAGTATTTGTTTCAGCCTTCAGTCGCACTTTTTCTTTGCTTTGCGTACTAGCTACCAATTTCGGTACACAGTACCATCCTCAGACATCACATGGCACGCAGTCGTAATAACACTTGCTTCCTAAAACCCAAGTAGGTGTCAGCTGTTACTCTAGCTACAGTAATGACTTCCTACTGTTCAGGTAAGTCTGATTTGTAAATTTGTCAGTAATCAGCAAGTTTTAATTACATTTATTATATATGCCGACAGGAAGTGCAAAATGGCTAAGCAGGGATGGCTAGAGAACACATGTAAGGATGTAGAGGCTTATCTCACTAGGGGTAAGATAGACACTGCCTACAGGAAAATTAAAGAGACCTTTGGAGAGAAGAGAACCACTTGCATGAATATCAAGAGCGCAGATGAAAACACAGTTCTAAGCAAAGAAGGGAAAGCAGAATGGTGGAAGGTGTATATAGAGGGTCTATACAGGGGCGATGTTCTTGAGGACAATATTATAGAAATGGAAGAGGAGGTAGATGAAGATGAAATAGGAGATAAGATATTGCGTGAAGAGGTTGACAGAGCACTGAAAGACCTAAGACGAAACAAAACCCCGGGAGTAGACAACATTCCATTAGAACTACTGACAGCATTGGGAGAGCCACTCCTGACAAAACTCTACCATCTGGTGAGCAAGATGTATGAGACAGGCGAAATTCCCTCAGACTTCAAGAAGAATATACACTCCTGGAAATTGAAATAAGAACACCGTGAATTCATTGTCCCAGGAAGGGGAAACTTTATTGACACATTCCTGGGGTCAGATACATCACATGATCACACTGACGGAACCACAGGCACATAGACACAGGCAACAGAGCATGCACAATGTCGGCACTAGTACAGTGTATATCCACCTTTCGCAGCAATGCAGGCTGCTATTCTCCCATGGAGACGATCGTAGAGATGCTGGATGTAGTCCTGTGGAACGGCTTGCCATGCCATTTCCACCTGGCGCCTCAGTTGGACCAGCGTTCGTGCTGGACGAGCAGACCGCGTGAGACGACGCTTCATCCAGTCCCAAACATGCTCAATGGGGGACAGATCCGGAGATCTTGCTGGCCAGGGTAGTTGACTTACACCTTCTAGAGCATGTTGGGTGGCACGGGATACATGCGGACGTGCATTGTCCTGTTGGAACAGCAAGTTCCCTTGCCGGTCTAGGAATGGTAGAACGATGGGTTCGATGACGGTTTGGATGTACCGTGCACTATTCAGTGTCCCCTCGAAGATCACCAGTGGTGTACGGCCAGTGTAGGAGATCGCTCGCCACACCATGACGCCGGGTGTTGGCCCTGTGTGCCTCGGTCGTATGCAGTCCTGATTGTGGCGCTCACCTGCACGGCGCCAAACACGCATACGACCATCATTGGCACCAAGGCAGAAGCGACTCATCGCTGAAGACGACACGTCTCCATTCGTCCCTCCATTCACGCCTGTCGCGACACCACTGGAGGCGGGCTGCACGATGTTGGGGCGTGAGCGGAAGACGGCCTAACGGTGTGTGGGACCGTAGCCCAGCTTCATGGAGACGGTTGCGAATGGTCCTCGCCGATACCCCAGGAGCAACAGTGTCCCTAATTTGCTGGGAAGTGGCGGTGCGGTCCCCTACGGCACTGCGTAGGATCCTACGGTCTTGGCGTGCATCCGTGCGTCGCTGCGGTCCGGTCCCAGGTCGACGGGCACGTGCACCTTCCGCCGACCACTGGCGACAACATCGATGTACTGTGGAGACCTCACGCCCCACGTGTTGAGCAATTCGGCGGTACGTCCACCCGGCCTCCCGCATGCCCACTATACGCCCTCGCTCAAAGTCCGTCAACTGCACATACGGTTCACGTCCACGCTGTCGCGGCATGCTACCAGTGTTAAAGTCTGCGATGGAGCTCCGTATGCCACGGCAAACTGGCTGACACTGACGGCGGCGGTGCACAAATGCTGCGCAGCTAGCGCCATTCGACGGCCAACACCGCGGTTCCTGGTGTGTCCGCTGTGCTGTGCATGTGATCATTGCTTGTACAGCCCTCTCGCAGTGTCCGGAGCAAGTATGGTGGGTCTGACACACCGGTGTCAATGTGTTCTTTTTTCCATTTCCAGGAGTGTAATAATTCCAATCCCAAAGAAATCAGGTGTTGACAGATGTGAAAATTACCAAACTATCAGTTTAATCAGTCACATCTGCGAAATACTAACGCGAATTCTTTACAGACGAATGGAAAAAATGGTAGAGGCCGATCTCGGGGAAGATCAGTTTGGATTCCGTAGAAATGTTGGAACACGCGAGGCAATACTGACCCTACAGCTTATCTTAGAAGAAAGGTTAAGGAAAGGCAAACCTACATTTCTAGCATTTGTAGACTTAGAGAAAGCTTTTGACAATGTTGACTGGAATACTCTCTTTCAAATTCTGAAGGTGGCAGGGGTAAAATACAGTGAGCGAAAGGCTATTTACAATTTGTACAGAAACCAGATGGCAGTTATAAGAGTCGAGGGGCATGAAAGGGAAGCAGTGGTTGGGGAGGGAGTGAGACAGGGTTGTAGCCTATCCCCGATGCTATTCAATCTGCATATTGAGCAAGCAGTAAAGGAAACAAAAGAAAAGTTCGGAGTAGGTATTAAAATCCATGGAGAAGAAATAAAAACTTTTTAGGTTCGCCGATGACACTGTAATTCTGTCAGAGACAGCAAAGGACTTGGAAGAGCAGTTGAACGGAATGGACAGTGTCTTGAAAGGAGGGTATAAGATGAACATCAACAAAAGCAAAACGAGGATAATGGAATGTAGTCGGATTAAGTCAGGTGATGCTGAGGGAATTATATTAAGAAATGAGACACGTAAAATAGTAAAGGAGTTTTGCTATTTGGGGAGCAAAATAACTGATGATGGTCGAAGTAGAGAGGATATAAAATGTAGACTGTCAATGGCAAGGAAAGCGTTTCTGAAGAAGAGAAGTTTGTTAACATCGAGTATAGATTTAAATGTCGGGAAGTCGTTTCTGAAAGTATTTGTATGGAGTGTAGCCATGTATGGAAGTGAAGACCTAGAGATGAATACACTAAGCGGATTCAGAAGGATGTAGGTTGCAGTAGGTACTGGGAGATGAAGAAGCTTACAGGATAGAGTAGCATGGAGAGCTGCATCAAACTAGTCTCAGGACTGAAGATCACAACAAGAACAACAACAACAACAACATATATTCTGCTGGTCAGTTTATTAGTAATGGGATAACCGACTGTTTTGAACAACCGACAGGCCAGCCGACTAAAAAAAAAATAAAAAAAAAAATTAAAAAATCTCAAGGAATAAACAACCAGATGAAACAAACTTACTCTCCCTGTGGCAACGTCACACTCCATATTTGAATGATTTCGAATGATTTCACTTAATGTGAGATAACCGACTGACACAAGCATCTGTTGGTTACGTCAGTTGTATGAACATTTTCACTAAGCCTCTGGGTTTCAGTAATTTTTTTTTGTTTTTTTTGTTTGTTACACACATCTCCGCCGCCGCCCGTAGCCTCCTCCAGCTGCTGCCAGTGCAAGGGAGACAGCCGGCGCGAGGAGGTGGCGCGGTGGCCGACGCGAGCGCAGTGTTGCTGCGATCTGCGGCTGCGGCGACTGGCCACCTCCTCGCGTCGGCTTTCATCCTGGCACTGGCAGCAGCTGGACGCTGACGCGGAGCGTGCGGGACGGGCGCGTAGCGCGTCTAGCTAGCTAGCTCAAGCATTTTTTTTAATTAATTAGTTAATCATATCACCCCTAAATTTATTTGTTTGTTTGTTTTTTATTGAGTCATCAGTCTTCTTCTGGTTTGATGCAGTCCGCCACGAATTCCTCTTTTCATGTACTACCAGATTAGTAAAGTACTTGCAACAACTATCTATTGGATGTGTTCCACCCAGTCTCTTCTTGTCTTCCTCTACAGTTCTTACCCGCTATAGCTCCCTCTAATACCATTGAAGTTATTCCCTGGTGTCTTAACAGATGTCATGTCATCCTGCCCATTCTTGTCAGTGGTATATATTCCTTTCCTCTCCTATTGTATGTAGAACATTCCTTCCATACCTTATCAATCAGTCCACTTACTTTTCAACATTCGTCTACAACACTACATCTCTCAAATGCTTCGATTTTCTTCTGTTCAGGTTTTCCCACAGTCCATACAATGCTGTGATCCAAACGTACATTCTCAGGAATTTCTTCCTCAATTTAAGACTTACGTTTCTCTTGACCAGGAAAGCCCTTTGCTTTCGATGTCCTCCTTGCTCAGTCTCTCACGGGTTATTTTTCTGCCAAGGCAGCAGAATTTCTTAACTTCATTTCCTTCACGACCAGTTTCTCGCACCTGTCATATCCGCTGCTTCTCATTATTTCCGTCCGACTTATTCTCACTCCATATTCCGTACTCAGTAGACTGTTCATTCCGTTGAGCAACTCCTGCAATTCTTCTTCACTTGCACTCAGAATAGCAATGTCACCAGGGAATCCTAACATTTATATCCTTTCACTTTGAATTTGAATTCCGCTCTTGAACCTTTCTTTTGTTTCCATGACTTTTTCGAAGTATAGATTGAACAGTAGGGGTGAAAGACTATATCCTGTCTTACATTCAAAGTATAGATTGAACAGTAGGGACGAAAGACTATATCCTGTCTTACATTCTTTTTAAACCGAGCACTTTATTCTTGGTCTTCTTCCACTCTTATTATTCCCTCTTCGCTCTTGTACACGCTGTATTACCCATCTCTCCCTATAGCTAACTCCTATTTTCCGCAGCATTTCGAACATCTTGTACCATTTGACATTGTCGAACGCTTTTCCAGGTCTGCAAATACTACGAATCCTACGAACGTGTCTTCATTTTCCTTTAGACTTGCTTTCATTATCGACTGCAACGTCAGAGCTGCCTGTCTGGTGCCTTCACCTTTTCTAAAGCAAACTGATCGTCGTCTAACACATCCTCAGTTTTCTTTTCCATTCTTCTGTATATTATTCTTGTCAGCATCTTCGGATGCCGAAGTCCTTATGGTGATAATTCTCGCACTTGCCAGCTCTTTCAGTCACTAGAATCGTGTGGGTGATATTTTTTCAAATGTCAGATGATATATCGTCAGACTCATGCATTCTAAACACCAACGTGAACAGTCGTTTTATAGCCACTTCTCCCAATGATTTTAGAAATTCTGGTGGAATATTGCCTAGCCCTTCTGCCTTACTTGATTTTAAGTCTCTCTGATCCCTCCTAAATTCCGGTTCTGATGTTGGGTCCCCTATCGACTCCTATTTCGCCTTCTATCACATTAGACAAGTCTTCGCACTCACCTCTCCACCTCTATACCTTTACCTGAATACATGCGTCAACCGACAGAAAAACTAAAGACTTGTTTCACTTGAAAAGAAAGAATGAATAACTCAATCAGTACGCAAAGCGCCACCGGGTTGAGTCGAATGTTTTCGTTCAGCTGCTCCCAGAGACTGGTTTCACGCAAAAGAAATGAATAAATAAAAATCTAGCCGATACATGGAAGCGCAGCTGACTGATTGGATTGTTTCCATGCGGTTGCTCCCATAGACCGGCTTCACTCGAAAGGATCAATGAATAATTCAAACGATTCTTTAAACTAAACAAATGAGTCGATTGTTTTCCAACAACCGACTGAATCGATTGTTTTTAACGGTTGCTTCCACCACTACAGTTTAAGCTAAAACTAATACCTATCTTATCGTATGAAATAAAATGCAACCATAGCTGAAGTAGCTTAGCGGCACTGCATCGAATGGATTCAAGGTTATTGCACTTTTGGTTCTTCACTTTTTAACGCGATTCTGTCTGTTTTAATTATTCGGGAGTTGACCGTCTGGTTTTAAACTTTCTTTGCTTTTTGCGTTTAATTTGATTGGGAAACCGTTGAGATTGAACTTAACATATACATGGATGGACGTGAGAAATGAAAGGTTGCAATAAATTTTTCATCTGTGATTATTAGTTTACGTATGAAATATTCTGTTGCAGATTAATAAAAACGAATTTATTTGAATATTCCAAAATTTATTCAAGTACTAAAGCTGTTTGTGCAAGAATGAAAATATTATTGTCCATCGAACTTAGCAAACATTTTTACATTGCAGTGGATTTTTGTTTAACTGGAAATGCCGCGACTAGCTTTGAAGCATAAGACTATCTTTACTATATGAAAATGTTTTCTTTTTTATATTGCTAAGCTCTCACGAAAATTATCCAGTTTTAAATACACTTTACGATATGTTCAGAATTTATCATTTTTTTGAATGAAAATTTACCAAAGGTGCAGCTTGTATCCACCTGTGAATGCACAAGATAAAATCTGCTGTCTTTTTATTCTGCGTCTGGAATGCTGTGAAAAGAAACAGTTTATTATTTTCGTTCACCTCTACCTGAACCCTTTTTAGGATGTGGTCGTTACTGCGATCGTACATTTAAATCTGCCGCTGCTGCAGACCGCTCGCTCGCGGCGCAGCTCCGCACCGCCAGCGATATCCAATAAAATGCTGAAATTTCTTGAATAAAATGGGTAATGTCCGGTGCGAACTTCGCCGTAATTGTGACAAATAGATTTTACTAGATAAATATATTTTAACAGAAACAATTAAAATCTTTACACACCTTTTACCTTCTCAGCTACAAATGGCGTCGACCATCGACTTATGACAAATGAAGACTACGTAAGAGCCTAATGCAACATCACGGGATCCTCTCCCATTCAGTCCGTGCAGAAGACAAGCGATTCTATTACAATATATTGCCTATTTATACCTTAACTAATTCTTGTACAGTCTTTGTCATTACATATCATTTCTTCTGTGGCGGTTTTCATATCCTCCGCCACAGATAGTATTTCACACTCTCTGAATAATCATTTATAATAGCAAAATTCCTCACAAAATTAACTGTCCTTTTGAAATTCAATTAACAGAAATACATATAAATCGTTACAGTGAGCATTATACATCGAAATGTTCTTTTAACTTACACTTTGGATGCGTGCTGCCAGAGAACGTTACAACTTATCAAGTATTTCTAAAAATAATGTTATGTTATCCAGCTCAACGAGTCACCATGGTCAACTCCGGAAAAAGATGTCATTAGTCATTACAGAAGGGTGAAGTTGGATGTGGCCCGGTGTACAGAGCCATTCCATTGTTCTTGTCATGTTATTCTTGAGGAAGACTGAACATATAGCCAGTGTAATTAACTGAACAAGATTTAAATCTCAAACCTCCTGAACAAAGCTATCATATTTACAACTTTACAAATTAAAAAAAAGTAACAGATGTGACCCGCGCCTAACGCATTATCAACAGGAAACCTTTCTTGGTAACTCTTTATCACACATCTCGTCACGTAAGGACTCTTTTCGATACTAAGAGCATAGTAACAAACTGGATGCTTCTAGTTATTGATGTGCGTTTTGCCTTCCCGGCATACATCGAATTAGATAGCCTTGTGATCTTTTTGGCTTTGGAATATGTGCAAAGAAATATAATACTCGAATCCACCAAAATTCAGTTGATTTTACGTCTATTAGATACTGTACGGAGCATGACGATAGGTATCAATACTAGAGGCTTCCTAAATCAGTGGTGTTTGACCAGCGGTCAGATACCACGAGGGGACTTCAGAATGTTAGTTGCACATGGCAGGTCAAACAACTTTCATTGAACGCTATATTACACTTGAAAGTGACGCAGATGCATGACACTATTTATTAACACGGTCCTAAGTGGGTATGAACTGTGCTTCTACAAATCGTTCGATTAGTTGACAATAGCAATCTGCTCATTGCTGACAGCGCCGTTCCAGAACACTCCTTCCAGCTTACCGAAAAGACGGAAACTGTGCGATGCAAGACTGGATCATCACCACCCCCTTCTTCACCATTTTACTACGGCTGAACGCGACATCGCGTTTGGTCCACATACCATAATTTCACGGTCAACCTGTGTGCAGTTCTGGTGTTTTGTTCGAGCGTCGTGCTTTCCCCAAATACCTCAGCTTTGGAGTACGTTTGCAACTGCCGCGCTGTGTCACTCGCTCAGTGTCATTTACCTGTTATCCCCATTGCAACAAAAGTGTCTCTTCCGAAAACGCGTCGCTCTTGTTGCACAGTGGTCTTAGCGTAGGGCAAAATTGGTGACTTACTTTCTGAAGTCCCTACGTAGTATGTCTGAGATTAAGAGGATAAGCATAAGATATTTCACGTATCTAAGATCCCCCCTCTCTCCCTCTCACTCTGCTAACAGCCACCTGAATTTCTCTAGTGGTCGAAGACACTTCCAGATAAACGGGGATCCAGCTGCATCACAAATCTTCTCCAAGTCTATAACCACTATTCAAATAATAGAGCATGGATTTGTTTCGATCATATGTCGTTTTACGACGAATTCTCGTTGTAGCTGTTAAACCAACAGCATATTTAACAACGCAGTTCAAACCAACACATACCAAGACGACACAGCTCGAGACAACGCAAAAGGATGACAGTCAAGAAAGCTGAAATAAAACAAGCGAGCAAGCGCGCGCGCGCGCGCACACACACACACACACACACACACACACACACACAAGCGCACACCCATATCGGTCCAAACAAATAAAAAATTTCGCATCAATTTAACACAATATAACACAGTTTGTGTGTAGGAACTGGACAGGGAATGACACGAAAAACACATTTGCAGTTTTTAGTTTGCGTGTATCTGTAGCTACTAGAAATCAGTCTGTGGCAGTAATTCACCCTCTGAAGCTGTCCACACTGTCACTGTCAACGCGCGATGGCGGACCTCTCCACTTCTTGAGGTTGGCTCAGATCGCCAGCAGACCAGAGACTCCAGCTGGCTGCCGCGCCGCTTTTTTCTTTATTGAATTTCAATTCCCCATCCGGGGCGGGCTGGCAGCAGCATATGCGCTGCTCTTCAGCCAAAAGACTATAATAAAACAACAGAAGATATTTAAAATTACAAAGGAGAAAATATGGCGGTCAAAAGTATAAAAATGGGGGAACATAATGGATGAGGACAGACAAAAAGAGGGCGACTGTAAAATGAGACAAAAACCTTAAAAAGTACTGAGCACAAAAAACCACACACTGGGACAATTAAAAGAACACAAAGCGAAGTATAACAGGAGCATAAAAGTATCGACAGATGGCGTAGCACATAACAATCACCGACAGTAACGCTATGTACAAGTCCAGCACACAATTAAAATTACACCTTTCGTCGCACAGGAGAACAGCACCAAACACAACACTGACTTAGCACACTGATGACGATGAGCAAAACAAAGGATCTCCCAGGCGCAAGGAGATGAGGGAGAAGGGGTAGAAGGGTTGGTGGGGGGACAGGTGTGGGGGGGTGGGTGGGGGGGGGGAGCGCAAAAGAGGGTCGGGGAGGAACGTGGGAGGGAAAGAGGCAAGGATGGGGTGCAGGGACTCAGGGGGGAAAGGAGGAAAATCCGCTCTGGGAGAAGGAGGGGAGAGGAAACGTGGGGCCCTGAGGAGGTTGGGGAAACAAGGCCAGGTTACAGTTGTAAGGAATGGTATCTGTCATGGTGAAATTCAACATCTGGAAGGGGGAGGTGCTGGAAATTACCCTGATGAAGGAGATGTAGGCTGTGGAGGTGGAGAGAGGGAGTGACATAGCGATAGAGGTATGACAATGGGCGGGGGGTGGAGAGGAAGGAGAACCAGGGGGTGGGGGGAATCAAGCCTGCGGACAATGTAAAGGATGCAGAGATGTTGGAGGAAAAGGAGGAGGTGGGGAAAGGGGATGAGGTCATACAGGAGCCATGTGGGGGAAGGAAGGCGGATATGGAAGGCAAGGCAGAGCACATGGTGTTTGAGGATTTGGACAGCCTTTTAAAAGTGGGTGAGTGTGGAGATCCAGGCAATGCCGGCATAACAGAGGACAGGACGGATGAGAGATGTATAGGTGTGGAGGATGGTGGAAGGATGCAATCCTTGTGTCTGGCCAGACAGGAGTTTCTGGAGGCTGAGGTGGGAATGAGCTTTCTGCTGGATGGTCAGGAGGTGAGGGGTCCAGATGATGTGACAGTCGAGGGCGAGGCCAAGGTATCTCAGGGTGGGAGTGAGCTTGATCGGATGACCATAAACGATGAGGTAGAAATCATGGAAGCAGTGGGTGGTGCGGCCTATGGTGATTTCCTGGGTTTAGGAGGGGTTGAGACGAAGGAACGACTGATTGTCTTTAAAATCTAAATTTGAAAAAGTAAACTTGGGCGAATTTTATAAACCTTCTTTGATCGAAGAGAAATATCCGCAACTGATATCACTTGCAAGAAGTAAATTTTGTCTTTTTGGAAGCACATATAAGTGTGAACAACTTTTTTCTCTTATGAAAACAAATAAATGCAACACGCATAAAGGTTAGCAGACGACAACCTGGAAAATACTTTAAGACTCAGTATCAGTGACATAAATCCAGATACCAATAATCTTGTGTTAAAAATTCACACTCAAAGCTCACATTAATCTGTGGTTGAATATTTTTCTATATCAATGAACCAATGTAAATACATTTATTAAGTGTAACTTTGCTGCTTTCCTAATGGCTGATTGCAAAATTTGTGTGTTCAGCGTACTTGATTTAGACAAAATTGCCATGTCTCACGTGGGTTTCTGTGCAATCACATGATCTTGTAAATTTTTGTGTTGTGTATGAGTTATAATGACATACTGTAAGGAACCAAGACACCGAGTTACAGTACGGCGCGAAAATAAATACAAATAACTGAAGATGGGGTGTCGTGTACTGTCACAGTCACAGACGACAAAATTCCACCTCATTTCTAAACATTCTGCGTGGTGTCTGTTTGTTCTATATCGTGTCTCCCTACCACTTTCGCGCAACGACGCTCTGAGCGTGTTTTTTAGGGAATTGACTAGTTTGAACCTGGGACCTGTTGCTGGTAAGGAGACGCCACACCACACATGACATGTAGAATTCAGAAGAGTTCAGTGAGACTAGCGATGATATAACCAAATACTTAATGATTTCAGCGTCAGCTCCACTGCACTCCCTGTAAAAGAATCTTAATACTAACTAAATTTAGTGGAAGGGGTTCAAGGCTTTCCTATTTTTAGTTACCTGGTAAAATAACGTCGAAAAAGCAGTTAAGTTTACCATTGGAAATTTTATTCTACTCACAAAACATTGTTTATAAATTGCACTATTGATAAAAGGAAATGTTTTAATACAGGATGGTAAAAACCAACTGCGTTCAACAAAAATGTGAACGAATATTCCCTGAATGGGTTTCCAAGTTCTACAATGGATCGAAGGATGACCTATGCCATATCACATCTATAATATAGGTTTAAATTAAGTTTCACAAGAGAGAAAACTATCAAAATAGTCTACAGTGACCCTCAATTACCTTTAATTACTTATCTAACTTGTCGTAAATTACATTGGCTGATGTGGCTTCTCAATAACTATGTAACAGAAAAATCATCGCGTTTCAGATTTTTACTTCAAGTGGCAAATGTGAACACCATGAGCTTTAATTGAAGATCGACACTAGTATTATGCAAAAAGGGGATGTAACAGATGAGACTTCTGCAGTTCTGAGAGAAGCTTTATGCGCTGTTATGCGGCATCGCGTGCGTTCATTACCTTGTCGGTTTTCGTCAGGGGGCGGCGAGCAGCACAGCTCCGCTCACCTCGCCGTCTCGGAAGTAACTCTCTCCTCTAACTTCTCCTTACTACAATTTACCAAAGTTGGTTTAAAAAAAAACTATCTGGCTGTGTTTTCATCTGACCAATCAGGGTCTCAATGTTAACCATAAGCTCCGCCTACAAAAATTCTGTCTATCCAATGAGAAACGTTATACTTTTCGTGGTGGGGCAATGTTTTTTAAAGTTTGCAACGTAACAGAGACGCGAAAAAGTCTCACGCTAAAACTTGCAGCTGGTGTGGTCCTTTTAGCGTTATCGTAAGATCTATACTGTTCTTCTGGAGGGCTCTATCTTCTAACATGGGCTGGGGGGTGGTCCTAACGTAACAGAGACGCGAAAAAGTCTCACGCTAAAAACTTGCGGGTGGTGTCCTAGCGGTTAGCTGGCGACCTGGGTGTCCGTCCGTCCCTTATCGTAGGGCCTTCCAGCTTAACACCGTTCTGCTCTCGGCATCTGTTCTCGTTTCTCCCCTCGGAACTGCGTCTGTCTCACGGTGGGAAGGTATGTCACGCATTTAGGCATTCTTGTGTTAGTCTGTGGTATTCCATTTGCTCACTCGTTACTCGTATTACTTTGGTTAATTTAATGTCACGATTTATTCGGAGCTATGTGACATACTACTGGATTTGCTTATCTTGTCAGGGTTTTCATGGAAGGTGTTGGATTTGCCTGACACCTTACACATTCCCTGGGCAAGCTGCTGTCAAGCCAGGTGAGTTTCCTTTTGACGACTGTGTAACCGAGTTTTTGTATTTCACTATGTATTCTCTTGAAAAGCTTATCTGCAAATCTGCATGTCGCAGATGTATTTGAACCTATCTATTATAGGTGCTGCTATCGTGTCACATGAGTACTGTCTTCTTATTGACTCTACAGTCTGTGAAACCTCTGCTTTCATTGGTGTGTGCAGTTTCGGCCTTTTCGTGGAGTGTAAACAACATACGATTTGTGCGTACCGTTAGCAATGATACAAATTTCACACATAAGTCTGGAGGCCCTCACATATTCAATACTAGCGTTAATACGTCAATATAATGACTTTCTGAGGGCGAGTGTTATCTTATTCTTAACACTAGATATATCGAGGAACAGTACTGATACCATCCAAAGTATTCTCAGTATTAGCAACATGTATCAAGCGTGTGAGGACAATTATTATCAGTTTTACAAATCGCCATTCTGTTCACGTGTTTACAGTTCTTTCTCGTATAAACATTAGCAACTAATTCTTTTCTGTTGTGGACTTATTAGAACAATGCATTTGTTGCAACTGTGGAAAAGTTAAAGAGAATTAGCTGCAACCAATTACTTTTATAGAAATTTATTTCTCCTGTTGTGGACTTATTAGTACAATGCAGTTGTTGAAACCGTGGAAAAGTTATAGAGGATTAGCTGCAACCAATTAATTTTGTAGAAATTTATTTCTCCATGATGACATTCAAGATGCCTAGCATCCCATCTTCACATAATTTCATTTATTTACATGCCTAACGGTGTTGTAGAATTTTCCAATGGTGGTTTTAAGCCAACTATTGTAAAAAGTAATATTAGATAAAGACACATTGTTACCGACGCTCAAATAAATGAAAACATGAAGTTGGGTGAATATAAACTGAAAGGGTACAGTACCGCCTGACATTGAAAATAGGTACAACATACTTCATTATTTTTGTCAGAAGAACACATTTTTTTGTAAAATAACTCAATTTCAATTAATACAGCGAAGCCAGATACCAGTGTGGGAAAGAATGACAATTTATTTCTTTAATTGATCACATGTGCACTCCCACAAAGTAAATCCCTACATCCAGTTTGGTGAGATCTGTGAAATGAATGAATGTATGGTCGTCTGCTAACCGCAGATAGTGAATGTGAATATATGATCATCTTTGAGTCGATCCTTTGGCCACCTTTGGTGGGACCAAAGACATGAAATTTGCCTGAGCTTTGAGCGCCTGAAATGTGGTTGACCAATGCGGTAGAAAGGTGCTCCCCCACTTCGACAGAGGTGGGAGAGAACCTCAAGAACGGCCATGTTTCAGCACTCTGCCGCTGGATCTTGTGCTGTTAAGACCTGTTTTAGTTGTGCTCCGTAATGACGAAAGAGTGGAGACATGGTATGCATGTGGAATATTTAAGAGAAGTTTGAAATAATAATTTCTCTATTTCAGGAACTTTTGTGGGGGGAAAATTAAATGCCAGGCAGGTAATATTAATGGGATTGTAGTAATCTTTGGAAGTGACCAACGGTCACAATGAAACCACGTGTAGCAATAAGTTGAAATACTTCTGTGTGCTTAAGTTAAGCTGAATTACTAGCGTGTGTACAATAAGTTGAAATATTTAAGAAATAGCGTGTGTACCATAAGTTGAAATATTTAAGAAATGGCGTGTGCAGGACTTGAAATTAGAGACGAGTACTTCCACGTGGTGAGTACTGTGTGAGTCTCAAACTGTATCAGTTGAGGACTCGCGTGTGTGATGAATACGTCCTTAATATTACTTTGTGTGATATGATTCCGTGTGACGCTCGATTCAAACTCTGAGAGAGAAGCAAGGTGAGTCGGCCGTCTATCCAGCAACGCCACTTGGCTTGCATTGCACAGGAAGACGTGCAAATATCTCCAGAGTTCATAGTAGGAAAGTAGAATTACGAAGTGGGGCAGTGTCGTGTGAAACTGGGATAAATATTAATTGAAGTGGGAAAGCTGAAAGTGATAGTGTTGTGACTATTTAGTGTAGTATTTCATGTTGCAGTGTGATGTATGTCATGTAATTTGGGTATGTGTGGTTTGCATGGGAGAGTAGCAAGGTAGTTTCAAAAGATTAGTGGGTTATGCTTGATCCTTCTGTGTCGCTCGATCTGGGGGAAAGTTTCGTGATGATGATTGTGAGAGTCGAAGTGTGAGATATAATAAAAGATCCACCATCCTATCCAGAAAGTGCACTGTAGCGTAAAATAATTACGAGACCATAATATAGAGATTCACCATTGTAAAGCCATGCCTACTGGGCGGAATTTCTCATGTGTTATTGTTGTGGGTTATAGAATTTGTGTGTTTAGGTTAGAGAATTTATTGGAATAAATAAGATAGTGAAAAGAAAAAGATTGACGGACTTTTCCTTCGAATTGTATGTTGTCAGAATGTCCCGAATTTATAATGTGTGCGCCACTCATATTCAGTGCGGTGGCCACGTGTTGACAAAAGCCGTTAAATAAAAAGGGAAGGAAAATGTGGTATTGCCAGTGCGTAGTGTACAGTCAGAGCTCTGTAAATGACTAATAGTCAGAAGCGTGTTTCCGTTGCGTATTAATCATATAGGAGGATAACTTGTAACATAAGTGTGAGTACTAGAGTTCATGTTACTCGATAAATTAAGAATGAATCCACTCGCTTGGCAGACCACTCATCTTGCAGGCCTGACTGCTTGATGCCACAGTATGAGCAAGGCATGTGGGTGCCTCTCATAATTTCGACCCTGCCAGGATATTCTTTTTTGCCAGGATATTTTGCCAGGATTTTTTTACTGTTAGGGTTTGCTGATAAGATTTTTTTTTATGGAATGTATTGTGATAGCGCTAAGAAGTAAAATTTATTTTGTTTGCAATTTCTTTCTGGATTGGTGAGGAACCTTTTTTTTATGTAATTAATTGCTATATCGTCCAAGGCTGGAAGATCGGTGCATAATTTTTTTTGCGTTATGTCCGTAGTAACTAGGTCGCAGTCGAAAATTGTAGTCACCATGGTGAATACCGATACTGGGGTGAACGTAGCAGTGCAGCAGGAAGTAGGTGTCGACCATGGGCTAATGAGCGGGAACGGCAAACACTCGGAAGGGGCTGAATTGTTCAGTGGACCGCAGCTAGGTGATCCTTTATGCGGCAGGCTTTTTCCACAAACGGGGGCTTTTCCCGACGACGCGGGCGAGCTGGGACTAGGTCAGGTATGCAGTGAAAGTGAAGCTACTCTTGGCGAAGTAACGGTTTCTCAGGCGAACGAGGTGACCGCACCGAAAGTAGCAAATGACAGTGTGCTACTGCAGTTTTTACAGAGGATAGATAGAGATAATAAGGAAAGATTAGAAGCGATGAATAGAGATAATAAGGAAAGATTAGAAGCGATGAATAGAGATAATAAGGAGAGAGATAGGGAGACTAAAGAGAGAGATAAGGAGGCTAAGGAGAGAGATAGGGAGAATAAGGAAAGATTGGAAGCAATGGATAGGGAGACTAAGGAAAGATTGGAAGCAAATAAGGAAAGATTGGAGGCAATGGATAAGGGAAATAAAGAGGCAATGAGGAAGCTACACACAGTTATCGATGAGCGTCTGTCCGCAGTTAATAATCCGTTAGATGAGGGGGAGAAGAATCTGGGTGCGTTGAAGCAAGTATGTGATGCCGTGAAAGAAAAAGCCAATAATTTGGAGGTACGAATAAGTGTAATAGAGAGTGATACTACTGAACGTAAGGATGTGTTGCCAGACGAGCGAATCAAAGAGGTAGTGGTCAGAATGAATATGATTAGTGCAGATGTAGAAAGGATCAGCATAAGAGGCGAGACAGGTTCTGATAGTACGCAGCGAGAGGTTTATGCTGACCAGGAGGAGATACAATCACTATTACAGCTTAAAGAGGCGCAATTAGAAATAAGTAGGAAACATAGTGAAGAACTAGCACAATTGCAATTAGCGTGCAGTAGCGAAGGTGACACACCACCAGGTAGATTGCAGAGGGAGAGTGAGATAAACTCAAAAAACGAAAATAGGCAGAAAGAGGAAGACGAATTCAGAGAGTCAGAAGAACGGTTGTGTCGGATAAAACAGGTGGCAAACCCAACTGGGTATAGTCCAAGGCGGTCTCAATTTCAAGATTCATTACCTTCATCGTGGGGACCGCTCCTCAAAATGAAGTTTGTGTGTAATCATTTGAGGGACGAGGCTAGAGCGAAAGTGCAGGAAGTTATTAAAAACTGTAGCAGCTATCTAAATGATTTCTGGTCGAAAAGTAAGCAGAACCAGGTTAAGCAAAGCATACGGATGATGCCAAATTGTAACGAAGGTGGCATAAGAACTCCAGTGTCGTGCTATCAGGAAATGCTGAGACGAAATAGGTATTTGGATGTGACATACGAACCTGGGGAGCTCATTAGGATCTGTATAGCGAAGTTGCCAGTGAGATTGCGCAGAGATATAGTGATAGCAGGCAGAGGCTTAGACGATTCTGCGTCATTTCAGCACTTCTTACAGGAATTGGGTAATGAGAGCAATATCGTGAACGGAGACACGACTCATAGGTCAGACAGAGTCGAGGATGGGAACGGCAGAAACTATCAGAACGACAGGAGAGCATGGAATCCTGGCATTTCATTCTTGTCATAATGGATTGAAGAATAGGAGAAACTAATCCATCATATCAGCCCTTAGCATCTTGCCGTAAAACACATGCAGCTGACACTGAAAATTGTCTATGTAGCAGACATACTCTACTGATATGTAGGAATGCAAATACCATACTTCTGATCAGAGAATAAAACACCAGTAATGGCATCTGTTAGGCTGGTCTCTCAGAGGAAAATATGCAAATTTTTATTACGAACAGTAAAGTAAAAGGACTGTTTCCTCAAAACAAACCAGTTGCTAAAAATGTTATGTAATAATGCCAATGAGTCCAGTTTAATTAGTGCCGTTTGACTATTGCAGGTACTTAACACGTAATGTAAAAAGTAAACATTGTGACCTGTATGGAATAGGGTACGTTTATACTGCTGTTACAGGTAACATTAGTAATGTGATCGAAGTTTTTAAATTAGATGCCATCTGATCTATAGTATGTCATAGTCGTGGTGACAGTTATAATGAAGTGCTGTGTATGGTTGTTCGGAATCTGGTGTTAGGGAAAGAGGCCACTAGCACCTAAGTTTCTAACACTTGGGCTGCCCATTTCTCCCAGCTTGTATATTCTCTGCACACATTTAATTTTCATGTAAACTTAGATTCCTAACTAGCAAATTCTTTACTGTGTATAGTGGACCATTCAGAGTGAGGTGGATTGTCCATGAAAATGCTGTACTGATTAAGACGATCAAGGGAAAACAATCTCGTGGGCTTCATCACATTTCTATCATCAAATTATGGAAAAGTTAAGGATAGATCTAAAGTAGGCAATTTATGGTAGATAGTCAGTGTATTTATTTGTGATGTGTAACGTTGTGCAGGGTCAAATCGAACATAAGAATTTTCAGGCGGGAAGTCAGGAAGTATGACGGAATAGACTGGTCGAATGAGTCATGAACAGGAATCGACAGAGTGGTGTATGTACGTATTTTTTGTCATATGAATAAGGATCAAGCAGAAACGACGTGATGATTAATGAGAGGATAAAGATGGTAGATAGAGAAGCTACATGATAAACAGTAGTGGATAAAGGAGATATTTAAGGAGAGAAGCGACGTGAAGCAGTGTGATTAATAAAGAGAGATTCGACGTGATGAAACAGTGGTAAATAAAGGTGAGTAGAATTGAATAATGTGGAGATCTCTTAGATGTATGTTACAGAGAGGCCTGTGTATGCTGCAATAGAGATTGATGCCAATGGCGAAGGAAGACCAGGAAATGATGGAGTAATGGACGGACGGAGAGCCGAAATACGAATGAAGAGATGAGGAGAACTGCACAATGTGAAAGGACATAAAGGGAGTATGAGATCCAGATGGTGAACGTTGTGGAATACTGACATAAGATGTAATATAAGTGTAAATCTAATTCTTACCATAAGATTTGCGATTTGGCAAAAATAATTTTGTTGTTGTTGTTGTTGAAGCCTGGTACCAGTATAACTAATCAAAACCGTACCAAGAATGTGTACAGTTATTTTGCAGGATGAATAATTTGTGTATTTTTTGTTCTTAGATGAAATGCCGCAATTCTAAAGTGATATTTAGCAGGATGAATAATCAGTAAAGTGAATGCAGAGGTAAGCCAAAGGAGAGAGGTGCCAAAGTGAAAAGACGAATTCGGAGACTGGAATGCTATCTCCGAAACAGCTTCATGTGTTATGTGGTTGAGTATAAGGGAGCAAAGGTATGGTATGTTGTCGTGAGTGTGGTGGTGTTATGAGTATAAGCGAGCAAAGGTATGGTATGTTGTCGTGAGTGTGGTGGTGTTAAGGTTAGCTGACTTCTAGACCTATTCTGTTAGTGTATGAATGGATTGAATGAGAAGGAAAATGTGATGTGTGGTGAGTGAGAGTCGTAGAGTAGTGTGATCAATGCGCACACTCCTACAAAGGGGATGCTACCGATCGGTAACTAAAACATTATTGTGTATTGTTTGATTGGGATGAACCTCGATGTCAGGTCAGCATCTGACATGTGGATGGTTCATACATGTCCTAGAAAAGTTGTTGTATATAATAAAGGTAAAATATATAAAGAGATACGAATTTCAGACTGTCACAAGCACAAAGGTGCATTGTACATTGTAGATTTAGAGTCATCAGATTCTAAAATGTTTATTGTGTTAGGATGTTAAAGTAGTTTACAATTTAATTGTGAGCTGTGGAGATTATTTCTCATTTTTTTTGTTAGAACACTTTCAAGGGGTATTAATTTCAGTCTGTCACAAGCACAAAGTTTCGCTATATATTGTAGTTTTAGAATAAACAGTTTCTAATATTTTCACTGTGACAGGATGTTAGAGTAGTCTACTATTTGATATTGTGATTATGAGCTGTATAGATAGCTTATTATTCCTTTTGTTTTTTTTTACACTTTCATGTTTTGTATGAGGGACGACAGGTACAATCAATAGCACAAGTGTGGGCTGTATATAGAAAAGGGATAAATGTTGATGTTGTATGTGCAGAAAACTAGGGTGTATAATTTTATGTTTTTTAGAACAAAGATTCTTTTATTACCAATGTATCTAATAGATCATACATGTAATCAATGAGTATTTAAATACTGTAAGAATATCCTTTGTCTGTAATGTTGCGAGATGCACGGAAGGGTCTGACTGATTGGGTGTCGTAGCACTGAGATGCTTCACAGAACGCGCCCATACCGCTAGCGGGGCCGAGCTGACGTCGCCATGGCGACGGGCGACAGAGCCGCGGCACTCCCCACTCCACTGCCGGTCGGGGTACACTCCACGCGCGCGCTACAGCAGGTCAACGGCCTGGGGCGACATGCACATACCACTGGCCATCCATAAGTTCTGCCACCCTTACGACTGGGGAAAGTATCCCACGGAGGCAACAGCGGGTGGTTTCTACTCCTCAACGGCGGAGTGACGGCAGAATGAACGACGCGTGGCAGAGTCCGGCGGGCATTTTTTACCAGCAGCTATTAACTAGTACTGGACTGTGGAGCCGTGAAACAAGATGACAGCTCGTATGTCTCCATAAGGTGGAAAGTGAAGGACTGGTGTTTCCGCGTTGAGTGGTGAAAAAGATTTTGTCTTTAGCAGACAGGACGATTGTTTTGTTTTGTCTTGACCACTGAACGGTGGGATCCATAAACTTTTGGCAGTGACTAGTTAAGTGTGCTTTGTGAATTGCATGTGGGACGCTTGGTATTCTTGATGAGGACGGTTGTCGTTTGGTGACTAATTATTGTATGAATGCAAGAAACTAGAGTGGGACATTGACATTTGCGTCTGTAGTAGGAGACATTTCTTTAATTGGTGCGGGAATAAGTGCTGTTTGTTGGAACTTACGACTTTTAATTACACCATGATCTGAAAGGACAGAACCGTGGGTAATAGTAGTTGTAGGGCCATTTCTGGACGACCAGATTCTTGTGGATGGTACGCTGAGAGTGACTATGGCATTTGTGTTTAATGTGAGATACAGTTTACTGTTCAGTGCATGTTCAAAATGCCGATTTGAGTGACTTAAAGACTTTCGTCCGGGAAACCATGGGAGAGCTTTGACACCGAATCAGTGTTTCTAGGAAAACTATCAGCAACATTTTGACCCCAAGAAAATCACAGAATGAAATGTTTCCGTGTGACTCGCAAGATAGGGAATAATGTATCTGTAATTGTGTAAATGTTTTTTTTATATGTTTCATTCCTGAAGGGACAGCAAGTGTAATTGTATTTCATTAACATTTGTGTTTAGAATAGTTAGTGTTTGTTTTTTGTTTGTTCTGAGTTATCAAGTTCACGTAGCATGTTTATTAGAATATTTGGTACAATGATGCTTTAATTATTAGCCGGTGGCATAATACTAACATAGCGGCTCTTGTTGCATTGGTCAGTAAGGTTGTCACAGGGGACAAGAGTTTGCATTGCACAACAAATATCGGAATTAATTGATGCATTTTGATGTCGTGGACAGTAATGATCTTGTTGGTGTGTTGACTGAAGCCACTTATTTTCATTATCACAGTGGTGATATTTCACATTAAAGTGTAACGAAGGCTAGTCGAAATGCAAGTTCTTGTCGTCTAAATATGTGACAACAGAGAAATGAGCAGTAGAGTAAGATACGAGAGCTACTGGTGGATTCAAGCACTTATTGCTAAACTATTTACTGCGTGTATTGATCAAAGTTGATGGACTGACTGGCTCAGCAGCAGGTATTTGTACTGGTGCATAAGGATAAGGTTGAACTCACTGTCGAGTAGTTGTGGCAAATGCTTAGGTGATGATAGTTAATGAGGTATGACATGATGTCTTAGACGAACTATATTACGTAACCAGTATGTAACTTGTGGTATATTTCATTGTTTTTCTTCTCAGTTTTATCTCTCTGTAGGTTTGATGTATATTTTAGAGTAATGGTATGGACCCTGACATTCTACGTGTAACTAGTGTACGAAATTTTTTCTTTTGTTGATTTCGTTTTGTATTTAGACATTGCTGTGTAAAGATTATTACAACGCAATTTATGAATGTCAGATTACTTGTTCTGTGTTTGGACGGTGAGCTACTCAAAATTTCATGAGTACTACTAGTATTTTTTTTATTTGTCATAGAATTAGTGAAGTTTGGATTACTCATAAAAATAACGAAGATCCCAGTAACTAAGCAAATTTTTATCTCAACATTATTTTTTATTTGTGTGATGTAATGTTTTATTTGTCATGTGGATCGTTGCAAACTTGTATGTGTACGTTACTCCGGATTGTGGAGAGTACAATAATAGAACAACTGTGTCAATACTTCGGTAAAGTAACAGCATTTGGTCGTCTATTTGAGGTCACCAGGGGCTAAGGTCTCCTCCTGGTTATTTTGATGACTTGCTACGTTTGTTCTCATACAGCTTTCTTAAAAAAATGTTCGGAACTACCCTTGCATTGCAAGGACAGTACCGTGCCATTTTTTTCTGCATGGGTAGCCGGTGGTGAAAGGGTACAGTACCGCCCGACATTGAAAATAGGTACAACGTACTTCATAATTTTTGTCAGAAGAACACATTTTTTTGTAAAATAACTCAATTTCAATTAATACAGCGAAGCCAGATACCAGTGTGGGAAAGAATGACAATTTATTTCTTTAATTGATCACATGTGCACTCCCACAAAGTAAATCCCTACATCCAGTTTGGTGAGATCTGTGAAATGAATGAATGTATGGTCGTCTGCTAACCGCAGATAGTGAATGTGAATATATGATCATCTTTGAGTCGATCCTTTGGCCACCTTTGTGAGACCAAAGAGATGAAATTTGCCTGAGCTTTGAGCGCCTGAAATGTGGCTGACCAATGCGGTAGAAAGGTGCTCCCCCACTTCGACAGAGGTGGGAGAGAACCTCAAGAACGGCCATGTTTCAGCACTTTGCCGCTGGATCTTGTGCTGTTAAGACCTGTTTTAGTTGTGCTCCGTAATGACGAAAGAGTGGAGACATGGTATGCATGTGGAATATTTAAGAGTAGTTTGAAATAATAATATTAATGGGATTGTAGTAATCTTCGGAAGTGACCAACGGTCACAATGAAACCACGTGTAGCAATGAGTTGAAATACTTCCGTGTGTTTAAGTAAAGATGAATTACTAGCGTGTGTTCAATAAGTTGAAATATTTAAGAAATAGCGTGTGTACCGTAAGTTGAAATATTTAAGAAATGGCGTGTGCAGGACTTGAAATTAGAGACGAGTACTTCCACGTGGTGAGTACTGTGTGAGTCTCAAACTGTGTATGAGACAAAAGATAAAGAGAAGTACTCGTCCATGGTGTTGTGACTATTTAGTGTAGTATTTCATGTTGCAGTGTGATGTATGTCATGTAATTTGGGTATGTGTGGTTTGCATGGGAGAGTAGCAAGGTAGATTCAAAGGATTAGTGGGTTATGCTTGTTCCTTCTGTGTCGCTCGATCTGGGGGAAAGTTTCGTGATGATGATTGTGAGAGTCGAAGTGTGAGATATAATAAAAGATCCACCATCCTATCCAGAAAGTGCACTGTAGCGTAAAATAATTACGAGACCATAATATAGAGATTCACCATTGTAAAGCCATGCCCACTGGGCGGAATTTCTCATGTATTATTGTTGTGGGTTATAGAATTTGTGTGTTTAGGTTAGAGAATTTATCGGAATAAATAAGATAGTGAAAAGAAAAAGATTGACGGACTTTTCCTTCGAATTGTATGTTGTCAGAATGTCCCGAATTTATAATGTGTGCGCCATTCATATTCAGTGCGGTGGCCACGTGTTGACAAAAGCCGTTAAATAAAAAGGGAAGGAAAATGTGGTATTGCCAGTGCGTAGTGTACAGTCAGAGTTCTGTAAATTACTGATAGTCAGATGCGTGTTTCTGTTGCGTATTAATCATATAGGAGGATAACTTGTAACTTAAGTGTGAGTACTAGAGTTCATGTTACTCGATAAATTAAGAACGAATCCACTCGCTTGGCAGACCACTCATCTTGCAGGCCTGACTGCTTGATGCCACAGTATGAGCAAGGCATGTGGGTGCCTCTCAAAACTTACATTCAACAATGCTATTTTCGAATCATAATTTGTTAGCAAGGCTTGTTGGGAACGGGGTGTCATTCATATCGGTCCGTTACTTCGTAAAAATTAACGTCACAGACCCATTAACTGTGACTTTATGTGTTAGGAACACTGCAGTCACGTCATGTGACAAAGCGGCCCGCGAGCTGAAATATGTATGTGAATCCGGCCCGCGGGTTGCCAAAGGTTGCCCTTGCCTGATTTAGAAGATGTCTATGCTGCTTCGATTGCATGCTTGTGGTGTAGCTGTACTTTCAAAAAGGAAAGTAACAAATCCTGCCAACTCTCTTGTGGTTGTTTGATCATGAAAAGGCATTTGATGTGTGATCACGAGGAAATTATGAGAAATAATTTAAATTTAAGGATATCGCAAACATTCGGTTAAATCAGTTGACAGGTTATACTGGAACACGTCAGGAAAAGTTTATATCGAATCAGCTAGCCGGAACAAAATGGTCTTAAATCAGGAAGTTCAACAGGGCTTACTAAGTCACTAGTGCTGCCTAATACATAGACGCAGTCTCACAGGTACCGGAAAGCGTTGTTGTTGTTGTGGTCTTCAGTCCTGAGACTGGTTTGATGCAGCTCTCCATGCTACTCCATCCTGTGCAAGCTTCTTCATCTCCCAGTACCTACTGCAGCCTACATCCTTCTCAATCTGCTTAGTGTATTCATCTCTTGGTCTCCCTCTACGATTTTTACCCTCCACGCTGCCCTGCAGTACCAAACTGGTGATACCTAGATGCCTCAGAAGATGTCCTACCAACCGACCCCTTCTTCTAGTCAAGTTGTGCCACGAATTCCTGTTCTCCCCAATTCTATTCAATACCTCCTCAAGTAGTTGTACGATAATTTTAACATTGACAAATAGTTATCAAATATCTTCAGGTTAAATACTTTTAGTTTTTTAAGCCTATTCGCCACTAATTACAGGTTATCTTCTGAAAAAACTAAAAATAACGTGGCCACCTGCATATGACAGAGTATTTAAAACCACATTGTCCGCTATAAATTTATATGTTACAGTATTTTGTGATAACTGTGAGACTGCCGCTGTGAATACAGCGGTGTCTCATAATTTCTTTTCCAGGCTTTAGGGATTGTACACGGGACATAGTAGACAAAGTTGTGACAGGGAATACGTGCCTGGAGATGTACTGTTTCGATGTAAAGTAAGTTTGAAGATGGATCGCTTTCAGATCTCGCTCTGCACGGTGCACACAGCACAGACACAATAAACTCTGGCCGTGTGGTCTACGTTTCCGGGTTCTCTTCTACGAGATGAAGGACGTTCTCTCAAACTCGAGAGTGCGGTTCGTCCGTGGATCATCACAGTCAACCCCCCTGATACTGGTCGCAGCAGTTACTCGCTGTCATTGTTGTAGCCAGTGAAAATGGGATGCTACAGGGACTGACAAAGGCGTCATATTGTCAACTTGGATGCGCAGCGTGCAGCGTGAGATATGAAACCGATTCGATTTTCAGACTTATTTTATATCCAGTTGGTACAGTCCGGATATGTGTTTTCTTGGGTTTCTTACCAAAACTTTATCTACTAAATCCCCACTACAGCCTCTCAAGACCTGAAGAGTAATTATGAGGAAACATGTATATTAAATAGCACTGGTGACTTGGGAATACTTGCTGATGCCTGTGATTTAGGACTACGTTATGCTGCTAATTGGTTCGGTCTCAAATTTTACTGAAGTGTCCGCATAAGAGCTTCAAATCGTTTTAATCGCATGTTTGGGATATCGTTCAATTTCCATTACTTGTCCTCTAGAAAATACTTGAAGCTGTGTATATGACACTACCCCAAAACGAGAACTTCGGCGAGACCATATCGGTCGATTTCACAACACTGGGAGAGTTGCAATGGATGTCAGGACACGTGCAGTGAATTGTGGTGACACTCACTCTCCGTCCTAACATAAGCCGCGTGTCTGAGAACAGGACGCTGCTCGACTGCTCGACTACTCCTGGACCCACGTACAGGGGGCCAGAAACCAGATCCGTCGGCTGAGCCAGGCGGTCTCTCTGTGAGGCTGCTCCGCGAGCACCAGGCGGGCAAAAGGTTCCTCTCAGTGATCGCCGTTTTGTTCGATGCGGTCTAACATCTCAATAGCAAAAAATGTTCAAATGTGTGTGGATTCGTAAGAGACCGCTGAGGCAGCGCCGCGAAAAACCAGGCTGGCCGCGGTTGCCGTTTTGTTCGATGCGGTCAAACATCTCAGTAGCAAAAAATGTTGAAATGTGTGTGGGTTCGTAAGGGACCAAACTACTGAGGTCATCGGTCCCTAACTAACTTATCCTAGGAACAACACACACACACCTATTCCCGAGGGAGGAATCGAACCTACGGCGGGAGGGACAGCGCAGTCCGTGACATGGCGCCTCGAACCGGGCGGCCACTCCTCGCGGCTATGACATGAAGCCAGTGATCCTGGAGTTGGCACACTGGTCACACACTCGACTCGCATTTGGGAGGACGCTGCTTTAAATCCAGCAACCAAATGTACGTTTTCTGTGCTTTTCCTAAGTCCCTTAAGGCGAATCTTGGGATTGTTTTGTTGATGGGGGACAGTAGCCCACAGTAGATCAGCTTCTCTATCCTTCCTGAAACTTCCTGTGCTCGGTCTCTAAGAACAAAGTCGCGGACGGCACGTTGAAAAATAATCTCACTTCGTTGTTAGCCGGGTCAGCTACTGCTGTGGTTGGAATTCTTTGTGTACATGAGGAAAGAGAGTGGCGCTGCGTTCTAGTACGTCGACCACGCTCGAATTGTCGTCGAATGTTTCGTGCCTCCTGCAAATATTTTCCACAGGCATGAGATGTCACTAGCGGTGACATTCAGCTCCCAGTGCATATCAGGTTCGTGGCCTCTGACCTCTGAATCAGCGAATGATTTGAACGCATGTAATGTGTCGCAGATGTGTTCGCTGTACCATCCTGAATCGTTGTGACTCAAATACTGCATTCCAGATGCACACAACACCCAGTTAGAAACACTATAACCAGTAGTCTGATTTAAATTAGTTGACGTCTGACTTAGGTCCGAAGATCTAATTTCGTCGCAAGTACTGTGGTGTGGCGATTGCACACTCTAATCTTCTATACCAGTAACACAACCAGTCTGTAGTTGCAACACTTCTTTATTGATTACGCATACATATGAATTCATCATCAGTAATAATCAATTAACACCATTTGCATATCAAGGCCCTATCCACAATTAGTATTTACAATAGTAACCGTCACACTTGTGACAACGATGCCTTTACGTGCCGGAAACAACAATCAAAATAATAGATGAAATAGATAACCAAATGTTTACAATGGTGGCTATCGCCTTTCTCACTCAGTTTTACACTTACTGAAAAAGTAAAATTAATTTGATGCTATATGACCTGAAGGGTACTATTAATTGTTCTGTTTACACTTAGCATTTTACTACACTCAACGTCCGGAAGATTCTAGACTTTATGCAAGCTTAAGGCAAAACGTCAAATTGATGAACATGTGATGGACGCGAGCAAATGTTAATCTATTACGATTTCACAAACACACGATCCAAAGGGTGAACTTATACTCAACTTTGGGCAGTAGGAAATCTTCTGCCTGAAACAAGCCTCTCGTTGAATGGAATAGAGAAATTGCGCGTTAACAGGGTCCGAACGGCCGTGAGTTCAAATCCTGAGACTTCCGTCACACTGCAAGCTCGTGGGGCGAGGTTTGCTCGCGTCGACCACTATACACGTTTCTGAAAACAGGAAAACTTGAGCGGCAGACACACTATAGTATATACAAGTTACACAAATATATATATAGAAAGCAATACCTTAATGTAAACATATTACAAGTCAACCAATGAACAGAATTAAGGAGCTTAGTTTCCTTTGATTAAAAAAAAAAAAAAAAAAAAAAAACTAGATACTACGTGAAAGGATGTGTCAGTACACACCCAATGACTTAAGGTCCACCTTACAAAATAATCTGTCTTTGCTGAATGGCTGACACCACATAAATCAAACGTGCAGTACATAACGTGACAATCAACCTTCAGACAGGTATTTTAAATTGCAATAGAAAACTAATGTCACTTCAATAGGTCGCTAATGCAATAAGCTTGGCCCCTATGGCCACAGACCAAAATACACACGGCCTCTATCCGACAATAAAAAACAATGTGACCCATATTTATCATGGCCACTTGCCTTCCATACAGACAAGAAATTATTGAGAAACAACAACTACCACTAATTTGTAAAACCAGAAAATTCTAAATCTATAACTAAATTAAGAAATGACGTTCAAGTGAACCAGCTACCTTCAGCGTGCCACTAAGCACCAAATACAAACTTACAAATGCTAGGCGCTATTTCTAGCCACTTTATTAACATAATTTCATGGCCGCTCCACAACATAGCTCGCCTCGTCACCACTGCAGTGAATGTTTTGCTGGCCACTAGCACGAGCAACTTCGAGTCAACAGTCCTTAAGTACACAATAATATTCACTATATATAGAAGGAGGAACCCACCATGAAAGCTTGGCTATTAATTTTTTTCTTCTTCATGTGAAATTCACACGCCACCCATCCACATAGCTCTCGAGGTATTAGCAAATCCTGGTCGCCACAGGCCAGCCGTGTCAATACAAATTTGATACTTTCCGGCAGCGGCCTATGCTTCTTCGTTGCTGCAACTCAACTGGTCCTCACGGCATACGGCCGTACCACGTGACATGGTGTCGCCAACACCCCACAACGACAACATCGAAAGCACGTCACATCACAGACTGACTCGGCTCATGTACAGACCCACTCTCCTCGACTTGCGCATGCGCGCCACAATAAATAGCCTGCATCAAATACGCAAAGAGAACAAGGCACAGGAACAACGACCAAAGATGGAAGTAGGAATCGATGTAGCCTGGCGCCAGAAACCCACCGGCTCATACTGACTTCAGAAGGCAGCCGCCACAGCACTCACTTCAAACCCTCTTCTCATACAATACTTATGTAAAACATCCCATATACAGGTACACTATGGATCCGTAGTGTCACAAACCTGCTACTAGAGCCAGTGTTTCAAGCTTGTGATGTTATATATCGAAAACTATTCGACTCACTGATCATTCATTGATTACAAAAATATCCCATTCTCCAAAGTTTCGTTGTACTAATTATTTACAGGCGTCGGAAAACAGCGGTTGTTTGCAGTTTTGTCAATATTTAATTAATAAGAGCATGAAGTTTACTACTTACTCTTAGGAAAATCCAGTAAAACTTGAGACAGTCACGAATGGTACAAATTTGTGTAATGTCTGTTCTGTGCCCTCATTCTGTCCCTTTCATCGCACAACGTAAACCCGCTAAAGTAAACGCTGTGGTAATCTCCTACGGCAACGACCCACGGAGGACTGGCAGGCAAACCGCTTCGTGCAGCGGAACTGGCAACGCAGTGCAAGCCACAATGCCGTCCAGCTCCCACTTGTCCATTCACGGTGGCAGCAGTCCAGCGCGCGAGCTGTCACATACCAAGTAGCTGAAGTCAGACTACAGATTGCGGCACAGATCCATGTACAACAAGCAGTCTCGTACAGGTGATCCGTAAGTGATAAATTCTTCTGTATAATCTCAGCGGCTTAGGCATCACAGTGTCACCACTAAGTTATGGTTTTTGAGCATCTAAAATAGACGAAACAATCTGACAGTTTCACTGTACGATCTGTTATTTGTCGCTGGAATCGGTCACAACGGTCAAGCTGCTAGAAACATACACCGCGCTATCTGCAGGCCATTGTCGGAGGACATCCACATGGCATCTCATGGGACCTGAAGTAATAACTGAAGGCGCCGAGACAGCGGTGGACTACGTGAACATTATTGCGGACCACCTGTGTCCCTTCATACTTCACCTTTTCCCAACGGTGGTGGCATCTTCCAGCAGGATAACCGCCCGTTTCACAAGGCCAGTATCGCCCTACAGTGGTTTGAGAAGGACAGTAGCGAACTGTCTGTAGTTCGTGGTCTAGCGGTCAGCGTCGTGGCGTTCTGGATTCATTTCCCAAACGGGTTAGAGATTTTCAAACAGAAACAATTGTACCATTGGCCAAAGAACCTCGGACAGGGTCTCCCGGCCAATAATGCCATACGATCGTTTTCAGAGTCAACTCACATCGAAGCCTTGGGCACCAAATACGTCTGATCTGAACCCGATGGGTCACATCTGGGACGCTATCGGACACGAGATGCGCGCCCTGACCCCCCGCGCGACCGTTACCGGCGGGAATCGTTTTACCTTGTGTAGAAACTGATGCCACATACTTCCGGAAACCTTCCAAGAACTTGTCGAATCCATGCTACGCACAATCGCTGATGTATTGGCTCCCAAAGGTGGGCCAACACACTGTTCTACATCTACATCCATACTCCGCAACCCACCTGACGGTGTGTGGCGGAGGGTACCCTGAGTACCTCTATCGGTTCTCCCTTCTATTCCAGTCTCGTATTGTTCGTGGAAAGAAGGATTGTCGGTGTGCTTCGGTGTGGGCCCTAATCTCTCTCATTTTATCTTCATGGTCTCTTCGCGAGTTATACGTAGGAGGGAGCAATATACTGCTTGACTCTTCGGTGAAGGTATGTTCTCGAAACTTTAACAAAAGCCCGTACCGAGCTACTGAGCATCTCTCCTGCAGAGTCTTCCACTGGAGTTTATCTATCATCTCCGTAACGCTTTCGCGATTACTAAATGATCCTGTAACGAAGTGCGCTGCTCTCCGTTGGATCTTTTTTATCTCTTCTATCAACCCTATCTGGTACGGATCCCACACTGCTGAGCAGTATTCAAGCAGTTTGCGAACAAGCATACTGTAACCTACTTCCTTCGTTTTCGGATTGCATTTCCTTAGGATTCTTCCAATGAATCTCAGTCTGGCATCTGCTTTACCGACGATCAACTTTATATGATCATTCCACTTTAAATCACTCCTAATGCGTACTCCCAGATAATTTATGGAATTAACTGCTTCCAGTAGTTGACCTGCTATTTTGTAGCTAAATGATAAGGGATCTATCTTTCTATGTATTCGCAGCACATTACACTTGTCTACATTGAGATTCAATTGCCATTCCCTGCACCATGCGTCAATTCGCTGCAGATCCTCCTGCATTTCAGTACAATTTTCCATTGTTACAACCTCTCGATACACCACAGCATCATCTGCAAAAAGCCTCAGTGAACTTCCGATGTCATCCACCAGGTCATTTTTGTATATTGTGAATAGCAACGGTCCTACGACACTCCCCTTCGGCACACCTGAAATCACTCTTACTTCGGAAGACTTCTCTCCATTGAGAATGACATGCTGCGTTCTGTTATTGGTCTGATAGTCCATATGCTCCTACTTTGTTCATCAAACGACTGTGGGGAACTGTATCTAACGCCTTGCGGAAGTCAAGAAACACAGCATCTACCTGTGAACCCGTGTCAATGGCCCTCTGAGTCTCGTGGACGAATAGCGCGAGCTGGGTTTCACACGACCGTCTTTTTCGAAACCCATACTGCTTCCTACAGAGTAGATTTCTAGTCTCCAGAAAAGTCATTATACTCGAACATAATACGTGTTCCAAAATTCTGCAACTGATCGACGTTAGAGATATAGGTCTATAGTTCTGCGCATCTGTTCGACGTCCCTTCTTGAAAACGGGGATGACCTGTGCCCTTTTCCAATCCTTTGGAACGCTACGCTCTTCTAGAGACCTACGGTACACCGCTGCAAGAAGGGGGGCAAGTTCCTTCACTCTGTATAAAATCGAACTGGTATCCCATCAGGTCCACCGGCCTTTCCTCTTTTGAGCGATTTTAATTGTTTCTCTATCCCTCTGTCGTCTATTTCGATATCTACCATTTTGTCATCTGTGCGACAATCTAGAGAAGGAACTACAGTGCACTGTTTATCAGAAAGCCGTAGCGTTTTGTCTCATCTGTGCAGGAGTAACTATCTTTCAGTTGACTCACGAAGGATTTGATCAGTCATTAATGCCTTTTGCATCCCAGAAACAGCAGATGACACTGACGTTTCGAATCTCGTGGTACTTACTTTTACCGGAGAAGTGTCATTTGGAAGGTGCTGTGGAGTTGTTGCGCTTGTGGGACGTATGTACGTGTCCAACTTTAAAGCTGAGTGACTGATTCAAGTTGCAAATACATTTTTGTGTATACAGCTATATTTTCAGGACTGTGACCACCAAAGGACGACCTGACAGGCAGCGATAGTGAAATTTGTGAGACATTAAAAAAGGCAACTTCATCTCTGTTTTCAGTTGTGAGAAATCGATAAAGTGGCGATGATAGCATCTGTAAATAAAATTTATTACATAACTGTAAAGCTGTTCGTGACCTAGAGCCGTACTAACTAGATCTTCAGGGGTGTTGAACATTTTAGAAAAGCAAAAATATATGTATCTGCTACCCATAACAATCGCGAGGTGCCGGGCTAGCAGTGAATTTAACAATAAATTCTTCTAGAACCTTCATATGGAAATGATGCTCTAAGCCCCCCCCTCTTTTCTAACTCCGACTTTTGCTGTTGCACATGGGTTAAGAAGAAACGCTAACTGACTGTAATCGACCCTGCAACTGGAGTAGAAAAGAGATTAGCACCTGCAATAATTTATTTGATAGAAATTAATTTGATAAAGGAAAGTTTCATTAACGTAGTAAGAAATGAAAGGGTTGCACTACAGATCAACAGAATGAAAGTTCTGTCCAAAATAACAATTTGATTTATTATAACTAAACTCAAAATAATAAAAAAAACACATGAAACATTTACAATACGTCAAATTGGATACTCAAATAAATGCTGTGAAGGTGAAGTTGTCTATAAACTAGATTGTGACATTTATGACCAAGTGGTATGTGGAGCCAATTCCTTGCAACTCAAATCTTAAGAGGAACACCCAGCCAACCCAACATTAATTGCTGCTACAGTAGTGAGAACTCAGACAATGAACACCCAAGACAGAACCACGTTAGAAAAGACTGGAAGAGGCGCGCTCTGCTGAGCTCCAATTGTCACATAGTTAAATGCCCTCATCTGCCGGTGCTGCGGACATACATTACCAAGCTTTCTTCTTAACTGAAAGGACACGACCTGGCATACGGGAGGCGATGGCTGGTTGCTTCGACGTCCCGTCGTGGTGATGATAATGTTGCGAGTGTAGCCCGAAACAAATTATCCTGGTCTGATTGTTCCAGACTAAAGACTTCCTAGCAACACAAATGCGCCTCTGAGGGAGACAAAGAAGGCTCGCTACACAATCACTGCCGGTACAGTGATTGATTTTAACAAGCGAAGTCACACAGTTAACTCCGATACAGTCAACTTTAGCCAAAACTGCTCAAGACGGACAACATAGGCCGCTTGTACGCAGAACGCTCAATTGCCAACAGTACTCGGAAAGTTACGTTGAAGTCGAAACTTCAATAACTTTGTCAAACAGTTACAATTAAATGAAAGTATATTAGACAGCCACTGGAAGGCAGGCTGTCCAGAGCAGCGAGAGCTCAGTCTTGTAACCTACTCCAACCAAAAGGCGAGGGCCGACTCTCTCAAGAGCACCCATACAAGCCGAACACAGAACATTCCCGCACCCACGGCAGTGGCCGTGGTTAAACGTGCCAATCAGCAACTCGAAAACCGGCAGAAAATTCCACTCTACTGCCGAAGCACTATTATTCCACCATTGGAGATACTTGGCGTCAATTTCTGCGCCGATTTTGCTATGTAATGGAGCTATACCCTGAGCAAGCAAATCATAGTTATGATTTTGCAGAAAACGCGGGAATTTGCCGGCCAAGACTGCCTGGGAAGACAAGTCATTCCCACACCTCGCTGGTAGCCCGTCAGAAAGTGTTTTCACTAAGTTTCTGCGAAGTAATGGAATCTCTAGCCCCAGCCGCTCCTTCAGGCCCCTGTGGGCCTGACGCCCCCACTCTTATGACAATGTCGGCGTCTGGAAAGCACCCACACGACTCCCTGACACCCGTCGGCATAACCCTTTCAAGATCAGCAGAACCCGCCTGTCACCAGACCACCTGGGTGACGAGATATGCTGCGTGGGAGGTCAGCATGTGAAGCAATAGCAACTTTTCACCACATGCAATTAGAGAGGAAAATATTCATATCTTCTGAGTTCTCAATACTAGCCTTCTAATGACAATACTCGGCCACACTTCCGCAAATCGAATTACTCAGAGTAAGACATAAATATGAGAGGGGGCAAGTCACTGTGTGCATCTAAAGGCATGCCACCTCTCACAATGTATATCCAAATGTTGTTTCCAAAGATACCAAGTGAACTGGCTGACAAGTGTATGGAATAAGTTAAATATTTTCATTTAAAAATTGAAACAGGCGTGTAAATCTGTACATACTAAAAGAAATTACATAATTACGTCATTTTTTCGTTTTCACATATCGCTTAAAAGAATTTGTGGAAGTTTTTATAATAAAATGACAAGGTACTTACAGATTAGTGCCCAATTCATTAATTATAAAACAAGCAGCTTTCTCTCATGTGCAAAATTGATTGAAAGCTTGCAGTTCTTTTCGTGGTTACTCTGTTTTGAAATGTAGCACTGTAACTCCCATTTTCTTCGTCTACAGTGCGCGCGCTTGTCTATGTTTTTCTTTTTTTTTTTGTATTTGTATAATCAGGAGAGGAATGCGATTTGTAATTACCTACTGGGATTGCTATTATATGATCAATCAGTTTAACGAGTGAGTGGTTGGTTATGTTATTTTGTACTAGTTTGTTTTCTGTCTTTGGTTTCTATATGTGATAATTTTCTTGTAAAGTCAGAATGTGTTTTCTATTATTTATTCTGTTTTCATGTCTTTCTTTCATGAAGTAGGCTTGTGATTTATTTCTCTGAAATATTCTGCAAAAAATGGATACCATAAACCATTTTTACATGCTCTGATAATTTCTTTGTATTGAGCACCGAATGTTCTGCTAGTTTTTCCTGCATAACTTGCATCATATGTGTTCAATTGTAATTGGTATATTGCAGATTTATGGTAAATGTCTGTGCGTTTGGTTATTTTAGGAATGTACTTTAGAATTGAATTGTCTGGTTGGATGCTAGGTTTATGCCTTGTCGTTTGAAAATGTTTGTTGTTTTATATATGGGTTTGTGTTTGTTTGTGTGTGTGCGCGTGTGTGTATTCTTTGCGTCGTTGCTATTTTGTCAATTATTGTGCTTCTTCGTGTGGGGCTTTGCTGTGTTGTTTGTGGCTGTACTGTATGTGTATTGTGTTTATTGACTGTATTCGTTGCTTAACTTTTTGGTTTTTTGTTCAATTTTTTGACCAGATTTTTTCAGTACCTGTTAGTAGCTATTTGCTGGTGCTTTCTTGTGCTTTTCTCCACTGAATAGTACTGTGTTGGCTCTCCAAAGAATATATCTGAGTGCTGCTTTTTTCGGTGAGTGTGGTTGATTTGAAGTCTGACTGTGTCAGTTGTTGCATGTTTACGATAAATTTCAAAGAGGTGTTTATTGTGTTATTTTTTAGCCGTTACATCTACATCTACATCCATACTCCGCAAGCCACCTGACGGTGTGTGGCGGAGGGTACCTTGAGTACCTCTATCGGTTCTCCCTTCCATTCCAGTCTCGTATTGTTCGTGGAAAGAAGGATTGTCGGTATGCCTCTGTGTGGGCTCTAATCTCTCTGATTTTATCCTCATGGTCTCTTCGCGAGATATACCTAGGAGAGAGCAATATACTGCTTGACTCCTCGATGAAGGTATGTTTTCGAAACTTCAACAAAAGCCCGTACCGAGCTACTGAGCGTCTCTCCTGCAGAGTCTTCCACTGGAGTATATCTATCATCTCCGTAACGCTTTCGCGATTACTAAATGATCCTGTAACGAAGCGCGCTGCTCTGCGTTGGATCTTCTCTACATCTTCTATCAACCCTATCTGGTACAGATCCCACACTGCTGAGCAGTATTCAAGCAGTGGGCGAATAAGTGTGCTGTAACCTACTTCCTTTGTTTTCGGATTGCATTTCCTTAGGATTCTTCCAATGAATCTCAGTCTGGCATCTGCTTTACCGACCATCAAATTTATATGATCATTCCATCTTAAATCACTCCTAATGCGTACTCCCAGATAATTTATGGAATTAACTGCTTCCAGTTGCTGACCTGCTATTTTGTAGCTAAATGATGAGGGATCTTTCTTTCTATGTATTCGCAGCACATTACACTTGTCTACATTTAGATTCAATTGCCATTCCCTGCGCCATGCGTCAGTTCGCTGCAGATCCTCCTGCATTTCAGTACAATTTTCCATTGTTACAACCTGTTGATATACCACAGCATCATCCGCAAAAAGCCTCAGTGAACTTCCGATGTCATCCACCAGGTCATTTATGTATATTGTGAATAGCAACGGTCCTACGACACTCCCCTTCGGCACAGCTGAAATCACTCTTACTCCGGAAGACTTCTCTCCATTGAGAATGACATGCTGCGTTCTGTTATCTAGGAACTCTTCAATCCAATCACACAACTGGTCTGATAGTCCTTATGCTCTTACTTTGTTCATTAAACGACTGTGGGGAACTGTATCGAACGCCTTGCGGAAGTCAAGAAACACGGTATCTACCTGGGAACCCGTGTCTATGGCCCTCTGAATCTCGTGGGCGAATAGCGCGAGCTGGGTTTCACACGACCGTCTTTTTCGAAACCCATGCTGATTCCTACAGAGTAGATTTCTAGTCTCCAGAAGAGTCATTATACTCGAACATAATACATGTTCCAAAATTCTACAACTGATCGACGTTAGAGTTATAGGTCTATAGTTCTGCACATCTGTTCGACGTTCCTTCGTGAAAACGGGGATGACCTGTGCCCTTTTCCAATCCTTTGGAACGCTACGTTCTTCTAGAGACCTACGGTACACCACTGCAAGAAGGGGGCGGGGGGGGGGGGGGGGGGGGGCGCAAGTTCCTTCGTGTACTTTGTGTAAAATCGAACTGGTATCCCATCAGGTCCAGCGGCCTTTCCTCTTTTGAGCGATTTTAATTGTTTCTCTATCCCTCTGTCGTCTATTTCGATATCTACCATTTTGTCATCTGTGCGACAATCGAGAGAAGGAACTACAGTGCAGTCTTCCTCTGTGAAACAGCTTTGGAAAAAGACATTTAGTATTTCGGCCTTTAGTCTGTCATCCTCTGTTTCAGTACCGTTTTGGTCACAGAGTGCCTGGACATTTTGTTTCGATCCACCTACCGCTTTGACATAAGACCAAAATTTCTTAGGATTTTCTGCCAAGTCAGTACATAGAACTTTACTTTCGAATTCATTGAACGCCTCTCGCATAGCTCTCCTCACACTACATTGCGCTTCGTGTAATTTTTGTTTGTCTGCAAGGCTTTGGCTATGTTTATGTTTGCTGTGAAGTTCCCTTTGCTTCCGCAGCAGTTTTCTAACTCGGTTGTTGTACCACGGTGGCTCTTTTCCATCTCTTACGATCTTGCTTGGCACATACTCATCTAACGCATATTGTACGATGGTTTTGAACTTTGTCCACTGATCCTCAACACTATCTGTATCTAAGAAATTTATTCGGTTTGTCGCATTGTTTTCCCATTTAGAATCTTATTGTTTTGTGTATTGCGTTTATGTCTGTATGCACAGCAACTGTCATGAAAGAAATTGAAAGAAAACGTACGGTAAGAAAAAGGTAACACTCCTCATGAGACAAACACGACAGAGAAACATAAACCATCAACCATCAAAGCACACATGCCAATCGTACCCAAGATAATGATGAGTCCCACAGACACACAACTAAACAGTGAAGGAAAAGGGCTATTAGAAAAAGGATAGAAATACAACGTGAATACAAAAGTAGATGAAGAATACATAGAGCACCTCATAATACAGTCAGAAGCCGTCCTAAAACGAAAGAAGTACAAATATCAGTGTGAACAGTAGGCTAACAAGACAACTGATAGAAAAAGGAAAGATCTCAGAGCTTCGAAATATGTGACAAGCCACTCAAATTTTGCAGAACATTTGAGAGAAATGAATAACAAACCTACTACGAGAGAGAAAGACATGAAAATATTTAAAATAAATAACGAAAGATGCCTCACGATTTTACAAGAAAATTTCCACATATAAAAAACAAAGACAGAAGAGAAATTACTACTGAATGACCAAATGAATGTAACTAACCATTCACTGTTTACGTCAACTTACCACAAACAGATCGCACGTGCATACACACGTTCACACACAAATCTTACATCAACACCCATACAGTTAAACAAAAAACCAACTGAAGCGAAACTGAGAAAGTTGGCAACGCTTACAAAGCAAATAACACTCTAGACGAGAAAATGGGAGTTTTTATGCCATGTGTCGAAACCAAGTAGCCACAAGAAAAACTGCAAGCTTTCACCCATTTTTACACGAGAAAAAGATGTGTTGTCTAAAATTAGTGAATTAGACGCTAATCTGTAAATATCTCGTCATTTTATTATAAAAACTTGGATTAACTGTCTTAAATATTTAATCCGCACGTGAAAACAAAAAATCATATAATATTTGTGCACACGCAAAGAAGATTCTTCGTAAAAAAACACGTACTGGTGCCTAAGTAAAATTTTAAAAAATGTGTAGGATGCAACGAACGTTTTTCTTGTACACTACCGCAATTTATGTACAGTTGTTGCGGAAATGGCCACCAAAAAGAACTTCTACCTGACTTATTTTGTCAGTTACAGATGGATGGTGTTTGTTAAAGAATTATGCCGTACATGGCACATCTTTTGCCATCATTTCATTTACTGTGGAAACTATAGCTGTCTATCATGAAAGGAAAGTTGAATATCTGTGAAGAGGAGTTTCTATGTCTGCTCATCACTGGATAGCCAGTCATCTCGTCTGCCTCTTGTCCTACGTGGCTATTCTCCTCTTAGGAAACGCTGACCACCTTCATAATTATCTTAGAAGTAGGTTAAGGAGTGACGCCTAGCCATCCAGCAATATCTAACACCGAGACAGGTGATCACTGACTTGAGATACTGAGATTCTGGAGGTGCCTCTAAGTACCCATATTTAAGTTTTCCTCTATTTATTTAAATCATTTCGAGCGAATGCCGAATGGATCTTCCAACAAGGACACAGCTGAATTCGTTTCCCATCTGCCCGAATCTCACTCTCGTTTTCACCACCAGTATCCTTATATATACAGGATGTAAATACACTAAAGCGCCAAAAAACTGGTATAGGCATGCCTATTCAAATACAGAGATGTTCAGAGGGGCAGATATGCGCACGAACGATGGCGTACAACATCTCCGAGGTAGCGATGAAGTGGGGATTCTTCCCGTACGACCACTTCGCGATTGAACCGTAAATATCAGGAATGCTGTAAAACATCAAATCTTCGACATCGCTGTCACCATAAAAAGATCCTGCAAGAACGGGACCAACTACGACTGAAGAGAATCGTTCAACGTGACAGAAGTGCTACCTTTCCACAAATTGCTGCAGATTTCAGTGCTGGGCCATCAACAAGTATCAGCGTCTGAACCTGTTATATCCTAGCCAGTAATGCCGCCCGAGCCCGCTGCCAAAAGGTTGGCAGCATCAAAGTCCGGACGCCGTCCGCATAAGCAGCGCCAGCGAGACAGCAAATCGCCGCAAATCTGCGCGCGCCACCGCTGGCTTCTGGCTTCTTAAGCGCTGGAGTCGCGAGCGCTAGGACAGTTCTGTATTCGCCGCTCAGTTGTATACTCGCCACCGAATTGTGTACTTGCTAGTCAGTTGTGTGTTTATCGCAGCAGAGTTGTTGTTTGTCGTCAGCCGACGCTGACCTAGCCGCTCCGACTCGAACTAGACAGATCTCTGTAGACACGGAGTTCACTATTGTGTTTCTGTATCTTCGTCAATAAAGATAAGTACCGACTTTTATTTAATCAGAGTGTTTGGGTTTTCATCTTTCTGTTCACTGTTCCAGCGGACCGGTCGGCCCGCTATTAAAAGTGTGGCGGTGACTTCGTAAGCCGTTTCTACCGCGAATTGTTTGTCGCTACGAACACCGCCACAAAACTGGCGACGAGGACTTCCGAACTCGTGTGCAGGGCTGGTTCAACTTGTTTCTGGTTATACTAATTATAGCGATAAAATTTTGGGGGCTGGTTTAATTTGTGTTCACTATGTCTGCCGAATTACAACAGTTGATCTTGTTACAGAGTCAGCAAATACAAAGTCTGGTGGAAGCAATCGCCAAACAAGCGGCTAATCTTCCAACACAAAAGGAACAAGCACAGGCAGCACCACCTTTCCGTGCTTTTGATGCATCACGAGAAGAATGGCGAGAATATTTCGCGCAGTTGCAGGCGCACATGACAGTCTACAAAATCACAGGTACTGAGCGGCAGCTTTATTTAATTTCCACTGCAGGCGTGGAAGTCTATCAACTACTTTGTAAGTTGTTCCCGGAATCCCAGCCAGAAGCTTTAGACTATGACGTTGTTGTTAACAAGCTTGCTGAGTATTTCGAGTCGCGAGTTCATGTGGCAGCAGCCAGATTCAAGTTCTTCAGATTAAAGAAACCGCCACATCAATCTAATAAACAGTGGTTAACAGATTTACGGGGCCTCACCCGTCAGTGCCGATTTAATTGTGTGTGTGGAGCTTCCTACAGTGATGTCATGTTACGAGACGCTATTACTCAAAACATTGCAGATTCTCGTATTCGTGCTGCTATCTTAAAGTTGCCTGACCCGTCATTAGAGACTGTGATGAACATCATTGAAGCCCAAGATACTTTTGACTATGCTGAGTGTGAGTTAGATCAGCCATGTATTTCTCAAATTGCCTGTGCTAAGCAAGTTCTGTCACGCCCGCGGCCCCACCGGCAGAGTCAGACTGTAAACACTAGCCGGCCGCGTCATGTTAAACACATTCGTCAGCCGCGTGTGCAAAATGATAGAGTTAAGTCTTGCCCTAAGTGTGTTCTTGCTCATCCTCGTGAACGTTGCCCGTTAAGAAACGCGGTTTGTTACTTTTGTCAAAGGAAAGGACACATCCAGACTGTTTGTTTGCGTAAACGCAAGAACAATTCTAGTGCTGCCCAGCCCATGGATATTCATGTTCTTCAAAGCCAGCCCGCCCAGAAGGTCGCGTTTAAAGACTCTTCCACGGTTCGTGTGGGTAATAAACTTGTTCGCAATAAGCCACCCACCCAGCCCTCTGCTATGCGACCCAAGTGTAATTCAAACGCTGTGAAAAGTAATGTACAGACTGCAAGTGAAGCGGGAGTTGTTGTTCCACCCGCCCAACCCACGAGTTGTCGTAAGCAGCGAACACGCGCTAAACGCGCTGATTTTGTGTCTTCCGCCTCCACTGCACCGATCCAGAGACAGTGTAATAAACTATTTGTGAAGCTATGCATCCACGATAAGACCTTCAATTTTCAATTAGACACTGGTGCGTCTGTGACTCTCATAAATAGTGCTACGTATGCGGCTATCGGCCGCCCTAAACTTTCAGCGGCAAAACATTCTTTGGCTACTTATAGTGGAGAACAAATTCCTGTGTTAGGTGTATGTAGCGTGCCAGCCACATTCCGTGGCAATACAAAAACAGTTTCATTCACAGTGCTCCGCGCTACAGACAGTGTAAACATTTTCGGATTAGACTGTTTTGACTTGTTTGGTCTGTCTATCCAAGACAATGTGTTGCAAATTAATTCTGTTGTTGTTCCTCAAGACAGCATAACCGATTTGTGTAAACGATACAGTGACATATTTAAAGACGAACTAGGTTGTGCTGCGAACTTTGCCGCTCATATTACGTTAAAAGATAATGCTCAGCCTCGATTTGTTCGTGCTCGTCCAGTGCCTCACGCCCTCCGGGCACCTGTAGCAGATGAACTTCGTCGTTGGCAAAACAACGGTGTTATCCAACCCGTTTCAGCGAGCCAGTGGGCTTCTCCCTTAGTTATTCTAAAGAAACCGTCTGGCAAGTTACGTTTGTGTCCTGATTTTAAGTCGACAGTTAATCCTCAGACTGTCATTGATTCTTTTCCTTTGCCTAGACCGGACGAGCTGATGGATAAGTTAGGGGAAGCTCGTTTCTTTTCCAAAATTGATCTCCGTGAAGCATATTTGCAATTGCCCCTCGACGAGCAATCACAACAGTATTTTGTCATAAACACGTCGTTGGGGTTGTTCCGTTTTCTGCGTTTGCCTTTTGGTTGTGCGTCAGCTCCAGCTGTTTTTCAGCGTTTTTTGTCACAACTTCTGGCTAATGTGCCATCGTGTTGCCACTATTTAGACGATATTATTGTGTCCGGTCGGACGCCTGCTGAACATTTCCGTACTTTGGAGTGTTTGTTTAAAGTGTTGTCTCAGGCAGGCCTACGTTGCAACATCGATAAATGTTCATTTTTCCTTACGGAGCTGGAGTATCTGGGACATGTTATTAATGCTCAAGGCATTCATCCCTCCCAGTCACATTTAGCAGCTATTCGTGATTTGCCCGCCCCTCGCAATCTGCAGGAATTGCAAGCAGTTCTTGGCAAATTGACATATTATATTAGGTTTATACCTAATGCATCACAGATTGCTGCACCGCTGCATCGTCTCCGCCGTAAGAATGTTCCGTTTGTGTGGTCAGCTGATTGCCAATCAGCCTTTCAGCAGCTTAAAGAGGCTTTATTGAATGATCGTTGTCTGGTCCATTACGACCCTAACAAGCCTGTGGTGTTAGCTTGTGATGCCTCTTCTTTCGGCCTCGGTGCTGTGTTGTCTCACCGAGTCGGTAACACCGAACGTCCTATTGCGTTCGCATCTAAATTGCTAAACAAAGCTCAGTGTAATTATAGCCAATTAGACAAGGAAGCGTTGGCTATTGTGTTCGGTGTCACAAAATTCCATCACTACCTCTATGGTAGACCATTCTATTTAGTAACAGATCACAAGCCACTGACGTCCCTGTTTCATCCATATAAACCAGTTCCTCAGCGGACAGCTCAAAGACTACAACGTTGGGCTCTTTTGTTATCACAATACCAGTATGAGATACTGTATCGCCCTACAGCTCAGCATGCAAACGCTGACGCGCTTTCTAGATTGCCGATTGCTGCGGATGATGTCTTCGATTCCTCTGACGACTCTTGCCATCAGATTGACGCCGATGAGCATCAATCCCTCCGGGATTTTCCGATTGCTTATCGTCAGGTGGCACGTGAGACAGCTACGGATCCTCATCTGAGTTTACTATTACGTTTTGTTCAACGTGGTTGGCCGTCCAAGGCAAAGGACATATCGGATCCTGTGGTTCGTCGCTATTATCCGCAACGTCATCTGTTGTCTGTTTCGCACGGAGTTTTGCTGTTACGCACCGAGAATGACCAGCTTCGTGTAGTGGTTCCCCAAGTGCTCCAATCCAAGGTCCTCGACTTGTTGCATCAAGGTCATTGGGGAGTGGTCCGCACCAAGCAGCTTGCCCGCCGTCATTGTACATGGATCGGCATTGATAAGCAGATTACGCCGATGTCTACAGATTGTTCGACGTGTGCCGAACACCAAGCTGCTCCGCCTCAACGCTATTTTGAGTGGGCACGCCCTGCCGGTCCCTGGCAGCGAGTACATATTGATTTCGCTGGTCCATATTGGAATTCTCGTTGGCTCATCGTTATAGATGCATTTAGTAATTTTCCGTTTGTTGTGCCCATGCAGTCTACAACGTCTGCACAAACTATACAGGCGTTGACCTCAATTTTTTGTATTGAGGGTCTTCCAGAAGTTTTAGTGTCTGACAATGGTCCACAATTTACCTCTGCTGAATTTGAAAGTTTTTGTTCTGCCAATGGCATTCGCCATGTTCTTACTCCGCCGTTCCACCCTCAATCGAATGATGCAGCGGAACGTTTTGTACGCACATTCAAGGATCATATGGACCGCCTTCGTGCTACGCACTCTCGTCAGCAGGCCCTCATCACGTTCCTGTCGTCGTACCGGACCACGCCCCGCGACGGCCCTTCGCCTGCGGAGCTTCTCCACGGCCGTCGTCATCGCACCCTACTACGGTTGTTGCACCCCCCGGATCGACCCGCCGCTTCTGAGCATCGCACGCGTTTTCAGCGCAACGACGCCGTTTTTTTCAGAGTTTATCACGGTCGCCGTCGTTGGGAACGTGGTACCGTGATAAGTGTCCAGGGTCGCGGTTTTTATACTGTTCAAGGTGCTACTGGGGTGCACAGGAGGCATCAGAACCAGTTGCGCCGCGCTGGCCACCCGGATTCTGCCGCTCGTTCTTTGTCCACAGATTTGGTCCGCGGCGGGTTCCAGCCGCGCCTTCTGACTTCGCTGCCGCCCCCAGGGCAGCAGCAGCAGCCGTCGCCGCTACCACGCCGACAGCCCGTCCCGTTGATGCCTCCCGCGCAGCTTCATCCGGGAGCGGCCCAGGTGGTCGCTCCGGCGCCTGCGGTCCCTCTTCAGTCGCCACCGCTTTCGGAGCTGATGGACGTGGACCCCTCAGCCGGGCCGCCTTCCCAAGCGGTGGCTGTGCAGCCTGTCCTGCAGCCGCTTTCCTTGGGCATCCCCAAGGAGTCTGACACCGCAGCGCCTTGTCCGGCGCCCACTCAGCAGCCGTCGCCGCAGCGTCAGGAGACGCTGCCTCTCTTCGTGGGTCCCGACGCCCCGTCGCGTACAGTACCAGAAGCTGCGCCCGTGGTCACAGGCGTGCACCCTGACCTCGGTTTTCAGTCGGTGTTTCCCGAGGCCCCGCGCAGTCAATGCTGGGGTGCGGACCGGGGACTGCCACCGACAACAGTCTCCGCCCCGGTCTCTTCTGCTACGCCTGCGGCCAGACCCCTCCCCCGCCGTCGACGCTCGCCACGTCATTATTCAACGACGGTGCGGAGATTTGGGGGGGGGGGGGGGGGAGGAGTGTTATATCACCACCACCTAAAGAGAAGGCCGCGGCGCGCTCTTGTGACGTCACGCAAAGCGGGCCAGGGTTGGCTTGGCGCTGCGCGTAAGGATTCGAGACGCACGGCCTGCAAATCTTTGTCAAACGGTTTTACAGAACCTGTTCCGTAAAAATAATTAATTTACGAAATACTTCTAGCTTTATATGGCAGCTTCATGGTGAAGTGCCAATCATTTCGAAATGGTCATAACTATTGTGGTATTTCACAGATGAGTATCAAATTTGAGAATGTTGCCATCAAAAATAGGGGGCGCTATGAATTTGTGTTTGATCCATATTATACATTCTATTGCTGTGTGTGAAATACAGATGAGGTTTGGAAATTTTCGTAAAACTTTGTATCAATATCTGCTTCCAATCTCGAAAAATTTGAGCATCTGCAGCAACTTTACTTCCGATCGCAACGCGCGGGAATGAAATATTCATAACGCCTCTCATATCTCGCAAACCGCTGGAGATAACGAAACGAGATCTTGGCAAATGATACCACGCAAAGAGGAGAGTACTTTGCCGTACGGTTAAAATGCGCAACTTTATCAATCGCGATATAGCAGAAGCTATAGTTTATAATTCTTTTTACAGGTAACGTAATTGCTTAAGACTTATCAATAGCCAGTGAAAACGTACGAGTGCGGGATGTAAATAATATTGCGATATACATGATAAAACAAGGTACATTTGTGAAAAATGCACTGTGATTTTCTGGACCAGACTACTATTATTTACACTCACTTGAAAAATTCTGCACTAATACAGTGTATAATATTAAATTCCTCTACCTTCAGTATCCTAAATAAATATTCTGTAACTGTTTATAGAGCGCCCTCAGGAAAGCTGAGTACATTCCCCAAGCAAACAATCACTTTTAACTCACCTTTCCTCAAAAAGAAAAACAATTATGCGTTGTTATTGTAATGTAAATTTTCTTTCCTGTAAAAATATGGCAGATTTTGAGCATGTAAGGAGCCGCGGGCAGGTGTTGACTTTCTCACAAAAGTTGCAAAGAACTTTACAAGCCTGATTGACAATACTCTGCAGATAAAAGAATTAGCAACATATGTTTAAGTGAAATTTTAGATGTATTCCTGACCATAATGGTCAGCTGTTCAAAATGTATGCTGTAAGCCCTGCAAACAACAGTAGTTTTATCAACAGGACCTTTATATAAGTCAACAGTGAAAATCTACAAAGCTACAGCAGACATTTGCAGCAGTTGGAATGAGACAATGTGTCACGCTAAAAATGTCAATAATAAATTAACCTACTTCTAGATTAATTTGTTCCATTGTTTGAAGCTGTATTTTGTAATAGAATTTCATTAAGTGTCTACCTATGTGACGGCAGGAGACAGTGACTCATTAAGGGAATCAAGCTATACTGTATTTAAAAAAAAGGGGGGGGGGAATGCTGTATACAATACTAAGAATTGTATTAAACTCCAGAACAAGGGATACTACAATTCACATTTGCACTTTAGTAACTCCAGGGATAGATCAGAAATCACTGCTGGTGACTACAGCAAGTTAAATTCTTTGTAATATGTAGACAGATTAATGTAACATGAGAACGGTAGTACTCAGCATGCTTAAAATAATGTAATTATTAATAGTTTATGTTAATGTAGGATTATAAAACACTAGAAGTAATGAACTATAATTTATTTAAGTCAGTCATACGTACATCTACTTCCTGAAAATGCTGTTACAAAATCCAGGGCACAACATGGTTCCATTACAGAAATAGATCACGATTTCCATCTTAAAAGGCAGCAAGCCTTTTCTACTTTCAGAATGATTGATTAGTTGTACACATTTGATATATTGTATTTTGTGAAAAATGACAGTTGCAAAACATGTCAGATGCATATAACAGGTTACATTACCAGTCTTACTGTCTATAAAATTTAATAATTGTGACTAACAATGACTTATGTTGCTGACAAAAGTATTAACTCAGACAGATTAAGAGAGCAACAAACATTTGTTGGAATGTATGTACCATGATACAAAGGTGTACTGGGATGAGGCCCTGCTGAAGGACATTCAACGAAGTGAAAATGTAGCTAGTCGTTGGAAACTAATAAGTAATGGTAATACTGAGTACGACAACATATCAGACCAACCTCACATTACAGTTTAATACCTGATCCACAACTGAAAGAACTCTTTTATATTGTTACTGCACAGCTATGCAACATTTGTTGAAAACCCTGCCATAAGCTAGAAGTAGGCCAATTTCCTTGTAATGAACTTAAGTGTAAACAAAAAAAAAGGACAACATAAATCAAAACTGTAACAATTTTACACTGATTCCAAATTAAACTGAATGGTGTAGGATATAATGTCCTACACATTCAAATAAAATGCAGCAACATGACACTCCTTAATGTTTGTAAGGATACTCTCCCTCTATATAGGTGGGAAGAACTTTTCGTTAATTACTATATAAACACCACTTTTCACATTATTCCTTTCAGAATAAACTATTTCAATTAAACTGACTGTGTGGAACACCGAAGCTGTATTTTAATGCTGTGAAGTGATTTTCTGTAACACAAGATTCTACAGCTACTGGCAGAAACAGTTCAAGAACACACTTTTCACTCACTACCAAAGCGTGTGCTGTTATGAAATTTTCTAGCATATTAAACACATGCGCAGTCCAAGTCTGACACACAGCGTCACACTACCAAGGGGTTTCATAAGTAAAAAAAAAAAAAAAACACAGTAAGATTAGTAACAAATTAAGGGTCACAGTCTGGATGAGATGCAAATTTGGGAATGGAGACCAACTACTATGTCTGATATTAAACTATTCCAAACTGAGTGGAATAAGCAACTACTAGAATGTAATTATGTCTCAGTAAAATAATATATGCAAAGCAGTACCTAACTGTTACCCATATGCAACAATACTGACAGCTTGTATCAAAATTTAGATAAACAGCTGTTACGAGAAGTAACTACATTAAGAAACACCCTGGTGTCATTCTGATTCAGGAAAATGGGAGAAATCCATTTTTGGCTTTCCCTTTTGTAGTATTGTAATATTCTACTGTAAGTTTTATATGTCTGCATGCCAAAATAATAGCCTCTAATTACATACATAGTTATAATGAATTACATGAGGTTTAATACAGAATTACTTTAACAGATTTCTTCTTGTTGGGCAGCACAGGCTCAACAAATTGAAAGGAAGATGTAAATATTTCTGCACAGAATAGCTGAAAGACATAAAAACTTTACTAGGAAAAACTGGCCCAGTTTCAACCTTAGGCCAGTATCAGGTGCACACATGTATGTGTACACAAACTGATAAAATTTTACAATGATGAGATTGAAACTAGCCATTAGTGCAGGACAAAGTATTTACTTCAGCTGAACAGTGTGCGTGGAAACATTTGTGACCTTCTGACATTTGAAACTGGTGGAAGTAAATTTTCCAAAACTTACAGGCTATATGGACCAAATGACTATTAGTGTGCATTCAGTTGAAGGTACTACACCAATATGGGTTATGGAACCTGCCTCTGCTTTCAGTGGACCAAATACAGTGTAACTGAAAGTGTGAGACATATTAGAAATTTCGTGTGACACATGATAAATGTCCTAACATGTAAACTGTACGCAAATTAAAATGTGCTAAGCTTCCGTTTCTTAAAAGAAGCAGTATAGATGTCATTCTTTTTCTTAATGTAATTATTTAATAATGCGTTGGTGGATGCTTTGACTAACAATTTCAGTATTTTATCTGCCGAATGACCATTACTGCAAATAAAGTCTGTTAAGAAGAAACTTTTCTTCTGAACAGCATTTATGGTTACATTTTGAACAAGCACCCTTTGACTGTTGCATGACAAAAAATTTTTTTCATTAGGGGCAGATATTAATTTCTGTACAGTAATGTAATTGTAAATAACAACATTCACAACATCAGGCTGAGGGAAAAACAGACCACCCCTGTCCAAATTTTTGATTAAACTAAGGTGTTGTTCACCATGCAGACACATTTCTTTGTCTAAGAGAAGGTATTTGCTGCACACCTCACACTGCTGTTTCTTCAGTACACTGCGAACACAATACCCTGCTAAATATGTTAATATTGGAAGGTATGTTTCTGCCTGCCTGAAATCTTCCTCCAAATACATAATGTCAACCATAAACTCAGAGTCTGTTTGTATAGTCTCTTTTGCGTCATCATTACAATTAAAGATGAACCCTTCTGCAACAGGCAGTTTACCAAAAGTACTTGAATTCAACATGAGTGGTAACATGTTCTGCATCCTCATCTTTGCTTCCACTTCAAAAATCTGTCTCACAGATATGAGATACTGAGAGCCAGCCATTGATCGGTAACTGCTAAACCTTGCTTCCAGAGAATCAGTTTGAATTTTTCCAGGCAAAAAATAAGTGAAACCGAGCTCTTTAGTACAGTACCTTGCCATCTCAATCAAACCATAGATTGTGTGTGTCAGAGCTATATGTGTATCTTTTGAAAGGGTATTATTTTTCAGGCCTAAGTCCTTCCACTTATCGAGCCACACAAGAAACTTTTCCAAAAAAACTAATTTTTCATCATTATTACTTAAAGACAGAGGGCACTGGAAGAGATCATTTAGTCGAACACCTTTGTGAACTGTCTTAACATTTACAATTTCCCACCATGTAAGTATAATTTTAATAAATTCTGCAGTGGTCTGGTAATGTAACAAGTTTTTCTGTTCTCCTACAGTTGAAATGGCTTCAGCTGTATGTTCATTGAATACCTGTAAAACAAGGCTCACATTCTGTTTCTCAAGTGAAGATGGATAAAGAGACTTCAAAGAAAGACCATAAGAGTGCTTAAGTAGACCATTACATTCAATCTTATGAAGCTGCCTCAGTGCTTCAAAAGATGCCATTAACACCTGACTATCATCACTGCTTCCATCAAATTGTGGATATTTGAGCAAAACTTGAGAGTCCTTTTGATTAACCCAATTATTATGTATACACTTAAGGATGTGGACAGAATCAATTATAAAAAATAGTGGCTGAGTTGGATTAGCTGGATGTGGGTAAACTATACTGAGTTTTGGAGGTGAGCTAAAAAGTGCCATAGATTTCCTATTTATAGCATTGTTGTCACTAACTACACAAATAACTTTGAAACGAATGTCATGAAGGCCACATAATATTTTCTTCACATACAAAAATAACTGTTCAGCTATAAGGTTTCTAACTGGAAGGACATGCACTACTTCTTTAAAAGAAGACAGCAATGATTGTATCATAAAGACATATGCTGTAGTAGCAGCCTTGTCACTATCAAATGCTGCCCACACAATGTTTCCTCCCTTGTAATCAAAATAAGGTTTAATATGAATTTCATCCATCATTAAAGAAACGGTACAATCACTTTCCTGCAAAGATTTAAATCTTTCCTTAATATACAGGAGCATAGCACCTTCATTTTGTTCATTATGAGGACCATTAGTATATGAGGAACATATTTTCTGTAAAGTTCTTGGATGAGGAAGAATAAGATTGCCAGATGACCTCAAAAATTTATAGGCATGAGGGGAGATAGAATGCAGGATACAACAAAATACAGAAAAGTGAGGATTAAACCTATAGTTTTCCTCACAGCTACATAGCAACTTAACTTGCTCACTTAAGAATTGAATTTGTTTCTGTTTTTCTTCATCTACAGAACTGCACATGTCATTTAAAATGTCCTGTACAAGAAGGCACTGGCTTTTTAATGAATTTTCTTTTGCACTGACTATGTCCTTCACTTTGTCTAATACTGTAAACAAATCATTCATATTTGAAAGTTTGTGTGGTATTTTTCTACTGCCTATCTTTCTTATCTCAGTGTTACTTCGATAGGCAGACAACTGCAAATCATTTGTCACTACAACAGATACAGACACAGATGGAGCAGGCAATACAGTAAGCAATAGAAATAGGACACAGTCACTTCTCCTAACAATGGTCCATTCACTGGGAATGGTTTCTCTTTCTAGGCACTGCAGAAATGCTTCAAAAGTAGAAAATAACTTCCTCGAATCATACTCTGTTTTGGTTACTATACTGTCTTTAATTGCTTGTAGAAGATGTTCATTGTCCAATCTAGCTCTCCTTTCCTCTGCACTTTCTCGAGAGCTGGTGGATGGAGTAGACAAATAGCTTGGGCAGCCTGGTAACACTGATGGGACAGCACCCTCTCTAAGCCTCAGTCTTGAGAGCTTGACAGTAAGCTTTGTGCCTTTCACTTCATCATAACATTCTGTATGCCGGCAGATGTCAGATTCCGTGAAATGAAGTTCACAAACCTAAAACAAAGTAGTGTGAGTCAGTACAATATACAGCATGATCTAGAGATGTGTGTCTGTATGTGAAAGTAAAAAACACTGGATTCTCATTCATTTTCCACCAATATAAGCTTGACAGGTCACACCTTAGTGGAAGTACACAAATCATTTAGGCCTAACAGCAATATACCATGTTCTACAACAACATGCATATTCCATTTTAATATTCTTTTTTTAATTAGTACTATAAGCACTAGGAGCATACCTCACAAGGCATCAGTAAATGATGAATATACCTGTGAACTGCTTGTTTTACAGCAGTGCTGTGATATTTATGGAACTATAAGAGTGAAGTTCCTATTATGGATTAAGTGGCACCAAATTTCAGTAATCTGTTGGATTCTGCATGTTAACATAGCAATTATTTTATAATTTTGACTTTACAGTTTCTTCATTGTCATGGTATAAGAGATATCAACAGCTGCAGAATACTATTTCACTGTGGGTGCTTTTATGCCAGCACATATTAAAACTGTGTCATTGCAGGTAACACTGAATGAGGGTCTTGATATATGCCTAGCACAAATTTCGTGTTTGGATAGAACAACAACTCCAAAGCAAACGCATGCCAAACACAAAATAAAGTTGAACAGATGCCAACATAAATGACACACCTCAGTAAGACAGTCATGACCATCCAACTGGAAGTATGTTAAGACGATATCAACTAAACATTCCGTCCCAAGCTGTGCTGTATCAACTAAATGACACTTGTCATTTCAGTTAACCATCTGAAACATTTAAAATACCGGACGGATTAAGTAACTGGATGCGTTATTAACGAGAATGTCGTTATATGAGGCGGCTCAAGTGATACAGAACGCCATTGAAATCTGTTTGTGAAGACACCTATTCTGCATCGCAACCTGAAGTTAGGTTAGGTTGAAAGATAATTATTTGTTCGTGGGTTGGCGAATGTCTAACAGGAAAAACTAACACACAGAAAAACAACACATATATGCTTCATACAGAGAGATCGCTTTTTAAACATGAAAACAGCAGTTTCAACATTCGTTAGCACTCATGCTAACTAATGCGAGAGTGAAAAACAACACCCACTCACAAATAGAGAATAAAACGTATCGGTAATGCGTAACAAAATACGAACTGCAGAGAAATTTAAACACGAATAAAAAGTAACACGAGCCACAAATTTATATTTCGTTTTCAAAACCAAAATAAAGCCACTTGAAAACGAATACTAGGCCTATTTACTGCTAGCTTTTGCTCACAATTTTAGTCAAATGTATCCAAAATGCAAGATATTCTACCAGAAAAAAAAAAATAATTGTACTAGGAATATAGTTTTTACATACCTTCGTGTGCTCAGTGGGTTGGAAATTGTCCCGATGAATCGCTGAAAGCCATTTCCAACGCAGATTCGCATCTTTCGGAAAGGAAAACAACATTACTTTCGGTCCAGTTCCGTAATTCCCACGACACCTTGGCACACAACATTTGTAAACCATGTTCACAGCAGCTTCACTACACGTAAACTCTGTAATCGCTAGTTTAAAGCACGAATACAGCACTCGATCCAACAAACGTGTAGATAAACAAACGCTTCGAAACACAACATGGTGGCCCGCTTGGAGTGACGTCACGACCTGCTATGAATTTCGCGCCGCGGCCTTGTCTCTAGGTGGTGGTGGTTATATCCTAGCCAGTAATGCCACCCGAGCCCGCTGCCAAAAGGTTGGCAGCATCAAAGTCCGGACGCCGTCCGCATAAGCAGCGCCAGCGAGACAGCAAATCGCCGCAAGTCTGCGCGCGCCACCGCTGGCTTCTGGCTTCTTAAGCGCTGGAGTCGCGAGCGCTAGGACAGTTCTGTATTCGCCGCTCAGTTGTATACTCGCCACCGAATTGTGTACTTGCTAGTCAGTTGTGTGTTCATCGCAGCAGAGTTGTTGTTTGTCGTCAGCTGACGCTGACCTAGCCGCTCCGACTCGAACTAGACAGAGCTCTGTAGACACGGAGTTCACTATTGTGTTTCTGTATCTTCGTCAATAAAGATAAGTACCGACTTTTATTTAATCAGAGTGTTTGGGTTTTCATCTTTCTGTTCACTGTTCCAGCGGACCGGTCGGCCCGCTATTAAAAGTGTGGCGGTGACTTCGTAAGCCGTTTCTACCGCGAATTGTTTGTCGCTACGAACACCGACACAAAAGAACCATTCACCGAAACACCATCGATATGGGCTTCCGGAGCAGATCAACTAGTGTACCCTTTATGTCTGCACGACGCAAATCTTTACGCCTCGCCTGGGCCCGTCAACATTGGACTGTTGATGACCGTAAACATGTTGCCTGCTCGGACGAGTTTCGTTTCAAATTGTATCGAGCGGATGGACGTGTACAGGTATGGAGACAACCTCATTAATCCCTGGAACCTATATGTCAGCAGGCGACTGTTCAAGCTGGTGGAGGCTTTGGAACGGTGTGGGGCGTGTGCAGTTGAAGTGATAATGGATCTGTGGTACGTCTAGATACGACATACGCATCCTGTGTGATCACCTGAATCCGATCATGTCCATTATGCATTTTGTCGGACTTGGGCAATTCCAGCAGGACAATACGACACCCCACACATCCAGAATTGCAACAGAATGGCTCCAGGAACACTCTCCTGAGTTTAAACACGTCCGCTGGCCACCAGACACCCCAGACATGAACATTATTGAGCATATCTGGGATGCCTTTCATCGTGTTCAGCAGAGATCTCCACCACCTCGTACTCTTACGGATTTATTGACAGTCCTGCAGGAGTCGGTGTCAGTTCCCTCGAGCACTACTTCAGACATTAGTCGAGTTCATTCCACGTCGTGTTGCGGCACTTCTAAGTGCTCGCTGGGGCCGTACACGATATTAGGCGTGTGTACCAGTTTCTTTGGTTCTTCAGTGTATATTACCTTTGAAATCAGCTCTTCAGCCACTAAAATCGCGTATACAGCTAGGCGGGACGTATCTCCTAAGGAGAATTATCAGTACAGCCTAACTTTCTACCGAAATTTTTCTTATCGCCGGCCTGAGTGGCCGTGCGGTTCTAGGCACTACAGTCTGGAACCGATCGACCACTACGGTCGCAGGTTTGAATCCTGCCTCGGGCATGGATGTGTGCGATGTCCTTAGGTTAGTTAGGTTTAATTAGTTCTAAGTTCTAGGCGACTGATGATCTGAGAAGATAAGTCGCATAGTGCTCAGAGCCATTTGAACCGTTTTTTTTCTTATTTTTAAAACTGTACCGTGGATTTCATCCTAATTCACACAATCGACAGAAACTCGTGAGCCGGTATATTACTGTACATTCAAAGCATCACGAGTGTTGCTTGTGCGTTATCATTCTCTTTCGTTTCCTGCCAAGTATGACATTACAAAACATACAGGAACAACAACTGTGTGCAGCCTAAATAACGTTTCCGAAAACGGTTGTCTGAGTTCTTTTCGTAGGGTCATTAGAATTCTTGTGTGATGCGGATGAGAATGCTTTCTCTCTATGTTTAGGAACTATCTCCGAAATAAGTTCCAGTACCTGAAATAAGTCTGAATTAAAGAGAATCATTCATATTAATTAACTGCATATCAACGTTTTTAAAGCAATTAGTCTTTCTCGGGTGTTTCTTCGTAAAGTGTGACTAAGCCACTACTATTTGCGATATCTTTCAGATCAGTTGAAAACTTTCATAAAGATAGTTGTGAAAGATTAGCTCTAGATACGTCACCTAGGAACTCTCTTTAGACATAAGCAAACGAAACGCTTTGCCACTAACTTGTACAAAGGCGGTTGTATTGTTGATAGTCACTGATAGGTCGTGGGAGCTATTTACGTCGTTTGGATATCGCAGTGTGGCGTTTCGTAGTTGTACCATCTAGACGGTGTACGTGAATGTTGCGTAGTGTGGGAGGATAAACCCCGGACTTGGACTGATGAGGAAGATAATATGAAGAATTAAGTTCTGCATGTAAGAAGTAACTTTCAAAGTGGACGTGCGAGGCATCGCGAAGTCCACAAAACCAGACTGTTGCAGAAATTGAAAATGGTGAAATGCATGCGCGATTTATTACTCGATATGAACGCGCGGTTAAGGAACTGACTAGCCTAGGAGAGTGATGATGTATAGCTTGAGAATGCCTGCTCTTAATATTTAGAGTACCCGTCTTATCAACAGATTCCAGTTTCAGTCAACATAATATCACCCAGAGACCGTAATGGTAAGATAAGAGCGATTAGTTCATGTCCTCTACTGCCGTAAGGAATGTGTGAAGGCAGTGGAAAGGGATGCACGTAATTCAATACGGAGGATCCCTCGGCATACACTACACGGTGCCTGCGACGTGTGACTGAAGCTAAAGGAAGAAGCGCGAAGTCTTGAGAGACGGATCAGTAACTCGATGAATCAGGACGGACTCTAGAATGCGTCTAGATTAGCGGTCGTTGAATTTTTTTGCTCAAGAGCCGGTACTCACATTTTGGGCAGGCACCTCGGGCCGCACGTGTACCCCTTTTACTATTAATTGGTAACCCACGTATATTAGTACGTCATGAGTCTGCAATAGGCCACCTGTAGCAAGTGTGCAGACTGCCCCAAAGCATTGACCGTTAAAAGTCGGCAGCATTAGGAACACTTCGTGTCGACTGTTTTGGCTTCAAAATGCTGCCACCCTCAGAGACCCCAAAGCTGTGACGAAGTGTTGTTGTGTTGTCTGTATCAGCCTATGATTAATTGATTAATAAAGGCAATTGAAATTATATTTAAATGCATTATGCAATATGGGACACGATTACAAACATTTTACTAAAAGCTTTTAAGATCATTTTGCTACTCATTTTGTTGCATTACAACTCTGATAATTAATTTAATGTTCCTTTGTACAAATAGACCTGAGAACCGCATTTGAAGATGATTCTCTCTGTAATGCGCATTCACGCATTCATGTTACTTCCGAGTCAAAATTTATGTGGTAGCATGCGTGCGCCAGTATGTTGGCAGCACTGGAAGAGAAACTATAAATTACTCGCCCTGTCAAATTCCGTAATCCCACAGCAGCCACATTCTGCCTGTGAGGTAAGAGGCAACTTCACTTATCTCACGGTGAAATACCCCAACGTCCCTTTAAAAATGGTTCAAATGGCTCTGAGCACTATGGGACTTAACAGCTAAGGTCATCAGTCCCCTAGAACTTAGAGCTACTTAAACCTAACTAACCTAAGGACATCACACATATCCATGCCCGAGGCAGGATTCGAACCTGCGACCGTAGCGGTCGCGCGTTTCCAGACTGAAGCGCCTAGAACCGCTCGGCCACTCTGGCCGGCTAACGTCACTTAAAATTGAACACTTTTTATAATATTACTCTCTCTGTAAGTATTTTTGCTACTTAACGGGAAAACTAGCTCAACTTTAGCTGAAGTTATCGGCTTCGGCTGCTAAGTCACCAGACGCATATATATATTATAAAATCCGGCTGAGAACCGCGAGCCGCTCGAATTCTTGATGCGAGCAGCAGCTTCACAACTGGTCTAGATGGTCTGTTTGTGGTGGTTCTTTTTTATGTATTCGTAGTTATATGTTATGAATAGTTGGAGTTAGTATTATTCACTACTGGATAATTATTTAGGTGAGTTACTTAGTTGTGGTACTTCTCGCAGCCAGTTTGCCCGACACGATGTTGTTATACTAAAAGACACCACCAACACACAAAATTCCAGATATGGCAGTGCCACGTTTGATTTTTGTTTTATAATTGTTTAACTTAAGTGAATTTGTTACGCTGAAAAGGTTGTCGCAATTTCCGTTAAAGTCAGTTTTCTTAAATATGATTCAATGTTGGAAAAACTGATCGCTTTTACTGTTTCAAAGGTAGAATCGCTAATCAAGAGAATCCTCCTACATTTACATTTATTTTTGTCAAAATTAGCAGATATTAAAATATTAACTCTGGGCCGTTATCATTTAGAACAATGCCGTTGACCTCTGCACCAATGTTCCCCTATAAAATTTGCATAAAGCATTTAAGTCATTCACTTCATGAATATTTGATTTGTTACAGTAAAACATTAGCGATACTTTTAAGTAATATTTGATTATATTTAGACTAAATATTACATTAAACTTACACGTTTTCGTGCCCCGTCACAAAATGGCTTCTCACACTACCAAGAAACAAAAGGGAAGTAGGTGCGATCCTTTTTCAAAAGGAACAGAGGTTACAATAACACTCGCAGATCATATTAGTTGATTACATAGTATTTGTGATTTTTCTGCGATAACATTTTTTTTCGTTACGACGTCAGTTTTGTTATATTTGCGAAGTTCTTCAATATTACTTTTTCTCTTTATGTGGCGTACAGCCACATGTCGATCACAGAACTACACAACATACAAGATAGTCGAGAGATCTCTAATTGCATTATCTCAATAGTGGTGCGCTTTGAGATCTTCTAGCTTCCTGCAAGCTTTACATTTTTAAGTGAAACGTACAAGGTGTATAAAAAAAGGAAAAAAATAATACAGCAAACGAATTGTTTTAGCAGCAGCTGCTGACATTACAACCATTTGATGAAATTTGTCAGATAGTCTGACCTGTTGAGATGGGCAGCGTCAAGCTGGAACACGCTCTGACTTACATGCCAGAGTCGCTGGAGAGAGGTTATCATAGCTACCTAAAGCAGCATCCATGAACTAGAAGGTGAGTTGTCTGCTAACGTAGTAGGAGAGCCAGTCAGAAAGCAATTCCACACTTTTTTATCTTATTTTATAAGAAAAGTAAATCTTTTATAGAACAATAGCTACAACATACACTTAATTTGTCACTTTTCAGTATAATAACCATCTTTGTCCACAATTTTCTCCCCATCTTGAAATTTGACATAAAAGTCGTGGGTCTGCCTCCTTAGCCATTGGCGCTCACAATTTGTCAAGGTCTCCGCATCTTCGAACCGAAGCCACCGATGAGGTTCTTTGAGCACGCCGAACAGATGGACGTGTGATGGTGCAAAAGTCTGAGTACGATTGCTTTCTTTGCCTCTGCATTTTGGTCGGTCAACTTTTTCGGTACCCAGCGTGCACTGTTCTTGGTGGAAACTAGTTTTTCAATAATGACCATTAGACAGCTTTTACCGATGAGTAACTGGGGACTCATTTCATCTGTTGTTAACTGGAGGTCGTCTCGGATGAGACGCTCGACACGCCGGCTACTGTGCGAAGTCCCTGCAGTCAGCGTCGCGTCAGCCAACTGTGGTCGCCCTTGAGGTTCTAGACAGCGACGAGCCCACCGTTTGACGGCACTGGCGCGCACCCTAGCATCTCCGTGCACCTTTCTCAGCCTTCCGTGAAAGCAGTTAGCCGTTTCACCTTTTGTAGTAATGAATTCAGTCACTGAACACCGTCTTATACGTGCACCTACGTCGACCATTTTCTAACTTTACACAGCTCTGCCATCTCTTGATACAGGACGTCGTTACCAGAATGGGCTGTACAAGTTTTGCCGAAGTGCGCCAAACTTGTGTTTACTACACTACTCACTTAACGGAGGAGAAAAAAACAGGAGACACTACTTTCCGATTGTTGTTGTTGTTGTTATGGTTTTCAGTCCTGAGACTGGTTTGATGCAGCTTTCCCTGCTACTCTGTCCTGTGCAAGCTTCTTCATCTCCGAGTAACTAGCCTGCATCCTTCTGAATCTGCTTAGTGTATTCATCTCTTGGTCTCCCTCTACGATTTTTACCCTCCACGCTGCCTTCCAATACTAAATTGGTGATCCCTCGATGTCTCACAACATGTCCTACCAACCGATCCCTTCTTCTAGTCAAGTTGTGCCACAAGCTCCTCTTCTCCCCAATTCTATTCAATACCTCCTCATCAGTTATGTGATCTACCCATCTAATCTTCAGCATTCTTCTGTAGCACCACATTTCGAAAGCTTCTATTCTCTTCTTGTCTAAACTATTTATCGTCCAAGTTTCACTTCCATACATGGCTACACTGTATACAAATACTTTCAGAAACGACTTCCTGACATTTAAATCTATACTCGATGTTAACAAATTTTTCATCTTCAGATACGCTTTCCTTGCCACTGCCAGTCTACATTTTATATCCTATCTACTCCGACCATCACAAGCTATTTCGCTCCCCAAATAGCAAAACTCCTTTACTACTTTAATTGTTTCATTTCCTAATCTAATTCCCTCAGCATCACCCGACTTAATTCGGCTACATTCCATTATCCTCGTTTTGCTTTGTTGATGTTCATCTTATACTCTTCTTTCAAGACACTGTCCATTCCGTTCAACTGCTCTTCCAAGACCGTTGCTGTCTCTGACAGAATTACACATGTCATCAGTGAACCTCAAAGTTTTTATTTTTTCTCCGTGGATTTTAATACTTACTCCGAACTTTTCTTTTGTTTTCTTTATTGCTTGCTCAATATACAGATTGAATAACATCGGGGATAGGCTACAACCCTGTTTCTCTCCCTTCCTAACCACTGCTTCCCTTTCATGCCCCTTGACTCTTATAACCGCGGTCTGGTTTCTGTACAAATTGTAAATAGCCTTTCGCTCCCTGTATTTTACCCCTGCCACCTTCAGTATTTGAAAGAGAGTATTCCAGTCAACATTGTCAAAAGCTTTCTCTAAGTCTGCTAATGCTAGAAATGTAAGTTTGCCTTTCCTTAATCTTTCTTCTAAGATAAGTCGTAAGGTCAGTATTGCCTCACGAGTTCCAACATATCTACGGAATCCAAACTGGTCTTCCCCGAGGTCAGCTTCTACCAGTTTTTCCATTCGTCTGTAAAGAGTTCACGTTAGTATTTTGCAGCTGTGACTTATTAAACTAATAGTTCGGTAATTTTCACATCTGTCAACACCTGCTTTCTTTGGGATTGGAATTATTATATTCTTCTTGAAGTCTGAGGGTATTTCGCCTGTTTCATAGATCTTGCTCACCAGACGGTAAAGTTTTGTCAGGACTGGCTCTCCCAAGGCCGTCAGTAGTTCTAATGGAATGTTGTCTACTCAGGGGGCATTGTTTCGACTCAGGTCTTTCAGTGCTCTGTCAAGCTCTTCACGCAGTATCATATCTCCCATCTTCATTTACATCTTCTTCCATTTCCATAATATTGTCCTCAAGTACATTGCCCTTGTATAGACCCTCTATATACTCCTTCCACCTTTCTGCTTTCCCTTCTTTGCTTAGAACTGGGTTTCCATCTGAGCTCTTGATATTCATACAAGTGGTTCTCTTTTCTCCAAAGGTCTCTTTAATTTCCCTGGAGACCCCTAGTGAGATAAGCCTCATATCTGTGGTCTAGCCATCCCTACTTAGCCTTTTGCATTTCCTGTCGACCTCATTTTTGAGACGTTTGTATTCCTTTTTGCCTACTTCATTTACTGCATTTTTGTATTATCTCCTTCCATCAATTAAATTCAGTATCTCTTCTGTTACCCACGGATTTCTACTAGCCCTCGTCTTTACCTACTTGATCCTCTGCTGTCTTCACTACTTCATCTCTCAAAGCTACCCATTCTTCTTCTATTGTATTTCTTTCCTCCATTCCTGTCAATTGTTCCCTTATGGTCTCCCTGAAACTCTGTACAACCTCTGTTTCTTTCAGTTTGCCCAGGTCCCATCTCCTTAAATTCCCACCTTTTTGCAGTTTCTTCAGTTTTAATCTACAGTTCATAACCAATAGATTGTGGTCAGAGTCCACATCTGCACCTGGAAATGTCTTACAGTTTAAAACCTGGTTCCTAAATATCTGTCTTACCATTATATAATCTATCTGATACCTTTTAGTATCTCCAGGGTTCTTCCATGTGTACAACCCTTTTTCATGATTCTTTCCGATTAGCCTTCGTAAATAACGTACGAATCTCTCTCACTTAGTGTTCGGCCGATACGGTTACCTACATACACTGATGTCCAAAATTAAAGCAAAAAACAGAAATTTTGCAAGGTTGCTTTTATTTTGCCACAAAACAGTAAAAACAAATGATAGTAAAGTACAAACAATGTAAAGCATACAGAAATTAAACAATCGTAATATTCATAACGGTAGACAAAACTGCTCTTCGTTTTTCCAGCTTAATGGATTTGTACACACATTCTGACAACTGGTTAATGTGTTCAGTATCGAGTTTGACCACCTCTGGCAGCAATACAGGCCTGACGACGACGGGGCATGCTGTGAATGACGTCATCAGTCTTATGTTGAGGCAATAACGCCCATTCTTCCTGCAGAGCTGCTCGCAGTCTCTGAGAGTGGCTAGTGGATGCTGACGTGACCCAAGCCGTCTCTCTAGTGGACCCCAGACATGCTCTGTGGGGTCCAAACCGAGAAACCGAGCATGTGTGCCATGCGTTCCATTTCCAAGAAAACATCAACCATCTGTGTTGTATTAGGTCGAGCATTATTGTCCATCTATAAGAAGTCTGGGTTCACAGCACCAACAACCGCAGATGAGGTGCCAAAATCTGTCACGATATCTAACAGCAGTTTAACCTTGCCGATTCACCTGTACAACTTCATGAGGATGGACTCGAGTGGCGAACATAATCCTTGCCCACATCATTAAGGATCCTCCCCGATATCGGTTTCTTTCCACACGGTTTGGGTCCCGAAATCATGTTACACGTTCCCTCCAGATGCGAATCCATCGAGAATCATTCTCCAGACTAAATCGGGATTCACCCGTGGAAACAACATTGGCCCCCAGGTGGCATGTTGATGACGTTCCTCTCTGTGAAGACGTGTCAGAAGTAGACAAACAGCAGGTCTCTGAAAATAAAGGCATCTCTGCTGAAGCCTTCTACAAACCGTTTGCCTCAATATAACACTTCCAGCGGATGCTGAAAGCTCACATGCCAGTTGCCGAGCAGTATAAGGCGGTACCGTGTAAGGTGACTATAATTTCGCACTTTACAAGAACTCATCCACATACTTTGCCGTGATCTACAAACACGATTAGGTATCATGTGATAGGTTGTACATCGTATATATGAATATATAAAGGAGACTGACATTGGCTCGTACCTCTTGTAAACAATTGTTAAAGTTGATTGCATGAAAGGTGACGGACTGTCTTTATTACAAAAAACGGCGTAATGAATGGTTGCCTATACTACTAGAGGTTGGAACGCCAGTGGAGATGAAATGGCAGGCAGAACTCAAGCTCTGGGTGGAAGGCCCGCACAGGTGTTTTGGTCCTGCTTAAACACAGTAAGTAGCTAGACAGACGTCGTGGCACCTGAGCTCTGGAGCACAATAGGGTGACGGCCGGCCGCTATTGTGGTAGGGGCCGGAAGGATAACCGGATAATACTTCCGAACGCTGAAAATCTTGGACGCAGGTGAGAGGAATGAAGAAGCGGCTGGGTTATTTCCAAGGAGTTTTACTCAGAATCGTACCATTGTATGAGTATACGTTTCTCCTCGCAAACTTTCCGCGCTGGACGACAAAAGACTAAAATATGGTTGGTCGGCGTTCGGAAGAATCTGTAGAGAGGGAGAATATTCCGTGGTTACGAAAATGTGATTCGCCTTCTGTGTTCCGAGGGTGGGGAACCGAGCCTTGCTGGGAAGCCAGCGGTGAAGAGACGAACGAAGTCTTCCGTTCTGAGCGCCCGTGTGTGACGGTCGCTCGATATCAGCTTTGTTGCTAAGGACGGACTTGCTGTCTTTGCTCTCTGGAGAGTTTATAATTAGAACAGTTATGCACTGTAATGTTGCGAAACTACACGATTCTGGACCACCTCCGGGTTGGAAGTCGTCGTTGAGTACGCAGCATTCAGTAACTGAGAGCACTTCCTCTGCCTATACTTACGTTAAGACGTTATCTGAACTCCGTCCTTGTGGCTGGGAGTTCGCGTTTCTCGTCTACAGAACACAGAGAGGAAAATATTAGAGTATATTAGTCAGACGACCGCCTTGTGCCATCCTAGTGTTTATTTGTGGCTGGAGTTCTTCCATCGTCGCAGACGAGTACGAGAACCATCACTTCGACGCACCGGACGCAGAACATACAGTGATATCGCAAATTGCTTCGGCTTATTAGGGCTATAAAAGCTAAACAGCTGTGATCACGTTAATTTATTTCCACTGAGGTTCCACACCACCGTAGATCATCTTTGAAAGTAATGTCTTCTAGTGTTTGGTACGTACATGATGTCAGTCATTTTGCGTTATTGATATTAGACCGCGCACTCATAATAAGGAGCAGAAGTTGGGCAACTAATTAGTAATTTTACTTAGGAAATGTAAACTTTGTAATACAGGGTCCGGCACAAAAAACTCCCCGATTACAAAGTAACGTGCAGCGGACAGTAGAAGGAGCAGAGTGGTGGGGGGCGCGTCGTTAAGTAGCTGCCTACGTGCCGTTTTCAGTGTACGCCATGGCGTGGTCTGGTGAACATCGTGCCTTTGTAGTGGAAGATTTTATTCAAAATGGCGAATCGCCTATTAATACTCAACGTGCTTTTCGCGTTCGCTTTGCGCTCGGACGACGGGACCCTGTTCCCGATAAGAAAACAATTTATTCTTGGGTTGCTAACTTTCGTGAGACAGGTTCCGCATCAAAAAGGAAACCACCTGGACGACCACGGACTGCAACAGGCCCCGGAAATGTTGATGCAGTTAGAGCTTCAGTTCAACAATCTCCTCGACGATCCGCTAAAAAGCATGCGGCAGCATTACGGATATCTGATCGAAGTGTGAGAAGAATCTTGCATCGAGATCTTAAAATGCATCCTTACAAAATTGTAACTACACAGGAACTGAGTGAACGAGACTGTGGTGTCCGTGTAAGTTTGTGCCAAGACCTTCTTCGGAACATTCGTCCCAACGATATTGTGATTTTTTTCTGATGAAGCACACTTTCACCTTGCCGGAACAGTGAACAGCCAAAATTGCAGGTACTGTTGTGAACACAATCCCCAAGAACTTCATCAACGACCACTTCATAGCCCTAAAGTAACAGTATGGTGTGCTGTTTACAATTCCGGAGTGATCGGTCCTTACTTTTTCGAAGAAAATGACAGGAATTTAACCGTCAACAGTGAACGCTATTGTGCCATGCTCCGCGACTTTCTCCAACCGCAACTAAGGGAGCTTTTTGGTGAAATAGAGAACGTGTGGTTCCAGCAAGATGGTGCTACTGCCCACACAGCGCGGCAGTCACTGGCATTGGTGAAGGAAATGTTTCATGGACATGTGATCTCGTTGCGTGGAGACATTGGCTGGCCCCCACGATCGCCGGACTTAACGCCCTGTGATTTCTTTCTTTGGGGCTATTTAAAAGCAAAAGTTTATGAACAACGTCCACAATCTTTACGAGCCCTGAAAGAAGCAATTACACAAGAGGTTGAAGCTATTCCACCTGAAATGACTCAAAGAGTAATGAATAACTTCAGGGAAAGACTCAAACAGTGTGTCGACAGTGCAGGAAGCCATTTAAGGGATGTTTTATTTAAAAAGTAAGACCATAAGAGTATTTTCTAAAATAGCATAATATGTACTTTTATTTAGTATAAATAAAATTGTTCTACCTTATTTGGTTTTGTTTTTATTAGCTTTCCTTAAAGGGGAGGTTTTTCTGCCGGACCTTGTATAAGGTTTTTTTAATCTACAATAATTATATCAGAAGGTACAACGTTTATCATGTAGTACGATTAGTTGCCTTCATCACTCATTTATGTTTAGATTGTAATTTATACAATTGAGATCCTAAGATCTGCTTCAGGGGGTAGTCAGACAGGGCCAAATCTTCATTTTAGCGTTTATTATATTCCGTTGCGCTCATTCATTTTACACCCGCCTAGAGTAGCGTCCTGGAACCGGCGTGCCCTTTCAGCCATATAAAGGTCCTCTCTTCTGAAGTCGCACGTGGTAGGCCCTGCCCTGGACTTACGGATAAGATGCGACTGTCCTGCTTTGTTTCCTTCAAATGGTTCAAATGGCTCTGAGCACTATGGGACTCAACTGCTGTGGTCATAAGTCCCCTAGAACTTAGAACTACTTAAACCTAACTAACCTAAGGACATCACACACATCCATGCCTGAGGCAGGATTTGAACCTGGGACCGTAGCGGTCGTGCGGTTCCAGACTGTAGCGCCTTTAACCGCTCGGCCACTTCGGCCGGCTTTGTTTCTTTCTATGGTCCCCCACCACAGACAGTCTGGTAGGCGTCTGCTCCGTGCCATACTGTATCGTTTGTGACCGTGTAAATTGTGGATGTGGGGCTACCCAGCAAACACTACCTCTTTTCATAGGTGCCCTGACGTCATTGTCGGCATAGTTCTCAATTGAATGATATGCCATCTTCCGTGCTGAACACAGTCGTACCGACATCTGGTTGGCAGTTTGCGTGATTGTATCATGAATTAGACACAGGACGGGGAAGTTGCAGTTTACTGCTTTAATTTTGGACACCAGTGTAGTTGTAACAGTAGCCGAATGTAAAGAAAGTTACCAAGGAAGGATTGCTCGCTCTTGGTCCGAAGATCGACAAAAACTGTTTAAGCATACTTCTGATGATCGCCAACTATCGAAAAGATAGTGTGTTACTTAACTACGTCGTATGCAGTACCTGGGGTCAGTAACTGTAATGAAAGGTCTAGACGCTATTTTCTGCGGACCTTTAGACTGGGAACTACATGACATGCTAAGGTTTATTGGGATCATTCTTAGGAAATGTGAACTGCGAAGAAGGCTGCTTACACAGATTCTTGTCCAGTGTTCATCGAGCATGGTGGTACAGTCGTAAATGCACTGGACTCCCATTTCTGAAGGTCTCAACAACCCGATTTCGGTGATCGAACTTTAAGTTTGGCTAAATCACTTAAGATGACAATGAGATGGTCTCTTTAACAGGGCCACAGCGGGCTCCATGGACCACTGCTGTTTATCTGAGCCTATATCAACTCCCTCGAGATGTCACCGTCAATGGGACATTAACCCTGATGTTCCTACGTCGTCCAATTCATTCAGGAGAAATAGGTCTCATTTTGCGTTCCTTACGGATACAGTTTCACGAAAGAGGTGAAAACGGTCCAAAAAAAGAAGTGTGCAATTTGTTACGGGTTTCTTCACTAATAATGATATATAGCCGATATGCTCAGTAGATTAGTGATGAAGCGCGTACTTAGAAACCGAAAGTTTCCCCGATCGAATCCAGTTCAGTCTATGGTATACTTCAGTCTGCCTTAAATCTAGCCTTGAAGATTCGTAAGGAATAACAAATTGGTCGCATTCCTCGGCAAACAGTAGGTTCCCTTTCTCTGGTAGTATCACTGGGGTAGGCTACACACACTCAGGTCACAGAAATGGCATTCAATTGAAACAGGTATCCCAAGACATTGAGCCACACCGAATTACTGCTATTATTATTACCGATGAGTTCAAAAAAGTGCAATGGAAAACGGCAAACAAAGTTGCTGAAAACCACAGGAAGATCTGCTCCTAAAATTCCGATCACCAGTCTTTCGAGGAAAATCAACCCTGTTAGTAATTTCCACATTTATTGCGTGATGATAACTGCCGCATTCAGTTTGTAAGTGTGAAAGAGGAGTTAAATAGTAAGACTGGTATGCACATCACCCTGCGCCACACATTAAGGTAATTTTATGAGTACTAATGGGGAGCTGCATTTTCGATGTTGTATTCCACGTTAAAATATCGTAAAGCCCACGTCGTAAAATGAGCTCTGAAGTTCAGTTCTGCTGCGTTTACGTTGTACTTTTTGTCTCAGTGATAGAACACGTTGTAACCTCCCCGTATAAAATATAAATGATAATTTTTCTTATCTTAACTCATGAAAAATAATAAATTTTTCTGTAAGGAGCCCTACGCCATGGCCCTGTGAAATCAGTCTGAAAAATTCTAACCTTATGATGGTGTCGCCGGATAAAACTGTCTATATATGGCACAGCTTAGTGCAATGCTGGCCTATCTACTAATACTGGACAACATTTGTGTGAGATCTGAATTATTAGAAAAACTGACTTTGCTTATTGACACAGCTTCACAGCTGGTCATCTGATTTCTAAAGAACACATGACTAGGATCTGCAAAAATTTCTGAAATATTTAAATTTAAATAAATGACTGTATTGGGATTGGCAGTGACTTAAGGAAAAATTATTCCTTCCTTTTTTTGTTGACTGGTAAAAATTATATTCTGAAAATCTTTTACATTATTGAAAGATCTGCAATCCATTATATGAAAAATTGAATATTACAAATCTGAGTCAGCTGGTGCTGGCGAGTCACAAAAAGATTGAAACAAATCCATTTTAACATCTCAGACACGTGACTTAACTACACGCATCATCATCATCATCATTTAAGACTGATTATGCCTTTCATCGTTCAGTCTGGAGCATAGTCCCCCTTATAAAATTCCTCCATGATCCCCTATTCAGTGCTAACATTGGTGCCTCTTCTGATGTTAAGCCTATTACTTCAAAATCGTTCTTAACCGATCCAGGTACCTCCTCCTTGGTCTACCCCGACTCCTCCTACCCTCTACTGCTGAACCCATGAGTCTCCTGGGTAACCTTCTTTCTCCCATGCGTGTAACATGACCCCACCATCTAAACCTGTTCGCCCTGACTGCTACATCTATAGAGTTCATTCCCAGTTTTTCTTTGATTTCCTCATTGTGGACACCCTCCTGCCACTGTTCCCATCTACTAGTACCTGCAATCATCCTAGCTACTTTCATATCCGTAACCTCAACCTTATTGATAAGGTAACCTGAATCCACCCAACTTTCGCTCCCATACAACAAAGTTGGTCGAAAGATAGAACGGTGCACAGATAACTTAGTCTTGGTACTGACTTCCTTCTTGCAGAAGAGAGTAGATCGTAGCTGAGCGCTCAGTGCATTAGCTTTGCTACACCTCGCTTCCAGTTCTTTCACTATGTTGCCATCCTGTGAGAATATGCGTCCTAAGTACTTGAAACCGTCCACATGTTCTAACTTTGTTCCTCCTATTTGGCACTCAATCCGTTTATATCTCTTTCCCACTGACATTACTTTTGTTTTGGAGATGTTAATCTTCATACCATAGTCCTTACATTTCTGATCTAGCTCTGAAATATTACTTTGCAAACTTTCAGCAGAATCTGCCATCACAACTAAGTCATCCGCGTATGCGAGACTGCTTATTTTGTGTTCACCTATCTTAATCTCACCCAGCCAGTCTATTGTTTTCAACATATGATCCATAAATAATATGAACAACAGTGGAGACACGTTGCAGCCTTGTCTTACCCCTGAAACTACTCTGAACCATGAACTCAATTTACCGTCAACTCTAACTGCTGCCTGACTATCTATGTATAGACCTTTAATTGCTTACAAAAGTTTGCCTCCTATTCCATAATCACGTAGAACAGAAAATAACTTCCTCCTAGGAACCCGGTCATATGCCTTTTCTAGATATATAAAACATAGATACAATTCGCTGTTCAACTCATAACACTTCTCCATTATTTGCCGTAAGCTAAAGATCTGGTCCTGACAACCTCTAAGAGGCCTAAACCCACACTGATTTTCATCCAATTTGTCCTCAACTAATACTCGCACTTTCCTTTCAACAATGCCTGAGAAGATTTTACCCACAACGCTGATCAAAGAGATACCTGTGTAGTTGTTACAATCTTTTCTGTTTCCATGTTTAAAGATTGGTGTGATTACTGCTTTCGTCCAGTCTCATGGAACCTGTCCCGACTTCCACGCCATTTCAATTATCCTGTGTAGCCATTTAAGACCTGACATTCCACTGTATTTGATGAGTTCCGACTTAATTTCATCCACCCCAGCCGCTTTATTGCACTGCAATCTACTGACCATTTTCTCTACTTCCTCAAATGTGATCCTATTTCCATCATCATTCCTGTCCCATGCCCATGCCAATAAAAAATAATAATTTTGCAGTGAAAACATAGTGCGTAGTGGGGCGATTACTCTGTTGTAGAAATAATTCAAACGCCAAGATCGCTTAAATACTGTTAACTGGATAACTGGTTTCAACACGCCAAAGGTGCCATCATCGGATCTGAATGTTGCTTCACACTTATAAACCATTTGGATATAACGATACACGAGGCAGAGCAGCTGGTATAAAATCATTGTCACAAAAAATAAAAAACAACTGCTCTCATGGTCATTCATTCCATAAGACATGACAGCTGCTCGAGCAGCTGTCATGTACAAAACAGTTTTATCTTGTGACTTCCGTTTTACATATCTTATGGAATGAATGACCATGATAGCAGTTGTCTTTTATTTTTTGTGACAATGATTTTATACCAGCTGGTCTGCCTCATGTATCGTTATATCCAAATGGTTTATAAATGTTAAGCTACATTCAGATCCGATGATGGCACCTTTAGTGTGTTGAAACCGGTTATTCAGTAAACAGTATTTAAACGACCTTGGCTTTTGAATTATTTCTAAAAAAATAATATAATTTACCTTACAATACATGGCTATGAACTGCTCTGTACCAGCGACAGACTACAACTGCTCTGTAGCAGCGAGCGACTGCAGCTACTGCCGAGACTGCTCTGACCTGCGACTCTATCGCAGCAAAGATATTTTCTGTCGTAGGCAGAGCGTGAGCAATACATCGAAATTACATTTACTCCATAGGGTGGTGAACCGCTTACAACGTGCCTCCAACAACATGTCTTCGCTTATATGACTCTGTGGCTTAATAGTTCCATAAAAATTGGAAATAGTAACATTAATGGCTCTGTGGCTTTACAGCTACAAGTAAAAGGTTCCATTAAAATTGGAAATAGTAACACAGAGCATGGCTCTGTCGCTGAACAGCTACAAGTGAAAGGTTCCATAAAAATTGGAAATAGTAGCATAGAGTATGGGATGACGAACAGGATTCAATCGAATTCCTTAGGGAGAAGAGACGTAAATTATCCATCTCTAAGAAACAAAAAACACAGAGGTACTTGATCATCAGAAATCATTAGCCTGTAGCACTCTTTCCTTTCTTATACGTTCTGAGTAGGCACGGTATTCAGCCTATTTTCCCACCACCCAAAAAACTTAGATACTGTGTCCATTAAAACACAGCCTTGTTCTCGGAGTTCCAGGAATTTGTATAATACCTTGTGGATGTGGTAGCAGTTACTTTGGTTTAATTGACTAATCAATTGAACTGATCAATTAATTAACCTCTCCTCCCATAGGAAATCCACGACACTTCCCCTCTCCTCACCTATTTCCTCTCTCCCTCCCACACTCCGGAAATTAGCGGGAAAAAGACTCAGTCTGTACTGGAGAGGAAGGACCTCGTGACACAAAATTCAAATCAATGTCAATAATAATATATTGGTGCATAGTCTTTATTTAATCAGTTTGCAGAAGACAGGCCTCTCCCACATGGGTAGAGTTCACGTCTGCCCTCGCTTCCACGAGGCCATAAACACTGAGGAATAGAATGAAGTGTGGTATATCAGACTAAGAGCAGCCGACCAGTTGCAAAGGATAAAGTGATCTTTACCTAGGTTTCAATAGATATAAATCTATCTTCTTCAGAAGACGGCAATATTATAACATGAAGTGATATGTCCTTATCGTTTAGGCAAACATCTGCATAGTTACATTAATCATATAAAATATAGCCCTGAAAACAGGGTTTGTCGAACAAATAAAATAGGTACATGGAAGTTGCAGAGCGCCTAAGCGACTGAGTCTAGGTAAAGATCACTTTATCCTTTGCAACTGGTCGGCTGCTCTTAGTCTGATTTACGTGGAACCGTTGCTGTAGCGCAGCTATGTTTAAAGTACTGAAGTGTGGTATATTAGCTGCCGTTTGGGATTCCCCGCGTGTTTGTCTGTTGTCCGGGCATCGGGCGCACGCATCTGCATCCCATGGAGGTCGGGTCCCTGCTGAGTAGACTTGGCCACTGTTTCTATGTTTCGATACAGTGTATCGATACGTGGAACTGTTTCAGTGTTTCGGAACGGCTGTGGTTCACTGTTTCGAAACAGTGGTGTTTCATTCCGCCCCTGTCTCGGATAACCGGACCCGATTCGATCTCGAGCCGGACACAGAAACTGTATCGTTGTTACAAAATAAGGCTGTTTCAGTCCACCTGCGCTTGGAACGGACTAGTTGTATCGAAACAGTGATATTTCATTCCGCTCTGTGTCGGACGAGATTCGGGCTCGGCACAGGTACTGAAACACAACATATCACTTCATCAAACACTTTCAAGAGTGTCGAAATCTTTTTGACAAGCAATAGCATGAAGCTTAAGATATCCGAAAATAAAGCTTTGTTTCTAGCTGACTGCCCTATTCCGAAATGGCGTAACATCTGCTTTATAAACACTAACCAAACAATAAAACAACGCATACTATTCATATTCAAAGTAATAAATATGTGAAAATCAATCAGTTAAATTACACATTTTTATAACATACGCTTCTCTATTCATGTACAGTAATCATATTAAGAAACGCAAGTAAGCCTACAACATTTTGAATAAAAAAAGGTGTAGAGTGACAGTTATTAGACATATACATAATTTTTATGTAGGTATAATTGCAAGCAATCTGTTTGACATATCACTGATAGTGTAACGGTGAACGGGAAGGGCTAGGAAGCATGGTGAATTTATAGAAACGGTTCGAAACACCTTGAAAGACAAAATTTTTTTCTGTTATATTTTGTTATTTATTCGAATTATTTGGCGTGCCGGTTATCCACAATGATGCCCTTTGTGTGCATGGAAATTAGCAGGATGGGTATATTACCCATACTAACGGAATATGGGTATCCCAGTAGCATATCCGTTGTTTCTGCAGTTTGCTCCATCTCCAGTTCCGTTCGTGGTGGTTCTTCTGTCTTCAACTATGGCTGTCCTCAGCCAATTGAAAAGTGTGAAAGTCACACGACACGAAAGCAGCGCATTTGCTGCAGGAAATACGAAACTGCCAAGACGCCTAAGTGATAGTTTCATACTTTCTGCGACATGATTAGCGCTCTCGCACCTCATTTGTGTTTATATGGACATACTTATACATAAGGGAGCAATTGACAGGAATGGGGGAAAGAAATACAGTAGAAGAAGAATGGGTAGCTTTGAGGGATGGAGTAGTGAAGGCAGCAGAGGATCAAGTAGGTAAAAAGACGAGGGCTAGTAGAAATCCGTGGGTAACAGAAGAAATATTGAATTTAATTGATGAAAGGAGAAAATATAAAAATGCAGTAAATGAAGCAGGCAAAAAGGAATACAAACGTCTCAAAAATGAGATCGACAGGAAGTGCAAACTGGCTAAGCAGGGATGGCTAGAGGACAAATGTAAGGATGTCGAGGCTTATCTCACTAGGGGTAAGATAGATACTGCCTACAGGAAAATTAAAGAGACCTTTGGAGATAAGAGAACGACTTGTATAAATATCAAGAGCTCAGATGGAAACCCAGTTCTAAGCAAAGAATGGAAAGCAGAAAGGTGGAAGGAGTATATAGAGGGTCTATACAAGGGCGATGTGCTTGAGAAGAATATTATGGAAATGGAAGAGGATGTAGCTGAAGATGAAATGGGAGATACGATACCGCGTGAAGAGTTTGACAGAGCACTGAAAGACCTGAGTCGAAACAAGGCCCCCGGAGTAGACAACATTCCATTGGAACTACTGACGGCCTTGGGAGAGCCAGTCCTGACAAAACTCTACCATCTGGTGAGCAAGATGTATGAAACAGGCGAAATACCCTCAGACTTCAAGAAGAATATAATAATTCCAATCCCAAAGAAAGCATGTGTTGACAGATGTGAAAATTACCGAACTATCAGTTTAATAAGTCACAGCTGCAAAATACTAACACGACTTCTTTACAGTCGAATGGGAAAACTAGTAGAAGCCAACCTCGGGGAAGATCAGTTTGGATTCTGTAGAAACACGAACACGTGAGGCAATACTGACCTTACGACTTATCTTAGAAGAAAGATTAAGGAAAGGCAAACCTACGTTTCTAGCATTTGTAGACTTAGAGAAAGCTTTTGACAATGTTGACTGGAATACTCTCTTTCAAATTCTAAAGGTGGCAAGGGTAAAATACAGGGAGCGAAAGGCTATTTACAATTTGTACAGAAACCAGATGGCAGTTATAAGAGTCGAGGGACATGAAAGGGAAGCAGTGGTTGGGAAGGGAGTAAGACAGGGTTGTAGCCTCTCCCCGATGTTGTTCAATCTGTATATTGAGCAAGCAGTAAAGGAAACCAAAGAAAAATTCGGAGTAGGTATTAAAATCCATGGAGAAGAAATAAAAACTTTGAGGTTCGTCGATGAAATTATAATTCTGTCAGAGACAGCAAAGGACTTGGAAGAGCAGTTGAATGGAATGGACAGTGTCTTGAAAGGAGGATATAAGATGAACATCAACAAAAGCAAAACGAGGATAATGGAATGTAGTCTAATTAAGTCGGGTGATGCTGAGGGAATTAGATTAGGAAATGAGGCACTTAAAGTAGTAAAGGAGTTTTGCTATTTGGGGAGCAAAATAACTGATGATGGTCGAAGTAGAGAGGATACAAAATGTAGACTGGCAATGGCAAGGAAAGCGTTTCTGAAGAAGAGAAATTTGTTAACATCCAGTATTGATTTAAGTGTGAGGAAGTCATTTCTGAAAGTATTCGTATGGAGTGTAGCCATGTATGGAAGTGAAACATGGACGATAAATAGTTTGGACAAGAAGAGAATAGAAGCATTCGAAATGTGGTGCTACAGAAGAATGCTGAAGATTAGATGGGTAGATCACATAACTAATGAGGAAGTATTGAACAGGATTGGGGAGAAGAGAAGTTTGTGGCACAACTTTACTAGAGGATGGGATCGGTTGGTAGGACATGTTCTGAGACATCGAGGGATCACCAATTTAGTATTGGAGGGCAGCGTGGAGGGTAAAAATCGTAGACAGAGACCAAGAGATGATTACACTAAGCAGATTCAGAAGGATGTAGATTGCAGTAGGTACTGGGAGATGAAGAAGCTTCCACAGGATAGAGTGGCATGGAGAGCTGCATCAAACCAGTCTCAGGACTGAAGACCACAACAACAACAACTTATACACTAGACATTCAAGATGATAAAATGTGTAGGTTTATTAGATTACAAAACACAAACTGTTTCACTGTTTCGAAACATCGTATCGAAACATTACATTGTGCTGTTTGATTTGTTTCGAAACAGTTACGTGTTTCAGTTTGCCCATCTCTACTGCTGAGGCTGTAGTTACATGCGCCGCCAGGCGCCGCGTGCAGCGCCGCGCGCTGACAGTTCCGTTGACTGTGGACGCCTGCATCCTAATAGCACTATGCGCCAGTGCGCACCTCTAGCGTCGACACACGGAACTACGACAAGACTGGCATACGCAGGGCAGCCGTCCATCACGCTGAGTTCGGACACGGGAGTGCAAATGCGGCCTCCCACTCTTTTCTCCGTCATGGTGAATCTCGAGCTGTGACGTCACCTGGCAGCTACTGCGGTTTGTTTACAACGGTGTCGTGCATGTGAGTTCGTGTTACACGTAAGTTTGTGTGTAATTCTTGTCCTGCCGAGTGTTCAGTTGGGAAGGAATTGTTCCGTGAATCTTGTAGCTTCGTTCTTGGAATTATGTCTACAAATATGTCGTATTGTGCAGTTGCTGAATATAGTTATAGTGGACGTAAGACTGAAGGCGTAATTCATCATTGTTTTCCAAAAAACGTTGAACTACAGCGTAAATGGATTGCTCGTTGTAAACGAGAGGACAAAATTAATGTTAATAATGCAAGAGTTTTTTCTGAAAATTTTTGTGAAAGCGATTACAAACGAGACTTGCAGAATGTATTGTTAGGTCTACCTACACGGAAACTGCTACAGGATAATGCTTTTCCGTCTCTAAAAATACCAAACTGGCACGGAAATATATTCGAAGTTCCAGATCCCAGCACCGCGAATGTTACCGGTAGCGCTCTAACAGAGAGAGAACGTCGCTGTGACACTAGAACAGTAAAAAAAAAAAAAGAGCTCTCTACGTTGAAAACTTTATCTCCGAAGAAAAGTAAGCGGGACAAATCCAGCAACACAGACGTTTTCACTGATCCGCTAATTTCACTTAAAGATCAGGAAATTCAAGCACTGAAGAATGAATTGGTTAGTTTGAAGATTAAAAATGTTCGACTGGAACAAAGAAAGAAATTATAAAGCAAGCTACATCTATAAAACGTAATGTATCTCACACCAAGAAGCACAAATGTGTATGCTCGAATGTGAGAAGTGCGCTTTCTCAGTGTTTCACACCAGGACAAATTCGTCGTCTGTTAAAGAAGAGGAAGCAAGTAAAGTGGTGCTCAGAGGACACTACAAATGCTCTCACATTGAGAGCTTTGCCTCCTAAAGCAGATGCCTATCTGAGGAGGAAGAATTATCCTTTTCCCTGCAGGTCAACACTCCAGACATGGATGAAACAGTTCAAGTGCCGACCAGGTATTTTGAAACCAGTTTTGGAGTTAATTAAAGGTAGGTCAGAAATGTTCACATCATTAAAGGCGATTGGTGTCCTAAGCTTCGACGAGATGAGCATTGACGGTCGTGTGACTTACGATTCGTCCGACGATGTAGTACTCGGACCACACAACAATGTCCAAGTCATCATGGTTCGCAGCTTGTTTTCAAAGTGGAAGCAGCCAGTGTATTATGACTTTGATGTTGCTATGTCTAGTGATTTGTTGCAGAATGTCATAAAAGAAGTTGAAACAGCAGGAATCCATATCGTAGCTGTTACGTGTGACATGGGATCAAAAAATATGAATGTGTGGAAGCAACTTGGTGTGTCTGCATTCAAGACATTCTTTTCAAACCCTGTTGGTCATAGCAGAAGCGTCTGGGTTATTTTTGATGTTCCACATTTGCTTAAATTAAGAAATCATTTTCTTGATGACGGAATCACTTTGCCTGATGGTACTGTGATTACAAATATGGTTACAGAAGATCTTCTTCGACATAAGAAAGGCGATCTTTCGATCAATCACCACATATCGGAGGTTCATCTTAACGTTAGTGGACGTGATCGTCAGAATGTCCGACGGGTTGCACAGAAATTTTCACGTCGCACTGCCCAAGCTGTGAGACATGTTCTGCATAAAGATCGCGAAGGAAGCTTCATTGAGCTCGTGAACGATGTTTTCGATGTGCTGAATTCGAGATACCCTCAAGATGAGAAAGCTCCCCTTAGAAGTGGTTACGGGTTTAATATCAGAAGTCAGGAAAACTCTCTAAAAAGATTTCTTCAAATGTCTTAATATGCGAGTAGGAAAAAGTCATCTCCCGTTTCAGAAGGGATTCATTATATCAATAAATCACTTTTTGGACTTTACAATGATATGAAAAATTCCGGAGCTACTTATATATTGACAGCCAGACTTAATCAAGATTGTCTGGAAAATTTCTTTTCCAGAATCAGTGGCCTTTAGTGTCTTCTACAACAATCCCACACCTTTCGAGGTGAAAAACAGAATTAGTTTATTGATTCTGATTGGAAGTGTAAGTGAAATACCTTTGTCCTCTGGTGCTTCGACTTCAGAGGACAGAACTGAGAATTCTGCTTCTGAAAACTATCCGACACCAGCTGATGAAACTGAGGAAGATTTTGCACGTTTTCTCTCGAGTGATTTATGTATCAGAGTAACTGAGAGATCATTTGACGTCGTACAGATGACGAAAACTTGCTCTTAGATTTCGAGCTCAGTGATTCAGTGTGTACCAGTGAAAACGTGAATGATGATGCTTTAAAATATCTAGCAGGATGTATAGCATTCAAGTGCAAAAACGTTGACAGTTCTTTGGGAAATACAGCAGAGCAGTGTGTTGTTGATACAGAATTAAGTCTGAAGCAAGACTGGATTACTGTTATTTCAAAAGGGGGCCTCATTTCTCCCTCTACTGACTGGTTTGCTAAAATACTTGAGTTAGAAATTATATTTGCTGCTTTTCATGGATCAAATATTTCTCATTGTAGTAGAGTGATGGTAACCTTAGCAGATCATATAAGTGCGAAATTTCCTGAACTTAATAGCAAAATAGTTCAATTATATGTCAGAACAAGACATTTTATATGGATTAGACATTTAAACAAAAGCGCCAAAATTGATGCAATGAAACGGAATTCGGCAAGGAAAAATCGGCTCTGGTCAGCGTCGCCTTCAGCATCTTCGACATAGCTTCTGCATCAGCTTTGTAAGGTACGTTCGAAGATTACTATCTTTTTATTTACAAAAACATGTGTAAAATAGGCAGTACCCAATTGTAAAACATTTACCGTAGTGAGATGGCTCAAACACGAGCATGAATGCGGATGCGAACATCGGCCACTAGTTTTGCGTGGCGATATATCATCATTGCTACTAGTGTTTAACGCATTTCTTTCGGAAACCTTGTATATAATATTAACATGAAGTGTGTTCAACCCTGTGAGCGCGAAGCTTTAAGTTGTATGAGAAGAGAAGAGACGTGAAAACAATTATTTTGTAATCTATCATATTCTACAAGCGGAGACTGCTGCCGTCTGGCTGTCGGGTGACGTAGCGGGGCGCTGACCAATGAGAGCGCACTAAGGCAATCTGGCATATCTTTTTTATTCTATGTTCCTTGAGTTCGGAGAAAACCCCTGTAGGGTGCCTCGCACGCTACAGGAAGGAAACTGTCGTTGGAGGCCTCACAGCCAGCTGTCACACGTGCCGGTACGCTCAGAGTGGTCGCAAGCACATTGTTCTCTCCCAGGTGGCTGCCGCCTGTCGAACAAAGCATCAGGTAGCGGCAGCCCTCTGATATTTGATACCTGGGTAGTCCCCACCAAACCACCACCCCTCTAAGTGGCTACTTCCTGTTTGTGTGTGAACCAACATGTTAAAACACACAGACGGATGTTTTTATGCCTCCTCAGAATACTGTGCTCCTATTGGCTAAGGCTGGGGACTCTCTCTCGCACAATTACAATTTTGCACTACTGTATGAAATTAATTATTTAACAATTGACAGGAGTCAAATAGATCGATTAAACACTTACTACTACCTTACAATAATCCTTCTTTGTAATAAAACATATTTTCAAAGTTTGAGAATCACACACAGACATTATGCAAATCAAGTAATTAAATTTCTGCCAGAAATACACTCCTGGAAATTGAAATAAGAACACCGTGAATTCATTGTCCCAGGAAGGGGAAACTTTATTGACACATTCCTGGGGTCAGATACATCATATGATCACACTGACAGAACCACAGGCACATAGACACAGGCAACAGAGCATGCACAATGTCGGCACTAGTACAGTGTATATCCACCTTTTGCAGCAATGCAGGCTGCTATTCTCCCATGGAGACGATCGTAGAGATGCTGGATGTAGTCCTGTGGAACGGCTTGCCATGCCATTTCCACCTGGCACCTCAGTTGGACCAGCGTTCGTGCTGGACGTGCAGACCGCGTAAGACGACGCTTCATCCAGTCCCAAACATGCTCAATGGGGGACTGATCCGGAGATCTTGCTGGCCAGGGTAGTTGACTTAACACCTTCTAGAGCACGTTGGGTGGCACGGGATGCATGCGGACGCGCATTGTCCTGTTGGAACAGCAAGTTCCCTTGCCGGTCTAGGAATGGTAGAACGATGGGTTCGATGACGGTTTGGATGTACCGTGCACTATTCAGTGCCCCCTCGACGATCACCAGTGGTGTACGGCCAGTGTAGGAGATCGCTCCCCACACCATGATGCCAGGTGTTGGCCCTGTGTGCCTCGGTCGTATGCAGTCCTGATTGTGGCGCTCACCTGCACGGCGCCAAACACGCATACGACCATCATTGGCACCAAGGCAGAAGCGACTCTCATCGCTGAAGACGACACGTCTCCATTCGTCCCTCCATTCACGCCTGTCGCGACACCACCGGAGGCGGGCTGCACGATGTTTGGGCGTGAGCGGAAGACGGCCTAACGGTGTGCGGGACCGTAGCCCAGCTTCATGGAGACAGTTGCGAATGGTCCTCGCCGATACCCCAGGAGCAACAGTGTCCCTAATTTGCTGGGAAGTGGCGGTGCGGTTCCCTACGGCACTGCGTAGGATCCTACGGTCTTGGCGTGCATCCGTGCGTCGCTGCGGTCCGGTCCCAGGTCGACGGGCACGTGCACCTTCCGCCGACCACTGGCGACAACATCGATGTGCTGTGGAGACCTCACGCCCCACGTGTTGAGCAATTCGGCGGTACGTCCACCCGGCCTCCCGCATGCCCACTATACGCCCTCGCTCAAAGTCCGTAAACTGCACATACGGTTCACGTCCACGCTGTCGTGGCATGCTACCTGTGTTAAAGACTGCGATGGAGCTCCGTATGCCACGGCAAACTGGCTGACACTGACGGCGGCGGTGCACAAATGCAGCGCAGCTAGCGCCATTCGACGGCCAACACCGCGGTTCCTGGTGTGTCCGCTGTGCCGTGCGTGTGATCATTGCTTGTACAGCCCTCTCGCAGTGTCCGGAGCAAGTATGGTGGGTCTGACACACCGGTGTCAATGTGTTCTTTTTTCCATTTCCAGGAGTGTAGATTGTAGCACTAAATATATCTGAGGTATTGTATGCACCAACGTTTGGGGACTCCACTACAACGTTTCTGCGAGACATATCTGGCGAAGAAAAACCTCCAATCACAGACACTCGTGATCGTAAAGAGACTGGAGAGACTGTTGCCGTGACTGCCGACCTATGAACCAGTCAATTTACATGGAGGAGAGGGGTGTGTGTGTGTGTGTGTGTGTGTGTGTGTGTGTGTGTGTGTGTGTGTGTGGAATAATCGTCCAGCGTCACAGAATACTCACTACACATGGCATCACAAAGGCTGCCCAACGCATACTGAGTAAGAGTTCGCTATTCATCCCCCCCCCCCCCTCCCCCCCGAGGGTGGCACGGTTCTGTCAGTTGCACTCTTGTCTGTCTGCTTCGGGAGGCTCAACAAAGGCTTGTGCGGAAACGTCCATTCGTTCCAGCCACCGGGTACCTATCCACGCGCTCAGATGCTATGCAGAGTTGTTCCAGGAAACCAGCCACATATGTATCAGTGTAGTTATAATTAAATATTACAATCGCAGCGGCCACCTGGTGACATGCGACAACGAGTACAGTATCGGAAATACTTCCTCATGATGACTGTGGCTCTGCAAATAACAAATTCCCACGTAAATCTAAATCTTCTTTATGACTGGACATAATTTTCTATGTACAAACATTCATAACCCTTGCGGCTATTGAGGCGTTGAAATCGCGGTTTTCCAAGTCAAATTTACACCTCTCTTATGACTAGACGTAGTCCCATTCGCATAATTTTTTTTACACATGTCGGAATACTGACCACAGTAACTTTACACTCCAACACATGCACATTTTAGACAAGCAGTGAATTATCGTTTATGTGTGTATAGCGTCAGAAAAAATTACGATATGTCTACACACTCACCAGCTACGTGTCTCGATTCTCCTCTGCTGTAGGAAACTGACATTTAGATGCTCCAGCCAAACTGATTCGAAAACAGACTCTCGATAGTTTCAGTCAGCAATTCTGGAAGATGTTACAGCTCGCCAAGACACACTCAAGCAAGTATTGTAAAGCACAGGCGTCTGGCAGTATGTGATAATCAACAGAGCTCCCGCGGACGAACGAGCGGGAAAGACATCACCGATACAGGTTGGTGTACTGTAATGAACATGTCAGACGACGGTGTGACTAAGGATATGTGGCAAACCGCTTAGGGCAGCCGAAGAGGCGCTCTGCATCGCGGTGTAGCTTGCTGTCCAGGTTTCTAGAGGATGCGCTTCTGGATGAGGTATCGAATATATTGCTTCCCCCTACGTATACCTCCTGGAGAGATCACGATTGTAAAATTAGAGATTCGAGCGCGCACGGAAGCTCTCCGGCAGTCGTTTTTCCCGCGAACCATAAGCGACTGAAACAGGAAAGGGAGGCAATGACAGTGGCACGTAAAGTGCCCTCCGCCACACACCGCTGGGTAGCTTGTGAAGTATAAATTTAGATGTAGATATAAGATAGGACGTTCTGCATATCCATGATGTTACAGCCGTATTGCCTGCCCTTGTAGTACACAATAGGAGACGCAGTCGAACCCTTGGACTCCAACAGTGTCCGAGAGGCATATGCATTAGCCTGGCACCCGTCTAATGGCGAAGCAATTCCTGAAGGCAGCGTCAATGTCTTGGAGAGACGTCAGCAAGACATTGTAGTATGCAATTACAAAGCGATTTCTGTGTCCCATCGTCACCGTGTGGTTGTGAGAGTTACAGTAAACTAGCGGCGGTCCATCGGTTACAAGCTACTGAACACCCAGGAGAGGTCCCACTTCGTGAATGTACCTGAGTGCCAGTGCCAGTACCATATGGCTACACTATGTCTTTGACAATGGGCTCGAGGCATACGCAATAGCGCAGTACCTCTCTAATGGTGAGGCTCTTCCTGAGGGCAGCATTAGTGTGTTTTAGACATGTCAGCAGAAAGCCTGTAGTGTGAAATGACGAAGTAATTTTTGTGTCCCATCATAAGGTGAGGGAGTGAGGGCTACAGTAAACTGGCAGAGATGCATAGGTTCCAAGCAGCCAGCAGAGGTACCAAGTGGTGACGGAAGACGAAGGCAAGCACCAGAATCATAGACATACACTAGCAGAATGACTCCAAGAAAGTCCTCGAGGCATATCCAATAGCCTAGCACCCATCAAATGTCCGAATGGACATGCAATTCCTGGGGGAAGCATTAGTGTAAAGAGTAACGTCGGGAGAGAGAGTGTATTAGGCAATGGCGAAGCAATTTCTATGGCCCATTGTCAATGTGAGGTTTCGAGGGTTACAGTAAACCAGAAGTGGTGCGTCAATTACAGGCTACTCGACACGAAGGAGAGGTTCCATGTGTTGAAAGCTGCGGAATGATAGCGCCAGTATCTTAGATATATACTAGTAGAATAACTCGAACCATATCCTTGACGACTTTGCACTAAATAGCACACATTTAATGGCGAGGCAATTCCTGAGGGCAGCAACAGCGTGCTGGAGAGAGGTCAGTTGAGAGCCTCTTGCATGCAATGGCGAAGCAATTTTTGTGACCCATCATGAATGTAAGGGCGCGGGGGTTACAGTAAACCGGCACCAGTGCATCAGTTACAAGTTACAGGACACCCAGGAGAGGTACCATGCGGTACTGCAACCGAATTCCAGTACCAGTATAATAGATATACACTAGCAGAATGTCTCTGACAATGTCCTCTTCGCATATGAAATAGCACAGCACCCATTCGAAGGAGATTCTGTTCCTGAGGGTAGCATTACTGATTCGGGGAGATGTTGGGAGAATACCTGTAGAATGCAATGGTGAAACAATTTCTATGTCCATCGTCATGTGAGGGTACAAGGATTACAGTAATCCAGCAGCAGTGCATCATTTACGAGCTACTGGACACCAAGGAGTGGTTCCATGTGATGACCGTAGCTGAATTGGACCGCCAGTACCATACATATACACTAGAACAATGACTGAAACAACTTCCTCGAGGCACCTGGAAAAGAGCAACACCCCTCTAATGGTGAGAGAGTTCCTGAGGGTAGCATTAGTATCTTTGAGAGTCGTTGGCAGAGAGCCTGCAATTTCTGTCCCATCGTCAATGTGAGGGTGCGAGGGTTACAGTAAGCCAGCAGTGGTGAATCGGTTACAAGCTACTGGACACCCAGGAGAGATTTGATGCAGTGACCATAGACGAATGCGAGTGCCAGTTTCATAGATATACACAAGCAGAATGACTCCGACAATGTTCTTGAGGCATATGCAAAAGCGTAGCAGCAGTCTAATGGAGATGCAATTCCTGAGGGCAGAATTAGTGTCTTGGAGCAACATCAACTGAGAGGAGGTTGTATGCAGTGCCGAAGCAACTCCAGTGTCCCATCGCCACTGTGGGGGTGCGAGAGGTACAGTAAACTGGAAGCAGTGCATCGGTTACAACCAAGAAAGTTTCCATGCAGTTACTGTAGCCAAATGCCTGTGCAAACGTAATAGATATACAGAATCGGAATGAGTCCGACGATGTCCTTGAGGCGTATGCAATAGCACAGCACACGTCTGATGGAGAAGGCATTCCTGAGGCAAGCATTATTGTTTTGGAGATTCGTCTGCAGAGAGCCTGTACTATGCCATGGCGAAGCAATTTCCGTGTATCTTCGTCAGTTTGAGGGTGCGAGAGTTGCAGTAAACTGGCAGCAGTGCATCAGTTACAAGCAACTAGACACCCAGGAGAAGTTCCATGCAGTAACCATAGCCAATTGCCAGCTGCAGTATCATAGATATACACCAGCACAATGACTTCAACATTGTCCGAGGCATATGCATTAGTGCAGGTCTCATCCAATGCACATGGAATTTACGAGTGCGCGTTAGTGTCACTGAGAGACGTCAGCAGAAAGCATGTAGTATGCAATGGCGAAGCAATTTCTGTGCCCCATCATCCATGTTAGGCTGTGAGAGTTACAGTGAACTGGCGGCGTTGCATCGGAAGCAGGCTACTGGACACCCAGTTGAGGTTCCATGCAATGACCTTACAAGGGGAGGCCGCCAATTGTGAAATTCAGATTCGATTCATACTGCGCATAATAAAAGCTCATGGCCAGAGGTGTAATGTGGCAAAGCACCAAGATGCACTTCTCAGCCGTTGTCGAGAAAATCGACAGTTAAAAGAAACCGTTGCGGTGAAATACTCTCTAGGATTAATAGTATTCTACAGCGTCGTGGCGCAGTGGTAAGCGCTCGGATTCATAATCTGAAGGTCGCCGTCATTAGAGACAAAATCTTTCCCTTAGCTTTCCAAGTAACTGGCCTTGAAGCTGAGCTGACCTGCCTAAACGATGAAAACAGGCGATTAAAACTTTAACTACAGAGAGCATCGAATCCAGTCTAAAACTTACAAATACTAACTTTGCAAGAGAAAGCTGAGAAATTAGAGGAGGAAAATAGGGAACCCAGTGGAGCAAACCGAGACTTGCAAAATGGTTCAAATGGCTCTGAGCACTATGGGACTTAACTTCTGAGGTCATCAGTCCCCTAGAACTTAGAACTACTTAAACCTAACTAACCTAAGGACATCACACACATCCATGCCCGAGGCAGGATTCGAACCTGCGACCGTAGTGGTCGCGCGGTACCGTACTGTAGCGCCTAGAACCGCACGGCCACCCCGACCGGCCAGAGACTTGCAACAACAAATTAGAGAATTAACTAATAAAGTCACAACAAGCGCAAACACAAGCACAGACACTGGCATATGCTGCCGCCTTAACAATAGAGCCGAAAACCAAAGAGGCTCGAGGAATAGAACAGGCTAAAACAAAACAGGCCACAACCCTATATATCAAATCGACAGCAAATCAAGACACTATAGTTGTTTGACAATCACCAACAACATAAATCGCAGGAAAGAGAATATACATATCAATTCAATTAGCGCCACCCAGAGTGCAGTTACAATGGAAACTGAAACACAGGAGGATTGTCGAAAAATAATAGAAAAGACTAAAGAGCTGAACACCATTGTCTGTGAAGGACCGCGAAAATGCAAGCCACTCGTGGCAGTGTATCACGTGCCACATGCACTTACCGACGAGGAGTTTCTAGAAAGCCTTTACGAGCAGACTCTAAGCGGTGTCACCACGAAAGAAGACTTTGACAGAGAAGTCAAGGTTTAAAACAGGCCCTAAGGGAAGGGGTTTCAGTCACGAGATACTGGAGGTCAGTCCACACCTAAATTGAGTCCCTACACGAAGACAGAGAGTCTACATAGACTTCGTGTCACTCTCTGTGAAGGACTATACAGTAGTAAATCAGTGTTTTAAGTGTTGTGACTTACGACACACGACTAAAACCTGCAGAAAGGCCGAAGTTACCTGTGCCAAGTGCGCCAACCAAGGACACAAGCGCACTGAGGGCACGTCCGAAGTTTGCGTCTCCAAATGGCTTGGTTCAAATGGCTCTGAGCGCCATGGGACTTAACAACTATGGTCATCAGTCCCCTAGAACTTGAAACTACTTAAACCTAACTAACCTAAGGTCAACACACAACACCCAGTCATCACGAGGCAGAGAAAATCCCTGACCCCACCGGGAATCGAACCCGGGAACCCGGGCGCGGGAAGCGAGAACGCTACCGCACGACCACGAGCTGCGGACTTTGCGTCTCAATCCACTACAATTACGGAGCCCACGTCTGCAATAAAACAAAAGGAGGTGATTGTCAGATCTATAAACAATTGCATGACCGGCTCCTGGACAGTATAGACTATGGCAAGCACCACCAACATCACCGAAAAAAGTGAGAAGGCAAAAAGCATTGAAGACGCGTGTGACAAAATGACGTGTAAGCGTGTGACATCCCAAAGAGATCTTAAAATGTCTCCCAATCAGTGGACAACACCAAGCTACAATCCATCTAATACCACCTCAGAAACCAGCACCAACAGCAAGCCAGCTACACGTAATTATGGTAATTTAGACTTTAACTTACTTTTAAGTAGGCTAGAGAAAAGAGAGATAAAACAGCGCAGCGGACGCTGCTTAGATTGTGCCATGCAGAGGGTGATTCTCTCTGTTGTCAGTAACTGAGCAGACAGACAGAATCATCCTAAGGACAGAAAATATTCCTACATCAGCAGAGCCGCTGCTCGACCTCATGCTCCAGGTCTGCCTGCGCAGGTCAGAATCATTCGACGTAGACAAAATACACTGGTCAAAAGCATCCGGACACCCTCAAAAATATACGTTTCTCATATTACGTGCATTGTGCTGCCACCTACTGCCAGGCACTCCAGCTATCTAAGTAGTCATTAGACATCGTGAGAGAGCAGAAAGGGGCGCTACGCGGTCCTCATTGACTTCGAACATGGACAGGTGATTGGATGTCACTTGTGTCATACGTCTGTACGCGAGATTTCCACACTCCTAAACATCCCTAGGTCCACTGTTTCCGATGTGATAGTGAAGTGGAAACGTGAAGGGACATGTACAGCACAAAAGCGTACAGTCCGACCTCGTCTGTTCACTGACGGAGACCGCTGACAGTTGAAGAGGGTCTTAATGTGTAATAAGCTCGAGCTCTATCCAGACCATCATACAGGAATTCCAAACTGCTTTAGGAGTCACTGCAAGTACTATGACAGTTAGACGGGAGGCGAAAAAACTGACTTCATGGTCGAGTGGCTGCTCGTACGCCCCACATCAAGCCGGTAAATGCCAAACGACGCCTCGCTTGGAATAAGGAGCGTAAACATTGGACGACTGAACAGCGGAAAAACGTTATGTGGACTGACGAATCATGGTTCATAATGTGGCGGTCCGGTGGTGGGGTGTGGGTATGGCGAATGCCCGTTGAACGTCATCTTCCAGTGCGTGTGGTGCCAACAGTGAAATTCGGAGGCGGTGGTGTTATGGTGTGGTCGTGTTTTTCATGGAGGGTGCTAGCAACCCATGTTTTGCGTGGCACTATCACAGCACAGGCCTACACAGATGTTTTAACCACCTTGTTGCTTCCCACTGTTCAAGAGCAATTCGGCGATGGGGACTGCATCTTTCAACATGATCGAGTACCTGTTCATAATGCACGGCCTGTGGCGGAGTGGTTACACGACAATAACATCCCTGTAATGAACTGGCCATCACAGAGTCTCGACCTGAATTCTATAGAACAGCTTTGGGATGTTTCGGAAAGCCGATTTCGTGCCAGGCATCACCAACCGACTTCGGTACCTCTCCTCAGTGCAGCACTCCGTTAATAATGGGCTGCCATTCCCCAAGAAACCTTCCAGCACCTGATTGAAAGTATGCCTGCGAGAGTGGAATCTGTGATCAAGAATGTGTGTGGGCCAACACCATATTGAATTCCAGCATTACCGATGGAGGGCGCCACGAACTTGTAAGTCACTTTCAGACAGGTGTACGGATACTTTTGATCACCTAGTGTACATATAGATCCAGTAAGAGCACACGGACGAACATATTTCAATTACAGACAGGCAGTAAGTGTTTTGTACACGTAAAACACCCACAACACATAAAAATGAGTATCTTACAACATAATACAAAAAAAAAAAAAACAGTACGACAGTCAGCGTGGAAATCCCTAAAATAGCACGAGACTTGCAGGCAGGCATCATGTGCTTACCTTATAATAGAAATGGGCAACTAATATGTCTACCAAAACATGCTACCACGATAACAGGCAGCAATGACTCTTAAGGCTGCAATAGTAATTTTAAATAGAACTTATAACATAATTAAAGTAATACAGGTATGCAGTCAACACTTAGTTACCATAGAGATAACTAATGGGAAAGTCACGTGGGTTATTGCACCCATGTGCACCCAATACAGCCGTATGCAGACTACATCAGAGGCGTAGTAATGTATGCCAAAGGCAAAAAATTAGTGATAATTCCTGGCATTAATTCCAGACCGACCCTCTGGAACTCAGACAGAACAGATGACACAGGATGCATAATCACCAACCTAATTCAAAAAGCACAATTACGTGTAATGAACACGGAAGAACGTATACCAACACATGGAGGGTTGGATGGCACGAGTAGTAATATCGACTTTACGTTAGCAAATAATGCAGCAATGGCATACGTAATAAACTGGACTGGACTGTACACGACGCCATAAGCAGTAGCGATCACAACGTCATAACATACACACTAACTCACACTCAGAACACAACGACCAAATCACACACCAGACACTTATTGTTCCACAACAAATTAACAGAAATTATCCAACAACACGATCTAGGAAACATCAATGGAGGTATCGATTATAGAGCACACAAGTTAACACAAGTAATACAACATGCACAAAACACATCAATACCGACAGTAAAGAACACAAAACTCTCACCAGTGCCATAGACCAACGAACTCACGAGATTCAAACTAGATGCGGGACGCAAACGAAAATTATATCAAAGGGCGATAGCAGATAGGGACAGATGCATAGGACTTGAAGCATATAGGCATGTACAAGACTTATACAGACAGACCCTATACAAGACGCGTAAACAATAATGTGAGCTATTTATAACAAGAAAAACAGAGCAAAATTTATGGGGGGGAGGGGGGGGGACCATACAAAATACTGACAGAGAAGATAAAAACCCCACTAGTTTTGGTAACGCTAAGGTAGGGTGACGGCACGATGACAAGGGGATGGAGGAATACAGCGGAGTTTCTGGTGTATAAACTGCTCCCCGACGACGTTATCGATACAGACACTCAATGTCATACAACACCAAGAGAAAACCTACAAACATCATACAACACTGCAACTGTCACCTGTCCTTTTGCGCAAGAAGAGGTTGCGCTAGCAATCTCAGAGCTCAAAAACAAGAAAGCCTCTGGACCAGATGCTATTCACTCGGAAACACAAAAAACTAGCACCATAGATCATCCCGTTCCTAACAACGTCACTGAACGATGCCTTACAGCCGGGTGGTGTACCTACAGTAGGGAAAACCTCCAAAGCAGTCATTATTAAGAAATCACCGGACAGGGATCCTTCAGATCCAAAGACTTACAGGCCGATATGCCTAACAAACGCTCTAGCAAAGATTCAGGAGAAGCTACTGTGTAAGCGCCTGCAGAGCTCTGCAAGGTATGAGCCAACACCAAATCGGCTTCAGAACTGGCAGATCAATAGATGATGCCATCAACCAGGCCCAACACATGGTTAGTACTACAAAACAGAAATACACGATGGCAGTAATGGTTGACATTGCCGGAGCATCTGATAATCCCTGGTGGCCTGCACTGTTTCAGAGGTTAAGACATCTAGAGGTACCGCAGTCACTGTACAACAGTTTCATAGACTACTGTAAAGACTGAATAGTCGAATGGCAGGTAGACAGCCACACCGGTGTTACTTATGTTTTAATGTTTGACCTTTTGAAGAACATTATGTTTTATATTTTAATGTATGACCTGAACAACTCAGCTCTTAAATCACTGTACATCTTTGACGATATGTTCTTCATGTAATTAACTTACCTTCTGATGAAGTCACCCTTAGAGGTGACGAAACCTGGTCAAGGTATATAGAAAACCTATGCAACTGGTTGGCTGATTTTTACATATTTTTCAAAAAACCCAGGATAGTCGAAAACAAAACAACATAGACATTACTGAAAGGATCACTCCAAAGGAATCCTTCGGTTAAAATTGGGGACACAAACATCAAACGAGCACACGTTATGCGCCATCTTGGGGTACACATAGATGAAAAATTGAATTTCCACGAACACATAAGGCTAACAATAGACAAAGCAGATAAAATACTACACAAACTGGTGAGGCTAAATTCAGAACAGTACAGGTTACCTCTAACAGTCATATGTGCGCTCTTCGAATCAGCTGCGCAGCTAGCATGTGGGCATATAGACTGAATGTGGTCAGCAACAAAGCATCGGTCAGATGATGGCAGAGAAGTGTCCTACTTAGGCCATCTGCAGCCTTCGGCATTACCTCAGTGGATGCACTGTGTGTGGTGTTTGGAATATGTCCCATAGATATCATGACAAAATACAGAGCTGCACGGTATTGATTAAATATGGTGAGATTAGATAAGGTACACACAATAACTGGTGTGCCGATAGAGACAATACGTCACCTTAAAAGTTGCCGTTTGGGTACATGGCAAGGTGAGTGGGATGTAAGTGGTAAGGGAAGTAGACTGCACGACTTCCTCCCTGACATAAGGGAGCGGTTGAGAGTGAAACATATCAATCCCAGCTGCGGTATGATACATTTCTTAACTGGACACGGACCTTACCCCATGCACTTACACGGCGTGAGTCTGAGGCAGACACCTACATGCACATGTAGGGAAGAAGGTTCCCCAGAATAGACTGTCTTTTTCTGCAAGTAATACGCGAACAATAGACATACGTTACACTTAGACTACACAGATACAGACATAGGTATATACACAGCAATAAGAGACAAAGAACAATGGGCACTGAGCCTTGCGCGGCTCGCGGTCATGCCGTTTATAACTCGTCCTCTTGTTTTTGTGGCTCTGTCGCCCTGTATTTAATTCGATTTACTGGCTTCACTAGGTTTCTGGTTTGCTTGTCCATGAGTGGCAACAGCAGCGCTTATCGATAAGAGCACTGTCGTACAATCTCTGGAGCGACTGCTGTATTCCCGGGTTATCGTGTGTCTGGGGTTCAGTCGGGGACGGAGTGCTAGTGAGGCGCGGACAGCCAGTACTTGCCGGCCGCTGGCCACACACATGAACTGTCTGACGGAAGGAGATTGGAGCGGGAACGAACGCTGGTTGGTCGTGTCACTGGGCGACATGTATTTGGTCTTTTGACTGTTTCTGGGCCCCGTCAGTTGGTCACCTTGCCGCACGTGGGTCGGTTCCTTCCTTGTGCAGAGATGCCATCCCAATGGGCAAGAGTTTCCTGTACATGATTGGGTCTGAGCCAGTCTGCCCGGGTCGCCGTGTCTCCAAGTTGGAGCTGTGGTGAGCTCCGGACAGCCAAGACTTGCCCGACTGTTGCCGACACTCATAACTTGAGGGGGGAAGAACTTGGTTGGTCGTTCGGTCGGTCGTCTCATGGGACGACGTATACTTGTTCGCCGACCGCTTATGAAAATATGTGTGTGTGTGACTTGTCATTTCTCCTTGTTGCTCCACAGTGATTAGTTTTAGGATTGTCGGAGTCCTTGGTGCAAGTGTTTATGTGGAACTGTGTGTAGCTTCTCTGATTTCCACTGAGCAGATGAATGCTGTCTGTGCACTGCAGTTGGAGGCAGTTGGTCGGTTGTGGCAGAGCAGCGAGGAAGTCTGTGCGGCGTGCGATAAGGCCGGGGCTGCTGGCGCCGTGCTGGCGCGGTCAGAATTGTGTGGCACTAGCTGCGAGAGCTGCTAAGTTCATCGCCCACCGCCATGCTGGAGTTGAGTAATCAGTGAACCTGTCATGAAAGCTCAGCTGTTGTGAGATCTGTTTGTTGATTGCTGGTTGTTGCATCCTGGGCTGTCCCCGCAAGCAGCAACGTGATGGTGTGTTGCAGTCGGCAAATTTTTCAGCCTTCTCCTTGTATGGTGTTTAACCTTTGAAATGATTGTAATTTATTAGTGAAGTGTACCAACAGTATCTTCTGCCTTATGGCCGTTAACGTTCCGGTTACTCGTCCTAGTCGTTAGCATAGCTTTGCGGCAGTGTGATTTCCTCACCATGTTGATGATGTGTAGTTCAACAGCTTGGTGTTTATTGTGCCTTGACTGTATTTATACGCCAATTATTATTAAGACATAATCCTGCTGCGATCCTCATCTTCGCTGATACTTTTGGTTGTCATGCTATTGGGCAGGTGGAAGGGACTTGATTAGGTGGTTGGTTGGTTCGTCAGCCGTCCATAGGTTGTGCTGCAACGCGATTGTTTAGTGTTACGCTTGGCTGTCTGTCTCACCTAAACTGTAGTTAGAGTTTTCTCCCCAGGCGGACCCTTTGACCACTTCTGAGCACCACTGTTAGTTGTTTGTGATTGTCATTTTATTGGGCCGCAGGTACTGTGCCAGGCCTTCAGCTGTGCATACATATTTTCTATTTTATGTTTAGTATATGGCCTTCAGCCGAACTACATAACAACTTAAGATGAGGCCTTCAACCGTGTTTCATTTAAAATTCTTGTTGCTCTGTATTTAGGCCTTCAGCTATGTTTGTTTCAGAATATGTGGCTTTAATATGTAAATCCTTATCTGTAAGGTTTCTCTTTAATTATTTTGAATTCTTGAGATGGCCTTCAACCGTGTTCTGTAAATGTTTATCTTAAGGTTGTCTTTAATTATTCTTGAGTAATTGCTTGGGTCTTCAGCCGACAAGATACTTCAAATTTTCTTAAGATGTTTTTCTGTTCTACTGTGTAAAGACTTACCTATAAAGACTCTTTTATTATGTAAAGAAAATTTTTAATTGGCTTTCAGCTGGGAAATTAACCTGAATTTTCCTTAATATGGCCTTTTGCCAGAATTTGTAAATGCTTAGCTTTTAAAGAATTTCCTTAGCTGATCTGAAATATTATTTCAGCCTTTAGCCGAGAAGATATTGTAATTTTACTTAACTAATGCTTTCAGCAGTTACTCTAAATCACAGTGATTTAAAAGCAATCATTTAAACTTATTCTGGAGAAGTTACTTGGGCCCTCAGCCATGAATTGATCTTCGTTGTTTTAAATAGAAAACTGTGCATTGATTTGATGAATAAAGTTGTGTGTGTTATTGTTTTTACTAACAGCAATTGACCTTGGCCCCTTTCCACAACCTGATCCGCTCTGTCCTGCGAATCCAGATTTCAGGCACAATTAAACGTATTGACAAACAGGATTTCAAAAACAACACATGAAGAGTACATGTGGACACGACATAACAGACATATGTGCAACGTAACAACAATTTCCTGAGGGTGGACAGTGATACCCACAGCGACAGCGAAAACAGTGACAATGAGGAGAAAGAGGAGGAGGAGGAGGAGGAGGAGGAGGAGGAGGAAGCCGAGATGTGACAGTAAATAAGCATAAGGTGCTGGCGCTCTAGCCGAGAAATCACCAAATGCTGTACATGGATGGGCACCTAAAGTCAATACATAGACTTAATAACAAGCTGGATAAGCAGTACTATTTATCTATTAACAACCATTTGTGTGTATGTGTGTGTGTGTGTGTGTGTGTGTGTGTGTGTGGGTGGGTGGGTGTACTCACCATAAGTCATATTCGATGGTGGTGCTTACAAATCCGAACTCTATCCTATGATCTTTTGTATTCTTCTTAAAAAACAACAAAATTTTATTTATATTTCAACCTTAAATTATTGTTATTTTTAAAAGTATTGTTCTCTTTAAATGTTGTAGATGAAACAAAAGAAAAGAAAACTGAAATAGATGAAAAAACGAGAATTGTAAGATGTATGACCTGTTTTAAAAATCAGGTAACAGGTCTATAATTTGTCAATAAATAAATAATAAAGAAACAACCAGGAGAAATTCCATGCAGTAACTGTAGCTGAATGCCAGCACCAGTATACGCACAAGCAGAATGACCCTGACAATGTCCTCATCGCATATGAAATAGCGCAGCACCCGTCTGGAGGAGAAGCAGTTCCTGAGGGCAGCGTTAGTGTTGTGGAGGTTTGCATGCAGAGAGCCTGTAATATGCAAGGTCGAATCAATATCTGTGTCCCATCGTCAATGTGAGTGAGGCAGGGTTACAGTAAACTGTCAGTGGTACATTGGTTACCACTTGCTTCACACACAGCAGAGATTCTGTGGTGTCACCACCAGACACCACACTTGCTAGGTGGTAGCTTTTAAATCGACCGCGGTCCGGTAATATACGTCGGACCCGCGTGTCGCCACTGTCAGTGATCGCAGACCGAGCGCCACCACACGGCAGGGCTAGAGAGACGTACTAGCACTCGCCCCAGTTGTACAGACGACTTTGCCAGAAGGGGATCACTGACAATTACGCTCTCAATTGCCGAGACGATAGTTAGCCTAGCCTTCAGCTACGTTTGCTACGACCTAGCAAGGCGCCGTATTCAATTGCTAATTAATATTATGAAGCATGTATCATCAAGAGCGATGTTCTACAATTATGGATTAAAGTTAAGTATTCCAGAAGCTACGTACTTTTCTTTATAGCATTCATTACGTATCCTGTTTCAGACCTCACGCCAGCCTGCTTTCGGCTTCCTCTCATTGTGTCTAGGCTGTCTTGTCTAGACACAACAGATTCAATGCAGTGGAAGTAGCAGTGTGCCAGCGCCAGTATCATAGATAAACACTTTCAGAATGATTCCGACAATGTCCTCAATTCATATGCAATAGCGCACCACCCGTCTGATAGAGTTGCAATTCCAAGGACAGCATTAGTGTTTCGAAGAGACGTTGGCAGAGAGCCTGTAGTGTGCAGTGTCGAAGCAATTTCTGTGTCCCGTCATCAATATGATGGTGTGTTGGTAAACTGGCAGGGGTGTATTGGTTACAAGCACTTATTAGTGGTTCCATGCGGTGACTAACGCCAAAGGCCATCACCAGTATCATAGGAGAGCTTCGATGTGGTGAATGTACCCAAGTGCTAGAACCAGGATCATAGGCAATAACACAGCACCCATCTGATGGAAATGCTTCTCCTGAGATCAGCATTAGTGTCTTGGAGAGACATCAGCCGAGAGGCTGCAGTATGAAATGGCGAAGCAAATTTTGTGTCCCATTGTCAATGTGAGGGTTTGATGGTGGTACATTAGTTACAAGCTACTGCACACTCAGGAGACGTTCCATGTGGCAACCGTAGATGTATGGCAGCGCCAGAATCGTAGATATATACAAGCAGATTAACTCCCATAATGTCCTCGATGCATATGCTATAGCTGAGCAACCATCTGATGGGGATGGAATTCATGACGGCAGAATTAATGTCTTGGAGAGACGTCGGAACGGAACCTGTAGTATGTAATGGCGAAGCAATTTTGCGTGTCCCATCTTCATTGTGAGGGTGCGAGGGTTACAGTAAAAAAGCAGCAGTGCATTGGTCACAAGCTACTGGACACCCAGCAGAGGTTTCTTGCAGTGACTGTAGGTGAATGCCTGCATCAGTATCATAGATATACATTATCGGAATGACTTTGACAATGTAATCGATTCATGTGCAATAGTGCAGCGCCCGTCTGATTGAAATGCTGTTTTATGAGGGCAGCATTAGTGTTTTGAAGAAACGTCGCCAGAGAGTTTGTAGTATGTATTGGTGAAGGAATTTTTGTGTCCCGTCGTAAATGCGAGAGTGCGAGGTTCAACTCGGTGAATGAACCCGAGTGGCAGCTAAAGTATCATACACAGACACTAGTAGCATGACTTGACAATGTCCTGGACGCATATGCAAAAGCAGAGCAGCTGTCTGATTTACAGTTTACACACAATTCTTGACGGGAGCATTAATGTCTTGGAGTGACGTCGGCAGAGAGCTCTTTGTATGCAGTGGCGAAGCAATTTCTGTATTACATCCTCTGTGAGAGGATACGAGGGATCAGTAAACCCACAGAGGTGCGTGGTTTACAAGCTACTAGACACTTATTCGTGGTTCCATGCGGTGACTGTCGTCAAAGGCCAGCACCAGTCTCATAAATATATATTAGCAGAATGCTTCCGACAATGTCCTCGAGGCATATTGGAGAGGCAGTTCCTAGCATTAGTGTCTTGAAGAGTCGTCTGCAGAGCGCCTGTAGCATGCAATGGCGAATAAATTACAGTGTCACATCGTGAATGTGTGGGTGCCAGGGCTACAGTAAACCGACAGCAATGCATCAGTCGCTGGCTAGTAGGAGCCCAGTAGATGCAGTGACTGTAGCCGAATGGCTGCGTCATTATCATAGATATAGACTATCAGAATGACTGACATGATGTTCTCAATTCATGTGGAATAGCGTGGAACCTACTGACGATTAGGCAATTCCTGGGGGTTGAATAATTGTTTTGGAGAGACATGACACCGAGCCTACAGTACGCAATGGCGAAGGAATTTCTGCATCCCGTCATCAATGTGAGGCTGGGAGATTTAAAGCAGAGTGGCAAATGAGCATCGGTTACCAGCTGCTACACTCTCAGGAGAGGTTGCATGCAGTGAAAGTAGCCAAATGTAAGCACCAGTATCATGGATATATCCTAGCAGAATGATTCAAACAGTGTCATCCAGGCATATGCAATAGCGCAGCTCCCGTTCAATCACGAGGCAGTTCCTGAGGGGTGTACTTGAGTCTTAAGGAGAGGTCGGCAGAGACCCTGTAGTATGCAGTGACAAATGGACTTTCTGTGTCTCATCGTTAATGTGAGGGTGCGAGGGTTACAGAAAATCGGCAGCAGTGCATCGGTTACAAGGTACTCGACACACAGGAGGGTTCCCATGCTGTGGCCGCAGCCGAGTGCCAGCTTCAGTATCAAAGATATACACTAGCAGAATGAGTCCGACAGTGTCATCGATGTATATGTCATAACACAGCACCCATCGAATGGCGAGGCAATTCCTGAGGTTCCGGGTATCCTGGAGACACCTAGGCAGAGAGCCTGTTGTATGCAAAAGCGAATCAATTTCTGTGTCCCACCGTCAGTGTGAGGGTGCGTGGGTTACAGTAACTAGCTACTCGACACACAGGATAGGTTCCATGTGGTGGCCATAGCCGATTGCCAGCGGCCGTATCACAGAATGTTTCCGACAATGTCATAAATACATAGGCAACAGCACAGCAGTAGTCTGATTGAGATGCAATTCCTGAAGGGATAATTAGTGCCTTGGAGAGACGCCAGCAGAGTGCCCGTAGTATGTAACGGGGAAGCAATTTCTGTGTTCCATTGTCAATGTGAATTTGTGAGGGTTACAGTAAACTGGCAGTGGTGCATCGGTTGCAAACTACTGGACACACAGGAAAGGTTAGATGCTGTGAAAGTACGGGATCATTAGTGTCTTGGAGAGATGTCGGCAGGGAACCTGTAGTATGCAATGGCAAAGAAATTTCAGTGTCTTATCGTCAATGTGAGGTTGTGATGGTTACAGTAATCTGGAGCAGTGCCTCGGTTTCAAGCTACTGGACAAGCAGGAGTGGTTCCATTTAGTAACCGTAGCCCAATACCAGCGACAGTTTCATACATATACACTTGCAGAATGACTCCAGAAATGTCCTCGAGGCATATTGAATAGTGCAGCATCCATCTATTGGAGATGCAATGCCTGAGAGCAGCATTAGTATCTTGGCGAGACTCTGGCAGAGAACCTGTAGTATGCTAATGCAAAGCAATTTCTATACCCATCGTGAATGTGTTTGATAGTGGCAGTAAGCTGGCAGTGGGGCATCAGTTGCAGGCTACTGGACACCCAGTAGAGGTTCCATGCGGTGACTGCGGCAGAATGGCAGTGCCAGTGTCATATATATATATTGGAATATCTCTGAAAATGTCCTCGAATAATAAGAAAAAGCACAGCTTCATCTGATGAAAATGCAACCCCTGATGGCAGCATCAGGGTCTTGGAGAGTCATCAATTGAGAGACTGTTGTATGCAATGGGAAAGCTAATTTAGTATCCCAACGTCAATGTGAGGGTGCGACAGTTACAGTAAACCAGAAGTGGTGCATCGGCTACACGCTACTTACCAAGGAGAGGTTCCATGATGTGAATGTAGCAGAGTGCAAGCGCTAGTATCATATATACGTACGAGCACAATAAATCCGACAATGGCCACAATGAATATGCAATAGCAAAGCCCCCATGGAATGGAGAGGCAATTACTGACGGCAGCATTGATGTCTTGTAGAGGTGTCGGCACACAGCTTGTAGTATGCATTGGTGAAGCAAGTTCTGTGTCCCATCATCAATGTGAAGCTGAGGGGGTTATGGAAAACCTGCTGAGGTGCATCCATTACAAGTTACTGGACACCCACGAGAGGTTCTATGGGGCGACCGCAGCCGTATGCCAGTGCCAGTATCATAGATATACACTAGCAGAATGACTCTGACAGTGCCCTCAAGGCATATGCAATAGCACAGCATTCGACTACTGGCAATTCATGAGTGCAGCATTAATGTCTTGGCGAGATGTCGGATGACAGACGTTAGTATGCAACTGCGAAGCAATTTCTGTCTCCAATCGTCAATGTGATGGTGCAATCGTTACAGGAAACTGGCAGCATTGCATCAGTTACGAGCTACTGGTCACCCCAGAGAGGTCCAATATGGTACCCATTGGCGAATCTCAGCGCCAGTATCACAGATGTACAACAGCAGAATGAGTCCAGAAATGTTCTCAAGGCGTATGCAGTAGCGCAACACTCATCTTGTGATGAGGCAATTCCTGAGGACAGCATGGGTGTTTTGGAGGGACATCAGCTTATATCCCAAAGTTTGCAATGGCGAAGCATTTTCTGTGTGCCATCGTCAATGTGTCAATGTGTTTGATGGTTACAGTAAGCCGGCAGTGGTGCATCAGTTGCAGGCTACTTGGCACATAGTAGAGGTTTCATGAGGTGACTGCAGTATAATGGCAGTGCCAAAGTTATTGATACACATTATTGGAACATCTCCGAAAATGTCGTCGATTAATAAGAAAAAGCACAGCACCCATCTGATGGAAATACAGCCCCTCAGGGCAGAATGAGTGTCTTCAAGAGTCGTCGATTGAGGGACTGTCGTATCCAGTGGGAAAGCAATTTTTGTATCCCATCGTCAAAGTGAGGGTGTGAGAGTTACAGTAAACCAAAAGCAGTGGAACGGCTACAATATTTTTACCAAATAGAGGTTCCATGCTGTGAACTTAGCCGAATGCCAGCGCCAGTATACAATATATATATTAGCATAATGAATCCGACAATAGCCACAATGCATATGCTATAGCAAAGCACCCATGGAATGGCGAGGCAATTACTGACGGCAGCACTGGTGTCTTCTAGAGGTGTCGGCATAGAGCTTGTAGTTCCGTGTCCCATTGTCAATGTGAAGCTGAGAGGGTTATGGTAAACCTGCTTGGGTTCATCCGTTACAAGTTACTAGACAGCCAGAGAGGGTCTATGCAGTGACCGTAATCGAATGCCAGTGCCAGTATCATAGATATACACTAGGAGCATGATTCTGACAGTGTCCCCGATGCAGAAGCAATAGCTTGGCACTGGTTTCATGGGGAGGCAATTCCTGAGGGCAAGATTAGTATAACAGAGCATTAAGTGGGAGGGGGGGTGAGGAGGTAGGCGTAATTAATACAACAGTTCTAAGCATAATCTTATTGTAACTAACCATCCAGAAGAATCCACTGATACTCTTACAGCCAAACTTTTAAAAACAACACGAAATAACTGAATTAAACAATCTACACCTACATTTATACTCCGCAAGCCACCCAACGGTGTGTGGCGGAGGGCACTTAACGTGCCACTGTCATTACCTCCCTTTCCAGTTCCACTCGCGTCTGGTTCGCGGAAAGAACGACTGCCGGAAAGCCTCCGTGTGCACTTGAATCTCTCTAATTTTACATTCGTGATCTCCTCGGGAGGTATAAGTAGGGGGAAGCAATATATTCGATACCTCATCCAAAAGCGCACCCTCTCGAAACCTGGACAGCAAGCTACACCGCGATGCAGAGCGCCTCTCTTGAAGAGTCTGCCACTTGATTTTGCTAAACATCTCAGTAACTTTATCACGCTTACCAAATAATCCTGTGACGGAACGCGCCGCTCTTCTTTGGATCTTCTCTATCTCCTCTGTCAACCCGACCTGGTACGGATCCCACACTGATGAGCAATACTCAAGTATAGGCCGAACGAGTGTTTTGTAAGCCACCTCCTTTGTTGAAGGACTACATTTTCTAAGGACTCTGCCAATGAATCTCAACCTGGCACCCGCCTTACCAACAATTAATTTTATATGACCATTTCACTGCAAATCGTTGCCAGGGTTCTCTGAGTGGGCGAAATGCATGATCGCCAAATGAGTCCACATGACATTATTCATATGGGAGACAAGGTTTATAGAGAGTCTCTACGGGTGTGTTTGATTGACGGTCAATGATAGCAATTTGACAATATGTCAAAAAAAGCTTTACAATGAAACGTTTAATTTAATTTAATGTGGCACCTTGGCCAAGAAAAACTTTACAACCAGAAGTGAATATAACACATGCGCTCATTCTATCTAAATTACTGCAGTTCCTCATTCGTCTACATTTGCTCAATGCAAACTGTTACAAAAGAAAACACAACTATCAGACTTTGCGTCTGGAAGGGACACGAAAATAACCATCTGAATGCAGTACATATGAGTAGCATGACAAGTTTTCGTACTCCTCCACCTGCAGAGTTCTCTTAGTTAAATATACGCCACAGCTGAGCCACATAGAACACGGCCGGTATTGAGACGCCTGGGCGACGACGGTTCCAATCACCACAGCTCACAATAACTCAAAAAGGCGAATGATCGGTACTGTCCACGGTGTCACCGATACCGATCACAGGCATTTTCTGTCCAGAACACGCCGTGTAGCCGGTGACGCGGTCTGGGTTTCCGCTCCTCCGCCTCGCTCCCTGGTTGCAACCGTTCTCCTTGTAGCGCGGGAAGGTTGCGAGCGCCATTCAAAGGCGGCGGACATGTGGCGATGATACCATCGAGACATCCTACCCCACGAATCCCAAGTCCGCCTCTGAAACTTGGATCATGCATTAGCTTCACCGGCCTGGTTGGTAAACATATTCCTTGGGTTCTCTGAGTGGGCGAAGTGCATGATCACCAAATGACTCCACATGACATTATTCATATAGGAGACAAGGTTTGTAGAGTCTTTGTGGGTATGTTTCATTGAGGGCCAATGATAGCAATGTTTAAATTCACTTTCCGCAGAAAGCATAGATGACTCAGTCCACTACAACACATAATATTGCGTATCCCCACGAACATTATGTTTTAAGAGAATAAAGACCCTAAGGTATCCACATATTCAAGAATCACTATTTCCAACACAGAAACGTAACAAAAGATTTGGTTGCACCCGCCCTAGCGTACGGCTTAATGTACGATATGAGGACACGAAAAGTTCTTTTATTTTGAGGGTTTCTCACCAGCTAGGTGACTGGGGTAACGAAGGGCAAGATTTGTACAGGACCGACGAACCGGGGCAATAGCTTCCCCGTAATTTTATCCTCCGCCCGACTTACTGCACCAAAACTCTTTACCCGCCTTCAGTGTGATCGGCCGTCTACCAGCATCATAACGCATTTCCATTTGCTCGTGACTCTTCCGCAAATTCTCCCTCGCACGCTTCCAGTTGGTATCGATTTGTGCACTGTCCACCCTTTCTGGCAACAAATCATTAAGTGACCACAAATTAGCCAGGTGCGAATTAGGTTTAAAAGCAAACATTAACCTCGCGGCGATGGCATTATGGGACTCATGGGTAGCAGTATTGAAGGCTTACTCTAACCATGACAAGGAACTATACCAGCGAGTCTGATCATTATGTTGGAATGCGATCAGCGCTGCCCTCAGGTTCCGGTTCACCAGGTTTGCCATAGACGGGTTTGAATAATATGGTGTGGTGGTAGTACGAGCTATTCCCTCTTCGAAACAAAAGTTAGGGAAAGCAGTGGACTTAAAGGACATTGCATTGTCAGAAACCAACGCACTACAGGGTCCAAACACCACAAGCATACTCTGTAACCAACGGATGGAAGCTTGCGAGGTTACATTGTGGGTAGGCATCAGCCAGCAAAAACGCGTGAACTTCCATCTTTTCGAACGCGGAAGCGGTCCTACATAGTCAATATACAACCTCTCCATGGGCTCCCTCGCCTCTTCCGAAGATAAGAACCCTTGCCTGGCGTTCCCCACTGGCTTGCTAAACCCACACTTTTATATTCTGATACAATTTGCTTTATCTGCTGCTCCATGCCTTTCCAAGTAAAATGCTCCTTAATTTTCATGCGAGTCTAAAAAATCCCCGTGTCCACCTACTGCTGCTTCATGACAGTATTTGAAGACCATAGGGGTCAAAGTTTGAGGCAGCCCTATCTTGGGGTCACACTTCCCACGCGTCACACAACACAAAACGTTCCCCTTTAGGCAATAGGACCTAACAACCTCCCCACGTTGTATTCTCGTTTAAGCTTGTGCAGTATGGGATCTTCTTCCTGCTGCAGAGTGATGTGTTTGAACAGCCATGGCAACCCGCTGAAAATGGCACAACTGTGCTCATTGAACTCTCGCGACAGAACTTCATCACCCAGAACCACACTGCTGCAGCTATCCCGACCGCTGGCCTCTCCGAAACCTCCCTCTTCGACTGCTGCTCCTCGAACTACGGCTCGAACATTCGGCTTGAGCTGTCAGCCATGACATTTTCCCGGTCCCTGATATGCTTAACCCTGAACTTGAACGCCGAAATTCGTTTCGCCCACCTCGCTATTCTGCCTGTTCGCCTCAGTCTTGCAAGCAGCCAATCAAGGGGTTGATTGTCCGTTTCCAACGGAAATGGTTGGTGTTCCGGATATAATTTAAATTTTTCGACCGTGAATAGGACTATTACGGCCTCAAGTTCGTATACGGAATACTTTGCTTCTAACGGAGAAAGACAACGTGAAGCGTAAGCGATTGGGCGTCTTCCCGATTCTTCTTCTTGCAACAGTTCAGGAGCAACTCCCGACGTGGAGGCATCAGTCTGAACTATAAAACTCCTTGTTGAAATTGGCCATCGCTAACACGGGGGCGGTTGCCAACGCTTTCTTTAAAGCCTCGAATGATGCCTGCTGTGAAGGTCCCCACTCAAATTTTCTACTCCTCTTCCGAAGCTCGTTTAAGGGGGCAGCTAACTCGGCAAAATTAGGAATGAATTTTCGAAATAAATTAATCATTACTATAAAACGAGCCACGGCCTTCTCATTTTTAGGGGTTGCGAACGAATAAACGGCCTCATTACGACTTTGGTCAATTCGCACTGTGTTTTGGGGGACAATATGCCCAGAAAGGATATTTCAGGCTGCGCGAATTTGACTTTAGATGGCTTGACAGTACATCCGGCTTTTCGCAACCTTTGGAGTACCTCCCCAAGATGCATAACATGTTCTTCAAAACTCTCACTAAAAATCACCAAATCATCCAAATAACGATAACACACTCAAACTTAAAATCCGAAAAAACTCTGACGAGGATACCGGGCAACACAGCTGCACCTGTTGATAATCTAAACGTAAACAATTGTACTCATAAAGTGACCAGTAGGTCGAATAGGCTGTCACGTGTTTGGATTCTTCCGATAGAGGCACTTGATAACACGCCTGCTTCAAATCGAAGATAGTAAGAACCATTGCCTTGTGGAACCAGGAAAACACGAATGCAAATCAGGGAGTAGCACAACGTTTTTATTAAGCGCCCTATAATCCACCATCGGACGCTCTCTCCCCTGCGGTTTGGGCACCACAAATATAGGTAAGAAGTATGGAGATTTAGACGGTCTAATCACTCCGTCCTGCAACATTTCCCGAATAGTTTCTGTTAATGCTTTCATACGAGGCGGGGATAACCTCTATGGTGGGCACCTTACGGGAACGTTGTCCGTTATTCGATCTTATACTCGGCTTCTTTAATCTCACCTAATTGATCGCTTAGCACATCGCTGAACTCGGTACACAACTCGACATTCTGCTGTCTCTGCTCCGGCAGAAAATGCTCCGGGTCATACGCGGAAATGGTTTCCACATCGTTCATTACGTGTTTGGAAGCGCTAATGTACACGATTTTTACAGAACTTTTAAGGCTTTTCCCTGGCAAGCTCGAAATAAAACTTCTTCCGACCCTACTGGCGCACCAGACCTACCTTCCTGATAAAATTGGCACCCAACATAGCCGGTACCGACGGATAACGCGCAACTTGGACAGGAAATTTCCACGTAAACTCACCGATTCGGATCTTGGCCTTAATTGTCCCCAAAATTTGCATTTGCTCTGAGTTGGTCCAGTAGGCAATAGCCAATTTTGTCTCATACGTCCGGCAGCTTGCAGTGTCCGCGGTGTGCGGACACCCATCTTTCATCCACTAAAGATGCGGAACTACCGGTGTCCAGCAGAGCACACACGGGTTCCTCATTTAGTGCTGCGCAAAACATAAGGAACTCTATCGTCGGGAACCGTTTCAATTCTCCTACAGAACCCCCTACCACGCGATCCCCGCTTACAATACAGTCCTAAATTCTTGTCTTTCCCCTTTTCAGGACAATTCTCGGCAGTATGTCCCCTGAAACTTCCTGGCAGATCAAATCTGTTGGACCTAGACTCGAACTCGGGACCTTTGCCGAGAGTCGCAGTCCGGCACACAGTTTTGATCTTCCAGGAAGTTTCATATCAGCGCATACTCCGCTGCAGAGTGAAAATCTCATTCTGAATATGTCCCCTGTTCTTGCACTTGGAACACCTTACTGTAGGACAGTTTCTAACAACTTGCCCACCGTTCTTACACTCAAATCACTTTACTCCCATGGAACCAGCCTGTCGTATGGCGCTAAAAAAATGGCTCTGAGCACTATGGGATTTAACAGCTGAGGTCATCAGTCCCCTAATTAAACCTAAACGTGTATCCACAGGACATGTGGCCTGTAATTGAAGAAGTGTCATGATGATCTCTCCATTGGCAAAAGATTCCGGAATAGCCCCATTCGGATCTCCGGGAGGGGACTGCCAAGGGGGAGGTTACCATGAGAAAAATATTGAATAATCAACGAAAGGATAACGTTCTACGAGTCGGAGAGTGGACTGTCAGAAGCTTGAACGTGGTAGGGAAACTAGAAAATCTGAAAAGGGAAATGCAAAGGCTCAATCTAGATATAGTATGGGTCAGTGAAGTGAAGTGGAAGGAAGACAAGGATTACGGGTCAGATGAGTATTTGGTAACATCAATAGCAGCAAAAAATGGTTTAACAGGTGTAGGATTCGTTATGAATAGGAAGGTAGGGCAGAGGGTGTGTTACTGTGAACAGTTCAGTGACCGGGTTGTTCCAATCAGAATCGACAGCAGACCAACACCGACAACGATAGCTGAAGATGAACAGATAGAGAAAGTGTATGAGGATATTGAAAGGGTAATGCAGTATGTAAAGGGGGACGAAAATCTAATAGTCATGGGCGACTGGAATGCAGTTGTAGGAGAAGGAGTAGAAGAAAAGGTTACAGGAGAATATGGGCTTGGGACGAGGAATGAAAGAGGAGAAAGACTAATTGAGTTCTGTAACAAGTTTCAGCTAGTAATAGCGAATACCCTGTTCAAGAATCACAAGAGGAGGAGGTATACTTGGAAAAGGCCGGGAGATACGGGAAGATTTCAATTAGATTACATCGTGGTCAGACAGAGATTCCGAAATCAGATACTGGATTGTAAGGCGTACCCAGGAGCAGATATAGACTCAGATCACAATATAGTAGTGATGAAGAGTAGGCTGAAGTTCAAGACATTAGTCAGGAAGAATCAATACGCAAAGAAGTGGGATACGGAAGTATTAAGGAATGACGAGATACGTTTGAAGTTCTCGAACGCTATAGATACAGCAATAAGGAATAGAGCAGTATGCAGTACAGTTGAAGAGGAATGGACATCTCTAAAAAGGGCCATCACAGAAGTTGGGAAGGAAAGCATAGGTACAAAGAAGGTAGATGCGAAGAAACCATGGGTAATAGAAGAAATACTTCAGTTGATTGATGAAAGGAGGAAGTACAAACATGTTCCGGGAAAATCAGGAATACAGAAATACAAGTCGCTGAGGAATGAAATAAATAGGAAGTGCAGGGAAGCTAAGACGAAATGGCTGCAGGAAAAATGTGAAGACATCGAAAAAGATATGATTGTCGGAAGGACAGACTCAGCATACAGGAAAGTAAAAACACCCTTTGGTGACATTAAAAGCAACGGTGGTAACATTAAGAGTGCAACGGGAATTCCACTGTTAAATGCAGAGAAGAGAGCAGATAGATGGAAAGAATACATTGAAAGCCTCTATGAGGTTGAAGATTTGTCTGATGTGATAGAAGAAGAAACAAGAGTCGATTTAGAAGAGTATTAGAATCGGAATTTAAAAGAGCTTTGGAGGACTTACGGTCAAATAAGGCAGAAGGGATAGATAACATTCCATCAGAATTTCTAAAATCATTGGGGGAAGTGTCAACAAAACGACTATTCACGTTGGTGTGTAGAATATATGAGTCTGGTGACATACCATCTGACTTTCGGAAAAGCATCATCCACACAATTCCGAAGGCGGCAAGAACTGACAAGTGCGAGAATTATCGCACAATCAGCTTAACAGATCATGCATGGAAGATGTTTACAAGAATAATATACAGAAGAATGGAAAAGAAAATTGAGAATGCGCTAGGTGACGATCAGTTTGGCTTTAGGAAAAGTAAAGGGACGAGAGAGGCAATTCTGACGTTACGGCTAATAATGGAAGCAAGGCTAAAGAAAAATCAAGACACTTTCATAGGATTTGTCGACTTGGAAAAAGCGTTCGACAATATAAAATGGTGCAAGATGTTCGAAATTCTGAAAAAAGTAGGGGTAAGCTATAGGGAGAGACGGGTCATATACAATATGTACAACAACCAAGAGGGAATAATAAGAGTGGACGATCAAGAACGAAGTGCTCGTATTAAGAAGGGTTAAGACAAGGCTGTAGCCTTTCGCCTCTACTCTTCAATCTGTACATCGAGGAAGCAATGATGGAAGTAAAAGAAACGTTCAGGAGTGGAATTAAAATACAAGGTGAAAGGATATCAATGATATGATTCGCTGATGACATTGCTATCCTGAGTGAAAGTGAAGAAGAATTAAATGATCTGCTGAACGGAATGAACAGTCTAATGAGTACAGAGTATGGTTCGAGAGTAAATCGGAGAAAGACGAAGGTAATGAGAAGTAGTAGAAATGAGAACAGCTAGAAACTTAACATCCGGATTGATGGTCACGAAGTCAATGAAGTTAAGGAATTCTGCTACCTAGGCAGTAAAATAACCAATGACGGACGGAGCAAGGAGGACATCAAAAGCAGACTCGCTATGGCAAAAAAGGCATTTCTGGCCAAGAGAAGTCTACTAATATCAAATACCGGCCTTAATTTGAGGAAGAAATTTATGAGGATGTACGTCTGGAGTATAGCATTGTATGGTAGTGAAACATGGACTGTGGTAAAACCGGAACAGAAGAGAATCGAAGCATTTGAGATGTGGTGCTATAGACGAATGTTGAAAATTAGGTGGACTGATAAGGTAAGGAATGAGGAGGTTCTACGCAGAATCGGAGAGGAAAGGAATATGTGGAAAACACTGATAAGGAGAAGGGACAGGATGATAGGACATCTGCTAAGACATGAGGGAATGACTTCCATGGTACTAGAGGGAGCTGTAGAGGGCAAAAACTGTAGAGGAAGACAGAGATTGGAATAGGTCAAGCAAATAATTGAGGACGTAGGTTGCAAGTGCTACTCTGAGATGAAGAGGTTAGCACAGGAAAGGAATTCGTGGCGGGCCGCATCATACCAGTCAGTAGACAGATGACAAAAAAAAAACCTAAGGACATCACACACATCCATGCCCGAGGCAGGATTCGAAACTGCGACCTTAGCGGTCACGTGGTTGCGGACTGAAGCGCCTAGAACTGCTAGGACACACCGGCCGGCTTGTGACGCTACAGTTATCCAGCTCCTGCTGTTTAGAACCGTTTCCCTTACCCCGTTGTTGGTCGGCGCAGACGAGAGCATGTACCCTGTTTATCAATCCATTTAATTGCCTAAATCTCTGCGGCCGTTCACAAAACCGAGCCCTGCAACGGTCGCTAGGACGCATCTCTGGAGAATATTTTCGACTACCTCCGCTTCACTATAATAGATATAAGCCTCTGGCACTATCCTTTACCCTTTTAACATACTTCTCTTACGGCTCGTTGTCGTGCTGGGCTTCAAGATATCTTCTACCAATAGCTCCAGGTCGCACTCAGGGTGACAATTATGGCAGATTAACTCCCGAAATGCACTGAACGACAACCCACGACGCCTAGCGTCCGTTAACCGTTGTTACAGACGCCCACTCACTTTTGGACTCAATAACTGAAAGATGACAAGAAGTCAAGTCAAAAAACTCCCCTCTATCCTTTAACCGTGACAGAAAACGGAAAGCGCAAAGTAGCTGATCAACTGAATCTAGTGATTACGTTCTTGCCTCCCGTAGTAATTTTTCCAAAGGGTTGGCAACCTAACAAAAATATCAGAACCTTTAATAGCAGGAACAGAAGGGGCCTCACTCACAACTTGTTCTAAGGTAGGCTGAGATAATTTCCCGCCCATGGCATCTCCTCCAAGTACTAACGTCCCCTGGGTACGTCCTGTTCAGACAATTCTTTACACTGGGTGTGGGCCGGGTTGACGGTCTACAGATCCTGCGCCCTACCAACATAGTGTATAATCCGAGCTCTCACTATTAATCCGTGACCGTGACGGCTCACTGAATTCAAAGAAGGGAACTGACCTAGCGCACACTTAACGCTGGATACGGCGTCACTCACCTCGCTTCCCTCCAGCTGCGGCGGTCCAACCGGACGGTCGACAACTTCCCGCAGCCGCCGCGCTAACTCTGCCACACTGCCCGATGTATCCGCTCCCCGTACACTTACTTCGTACCACAGTTCCTCCTTCCGCAACTCCTACACCCCAATCACTTCTCTGGCTGACATGCTGAAACAATACAACACCAAAGTACTATCGACTTTACAAAATATAACGCAGCTCAATTTTAGTGAACTGTCACTAAAAAAATAATATACTTCGTACCACCACCACGTCTTCACACCACAACCACGCCCTCTGCTACCATAGTGTAACAGAGCATTAAGTGGAAGGACTGGGGGTGAGGTGGTAGGCGTCATACGGCAGTTCTAAACATAATTTTGTTGCAACTAACCATCCAGAAAATCCACTGACACTCTTAAAACCAAACGTTTTAGAAACACTAAATAATTTATTTAAAACAATATGTCAAATAAACTTTACAATGAATTTGTTTAATGTGGTACTTGATGGTTCAAATGGCTTTGAGCACTATGGGACTTAACATCTGAGGTCATCAGTCCCCTAGAACTTAGAAGTACTTAAACCTAACTAACCTAAGGACACCACACACATCCATGCCCGAGGCATGATTCGAACCAGCGGCCGTAGCAGTCGCGCGGTTCCGGACTGAAGTGCGTAGAACCTCGCGGCCACCGCGGCCGGCCCTTGGCCAAGAAGAACTTTACAACCAGAAGTGAATATAACACATGCGCTCATCCTATGAAAATTACTGCAGTTCCTCATTCGTCTACATTTGCTCAATGCAAAAAGTTACAAAAGAGAACAGCTATCACACTTTGTCTCTGGAAGGGACACGAAAATAACCATCTGAATACGGCACATATGAGTAGCATGACTAGTTTTCGGACTCCCCCTCCTGCAGAGTTCTCTTAGTTAAATATACGCCACAGGTGAGCCACATAGAACACGGCCGGTATTCAGACCCCTGGGGGACGACCGATCCAATCACCATAGCTGACTATAACTCAGAAAGATGGATGATCGGTACTACCTATGCTGTCACCGATACCGATGGTATCTTCTGTCCGGAACACGTCGTGTAGCAGGTTAACGCAGTCTGGAGCTCCGCTGTTCCGTCTCGCTCCCGGGGGTTGCAACCATTCTCTTCGAAGTTGGCTCTGGGCGTCCTTCGTGACAGTCTGCAGAGGGCGCCACCTGAGTGGCATTGGTCGCGCCACACTGTAGTGCCGGCGCGGGAAGGTTGCGCGCAACATTCAGAGGCGTCGGACGTGTGACGATGGTACCATTGGGACAATTAGTGATTTGGTCGGCAGAGAGCCCGTAGTACGCAGTGGCGAAGCAGTTTCTGTGTCCAGTCGTCAATGTGAGGGTGCGTAGGTTACAGTAAACAGGCAGGGGTGCATGGGTTACAAGCTACCGGACACACAGAAGAGGTTCGATGCGATGAACATACCGGAGTGCCAGTGCCAGTATCATAGATATACAAAAGCAGAATAAGACAGTGAGCGTGAGGGATGTGCAATAGCGCAGCATCCGTCTGATGGAAATGCAAATCCTTAGGGTAGCATAATTGTCTTGGAGAGACGTCGGCAGAGACAATTTAGTATGCAATAGCGAAGCAGTTTCTGTGACCCAACGTCAATGTAGGGTGCGACGGTTATAGTAAACCAGCATCAGTGCACTGGTTACGTGCTACTGGACCCCAGGAGAGGTTCGATGTGGTGACCGTAGACGAATGCCTGCGCGAGTATCGTAGATATACACTACCAGAAGGACTCCGACAATGTAATCGACTCATAAGCAATAGTACAGCACCCATCTGATAGAGATGCAATTCCTGATGGCTGCATTAGTGTTTTGAAAAGCCGTTGGCAGAGAGCCTGTAGTATGCAATGGCAATGTGAGGGAGAAAGGGTTGCAGTAAACCTATACTGGTGCATCAGTTACGGGATACTAGACACCGTGGAGAGGTTCCATGAGGTGACCGTAGCCGAAAGGCATTATAGATATATACAACCAGAATGTCTGCGACAATGTCCTTGAAGCATATGCAATAGCGCAACACTCGTGTAATGGCGAGGCACTTCATGAGGGCAACATTAGTGTCTTGGAGAGAAGTCGGCAGAGAGCCTGCAGTATGCAGTGGCGAAGCAACGTCTGTGTCCCATCGTCAGAGGGTTGGAGAGTTTGAGTAAACCGGCAGCGGTGCATCAGTTACAAGTTGCTGGACACACAGGAGACGTCCGGATGTATGGGGAAACAAATGCTGCCTTTGTGTTGTCATCGACCATGTATGGTGACGCCATTACGTATACAAGGTCCACTGGAGTAGGCGATTGCCGGCCGCTGTGGCCGAGCGGTTCTAGGTGCTTCAGTCTGGAACCGCGCGACCGCTACGATCGCAGTTTCTAATCCTGCCTCAGGCATGGAATTGTTTGATGTCTGATCACCCCAGATGTTAAGCCCCATAGTGCTCAGAGCCATTTGAACGATTTTCAGTAGGCGACCAGTGATCACAGTCACTTCTGCGGGCTTGTGTAAAGTTTTATCGCCTGTGCTGGAGGAAGACTATACTGACTACCAGTCACAAGAAGATGGTTCCCGTGTTGTTGGTTGATAGGGGTTGATACACTGTTTTTTTGCTGTAACACATCGAAGCAGCCTATGGCTACAGCTGTGTACACAGCCATGCATTGTTGTTCTGCCATGCCTCTGTGGTCTATGTCTGGTTCTAAACCGACGTTAACGCGTTTTGATTCACTGGTTCTCACAGAAAGCTGGACGTCACATGGTGTAAACTATGCTGCTCCCACACACACACAGGATGGTTGACACAACAGAAGCAATGTTTCGTACTGGCAAAAACGTTGAAGACATCGCAACATATGGAAACTGGAAGAGTTTGCGGCATTCTGTAGCGTTTCCAAACAACTGTCCAAACCTCTACATTTAATCTCCACAGAAGTCTCTGTGTTGTGTTTCGAAGAGGCCAAGAGCATTGATTTCTCGTACTGCAGCTACACTACTGGCCATTAAAATTGCTAAACCACGAAGATGACGTGCTACAGACGCGAAATTTAACCGACAGGAAGAAGATGCTGTGATATGCAAATGATTAACTTTTCCGAGCATTTACACAATGTTGGCGCCGGTGGCGACACCTACAACGTGCTGACATGAGGAAAGTTTCCAACCAATTTCTCATACACAAACAGCAGTTGACAGGCGTTGC